>NC_136057.1:1686036285-1686636285 GCF_964261635.1 Lissotriton helveticus | reverse complement strand
AATTTTGTGCGCACCCATTTCTCCCAGGAACACCTTGGTCTCAATGGGGTTGAAGTCGAGAATATTGTCTTGCCGTTTTAAGTATGGGTAGAATGCGTGACGGAAGTCCAGATATCTGTATAAATGCGACCGGGGCATGTGGAATTCGGATTGTAGCCCATGTTACCTTTTTATCTCTCTCAGAGGCAGGGCTTTAAGTGGGATGAAAAAACTAGGGGGTCTCTCAAAGGCGTGGCTTAAAACACATAAGCTAAAAATGTGTGCTTAGCTTAGTGTGCCGCGGGCTGGAATTTTGCTGCTTCTGTCATTCCATTCAGATATATAATACAACAAATATCATTTATTTATTTATTTATTTATTTTGAAGGTTTTATATAGCGCGAACAAGACCCTTGCGGGCATCAGAGCGCTTTACATGACAGATGTTGGAAACAAGTATAGACATAGAACATTACACCTACAACAAGCCAGCTCTATTGGCTTTGCCATTGGTTGTTAGTTGCATAAGATAAATAAGCAACAACCATGGCTTCGTAGCATATAATATTAAAAATGTTTCAGTTCTGAAATGATGAGACTGTGAGAGAACTATAACAAGTCTCTTTGGAGTTACCTCAAAGGCAGTGATGGGTGGTACTGCTGCAGACATAAGATTTTTTTTTCCACCCAGAGGGTGAGAACAGAAATAGATAGCCCGATAGGGACCCATCTCGGCACCTGTTTGATAGAACTGCCGGTGATGAGAACCCGCAGGACCCGGCCCACTTAAAAAGCCCTGCTCAGAAGGAAACAGCAAATAAGGACGCAGAGCTGGAGGGTGTGAGGAGGGGAGGCAGCAACAGTGTATGCGACTCACTCTTGGGCGAATCCCATGTTGTGGTTGGCACTGCCTCTGCACCCTGTTGATTGCTGTGCTCGTGACTGGGTCCTTCTTCCCACCTCTTTCTCTTTTCAATCAATCACTCAATAAGATTTTTTAAAGCTTGCTACTCAACTGTGAAGGTCTCAAGGCGCTGGGGAAAGGGGGGGGGGCAGCTCTGGATCAGTGGAAGAGCCAGTTCTTGATTTCCTTCCTAAACGTGTGCAGGGTCAGGGAGTGGCTGATGTTCAACAGGAGATCTCATTCCAGGTTTTTGCTGCAATGCAGGAGAAAGCTCTCCCACTGGTTCTGTTTCTTCGGTTGCGGGGGACCTCTGCTAGGACGGGGTCAGCGGAGTGGAGGTTTCCCTTGGGTACGTGGAAGGCAAATCTCTCGTGGAGGTATTTGGGTCTGATGTTGTTGAGGGATTTGTAGGCGTGGGTGAGGAGCTTAAAGATGTCCCTCTTCTTGACGGGGAACCCAGTGGAGGTTTCGTAGGTGATGTGTCATGTGCTTGTGGCGCGGTGTCCCGAGGACGTGTCTTTAGTCCCTCTTCGTTGTTCTGCTAAACAGCTGCCGGGCTGGGGTACGAGTGTGGATTGCTATGAGCTGTGTTCAATGCATCGGCTGCAGTTTCCAAGCCCATCTCTTCCAGGCCTTGACCTTGGAATGACCTATGGCGATCTTTGGCCACTTATCCGGCATACAACCTTAACGTAATAAAGAGCAAATAAATATCCTACTGCAAACCAGGATATATTCTGATTACATATATAACATTTACTTTAGAATTTTTGATTTAGCGCTACAAGACACTGAATAGTGACAAAGTTCTACACAACAACGGGTAACAGGATAAGAACTTCCACAACACTTGCAAGTGGAAGGAAATGACATAATACAGTAGCGAGGCAAGGTGATATATATATATATATATATATATATATATATATATATATATATATCTATCCAAGGCGCCGCTTGAAGAGATCGGATGCCGCGTGTAGTCCTCCAGCATACAACGAAAAGCAGACACAACCCAGAGTAAGTGCAGAAAGTAGCGTTTATTTTCTCGCTAGTCAGCCATAACGCGTTTCACCACAGAAGTGGCTTGATCACATGACATATATATATATATATATATAGATAATTCTAATGGGCAATGACTAACCTATTCACCACTCAAATGACATTCATATTTCAGCTTACTAATTCAACAATAATCCTTTATGGGTTCCGGAGTAGCGTGCTACTCGCCGAAAAAGCGTTTTGACGCCTCGTCAGGGGTAGTAAGTGCTATATAAATGCAATTATTAAACAAATACAATACAATCAGTATAATTATAGGGCATTTAAAAGATATATGCATTTGTAGAAAACGTGAATAGATATATAGAGAACAGCCAGAAAACAGTAACGTACGTGGGGTATGAACATTTGCAATAAGCAGTATTACTGGGGCGTAGCTATCATTGGTGCAGCAGGTGCAGTGTACCGGGGCCAGGAGCTCTGAGGGCCCAATTGAACCGTGATAATCGCTGTATTTTACTACCCCAATAGCAGCCAAAGGGGCCATTTTCCTTGCTTGCACCAGGGCCCATGGCATCCGGACGGGGCGCGGAAGTAGAGAGCGCATGAGACTCCAAGCTCACCTGACCCCATGTCTGTGATAAGAATTCGACATAGTGAGTATATTAGCAGTGCAGCTGATGGGTGTTGTGCACTTGACGTTAGCAGCACTGCAACCGCAGTGGACAATGGGAAGCCAGTATTAGCAGACATGAACACAGTGAGCGGAGTCAGGGCGCGATTGGTAGGTGAGCCTTCAGGCCTTTGCAGATCTGCAATGAGGAATCAGGTCTTATAGGGTTTCGAAGAGCATCCTGTGTCCTATGCACCTCGTTCGCTTGATGCTGGGCATTTATTTGTATAGGAGCTGTTGTGAGAGTTAGTTTAGATTTACTCCTATGCTGCCCTTTTTGCTGGACAGCTTCGGTTTTTGTGTGCGGCAGGGGCTAGTGGGAGCTAGGGTTGTACGTTACACAGGCTGTTTTATAAGTGAGCGAGAGACCAGTGTTAACCGCTTTAGGGAGTTTAGAACGGGAGCAGTATTCCTGTGGCAGTGATCAGCCTGGCTGCGGAGTGGAGGGCGGCTCTGAGAGGGTTCGGGCTGGATCTAGGTATTCAGTGACGCTAGTGTACCATTGGCAGCGGGTGGATATTGGTGAAGGTGGTTGTTGTACTGGTGTTTGAATTTAAAAAAAACACTTAGGTGGACATGTTGGTGTCATATTTACATTTGAGCTATGAAAAATGATTTTAAAACAGTCTGCTGCAGTTAAGATTGCTTTGGCTGTGTACAGTGAATGTATGCACTAAAGAAAATGCATGTGACAAAATGTTTAAAGGTTGAGAGCACATTTCAGATGCAAATAGTCTCTCATGCAATGATTGCAAAAACTCCATAGGAAGCAGTGCTTAATTTGAGCCGGTGGTTTCCGTGCTCTATACTGGCACTTCATTGTCAACACAGCGCTTTTGACAGTTTGTCACATGGTGGCGCTGTCTGTCTAATTTAGAGATGAGCACAAAAACAGTTGTTTATTAATTCAATATACATTAAAATGAGGAATGCCTGCCATCCAAGCTATTCTTATAGCATTAGGGTCGTGTAGTAGTTTAACTGCACACTTGTAGCTGTGTGCTGGTTAGTAGTTGTCTTGGTACTGTCATTACAGGTGCTGGCAGGGGCCATGGGTGGAGCAAGCTGCAGAGACCTCCTGATTAGGGCCCTGAGACTTATTTTGTTACAAATTAAGCACTGGCTGGCGGAGGAAGGATCCCTTTAAACTGCCAATAGCAAGACCGCGGGAGTGATTAAGATGTGATTGACAGTTCCTGAAGCCAATGGCTGACAGAGACTATCCCAGATGAGCTAACGGTTGAAGGGCTTCTGATGCAACGCCCCTCTATGTGTACTGTAAGCAGTGGGTCTTGAGTCAATGTATCCTCTCGCCTCCGCCCGGACTCTATAATGCAGCACTCACCGAGGACGGGGGCTTCAGCGTGCCCATTCCAGTACAAGGGGGTCTGCAGCAATGGCAGAGTGTACTGGACAATGCTGTGATTGATACGCCACCTACAGGCGCATTAGTAGGAAGTCTAGATTAGGTTTAGATATGGATGGTTGGGAGGACGAAGGCCCAGTGGTCACTGTCACTGCCATCCTGTGGCATTATATCAGCTGGCGCCATCTTAGATGGTGCCAGGCGGTTAATGACCGGAAGAGCACCGACACCCTGCCCCATTCTTCTTTCCAGGGGCAGTGGCATAGGAAGGAGGGTGCGGGCTGCCCCGGGTGTCAGGGCCGGACTGGCTACCGGGCAGTTGTGTTTGCTGCCGAGCTGGGGGCTAATCTCTCTGTAGTGGGGGCTTATTTTGTTGATGGGGACCTGCGTGCTCATTGAAATAAAAAAAGCAAAACGAATTTCGTTTTTCACACGCAGGTCGCTATCAACGAAATCAGCTCCCAGCTCGGCAGCACACACAACTGCCCGGAAGCCAGTCCGGCCCTGCCGGGTGTCATCACTGAGGGGGGGTGACAAAATGGCAAAAAAATTAGTTTAAAACACATATTTTTGCCATTTTGTCAACGGGGCTGACAAGTGTCATCACTGAGAGGGGGTGATAAAATGGCTAAAAAATTAGTTTAAAACACACATTTTTGCCATTTTGTCAACGGGGGTGACAAGTGTCATCACTGAGAGGGGTGACAAAATGGCAAAAATATGTGTTTTAAACATATCTTTTTGCCATTTTGTGAAGGGGGGGGGGGTGACAAGAAATTTTCCGCACCGGGTACCACCTGACCTTGCTACGCCACTGTCCAGGGTGTACCTCCACAGCCCATGACGGGTGATCCCCCAGTTTTTGGCGGTGTAGGCTGGAAGTACTTGGGGTGCAGCCTTTCCACTGTGGCCCATCTCCCAAATCTCCACGGTGTAAATCCGTGGGGGCGAGCGCCTGGAAGTGGTCGAACGGGCGCTACACCTGTCAGGCAGAAGACGTATAGGCCAGTGGGCCCTGGGTAGAGGCGCGCACTGCCCGTGAGGTGATCCGTCTCTGAGTGGCACTTGATCAATTCCCATTTCAGAGCTCTAATGATATCCACAGAGGGCTCCCCGGGCTGGCAGCGCTTCGAGGACCTGTCTGCGGCCGGGGCTGATGAACCGGCAGAGGACTGGGGCGCCCGAGGGCCTCCCCGGCTCGGAGACTCTCAGGCGCGCAGTCCGAGCAAGGCCTCTCCCCTGCTGTGGACGGTGCAGGGACTACTGCACCAGTCCCCCGGGGGCATATGGAGCTTTGACCTTTGTACACTCCAGCACGCGAGCTCTGCCCGTCTTCACTCCATCTTACTACATCTGTGATCTCTCCCTTTCCCAGAGTACACGCTAGCTCTGTCCCTTCATGCCAGCACTACCTCTGTCCCCTTTTCCACTCCATCGCTAGTTCTATCCCTTCTTTGGTCCAACACAAAAGCACTGTTCCTTCGCTCCTGCACTAGCCGCTACCTTTCCTTCTCTCAAGTACTAACTCTGTCTCTTCACACCTGAACTGGCTCTGTCCCTTTTCCACTCCAGTACTAGCTCTGTCCCTTCCCCATACACTTAGCTCTATCCCTTTCCCTTCCCCCTGCACTTGCTCTGTCCCTTCCCCTGCACTAGATCTGTCCCTTCTCGCCTGCACTAGTTCTGTCCTTTTTTCACTCCAGCACTTGTTCTGCCCCTTTTTCACTCCCGCACTAGCTCAGTCCCTTTTCACTCCAGCACTAGCTCTGTCCCTTCCCCCGCACTAGCTCTGTCCTTTTTTTACTCCAGCACTAGCTCTGTCCCTTTTTCACTCCAGCACTAGTTCTGTCCCTTCACACCTGCCCTAACGCTGTCCCTTCACACCTGCGCGAACTCTGCCCCTTACACCTGCGCTAGCTCTGTCCCTGGCCGGCACACCTGCACTAGCTGTCCCTGCACACCTGCACGAACTCTGTCCCTTTTTCACTCCAGCACTACCTCTATCACACCTGCGCCAGCTTTGTCTCTTCCCTTGCTCACTTTCTCTGTTCTACCTTCGCACCTGCACAAAAGCTCTGTCCCTTCGCTCCATCATTAGCTCTGCCCCGTCTTCAATCCTGTATTAGCTCTGCCCCGTTATCACTCTCGAACTTGTTCTGTTCCTTTCACTCCAGCACAAGCACTGTCCCTCCATCCAGGAATACCGCGGTCCCGTCCTTTCTTCTCTACGGCACAAAGCTCTCTCCCTACGCCCCAGCACTAGTGGAAGGGCGAGATTTTGATCGATACCTTATCACTATTGATCTAAACCCCGATCTGGTCGACTGAACCTTTGTTGCCTGTCATTGAAGGAAGAAAGTGCCTCTGTTACCAAGCTAGTTCACCCAATAAAGGACCCCGCTCCAAAAGATCACAAACAACTTCTAGCTTTCAAAAGTTTATTGTAAGGATAGGATAAGCTGCAAATACAGGCATCTCAGAATGAGATTCACGAGATACACAGGTCCAACTACATACATGTGCTCTCTGAAAGCCCTCAGACGAGCAACGGAAATTACTAACACAAGTTCTAAGAATAATAAAGCTATCAGCATTGACGCATATTGAGATCTCTCCTTCATTTAAGTTGGAGGAAAAACGCACAGGTTAGGCTGTCCCTACCCTGCTCTAGATGGTATCCCTACTTAACCAAATCCCAACCTAACAAAGGTGTCAGCAGTGAATGACCCCCAAGGGAAGTCACTCACTCTTAGTCTCTTGGTGAAAACCTATAGTTCTCCAGTCATGACCCCTCTCTGCCTACCCATCCGCTCTCTAAAGGGTCCTCAGGTATCTGCTCTAACTCCACCCAGGGGTGCTGTCCCTAATACAAAACAGTCAACAACATTTGAGACGCCCCTCATGAGACGCCCCTCACGTGGTGTAGCTTCTGGCTTTTTCCATGCTGCTTTGTATTGGGCCTCATACGTTGGAGTTGACCTTGCTTCTCAGACTCTTCTCCGGCCCGCTGATACCCCTTAAACATTCCGGAACCCTCCTCCATGTCTGGGCCGTCTACTGAACAGACCTCTATTCATATTATTTATAATCGGATCCTCCCTTTCTCTCTTGCAGACAGACATCTGCAGCCAAGAACCCAACTCTCATAGACTTCCAAAAAGGTTCGCAACATTTCTCGGCCCAGACATGTACGTGTAAATCAATGTTAAAACATTTCAGGCCTACAGCATTTCTCATAATGATTATAGCATTCAACTTCTTCATTAATTAAAGCATGTTAATACTCTTATTCTATTATTCAGTAAACACATCTATAAATCATGGCCCATTAATGCAATGACCAAAACATTAGTTCAATCTATGTCGTGAAAAGAAACACCTTCCCCTTCCCTTCTAGCTCTGGCCCTGAGGCCTACCACATTCTGCGTTTAACCACATGCCATCTTACATTTTAACAGCTACACGACATGGATTCAGGAATAATCACATCTAATAAAATCATATAGTGTCACACATTTCTGTATTAGTTCCACTTCTACTTAAATCTCTACATTAGCTATACATTCAGAATATAATTGCAGATACTACTAGCACTCATGGCATTTCTCCTCATGATTTGTGCTTACTACAGGTAAGTGTGATGCACTCATACATTTAGGTCAGTTTGCGCTCTCTCAGTTCCCCCCTTTGATGACCTCTCGGGGTCATCACTAACATTTAAACTGCAGTTATTGCTAGCATAACTTGTCTCTGCGCTTCCAGAGCCCTCAGACTCCTGTACTGATTATCTTGTATGGCAGCCAATCTCTGCAGCTGCTCTCTTTGGGCCCTTTCTGACCTTTTTGCTCTGTACCATTTGAATACCCTCACCAACCCCCACAATACGATCCCACAGATCAATATTATGATGATAGGTTTTAGTATATACCACACAAAGCTTTTGCCTAAGGTGGAAATCCACCCTCCAACTTCACTCATTCCGTGGCCCACCTTTTCCCAGACATTTTCTCTACTCAAGTCTTCGATCTCCTTGTGAATATCAGTTATGTTCCTAATAACTTTCTCAAGGGGCTTCGAATTGTCTGGAATGTAAGTACAACATTCCTGGACCTTCAAAGCCTTACAGACTCCGCCCTCTTTTGCTAGTAGGACGTCTAACGCAAGACGGTTCTGAAGAACCATAGCCCTTATCGATTGCATCTCTCCTTCTACCAGCATTAAGGACTGAGCAGTGCTGGCAGACAACCTGTCGACGACTGTTGCCAGTCGTCTAATTTTAACATCATTAAGGATTAGACCCAAAAGAGGGAACATAGCTCCAAAGACATCTCCAACCATTTCTGCATCTCCTATATCTCTCCTTCCCCTCGATGATGTCTTGCCCTCGATGATCACTAAGTCTTGTGCATGATATATTTTGGGGAAGACAATTGCTAGGTAACATGATCCATACCAGTTGTCAGGTAGTCTCACGTAGGCATTTCTTCCACATACAAAATACACATTTGGAATCACTTGCATTCCCTTCAGGAAATCTTTAGTATAGTACTCTATATTGAAAGCATGTTCACAGTCGACTTCTCCCACGTATACATTTTCATAATACGTTTTGGCTCGGTGAAGACATAGCTTTCCTCTCTGCGTCTTATCTAAAGCTATTGGACCACTACTACCCTTTCTCTTGTGTGCCTTCTCTTCCTCGGTCCAATCTGTTTTCCATTGTCCTGATTTTTTCAAAATCTTTTGTCTCCTGTAACGATCATCCACCTGCCCTATGAACTTCTTCTCGACTTCTGACACTTTGCATGTCAGGTTATTCCTACGGGCATGTGAAGTATCTAAGGTAATCCAAGGAATGAAGAACTTAGCCAATCTGTCTTCACTCTTCCAGTAGTCCCATTTGTTCATCTGCTTATAATTTGGGACTTCTGGCAACACTGAATCATAGTTGGAGAAATAGTATTCAAAACTATCTCTCTCATAAAATATACTAAGCAGTAAGCTACATGTAATGCCATATGTCAGCGGGAGGTGATGATATCTAATGCCTTCATCTACAGACGCCGGCAACTGCATGCAGACGTAACAGTCCTTAACCTCCATGGCATCCACGTATTCATATAAGAGTTTAGCATAAGCATTTGACCTAAAGTCTCCTTGGGACTCATCTACGTGTAACCTGCGGGCTTCTGCAGCTAATAACGCCTTCTCTTGAGTGTTTTCCCTTTTCTCACCAGCAACAGTGGGTGTAAGCGTTTCTACAGATTTCACATCAGTTACCTTCGCCTCTTCCTCATGTCCCTTTACATAAGAAATTGTTACCACTAAAGCTATCAATATTATCACTCCTACTATTAGTGTACCTATTATACATTTAGCTCTGCGGTTCTGGGTGCCGGCTTCCATTTCGTCAGACAATATGGCTCTCTCTTATCTTAGCAAAAAGTTCTTTTCTTCTCGTTCCTTTACAGTCTCTTTTTAATCCTTTTGTCTTTAGAATCCACACAACTGGAAGCTGACAACCTTCTTCGCAAAAGTCCTTTAACAGTTCAATAAAGACAACCCTAGCCCTTCTCCATCAACTCAAGGGAAGTTCCCTAATATTCTCTGCTTCCTGGGCGCTAGGTAATCTTCTTTTTCTGCTCGCTTTATTTACAAAGTCCTTTAAGCATCTACTATCAGGTTTGTGCCTGCAGCTTCGATAGCAAAGTTCAGTATTTCCAAACGAAGATTGTGCTCTTCATGGGCTGTTATCGTTGTACCAAAGTCGGGGAATTGCAATTCTGAGAGAAACATATGTTTTAACTTGCTGAGGCGGGGAGGTCTGGGGAGCATGAATGTTAGTGACCCTTCTTGTTCGACTCCGGGTACCAACAGTCGTATTTCCACGGTGACGATGGGCTCAGAACTGGACACCACCACCGCTCGGATCCTCCCTGTCTCCTGTTTCACAGACATTTGTCGCCAGATATGTCCACTCAGGGGTGGAGTATCTTCTGCTAGGCACACGCACTCTTCTTGACCTTCTTCGGTCCGGTGCTTCAGCGCCCTGAACACCTTCTTCCGGGTCTGAGTCTTCTGATATCGGAGGAAGGGTTATCTCTGGAGTTGACCTCAAGCTAGAGCTCCTTCTTTGCGGCCAATTAGCTTCTCCACGTGCCCTTCTACTCCTTCTCCTTCTTGTCTGTTCTCGCTCTCTGTCAGACCTGTCAGTGTCTGACTCGTACTCCCAGCTACTTTCTCCTTCTGTAGCGTCGTCTGTTTCGCTGTTGTACTGACCGTCCTCAGCTTGGTCAGACTCGTTCCCTGCTTCCGCTGGCACCTCTACAGCTTGGCTAGCCCCCTCTATGGCTTCTCGGTCCTCTGTTGGACGTCTATCCGAGAGAGGAGCTGTTTCTTCCAGAGGTGCTGGAACCCTTCGCGTATGTGACGCGTGGATCCAATTGGGCAGGCCTCCCACCTTCACAGCCGTGTTCGTGATCAGGATGATCTGGAAGGGCCCACGCCAACGAACATCCAGGCAGCTTCTTCTCACATGTTTTTTCACCAGGACCCAGTCCCCAGGGTACAGGTCATGGCACGGGCCCTGGCACGATGGAACCTCGGCAGCCTGCACCTGAAGGGACACAGAACGAATGGCGTCAGACAGCCCCTTACAATAGTCCAGGATCATATCATCTGTGATATTTAACAGTGCAGTAGTTGGGACAGATGGCAGCCTCATTGCTCTCCCCATTAACACCTCATGTGGTGACAACCCCGTTCTTCTGTCTGGGGTACTACGAAGGCTCATGAGGACCAATGGCAGGGCGTCAGGCCAACTCAGGGTCGTTGAGGAACACACTTTTGCAATTCTGGCCTTGATCGTGCCATTGATCTGCTCCACAATTCCTGAGGCTTCTGGTCGGTAACTGCAATGCAATTTCTGATCTATGTTCAGAGCCGCACAAATCATCTTCACAAGCTCGCTGTTGAAATGCGTTCCCCTATCTGATTCCAAAAAGGCCGGCACCCCGAAGCGCGGAATGAGTTCCCTAAGCAGTAACTTGGCCACTGTGAGGGTGTCGCACCTACGTGTAGGGTATGCCTCAACCCATCTGGAGAATACACAAACAACCACCAGGACATAGCGGAGGCGGTTGCACCTCGGCATTTCAATGAAATCTATCTGCATTCGATTGAATGGACCTCCAGACCTTCCTATGTGACTCAGTGCAACTGGTGTTCTTTTCCCTACGTTCAGCTGCTGACAGGTCACACAACGCTGGCACACTGCTTCTGCTGCTATTCTAAACTTAGGATTGTACCAAGTCTGTCTAAACACTCTCAGCATAGCGTCTCTCCCTAGGTGTACGGGACCATGTATGTGTCTGGCCATTGGGCTCACCATCTCATTGGGCAACACTGCTCTGCCATCTGCTGAGACCCAAAAATGGGACTCACCCACTACACATCCTGCCTTTTCCCATGTTTCTTTTTCAAAATCAGGAGCATTTTCTTGCATGTTTGACAGTTCATCCCAAGTATCAACAGTTTCCAATATCATGGCTAATTCAGTCCTTACATTTATTCCACCCACTTCCACCTCTGTGAAAGAGTACCCTTGCTCCGCGCAATACCGCGCGACTTCGTCAGCATATCTATTGCCTTTCGAAACGAAGTCCTCATTTCTGGTATGTGCGGTGCACTTTACAACTGCGATACCTGCTGGGCATTGCAACGCCTCTAACAACAGGCGCACAAACTCTCCATTGCGAATGGGAGAGCCTGAAGAGGTCATGAACCCTCTTTGAGACCATAACTGCCCGTAATCATGAACCACCCCATAACCATATTGGCTGTCGGTGTATATGGTGACTCGAATTTGATTGCTTGCCAAGCAAGCACGTGTCAAGGCAATAATCTCGGCTACCTGAGCGGAGTGTACTCCTTCCAGGCACCCAGCTTCCACAACTCCAGTAATTGTACAAACAGCATAAGCTGCTCTCAACTGCCCAACTTCGTCTCTTACACATGAGCCATCGACAAAGAAAATTTCGTCTGGGTCGGTCAGTGGCTCATCTACGATGTCGGGTCTGGGTTTGGTGCATAGTTCAGTCACATCGAGGCAGTCATGGTCTGTACATTCATCATCATCCTCGATATCATTTGGGAGTGGCATCAAGGTGGCAGGGTTCAAAACAGAGCATCTCCTGAGGGTCACATTCTCTGCAGCAAGAATAACTTGCTCATAGCGCGTGAGCCTGCTGTTGGTCAGATGCTGTGTTTTGGTCCTGGTCATCAACAGTTCAACAGAATGGGGCACGCACACCTCTAACGGGTGCCCCATGACGATATTTTCACATCTCTCAATGCTGACACCCGTTGCAGCAACGGATTTGAGACATCCGGGCAACGCTGCGGCTACTGGGTCTAAAGTAGCCGAGAAATAAGCAACTGGTCTGCGGGCATTCCCATGGATTTGGACTAACACAGACAACGCGCAACCTTCTCTCTCACAACAGTAAAGCAAAAATGGTTTATTGTAATCAGGCATTCCCAATGCCGGAGCACGACACAGGTCCTCTCGCAGCTGTAGGAATGCCATCAAACAGTCTTTGTCCCATGGTACCGGATCGCTCACCTCCTTGTGCGTCAGTTTCTGCAAGGGCTTTGCTTTCAGTGAAAAGTTCGCGATCCACTGTCGGCAATAACCCACCATCCCTAGGAACATCCTGACCTCTCTCTGTGTCTTAGGCGCATTCATTTTCATGATCGCCTCTATCCTGTCTGGTGACACCTTTCGTTTGCCTTTCTCTATTCTGTGTCCCAAGTACTGCACTTCTGTCAGGCAGTACTGCAATTTTCCCGGGGACACCTTGTGCCCATTGGCAGCTAGGTGATTTAACAAAGCAATGGAGTCCTCCCTGCAAGCTTCTTCTGTTTCTGACGCCACGAGGAGGTCGTCTATGTACTGGACCAGAACTGACTTCTGGGGCAGCACTAGACTTTCAAGATTTTTCTTCAAAAGCTGGTTAAAGATCGATGGGCTCTCTGTATACCCCTGAGGAATGCGACACCATGTTAGGACGCGACCTTCCAGCTTAAATGCGAAAAGAAAATGGCTTTCTTCGTCCAGAGGGATCGAAAAGAAAGCCTGACAAAGATCAATCACAGTGAACCACTCAGCTTGGAATGGAATCTGAAACAGTATCACTGATGGATTCGGTACCACTGGACAACACGAAACGACTATGTTATTAATCTTTCGAAGGTCCTGTACTATCCGGAATTTCCCATTTGGTTTCTGCAGACCCATAATCGGGGAGTTGCATGGACTACCCACGATTTCTTTCAGTATTCCCTGTTTAATCATGGACTCGATCACGGGCTTTATGCCTGCAATCGTTTCTGGAGTCAATTTATATTGGGGTGTTCTTGGGAACTCAGCATGCGGTTTCACTACAATTTTCACTGGGTCCACCCCTTTAACCAATCCAATCTCTTCCCCAGTGAAGTCCCATACTTCTGGTGCCACTGTCTCTCTCAAGTCCCAGGGGAGCTCATCTACTGTCAAAGTAGGGTACAGCTCCACGCATATTCTTGAGTTTGCAACTTTGAAGTCTGCGTCATCATCATTGGTCAATACCTCCACTCCCTGAGGTGTACAGTATATAGTACAATTCAATTTACACAACAGGTCTCTCCCTAGCAGACACACAGGACTTGAATCGCAAACCACAAACTGGTGCTCATCGCTGTACTTCCCTATTTTCACCTGTACCGGTTCTGTCAATTGGCTGGTTATTCTCCTGTTTGCGACCCCCACCACTTGTATGGTCTCTCCAGACATGGGCAGGTCTGGAACTGCAGCTGATCTGATCGTGGACCTAGTGGCTCCTGTGTCCACCAGAAATGTCGTGGGGCACCCTGCTACTTCTGCTTCGACATAGGGTCCCCTCTGGTCCACCTCCAAGGCTGCCCCGAGGGTGCAGTCTTCTCTTTCCACTCTCTGTCCGGTTAATGGGTCCACATAATAGCACTCTTCTCCTTCTACAAACAGGGGCATCTGTCTATAGGTCTTACCCATAGTCCCTACTCGGGGAGGTTGCGGGAACTGGGCTCGGGGAGGAGCCCCCCCCCCTTTTAGCACCTTTCCCTGGTATGGCGTCACCCCTCTTGTAGGCGCGCTCTGGACCTCCTCCTCCTCTATCTCTTGTTCTCCTATCTCTACATTGTAGGGACACTCGCGTTTCCAATGCCCCACCTCGTTACACTGGTGGCACCTAGTCGTTTTCTTCAAGGCAGCTATGTCTAATCTGGGTCTAAAGGTGGAACTCTCCTCATTGCCCTTGTTCTGACTGTACTGCTTCTTTCCTCCTGTACCTATTCCTTGCTGCTGTTGCTGCTGTCCCCCCTTTCCTGCTGCCTGCATCTGTACCACCATCAACTTTTCTTTTAGTTTCTTAGCCTTGGAGTCTATCTCATCACAGCAGTACCTGGCATACCTCAGTATTTCGTCTAGGGGTTTATTTTGCCAACAAATCGAGTGTTGCTGAATCATTAAACTAATATCCGGTCTCAGTCCCAGGACGAACTTGGACACGAATTGCCCTATGTCTTTTGGATCCATTACATCCAGGCCGCTATACTGTTTAAACGCCTTCAGCAATCTCTCGTAATATTCGTGGACGGTCTCTTTGGGTTCCTGTCTGGTTCGGTCTATTCTGACCCAATCTATGTCTTGCATTGGCACTTTCTCTTTCAGCCAAGTCATCACTCTCTCGAATTTTGCCATCACAATCTCGGACGGCCCATTAGTCTTAGCATCTCTCTCCGGCTCCGTTGTGGGCCACTCAGCGCTAACCTTGCATGCTGTCCACAGATCTCCTGGTACTACAATGTCGAACAGCGTGTTCAGATCTATCCATAGGACCTTTGAGATTTTTACAAATCTCTCGACTTGCTTGTACCACTCCACTGGGTTTTCCCGCAATTTGGGGAAGGAGGTGGTAAAAGCAGCTAAATCTCCCCTACTCCAAGGGACATGCACATAGTTCCCATTGGCGACTTCACGCAAAGGGTATGCTTCTATTCCCTGCAGCCTTCCTGGTGTCATACCAAGCGTGCTTCTCCTGACGGTCCCTTTCTTGGACCACCTCTCTTCCCACTTATCTAGTGCCCTCCATGTCCTTATTCCCGTGATCAGTTCCCTTATGTGCGTTTTCAGCCCAATCGTTCTCCTCTCATCTAGGTCTCGATCTGTGTAATGTAGCCTGTGGTTACCCTGTAATGCTTTGGTTCTTGACAGGTCCACCATATATTTGCCTGCTAGTTCGACTAACTTCTCATGGATTGCTCTCGCTTTTCGAGTGATGTCCTTTGCCATATACAGTATTTCATCCTGCTCATACATTTCTATTCTTTCTAAAGGCAGGGTACCATCTATCATGTCATCCAGGTCTGACCTTAAGCTGGCGACATCGAGTCTCTTAGCTTTTATCTCAGCTCGCAATATGTCTTTCGAAGGGGGCTCACTGGTCTCCCTACCATCCCAACTCCGAGCTCTACGTTTGGGCTCGGGAGAGTTAATGAGTGCTCTCCCTTGCTCCCATCTCTCCAGGTCCCATGCTCGGCCATCCGATCTTGGAAGGTGATGGAACACGGGCCTGTTACCCCCACTCTTGCTCTGCCCACTCTCTCCTGCTTCTCTCCTTTCACCATACTCCTCTCTGTTATTTTCCCTCTGGTCGCTACTCTCCCTTTGCCTAGTATCGCTCAGTATCCGATACGATCCTTCCTGGTTCCCCATATTCCCTGGGCTGCGCTCGTTTCCGTCATCACAGGGACTATGGTGCGACCTCTCACAACTCCCATTCTGTTCTCTGGTGCCGGGCACACAGTGTGGACACTTAAAGCTGTTTCTGTACTCTTGCGCTCTCCTCTCCCCTTCACTGAGTATTGGGCACGCCACCCCTCCACTCCCGGGGCCCCCGTTTTCCAGGTCTGTTCTATTCCCACTCCGGGCCCAATGGGTGACTCCCCTACTATCTCTCTCTCTCCAGTCCCACTCCGGGCTGCTCTCCCCAGCCCCGCAGTGAGTCCGAGCTCTGCTGTCCTGACTTTCCCTTTCAGCTTCTGCAGCTATGATGCTCTTATGAGCCTCCACTGCCTCATCCCACTTCTTCATGTACTCATTTAGCTCTTGAAAGGATTTTCGTCCAGATCCCCTCAGATCCACTGGCCATCTAGGGCCCCCAGGGTCCCCTCCTGGATCCCCTGCTGTGTGCATCGGGGTGCTCCACTCTCTGGGTATCGGCATCTGACTTGGGGAATTAATCGTATCGTTCCTCCTTGCCGTCCCTGCTCTTTCTCTGTCCTTCCGTACCCGTTCTTCCCCTCTTGCTCTCTCTTGGTCATATATCGATATTATAGGACCTATGGTAACAGGTACCTGTAGTGCATCTGGTAATGCGTAGGATGTGGCGCTCTCCGTTTCCGGCGCTCTTTGTACCACAAACCTCCCGACTACCTGTTGCACCTGACTAGGCTGGGACAGCTCTTTCTTTGCCTCAGGATCCCACTCTGAACTGGGAAGCGGTCCATGCTCTCCTGCATTGCCCCCCTTTTCTCTTTCACTATGCTCGACCTCTCCCCCTGCTCTATTATACGGGGGTGGCCTGTCTGTCAGTAATCTGTTTATCAGGCTGTCCTCTGTTTCGCTCTCATCATCTTCTTCTAGGGGGCTTTTATTTCCGGGCACCTCTAACACCGGGTACAGTTTATTTACTTCCATGTTATGCACTCTCCATCTTTTAGCATCCGCATCCCACCTGGCATCCTGCACTGCCCTTACCGATCGTTTCACCCTTTCTTGTCGTCTGTTCATATTTTTTTCATGCGCTGCCCTAATCCATGCATCAAGGGCTTCAAACTGGGTCGGTCTAGGCAAGGGTCTCATTGAGGTCATGACTGATTTTAATCGATGTAACACCTCTAATCTGAACGTCCCGTACTTCGGGAACGTCAGTTCCTCATTTCCTTCCGTGATCTTACTCCACTCTGATATCCAAAGGATCGTATGCAACCCAACATTCACTGCCATGTAACGAGCCGGCGTACCCTCCGGCGGGGCTTCTTCCCCTTCATACGATCCCCGCTTCTCTTTTTTAAACGCCGCTCTCAGCCATTTAAAACACTTCATAATTATGCGCACAATATCCAGCCTCGCTACTCTGTTTACTTCCTGATGACAATCCACCAATCCTGTCGCGGCTTTGCTAACTTGGCCTATCGCAGCGCGGTCTTTCTCCGGTCGGCCAATCACAGAGCGACACTTTCTGACGTCTTTGCTAGCTGGCCTATCACAGCGCGGTCTTTCTCCGGTCAGCCAATCACTGCGCGACACTTCCTGACGTCACTTTTCTCCGCTTCGCAGCAGCACCCCTCCTTTCTCAACTCGTCTCCCGGTCATGCATGCGTCCCATTCATACACCGAAAAATGACTACTTCCGACCAAGCGGTCACTTCCCTCGACTGTACGTCCACAGTCTATATGTAATTGTCAACACAACTGACGAAATGTCTATCGTCTCTCTGATAGGTTGCTTACACACACAGTAACCTCCGACCAGCGTCCGTTACTCACGCACTCACTCTTACGTTCCCCCTATCTCGGTCTTTCGGGTGATCAATGGTACCTCATGACCCCCTTCACTCCAGTTGACAATTACTCTGGGTGTCCGATACACCCGAACCACTTAAGCTCTCCTTGAACTTAAGATTTCCACCGGTTGCGCGCGCTCACAACCTGTTCCACAGTCACTCTACAGACATTCAACTCCGCCAGACATTACAACATAGATACAATACAAAAACACCGCAATCTAACACGCATGACCCTTTATACTCACTCTCGACCGATACTGCTGCTTTTTCTGTCTCACGTCATCCGGATGTTCTTCGGCGGGCGGTTCTTCCGATCATCGATTTCTAGGGGCCTTGGGGTAAGCTAACCTGGCCTAGGTCACCGTCCTCAAGAAGGCAACCATCCTCTATAGCTACCAACTGGAAGGGCGAGATTTTGATCGATACCTTATCACTATTGATCTAAACCCCGATCTGGTCGACTGAACCTTTGTTGCCTGTCATTGAAGGAAGAAAGTGCCTCTGTTACCAAGCTAGTTCACCCAATAAAGGACCCCGCTCCAAAAGATCACAAACAACTTCTAGCTTTCAAAAGTTTATTGTAAGGATAGGATAAGCTGCAAATACAGGCATCTCAGAATGAGATTCACGAGATACACAGGTCCAACTACATACATGTGCTCTCTGAAAGCCCTCAGACGAGCAACGGAAATTACTAACACAAGTTCTAAGAATAATAAAGCTATCAGCATTGACGCATATTGAGATCTCTCCTTCATTTAAGTTGGAGGAAAAACGCACAGGTTAGGCTGTCCCTACCCTGCTCTAGATGGTATCCCTACTTAACCAAATCCCAACCTAACAAAGGTGTCAGCAGTGAATGACCCCCAAGGGAAGTCACTCACTCTTAGTCTCTTGGTGAAAACCTATAGTTCTCCAGTCATGACCCCTCTCTGCCTACCCATCCGCTCTCTAAAGGGTCCTCAGGTATCTGCTCTAACTCCACCCAGGGGTGCTGTCCCTAATACAAAACAGTCAACAACATTTGAGACGCCCCTCATGAGACGCCCCTCACGTGGTGTAGCTTCTGGCTTTTTCCATGCTGCTTTGTATTGGGCCTCATACGTTGGAGTTGACCTTGCTTCTCAGACTCTTCTCCGGCCCGCTGATACCCCTTAAACATTCCGGAACCCTCCTCCATGTCTGGGCCGTCTACTGAACAGACCTCTATTCATATTATTTATAATCGGATCCTCCCTTTCTCTCTTGCAGACAGACATCTGCAGCCAAGAACCCAACTCTCATAGACTTCCAAAAAGGTTCGCAACATTTCTCGGCCCAGACATGTACGTGTAAATCAATGTTAAAACATTTCAGGCCTACAGCATTTCTCATAATGATTATAGCATTCAACTTCTTCATTAATTAAAGCATGTTAATACTCTTATTCTATTATTCAGTAAACACATCTATAAATCATGGCCCATTAATGCAATGACCAAAACATTAGTTCAATCTATGTCGTGAAAAGAAACACCTTCCCCTTCCCTTCTAGCTCTGGCCCTGAGGCCTACCACATTCTGCGTTTAACCACATGCCATCTTACATTTTAACAGCTACACGACATGGATTCAGGAATAATCACATCTAATAAAATCATATAGTGTCACACATTTCTGTATTAGTTCCACTTCTACTTAAATCTCTACATTAGCTATACATTCAGAATATAATTGCAGATACTACTAGCACTCATGGCATTTCTCCTCATGATTTGTGCTTACTACAGGTAAGTGTGATGCACTCATACATTTAGGTCAGTTTGCGCTCTCTCACTAGCTGAGTCCCTCCAGCGCCCTGTCCTTTCACTCCTGCAGTAGCTCTGTCCCTTTACTCCAGGACTACCTCTGTCTCCGCTTCACTCCTGCTCTGTTGTTGTCCCTTCGTCGCTCCAGCACAAAATATCTGTCCCTTCTCCCGTCACTGGCTCTGTCTCTTTACTCCAGTAATAGCTCTTTCCCTTCACTCCTGCATTAGCTGTGCCCCTTCACTCCAGCACCAGCTCTGTTTCTACTCCAATAATAATACCTCTGTCTCTTCGCCCCTGCACTCTGCCCCTTCGCTCGAACAGCAGGTCCGCGCTTTCTTCGCTCCCGCACTTTTTCCGGCACTCCTTTCAGTGTGCATTACACTTGCAGCTTATTACTAACACCTGCGGTTAGTGTAAAATGGACGTTAAGGACCCCTCTATAGGGTCTGATCACATCACTGACACCTGGAGTTACTACAAGATTAACTAAACTACACCATGTCTGTCTGGAAAGAAACCCCGTGTAAGAGGAGACACACACGGCACTTTTTACTTTCCGAGCACTATAAAGTGTTGTTTTATGCCACAGTAAACACCCGCTCCGGTAGCTCGTAATTTATGACAGGTGCGAGGTGAAATCCGCGTAACACGATCCCACCCACAGCACCATTACAAAACAACCAGCGCTGACGCCAGGGTTGGCATCACCTCTAGGCGCTACAAGCCTTTGAGCCGAACAGGGCCGGACAGGGAACCAAAACCGGCCCTGGCAAAGTGCTCGGCCGCACCCCCCAGGGTGTTGGAGGTGCCGCCGAGCGCTTTGCTAGGGCCGGTTTTCGGCCGATTTTGTTGCAGGGCCGATTTTACAGCTATGCTGCCAAAACGGCCCTGTAATAAAATCGCCCCCCAGGGGCTCAAAACCGGCCCCCACCCTTGCGGCGCACCGGGGGATTGGCCGGTGCCCGCTATGGCTAGCCTGGAGCCGAACCCCGCCCAGCCACCCCGTCTCGTGCACACACGCACGACTCGAAGAAAAGAAGCAACTTGTAGAAAGAAGCAGAGACAGACAGAGGTCAAACTTTCCCAGAACCCAGTGTTCTTGGAGGGACCCACTTCCTCCAAAAAAGACTCAACCCGAAAGGTTTAAATTTTCCATAGAGAGGCGTTGCTTTTGCAAATCAGCTGTCAGTCGTGGAAGACCGTACTTTCCGTCTAGCCCCTGGCGCCCAGGCCGTTGCCCCACGATTAACCCTGGGTGGAAAACTACGCTACGCTCGTGGAGTGTGCGTAGTTTGCGCAACTACGTACTAAGCGAATTGCACGTAGCACAGTGCAAAAACGCGTAGCCTAGCAGACATTTTTTGCTCACTCGCGGTCCTCAACATCAAGTTGGCGACTGTGAGCGAGCAAAATCAACATCCAGGAAGACTTTTTCCTCGTTCACGATCGGCAACATGAAGTTGCCGATCGCGAGCGTGGAAAATAAATCTCCCGGCGAGATTCTCAACGCGGGGAGGTCAGGTTTCTCATTGTGAGTGGTCGGGTATGCTCGCGACCGCTTGCGATGAGAAACTACCAGTTCGCGTTGAAGTACAAATCTACTTGAGCGGCAGAAAACGATCGCTTGCACTGTGCATGATACCGTTCGCAATGATTGCACAGTGCGGACACGCATCCGGCACTGTGCAATCATTGCGAACAGCGCTTCCCTATCGCACTACGCAGCTCGTGTAGCGTGCGTAGTGCACTTCGTGTAGATACACGTAGCGCAACTACGCGAACTACGCCCAGGGTTACCCACGATCCTGAGCTGCAGAAATGCAGGTAACACAAACCCAATCCATGTACTCTCTTTGGCGGAGCAGCGGGTGGTGCGGAAATCTCGACGGCGCCCATCTTGGTCTTATCCGCTTTGCAGCGCTAGATGTGGATAGAGCGCTGGCAGTTTTTTTTTTAATGTAAGAATGGACATCTAGAATCAGGGGAAAACTTGCACTTCACCTTTTCCGAATGAAAACTCTGGACACCCACTGCGTCAAGCAGACGACACCCGGGGTGAGTGCGGCCTATCACCCCATGTCCCTAGCTCCAGACTTCGTCTCGGGACCAGCCGGCCCTGTAAGATAGCTCAGTGGTTTTACTTACCTGCTGACGAGATCTGTCTGGTCCTGCTCAGCCTTTCATCCTCGCCTGTCCCATATAGTAAGCAAACAGTGTGCTGGGTAATGATATTCCTGTTAACTATGGACAACAAATCAGTGGGTCTGCGCGCCTGCTGCACAGATAAGTGGAAATCAGAGGTTTGAGTCCTTCAGAAGCAAACATATAAATACCATGTTCGGGATATTTCGCAGTCAAATCAGCAACCAATCGCAGAAAGACAATTCGGTGCGTAGCATGAACTTTAGAAATGGTCATTCGTGACCGTACAAAATATGAACCATCTGTCATTTGTAGCACATTCACCCAAAGCACCCTATATGGAAAAATATTTATATCGGAAGTGATCACTGGCGTTATGCCACCTTCTTCCCAGACCACTTTCCCCCCTCCCCTATTTTGCTTTAATTTTTCATATACAAATTTGTCCTCGATTCACACAAAAACATTCCACCCGCCCTAAGTATGTTCCTCTGAAGCTTAATTTTGAGAAAAGTGCTCATTAAAAGTTTTTTTGCCAAACTTAAAAACGCAGGCACCACGCACCATCTCTTCTTGGTCAGGTATGGTATTAAATGTATTTACTTTCGTTTAATAAAGGAAATACATTGATTTGTTTTATCAGAGAATTAAAAAGCGGAAGCCCCAATGTTATCTCTTTGAAAAAGTTACTTTTAGCTCTTTGAGATGTGAAAAGCGCTATATATAGCAATTTCCACTGTGCGTATCATATTATATAATAGTATATTATATCAACTCAAAAGTGAGCAAAATGTTCTCATTTTGTTCTTCTCAACGACTCGCCCTTTCCCAGCCCACCTTGATTCTGTTCCTTTGAGACTCTTGTGGTATTCTCATTATTTTGTACATATTAGAATGTAGAATGTTATTATGGGTTCTATGACTCTGTGTTCCTGGGGAATCAGTTGAAGTCTGACTGAGCTCCTTGCCAGTCCTAGCGGTTGTTAAGCTGTCTCTTCTTTCCTGGAAATAAACCTTCAGAATCTGAACCATTCCTGTGAGAGCGTGTTATCTTTTCCACAATTCTTTTCAGTGGTGTGATGCAGGCCCCTGTGGAGCAGAGGGCCCCAACCCTCCATGGGCACCAAACCCTTTAAAGGGGGGGGGGGGGGGGTGCATTCAGCCCAAGCCCAATGAATAGCTGTAATATATGGGACACTCGAGAGCCCCACATCACATTATGCAAGGGAGGGGGTATAATTTTCTGTTATGCTGCTGACTCTTGTCCTTTATGGCCTTTTGTTCTGGTGTTTTGATATTTTCTTACTTTTCTCTACTCAAACCTACAGTTAATGTTTAAATGGGTCCTTTCATTTTATTTCTTCTGATTCCCATGGCTAACCATTGTGAGGTCTGGCTTGCCAGCGCAGCTGTCGCCACACAGTATGTGATCAACAGAAAAAGAGCTGTCAGAAGTACTACCGAGAGAGTGGCTTTGGCTCCACCTACAAGTTGGTTTACTTGAGTATGCGATTTGATTGGGCCAAAGAAGTGAGCTGCCACTGAAAAGAGTGCTTTTGTTGAACTTTTTACCTTTTGAAAGATTATGCTCACTCACTACAGGAGCACTGCGCTGGATGTGGCAGTAAATCAGAGACATTGGGATTGAAAATCGGACCGGGCACGCAAAAAAAAAATCGGCCCGCATTTGCATAATCACTCCTCAAATCACTGCTTTGGCGTAATTTTATAAAAAAAAACTTTAGGAGGGGGGTAAAAAAATGCATGCGTTAAGTTTACAGTGGTGAAACAAGTTAGGCCACTTCTACTCAGGCCCCCTGCCACCACTCACTATGTGCATACATTAATGGGCCGGCCAGCGAGACAAAGGGAATGACACCTCTTGCTAAACGGAGGTAATGAGCGCCCATCTGCCTCTAGGAAGGACACTCAGACACCCACTGGGCCGCTGGCTGTATTCAACAGCGGCCAAATAGCCCACCAGACTGCTAAAAAAGAGGCCCACAGCAGCACTCCGACACTGGCCCCTCGGGCATTGCCCGAATGCCCGCGTTACCAATCCGACGCTGGTCAGAGAGCAACCTATAGGCCTGATCTGTTTACTATGAAAAGTTATCACAGCGACAGCAGGTCTGATGTGTTTACTGTTAAAAGTATATGTCTCATTTAGTAGACATTTAAGGGTGCATTGTTGTTCCTATGTATTGGAGCACACAGAGAGGTATTTTGTTATGTGGAATCTCAGATGACCATAACAGACAAAGGTGTGGTGGTGATTCCCGTGGCAAACTTTGGACATTGAAGTATTGCACTGTGATAATCCTTGTTAGGCCCTCTTAGGAGAGATATGATTTTATTTGGCTAATTTAAGTTTCGTATATATTTTTTAATTTTGTGACTGTATACCTGATGGTTGCCTTGTGGGAATGTTCACGTTCAACCCAGTAGGTCTGAGTTGGTTACAATGATAAGCCAAAGAAAAAGACAAAGATTTATTGTGAAAATCGCATGTCATTGCCAATATACTTTTAACAGTGGATTTTTGTTACACTGTGTTACATACAGGCTGTATTTTGTTACGTGAATCCTTGGAGATTACTTCAGTTATCAAGAAGTTTGGAGCTGGTCATCTCCTCTGACAAACTCTGGCGATTTTCACTGTGATAACCCTTGTTATTTTTTTGCCAACTGTCATTTTGTACAATCGTGCAATTTTATCACTGTGAGCCTGACGGCTGCCAGCTTTTGTGCACTTTGTTACGCCGGTGTTGTTTTTGACGACGATACAACGGTAAAGGTTATTTGTTTTATTATTTCATTAGGAAAAGTTATGTCAGATTCCATTGATGAGATCGGTTTATTATAAAACGCTGCAATAAAGCCAGTAGGCTTGACTTCCTTATTGTAAAACGCATGCGTTAAAGACTTTTTTTTGTGTCGTAATTCTTTATTGAGAGATTAAAGGTATATACATTCATGAAAGTATAATGCATTATAGTAGACCCATAAAAGTCTGGGTATTTAACATATTTAGTATAATATGAAGAAGAAAAAACTTGCATATAATAAAGGAAAGGGGAGGAAATAGGAGAAATGAAATAAAAGACAAAGTGTAAAGAAGAGAAAAGGAGAATAGTGGACATTGTATGTTAGGAAATCTAACTATGGCCAGATAGAATCATGGGAAAAAGTTAGACAAAGTAAATAATGGGATGGGTAAATATAAGCGTTAAAGGCTTTTAAATATGGAGTTTATAGCACTCTGCTGAAACCTGTCAGAGGGAATTTTGTTACATGGGCTCTCACAGATTACTGGAGTAGACAAGGGCTTGTCGTTCATTAACCTCTTTGACCGACACTGGAGAGTATCTAGAAGATGTGCTCTGTAATATTTTTTGATAGACTCTCTTTCAATGGCCTGGAGAGCTTTTGGCTTTATTTAAGGATTGGCTAGGGGGACTCACCATCCCTGGCCACAGACCTGCCACCATCACTCACAGGACAACAGGGCCAATCACTGCGGAGGGCCGATCCGTAGCTCCATGCTGCCTGCTGCATCTGTAGAGGAGGACCAATCCTTTAATCTTCAATTTTCTCCCTTTAGATTTCCTCTTTCTTCCCCCCCCCTCCCCTCCCCTTTTTATTTTCATATTTTAGAGCAGACTAGAGCTCCCCAGACAGTGCTAACGGATCTCTTGCTTGCCTCTCATCTGCAGCGTGCCCTCTTTGCAACGAAACCAAGCCGCAATCACAGAATGGTATTGTCCATAGCGTGTCCTTGTTTTACCTTTTTAAGATGGCCAACGCGTTAGTTCTAAATGTAGTGTCGCGCTCAAACTCTGAAACATTGATGCATAATGTACTATATCACGGGCACCACTTTCTATGCAAAATTTGATTTGTTAGTGCAAGCATGCTCCCGCAAGGTTTAGGTCCCAGCATGATTTCTACCTTCTACTTTTACTCTTTGAAGTTAGGTTGCATATACTGTTGAGTTTTGTGAGTGTGTTTATTGTGGTTTCATAAGATAGTGAATGTAGGAATGAGTCATCGGTGGATGAATGGAAGCACCAACGCAAGGATGAGTGATTGATTGCATGTATGATGATTTGAGAGGCACTTTCATTTAAAAGGCAGACCTACCGGCATTGCCAATACTTGTTCATATTTTTCTTGATCCAAGCAAGCATGCGCTACAAACAGAATGTGCTTATCTTCACTGTCTCTTGGTGGACCCTTTGGGTCCATCATGATGGCTACTCCATTCTACTCTTGAATACAGCTAGGGGGAATTCTACTAACTTGTGGACAGAAAACCCAGATGTGGGGGTCACCTCTAAGCGCTAGAGATACATCAATAATCCAAGAGTAGTATAGGCAAGGAAATAATGGTAGTGCAAGCTTCCCTCACGCACAGAAGCACTAAGTACTGGTGCAGTGCAAGATTCCCTCACATAAAGAATATGCACAGCAGAGCCTGGTGAGGTGCAGGCATTGCTCTAATGCCTACAACGGGAAGCTGTAGAACAAGCTTCACTCACACACACAGAGCAGGCGCAGCAAAGTCTGCACTAGAGCAAGTATTCCTCGCATACCGAACAGGATAAACACAGCAGGAAGCTGCAGTGCCGCTGGCAGCTGCGGTGCCCACTGCCTTTACACATAACATGAAGAGCACATTGGCAGCAATGTTACACCAATGCACACAACGATATATCAATGGCATTAAAAGGGAGAGGATGTGGCGCAGCAGCCAGAGATGCCGACTCGGGAGCTGGGAAACTGGGTTCGAGTCTCGGCGTCCGCGCAACATCCTGTGTTTCTCGGCAATTCACTTAATCTCCCTGTACCAATGGACAGTGCCTGGATTTCCTCATAGGTGATAAGCGGCTCTATATAAATCTACAGACTGTAACTTTCACTATAGACGTGTAAGCCCCTTCAAACACACACCCACCCCTGCAAAGGAAGAGCACAGGCAGCAATGCATGCTGCCTCAGACATAGAACAAATACAGCATAAGCAGCAGCAGCAGCAGAGCAAGCTTCAATCACATGTCAACAGATACAAATTGGGCTGCTGAAGTGTAAGCTTTCCTCACATACAACAACAGGCATATAGCATAGACAGTAGCAGTGCAAGATTCATTCACAAACAGAACAGGTGCAGCAGAGGTGCCTGCTCCTTCCAAAAGCAGATAGGTTTCATCAATACATGCTCCCAGAAAGAATAGGGACAGCCCAGACAACAGCTGTGCATGCGTCACTCTCTCACGCAGAGAACCGGTGTAGCTTGTGCAAACGCACCACGGGAAACAAACGTTACAACAAGGTTTATCCCCTTTGTGCCTTTACCACACATTTTTTTGCATGCATGTTTTTACCACTTGTATATTTTTACAGCGCATACCTTTACCAAGCATTTAGGGTAAGTCTCCCCACAAAAATACATTGTTTTTTAATATATATAAACAATTCATGTTAATGGCATACATTGTAAAAGTATATCACAAAATATTCGAAAAGGGGGTCCTAGGGAAAATATTTAAAGACCAAACAGTATTCTGTCCCCAAGCTAAACCTTACATAACACAAAAGAAACCATTGGTCTGGAGGGATAAACTTAGGCAACAACAGACTTAAAAGATTAAGTTAAAGGAGTCCTTTTAACACCCTCAGCGCTCATGATGAGCGCAGCTCGTCATGAGGCACAGTGGAGCTGTGCTCATGACGAGGTGAGCTCGTCATAACGGCCGTGGAACGCCCACACGGGGATAATTCCCCTCCTGTGCGGGGCGTTCCATTAAGTGGGCGGAGTCATGACGAGCTCAGCTCATCATGAGCACATCTCCACTGTGCTGCATGACGAGCTCAGCTCATCATGAGCACATCTCCACTGTGCTGCATGACGAGCTCAGCTCATCATGAGCACATCTCCACTGTGCTGCATGACGAGCTCAGCTCGTCACGAGCACCGTGGTGCAGCGCGTGGCACCCCTCCCCCCGCGTCACGGGGGAATTATCCCCACGGCGAAGGGGTTAAAGAGGACGGAATCCCATCTCCCACCAAAGGGGCATGCTTCATCTGGGACCTCCTCTTAGTTGCAAAGCCTAGTGCAACCAAGGGCTGCAACCATCTCAACAGTAGAAGGGAGCTCACGGATGTTTTATTGAGTGTTCTAAGATGGAATCCACAGTCATCGTTTTTGACTTTTTACAGTTATTTGTTGAAACTGTATCTACGCACTGTTTTAGTTTCGACACAAGGATAGCGTCTATTAAAATTGTTCAGTATCCTGGTAGTCAATTTTAATGTCAAATTTTTTCACACACACAAATTCACATGCACTGCAATCATCACCGCTCGAGACTACAATTCCAGCTCTTCACTCTGGGATCATAGTGGGTTCAATCTTAGGGCACTCATTAAAACAAGTAAATAAGTAAATAAGGGCCCACGTAAATAAATGTGCTCACTAGGAAGCACCTGAAAACACTGCTGGACCCGGACCCTCCTAGAGATGGTGTTAGTCTGGTTCTGACGGGGTTTACCAATTTGGCCAGGTTTTTGCCGAGTCCCCTTCCCTTAGGTTGACCCCCAACTTCCCATCTATTGACCACCGGGTATTTACCATCTCCCAGGGCTTTAAGTGGGCCGGGTCTCACCGGGTCTGAGCACCGGCAGTTTTTTTAAGGTGGCCTCGAAACGAGTCTCATAGGACCCGTACCCTCCAGTTCTGCCCCCGCCTCCCCCTTGACATGGACACAGACATGCATAATTCCCCACATTGCAATAACCAAGAGATTCTTGTGGGGTAAAAACGGCCATGTTTAATCAGTACATTGAATAAACATGACAAGCAAATAACATGCATATCTGATATTCATAAACACATTTTTCAAGATTCCTTATGATCCTCTTACATTTCCAGCCCTAAGGGAGGAGCCCCATCTGGCTCGCATCTCGCACTGGGTACCCTACGCCAGGTGCCGTGCGCCTGCCCCTTAGAGTGGTGGGCCCGCACCCCTGGTCCTTGTCCGGTATTACCAGGGCCCACCCCTCTACCGCCCGGCTGCCCTGGGACGCCCAGGAGGCTCGAATTCTGTCGCCCTAGCCTCCCCAGCCGGTGGTGACTTCCTCCCAGCGGAGAGCTTACCATATCCCCCCTCAGAGCTGGCCTATGGAGTCCGCCAATCGGCCTCCCCTCAATCACTGTTTACTGCTCGCAGGTCACACTTCCGCAACAACGCCCCCCTCAAAACCTTTAATCTCAGGGACGGGTGGGTGGGAGTTAAATTCAAAGGCCGTGCCTCGCGGAGAGGGCAGCAACGGGGCAGCACGCAGTCTCGGAGTGGTGGAGGGAACAGAGACCCCGGTCACTGGTGCCTGACCCTAAATAGGCCAAAGGTCTCCGCCCCTCACCACTCCGGACGTGCGTCGCCGCCCGTGACCCGGAAGTCAAAAAGGGGGGGGGGGCGGCCGGCCGCCGATTGGCCGCCCGGCCGCCCAACCATAACTGGGGGGGGCGGGGCCCGGAGGTGCCGGGTCCTAAGTGCGCGCCTCGCGATTCTCTGCGCTTGGCATTCGGGCTCTGTTTTGTGCCCTGGCACAGGCGGTCCGTTTTTAACAAGCGTTATAGGGGAAGGGAAATCCTTTAAAGAGAGTCATTTCTCTCGATTTCCCTTCTCTTTATGAATCTCAGGAGCAGCAACATTGTCGTGGTGTCACCAGGGCTTTAAGTGGAAGCTTTTTGAATACTAATACAAGCCATAGTTGCTGCTCATTTACCTTATGCAACTAACAACCATTGACAAAGCCAATAGTCCTGACTTGTTGTAGGTATAATGTGACTTGTTGTATCATATATCTGGATGCAATAACAGAAACCACAAAATACCAGTCGGGCGGCACACTAGGCTAAGCACAGATTTTTAGTTTACGTGTTTTTAAGCCACGCCCTTAATTACATTGGCCATGCCTCCTTGAGGGACCCCCCCAGTTTTTTCATCCCACTTAAAGCCCTGCCATCTCCCATTTTCCCCCAAGGCATAGCTAATAAATCAACATCCACACAGGATGCGTCAGCAGCTGACACTAACCCTGCCCCCCTCCCACCACGAGAAGCGTCCCGGGGACCGGCACAGGCCGCCATATTTGCGGCGTGCCCGATTTCCCGGTTGGCGCCTAGTGACACAACAAGGATAGGTTTGGTCCTCACAGGGCGGGCTAAACATGGCCACACGCACGATAGATGCAGTGCGAGAAGCCACAGTGGAAGCTGCCCTTTCAGGCAAAGAGACAAATGCAGACATGGGAGGGCATCACTGTAAGATTCCCTCACATGCAGACTGTCTCACTCACACAGACAATGCATGCTGTGTGGGCAGTGGCACTGCAACCTTCCCTAGCAAACACACTCACAGAATGCCTGGCAAACACAAACAGACTGCGTAAAGTATGAGCAACAGTAGTGCAAGCTTCCTTCGCACAAACAACAGGTACAGCAACTCACACAAAGGTGACAGCAAAGCAGATTCCCTCATTCACACAAAGCAGAGGCAGCATGGGCAGTAGCAGTGCCAACTTCCCTCAAACATGCATACACGTACAGCAGGGCAGGATCCTTCACTCATAGAATGCACAAAGTATGTGCAACAGCGGTGCAGGCTTCCTTCGCAGAAACAGGTACAGGAACTCTGGTACCCTGATGGACACATGGAATGGGTGGAGTAAGGCAGTATCCGTGCTGGTTTCCTTCACACTCACAAACAGGTACACCTTTGTAGGTTCCCTCACAGACTAGATAGAATATGGACAGCAGCAGTGCAAGCTTCCCTCACATACACAACAGGTACAGTAACTAACGTCCCCTAAAGGACACAAAGAATGGATGCAGTACGAGCAGCAGCAGTGCAAGCCTCAGACACACACACCAGTGAAGATTCCTTCACAGAGACAAATACTGGATAGAAGATAGGCAGCAGCACTACAAACTTCCCTCACACGCACAACGGGTGCAGCAACTAACGTCCCATAAAGGACACATAAAATGGATGCAGTACAAGCAGCGGCAGTGCAAGCCCCCCCCCACACACACATAGGAAAATTCCTTCACAGACACACATACTGGATAGAATATTGGCAGGGGTGGTGCAAACTTCCCTCACACACACAAAAGGTACAGCAACTAATGTCCCATAATGGACACAAAGAATGGGTGCAGTACGAGCAGCAGTAGTGCAAGCTTCACACACATGCAACAGTGCACTCTTCCCTCTCACACAAAAGGTACAGTAAAGCAGATTCCCTCATTCACACAAAGCAGAGGCAGCAGGCGCGGTAGCAGTGCAAGCTTCCCTCACACATACATGCAAAGCAGTGCAGGATCCCTCGCTCACAGAATGCATGGAGTATGTGCAACAGCAATGCAAACTTCCTTCACACACACACAACAGGTACAGCAACTCAGGTCCCCTGATGGACACAAAGAATGGATGCAGTACAAGCAGCAATACTGCAAGCTACACACACACAACAGGTACAGCAGAATAGGTTTCCTCACAGACAGGATAGATGGGCAACTGCAGTGCAAGCTTCCCTCACACACTCACACAACAGGTACCGCAACGAATGTCCCCCCAAAGGACACAAAGAATGGCTAGAGTATGAACAGCAGCAGTGCAAGCTTCACACACACACACACACACACACACAGAACAGGCAGAGCAACGCAGCCTCCCTCACAAAGACACAGACTGGATGCACAGTGGGCAGCAGCAGTGCAAGCTTCACTCACACATAGAACAGGCAGAGCAACGCAGCTTCCCTCACAAAGACACAGACTGGATGCACTGTGGGCAGCAGCAGTGCAAGCTTCACTCACACACAGAACAGGCCGAGCAACACAGCTTCCCTCACAAAGACACGGACTGGATGCACATTGGACAGCAGCAGTGCAAGCTTCACACACATGCAGCAGTGTGAGCTTCCCTCACACACAGAAGAGGCCGAGCAACACAGCTTCCCTCACAGAGATACAGACTGGATGTGCTTTGGGCAGCAGCAGTGCAAGCTTCACACACACAGCAGTGTAAGCTTCCCTGACACACAGAACAGGCAGAGCAACGCAGCTTCCCTCACAAAGATACGGTCTGGATGCACTTTGGGCAGCATCAGTGCAAGCTTCACACACACGCAGCAGTGTAAGCTTCACACACACACAGAACAGAGAGAGCAATGCAGGCCTCCCTCACAAAGACACGGACTGGATGCACTTTGGGCAGCAGCAGTGCAAGCTTCCCTCACACACAGAACAGGCAGAGCAACGCAGCTTCCCTCACAAAGACACGGACTGGATGCACTGTGGACAGCAGCAGTGCAAGCTTCACACACACGCAGCAGTGCAAGCTTCCCTCACACACAGAATAGGTAGAGCAACGCAGCTTCCCTCACAAAGACACGGACTGGATGCACTGTGGACAGCAGCAGTGCAAGCTTTACACACATGCAGCAGTGCAAGCTTCCCTCACACACAGAACAGGCAGAGCAACGCAGCTTCCCTCACAAAGATACGGACTGGATGCACATTGGGCAGCAGCAGTGCAAGCTTCACTCACACATGAAACAGGCAGAGCAACGCAGCTTCCCTCACAAAGATACGGTCTGGATGCACTTTGGGCAGCAGCAGTGCAAGCTTCACACACATGCAGCAGTGTAAGCTTCACTCACACACAGAACAGGCCGAGCAACACAGCTTCCCTCACAAAGACACAGACTGGATGCACTGTGGACAGCAGCAGTGCAAGCTTCACACACACGCAGCAGTGCAAGCTTCCCTCACACACAGAATAGGTAGAGCAATGCAGCTTCCCTCACAAAGACCCGGACTGGATGCACATTGGGCAACAGCAGTGCAAGCTTCACTCACACACAGAACAGGCAGAGCAACGCAGCTTCCCTCACAAAGACACGGACTGGGTGCACGTGGACAGCAGCAGTGCAAGCTTCACTCACACACAGAACAGGCCGAGCAACACAGCTTCCCTCACAAAGACACGGACTGGATGCACATTGGGCAGCAGCAGTACAAGCTTCACACACACGCAGCAGTGTAAGCTTCACTCGCACACAGAACAGGCCGAGCAACACAGCTTCCCTCACAAAGACACGGACTGGATGCACATTGGACAGCAGCAGTGCAAGCTTCACACACATGCAGCAGTGTAAGCTTCCCTCACACACAGAATAGGTAGAGCAACGCAGCTTCCCTCACAAAGACACGGACTGGATGCACTGTGGGCAGCAGCAGTGCAAGCTTCACACACACGCAGCAGTGCAAGCTTCCCTCACACACAGAACAGGTAAAGCAACGCAGCTTCCCTCACAAAGACACGAACTGGATGCACTGTGGGCAGCAGCAGTGCAAGCTTCACACACACATAGAACAGGCATAGCAACACAGCTTCCCTCACAAAGACACGGACTGGATGCACTGTGGACAGCAGCAGTGCAAGCTTCACTCACACACAGAACAGGCCGAGCAACACAGCTTCCCTCACAAAGACACGGACGGGATGCACATTGGGCAGCAGCAGTGCAAGCTTCACACACACGCAGCAGTGTAAGCTTCCCTCACACACAGAACAGGCCAAACAACACAGCTTCCCTCACAGAGACACAGACTGGATGTGCTTTGGGCAGCAGCAGTGCAAGCTTCACACACACGCAGGGGAAACGTCGTTTAGAACACAGTGTTTACACCGCACGACCTTTTCCACGCAGCTATTACAACGCAAGTCGTTACTACGACTTGCGCTGGATGGCGCTGTGGGATAAGGAATGTTGTAATTTTATATTCCAACACCTTCCCTACTGTTACGGGGACTGGTGTTGGAATATAAAATTATAAAATTCCTAAATCCGCGCCCTCCAACGCAAGTCGTTGTTACGACTTGCGTTGTAAAATCTGTGATGTCAAGTACCGCGATCTAAAAGATCGCGTTGTACTGACATAGATCCACACGCAGCAGTGTAAGCTTCACACACACACAGAACAGGCAGAGCAACACAGCTTCCCTCACAAAGACACGGACTGGATGCGCTTTGGGAAGCAGCAGTGCAAGCTTCTCACACATGCAGCAATGTGAGCTTCCCTCACACACAGAACAGGCCGAGCAACACAGCTTCCCTCACAAAGATACGGTCTGGATGCGCATTGGGTAGCAGCAGTGCAAGCTTCCCTCACACATAGAACAGGCAGAGCAACGCAGCTTCCCTCACAAAGACACAGACTGGATGCACATTGGGCAGCAGCAGTGCAAGCTTCAATCACACACAGAACAGGCCGAGCAACACAGCTTCCCTCACAAAGATACGGTCTGGATGCGCTTTGGGTAGCAGCAGTGCAAGCTTCTTACACATGCAGAAGTGTGAGCTTTCCTCACACACAGAACAGGCCGAGCAACGCAGCTTCCCTCACAAAGACACTGACGGGATGCGCTTTGGGCAGCGGCAGTGCAAGCTTCACACACACGCAGCAGTGTGAGCTTTCCTCACACACAGAACAGGCCGAGCAACGCAGCTTCCCTCACAAAGACACTGACGGGATGCGCTTTGGGCAGCGGCAGTGCAAGCTTCACACACACGCAGCAGTGTGAGCTTTCCTCACACACAGAACAGGCCGAGCAACGCAGCTTCCCTCACAAAGACACTGACGGGATCCGCTTTGGGCAGCGGCAGTGCAAGCTTCACACACACGCAGCAGTGTGAGCTTTCCTCACACACAGAACAGGCCGAGCAACGCAGCGTCCCTCACAAAGACACTGACGGGATGCGCTTTGGGCAGCGGCGGTGCAAGCGTCCTCGGGGCCCACAGATCTCGACATATCTTTCCCGCATCAACGCCTTTCATGACAGATGCGTCAGCCCAAAGCTCACTCAGTGATTGTTCCCACACAATTAGGCCGCTTTTCCCTTTGAAGGCCTGAAATGCATTTTTAATATTCAGTCGGGTGCCCCCGTCTGCCTCCCATTTCCCTTCGAGCGGGAGATGTTCTGCGCTGAATTACAGCGCGGAGATGATGATGTGTGCGTTATCTACCTGAACATTTTTCTCCAGATGACTTTGGCTGCCTCCGAGGTTGCCTCATGTAAATAACTCAGACAATTTGATTTCGGAGCTCCCCTGCCATTTAAAATTCACGCCGCTCCGCCGCTCGCGAAGCCTGTCCCCGCGACCACGAGAACCGACTCGCCGTGTTCAACCTGCCCCCGCCACCCCGAAACAGGGGCGGCGGGGGACGAGGAACAAACAGAATGCAAATGGGGATTTTAGAAAAATCATTTCCGGTGCCATGAAAAATTCATTATAATAAGGGTGCGGAGACGCGTGTACGTGGGAACCTCAATGCATAAAATATGGCTGAGCCCAGGTATTAAAAATGAAACGTTAACCCCTCGTGGCCCGGAAGGGACTGCGCGGCGCACTCATTGAACCTCCGGAGGCAGCCCTGCTGTGCGTACAGCTCGTGGTTTGGCTTTTGAGGCTAGCAGCAAAAACCAAGCAAATTGGGTTTGCACAACCCTGCATCGATAACATAATTAATATATATTGGGCGTTGATGTGTAGCACACCTTACACATCGATGTGCCTTTCATAGCTCTGACCCAGGGAGCCTTGCAGCAGGCACACCAACCTTCCGAGCTGTCTTATCAAGTTCAGGGATGATTAACTTGCATGATGCTTAATGCCGTCAAGGTACAAGGTTCTCGAGCAACCTAACTTACAGTGGGAGGTAAGTCCCAGGATGCTTGTTTCCTGTCCAGGGAGGACCTGGCTTGGCAGTTCGGGCTGGACTGTTCCCATGAGGCACAGGGTCAGACTGATTTGCATATGGCCATGTCTGAACTGGGGTGGCGGAGTGAGCTATGAATGAATGAATGAACGGCATCTTATCCTGCGCAGACTTAGCCCAATGGGCGTCAAGGCGCCTATTTCAAAGTACCAACTCACATCAAAGGCGAAGCAGTTCATCCTTAATAGGCTCTTGAAAAGCACCAAGTTTTTAAGGCCTTTTTAAACAGGTCCATTGAGGGTAGGGTTTTAATCTCCATTGGCAAGGCGTTCCAGAGCTGAGGGGCAACGACGGAAAAGGCCCTAGCTCCCCATCTGGTCAGCCTAAAACAGGGGACAGCAAGTTGGAGTAATCCCGCAGAGCGAAGGCACCTTGTTGGATAATAGCGGGTAAGTAGAGAGCTGATAGCACCCTTAGGGCCATCCTCGAGTGCTCTATACGTCAGGCACAAGATTTTAAAATAAATTCTGTGCTGGACAGGGAGCCAGTGGAGATCTCTCCTCGCGGTGGTAGCAGATGATGTCTTAGGAAGAGCTAAGACGAAACGTGCTGCAGCATTCTGCACGATTTGCAGTCTATGTATGAGGCCCTTGTTGGACTCCATGTATAGAGAATTACAATAATCCAACCTGGAGCCAACAAGGGCGACTGCAATTTGCTTACGTGCCTGAAGTGAGAGATAACTTCGGATTCTGTTGAGTATCCTGATCACACCCCAACAGGTCGCAACAGTCCGATTCACTTGTAGAGACATCGAGAGTGAAGTATCAAAAACCACGCAGAGATTTCTGGCAGATTGAGAGGGAGTGGGGCAGATGCCAAGAGAGGGAGGCCACCACTCACTCGACCAGGCATCTTGGTCCTTCCCAAAAACCAATACCTCTGTCTTGTCGCCATTCAACTTCAGGGAGTTGATGATCATCCAGTCTGTTACATGCTGCATGCATGACCTGAAATTGAAGGCAGATGTGGTGACAGAATGATGATGGATTAAACCCAGATCAGTTGACTGGGGGTGAGTGTTTGATTTGCTCAAACGCTCCGTCCATCATCCCCTTTGGTATCGCTTTTTCTTAGAGCACACAAAGTGTCAGGCTCGAGACATTACTGACTTCAAATCCACCACAGATAAGCAACTTGCAAAAGAACCTCGCAAATACATATAGTTATAGTGTTCTAGTGGGATTTGTTACGCGCACAACTACTCCTGAGTATCCTGGCGCGAAGCAGTATAACATAGCTGGCGAAAAGAAGATTTAATAGGCCTGTTTAAAAAGGTGGGTTTTGAGGAGTTTTTTTAAAACATTCTGTGTCCTGAGTATGCCGCAGCGCTAAGGGTAGGGCATTCCAAAGAATGGCTGCTTTAACCGAGAGGGACTGGCCACCCAATCTAGCTCGGCGAAAGTAGGGAATTACCATCAGTCGCTGGGCAGCCGACCTTAAAGATCGTCGAGGGATATAGAAGGCCACTCTCTTCCTAATGTAGGCGGGGCCCGAATCGTGTAAGGCTCTATGTACTAGAACCAGGGCTTTAAACTGTACCCATAGACATCCTGTTAGAGGCCAAACACTGCAGGTTCAACAAGGTGAAGATGGAACAATCTCATCACCCAAGGTCACACGCGGTGCCAGTGGGAAGCTGAGCTCCTTGGACCAGTCACGTCAGTTAGGCAACCCAGATCCCTGAGAGCATCTAAGATGCCTGTGTCTCATTTACCAGCACTATGGTTGGGGTCGACGGGTCACTGATCAATGTTTACCTAACGCCATTTACATCGCTGTCAACCCAGACCTGAATATCTTTCCTTATTTAGGTCTGGTTTCACAGGACGTCTCTCTGCCTGACCTATTGCTTACAATATTTATAGAGAGGATTTTGGGTGAGCTCTTTCAACTACTGGTTTATTTAGATCAGCCTCTGTCAGATAATGGCTTGATACACTGTCAATTACATCCCAGGTCAGCCTAGTTGATTACTTCCTTCTCACTTTTTTTGCGATTGTTTGTTTTATGTATCCTATCATATTCTCAGTTGAGCTTACATTCCAATGCAAGACGGCCTATTTTACATCTGAAATGTACACTCATGCAAACATATTTTTAGCCACATTCAAGGCGGGGTACCTCAAGCCTCATCCCTTAGCCCAACCCTCTTCAACACATACATGACCCTCCTGGCCAATATCGTCACAAGCCATGGACTCAACCTCGAATCCTACGCAGATGACACCCAACTCTCTAGTCTCTGACTAACAATCCAGGAACTATCAAAGATAAGTTCCAAATGTCTCAAACTCAACACCAACAAGACAGAAGTACTCATATTCAGGAAGGGCAAGGTCACACACTGGAACAAGGAATGGTGGCCCAGGAGCTGGGTCCAACCTCGATACCCACCAAACATGCCTGCAACCTCGGCATCATCCTTGACAACCAACTTTCCATGAAGAAGCAAGTCGGTGCCGTCTCCACCGCCTGCCTCCTTATGCTCCATATGCTCAGGAAGGTTTTTAGATGACTCCCAACCATCACCAGGTAACGCAGGCTCTCATCACCACCAGACTCGCCTACAGCAACCCCCTCTTTGTAGGAATAATAGCCCAACTCATGAAAAAACTCCAGGTGATCCAGAACACTGCAGCCAGGTTCATCCTGGACCTCCCCAGACAGACACACATAACCCCTCACCTCAGGAAAAACCACTGGCTAACAGTCATAAAGAGATGCCAGTACAATACTCACCTACGCATACAAGATCTTACACAATGAAGGACTTTCGTACCTCAACCAACGCGTGACCTTTCACCAGCCCACCAGGAAACTGAGATCCAGCGATCCCTCACCCTTGCTGCCACCCGTCCCATTTGCCAGAATAACAGCAAGACTGCTCGTTCTCCCATTTGGTGGTCAAGACCTGGAACGACCTTCCCCTGCACCTCAGAGTGTAACCATCGCTCCAGCAGTTCAGGAAGGACCTCAAAACCTGGCTGTTAAACCAAAAGGAGAACTGGCAGCAACATCCGATAGCGCATCGAGATCCTATTGGTGGAGGGCGGCGCTCTACAAATACTGATTGATTGATTACATTTTTATCTCTTAAATGCAAAAATACTTTTTATTGCAGCAAACATTTTTGTGTTTTGTCATACCTCAAGTGTGAGTGTAATCCTAATAGTGCATTCTAAGTGCTTTTTAATCACACCACCAATACCACTAGCACCACAAACACCAACTGCACAGCATCAACACCATACCATGCCATTTCCAATGCAACCACCAATAAACAACTCCTCTAGAAATACCATTATCACTACCACCAAATATATCACCACCACCAACACCATTACCAGTAACAGCAGTACTACCAGCAATACCACCACCAATATCCACATCCCCAATACTTGCACTAACACCACCATTATGACGATAATTACTACTACTATCACTAACACCATCCAATACTACAGCACTATCTCTAACAATACCACCAGTTTCTTCAGCAAAAAAAAACAGTGCCATCATAAAATCAACACTAATACCACCACCAGGGTTGGATTGGGATTAAAAATAGGCCCGGGCACGATAATTAAAAGTAGCCCACATTTGCATTTTGCCTATGCAAAACACTGCTTCGGTGAAGTTTTATTTAAAAAAAAAAAAAGCTGGGGGGTAAAAAAAATGCACGGATTAGGTTGCACTGGTGAAACACACCTGAATACAAGTGAGGCCACTTTTGCTCCGGCCCCCTGCCCTGCTCAATAGGCATATGTTAATGGGCCGACCGAGCGAGAGAAAGGGAGTGACACCTCTGCCCTTTGATAAAATGGAAGTAATTGAGGCCCATCTGCCTCCAGAAAGGCTACTCAGGCACCTACTGGCCCGCTGGTGGCATCGGAAGAACGCAGAAACCGCCAAATCGCCGTTTTCGGCCGCTAAGCGGCGATAATACTATCGCTCTATTAGCAAGCTGTTGCTAACTGAAGTTAGCGACAGCTTTTAGGCGATAGCGAGCGGTTTGGGGCCCGCTTTGCATGTCAGTGATATTTATCGCTAATGACATACAAAGTGGGCGTACCCAACCTGTTAGCGACTGAAAGCAGTCGCTAACGTCGCTATCGCCTATTAGCAAGGCAGGCGTAGCGATGGAAATATTCCCGCTATGGCCAAAAACTAACGCCTGCTCAGACCAGTTCTTAGTCATGTTATCCAATGGGAGGTGGATAACATGGCTAAGAGCATTTCGTCGCTAATGCGTGAAAATCGCTGTATTCTCAGCGATGTTCATGCATTTCGCCGCTATCGCTGGATATTTTAGCACAATGGAGAAAAACGTTGCTAATAGCATGTTTTCTCCGCTAACATATCCAGCGATAGGCAGCGATAACAAAATCGTCGCTAAGCCTATTTAGCGATAATTATCGCTACTTGTTAGTAATATGCCCCCAAGTGTACTCATGCCTGTTGTGCCACACCTTGCTTAGCATTAAGGATGCTAGCTCTCAAAATGGTTGATTGGGCGAAATCAGACTTGTGTAAAGATATTCAATCGATTCCAGATGATTGTTTGAGAAGCCACAGTGACAACAAGTAGCCCCGCACCCGAAGACCGTACGTGCATGTGCTGTGCGACTGGGATTTAGAAACATCTGTAGTTGTCTGTGACGGTATTCTCAGCAATATTAGTAGCTCAGACTGGAGGTGAAATCTGGTGTGATAAGACAAAGGGGACCAGTCCAAGTGGTGTGGGAGGCCGGGTGCGGTTATTCCACTGGATGCTGTAAATCTGAGGTGTGGCATTACCACACAAATACAAGTGTGTTGCAGAAAAATATGGACTAACCACAGAATTTGGCGGTTCTGCACTGATTCTCCTAAAGACCTTCCCTCATCCCAGGCCTTTTTCCCTTCACACATATATTACCAGGTGAAATGTGCGCCCTAAAAATAAATCGGAGAGCGCTGTTCCTGCACAGCTTGTAATCAATCGCTTTTGAAACAGTAACTCCTTTTAAGGTCAAATCTACGTTTCCCCAATTTTCGCGCTGAGGGCCACAGTCACCAAACTATTCAGCAATCCTTTTACACTGAAAGGTGGCCATCCTATGCAAGGGTCTCATAAATGACATAGGGGAACATTAGAATGGAATGTACTCGGGCCTTCTTGGCATAGAATTCTTGTGCCAGGCTTTGTTAAGCTGTGCCCTTGGCCTTGCTGACTTGCTTTAACTTTGCCCTGTAGTTGACTCCACAACCTACGAGCCCCTAGGAAGTGTTCAACCTTTTATCGAGGGATCTGTAACACAGCATTACTCTGTTAAAAACAGTGACAACCAAACTGCACTATAAACACGAGCGTGGGTCGCATTTGTCCCACTGCCCCAGGCCGGGAGGTGACTGGTGACCGTGGAAGCGAGTTTGTAGTTTAGGGGCACAGACTTATCATTTCCCCAATCTCAAACCTCATGAAGTTTCAAAGTAAAAATAAGGGGAAGGGTAGCTCTTTGCCAGAGCAAGCATCCGCCCAGCATAGCAAAGGGTAGCTATGGTCAGCCACCCCAAACTTAAGGCACATTTATACTGTCTGGTCCCATCAACACCTAACAGCAAGGCAAAGTTCTACTCCAACATCCCCACGAGCACCCAAACCCCCAAGGCAAAATCCAGCTGCCGGGTCCCAGTCTCCATCACCACCCCATCAGCCAGGCAAAGCCTTACTGCCCTGTACTGGTCTGTGCTGCCAACTTACCACTGGCGCCAGGGACGGCGCTGCAGACATCCCTGGCCCACCTAGTGTCACCCCAGTAGCAGCGGCTGCAGTTTTACTCCACGAGGGCAAAATGTGACGTCATGAAACTGCCTGATTCAGCAGAGTTCAAAATTTCCTAACTTCCCTTCCCCACAATATACATTCTGCACTTGACCAATTTTCATGGCACCATCGTGTTGTTCCTCGACCTAAAGCTCAAAGTGACCAGTTGGACTAAGGCCCAACAAGAAGATTTCCAATCTATTTATTTTGGTTCTGAAAAGAGCTTCTTGGTATTTCATGATAATTCTGAAGATCTGGTGTCCCCATTGCTATCATTTCGGTATGGCCCATGGTTCTTATCTGAGCCTTCAGGATTGGTTACATATTGACCACCTCAAACCGGAAGCTATTAAATCGACTGGACTTTGAAGGGACCAAAAGATGTTTGCCAGAGAAAGGTTGTTGCCACACCTGGATTTCTGTAGGACTTTGCTACTGTGAGGTGGTGGAAAGGGGGACACAGAGGGCTGGACTAAGAGAGGAGTTGGACCATCACCACCTATAAGACCTTGCCAGCAGACTGTTGAACCTGGATAAGGCTCAATTTATTGGATGCTACCACCCACAAGCAATAAGGCCCTTGTAGCCCAGGGGTTCTCAATAAAGACCAAAGACAAAGATGGAACATTATATGGGTGACAGAGCTCCAGTGACAGCCTGATGCTTCATTCTGGCGAGCATGCACTGTCTTCAGCCAGTACGGTTAGGGTGCCCCTTATCGGTCAATTCAACCAATAGTGCCCGGGAATTCTATGCTCTCACACCACAAGCATGAGGTTCAGTCCCATGTTATTTTCCCACTTTGTGACTAGCAGCTACAGCATAGTACCTCCGGTGCACCCTTCACCTGATACTCTTGACCATGGTCGGCCTTTTCAAGATACAGTCCTTTATCGTTTGGTACCCCCAGGGGAAATGGGATTCTTTCAAGTTGGTCCCTCCCTGGGGACACCATAATTCATGCTGACCAATACTACATATTGAAAGCACATATTCACCCCAAATGGCATCATTTTGGCACTGAATAACAAATGTTTATAATTAGCCAACTCAATGTTATACATTTTTTAACCAAGAAGGATGAAAGACTGAATGGACTGGCCGGGATTCGAGCCTGTGACAGTGTAGGGGAACACAAATTCCTTACAGCGGATGCATCAGTTTAATGAGACAACAGACCAATTTAAAAATGAGAGCAGGGCACAAATTATGTATTGGGTGCACTGTTTTGATTTGCATGGGGGAGAACACCTAACTTTGCTCCTGGGGCAGACGGACAGTACACCAAATTACAGTGACAAATGCACAGTCCACAGCCAATTGTGAACTCTGACAGTTTGTGCGTGCACATTGAGGTGGTGTGGTGACCTGTGTTTGAAGACGATAAAGGCAGCTTGGTGATATTCGTACCCGTCTGCAGTTGGATACCTAGGTGTCTGTATAACCTCTGTGTCCCCCTACCCAGGGGTGCCACTGGGGAAGGATGACTGACTTTGCGCCAATTCTATGTGCATCTTTTGATAGCTTCTTTGTCTTTTTCCCCACCTCTCTAAAACAGTGCGGGCGCAAAGGCAAAGTGTTTCCTCATTTAAATGATGCCACACCCCATTTTAATTGTGCTAGTGCAAAATGTGTGCCACTATCTGTATTACAGAAGGGATACACAAGCATCTGGGACTCCTATTAATAGCAAAGTGCCAAAGTGGGCAAAAATGCCCATTGTATCACCTGGACACTTTCTGGAATAAGGGACTAGCGAGGTTCTTCATTGATCACAACTCTGTAGTGGAGTGGTTTCAAAACTTCAACAAATATGACACATTTGTCAGTGTTCTGCCGATTTGTACATTTGTCAATGTTCCCTATGTACTTTCTCTTATTGGCTCCCATCGTTTTATTTTTTTAGCCCTCCAGTAAAAATGTCATGGCGTAGGTCTAAGAGACTGCTGTGGCGCCCAAGACCCCGGCCGCGCTTCCCCACCCAATGAGATCATTATGCCGAGGACGTAAGAGGTCGCGCGCAGCCGGTGATTGGCTCATTACGCCCAGGCGCGCGCTGAAGGCCGGGGGCAGAGTTATTTAGACGAGGGCAGCCTTCTGTGTACAGGCGCCGATTGGGGGCGACCTCCGTGGCGCCAGGGGACTTCTGAGGAAGAACGTGAGCGCACGTGCGCCGTGCACGAGGGAGGCGGGAATCGAAGCCAGCAGGGTGGAAAATGAAGGAACAGGAGCAGCTAAAGAGGAAACAGGCAGGATAATGGGAAAGGCGGTGAAAGAAAGCGGCATAAAAGGTAATCACATGAGACAGGAGCCAAACAAAGACAACCTGCCTCCCGGGGCAGGGTCCCGTTTCACCTGCTATAAGGAAGGCCACAAGGGGGTGAATGGAGGGCATGGAACCCAGGGGGGTGAAGCCTAGAACCCGTAAATGATTCTCAGAGTGGGGCCAGAAAAAGAGAATGCACATTCAGGAGGATTTTAACGATTGAAGTGAAGTAGAGAAAAAGAAAGACGGAAAGAAGGGAAAATAAGAAGGGAAAATAAAAAGGGGAACGAATGAAGAAAGGTAGACCAGAAAAATAACGATATAGAAGGAAAAGTGTGTGAGGAATGGGTATTGAGAGCAGAAGAGACAAAAACAATTGAGGGGGAAAGTGTAAGATTGGAAGTGGAATGGTAAGGGTGCTAGGAATCGAATTAAAAGAATGAAACAATAATACAAAGAAATGAAGGTGAGGTGCGAGGTAAGAAAAGGGCATACACATGAAGTGGGAAGGCGGGAAGAGAGGTAATTGAAAAGAAGGATGGCACACGGAGAAGGGCGTAAAACAGGGACAGAAGGAGAAAAGTTACTAGAAAGAAGGAATAGAAGATGGAAGAAAAACAGAAGTAGGGGTAGATAGGCAGGATGGAAAGAGTATGGCAAAAAAGGAAGAAACAAGAGCAAAAAGGGGAGAGGTGGATGAGAAGGAACTTAGGAAGAGGAGAAGGGAAGAGGAAGACATGTACAAAAGGGGAAAGGAAAAGGAAAGAGAGATAGGGAAATATAAGAAAGCACTGCAAAGGGCAAGTGGGTGAGCGGATTTTGGAAATAAAAGCCACAAATGTATTTATTTTATTTATTTAGCGATTTATAGAGCGCCTGGTGACCCGGAGGCATCCCCGCGCTGTAGCATTTGTGGAGGCCAGAGGGGAGAGGGGACTTTATTTTGGGAACAGCAGCGTTTTCAATTTTCAATTTTCAAATCAACTAAACAAGAAAATAAAGCAAACAAAAAATGGAAAATATGAGAGAATGAGAAACAAATGAAATAAAACAATGTGAAAATAGTGGACAGGAAGAAAGCAAAAGTAATGACAACAAGCATTTGCAATGCAATAGGTCTCGCATTAGGAAAGTGTGAGCTATTGGTACTGTAAATGACATTTTTTTAATATGTGTTGGCTTTGAAAATATATAAATTAATAGCATTGTTATTCACAAAGCCAATAGCTTACACTTTCCTAATGCGAGTCCTATTGGCAATGGCAATGCTTGTTGGTAGCAAGCAAGTGCTGTTGTGGTGTTGAGTGATGCTGTTGTGGTTGGGCTGAGTGATGTGGTGGTGTCCCAGAGTGATGTGGTGGTGTTCCGTGAGTGATGTGGTGGTGTTCCGTGAGTGATGTGGTGGTGTTCCGTGAGTGATGTGGTGGTGTTCCCTGAGTGATGTGGTGGTGCCCCTGAGTGATGCCCCTGAGTGATGTGGTGGTGCCCCTGAGTGATGTGGTTGTGTCCCTGAGTGATGTCCCTGAGTGATGTGGTGGTGGCCCTGAGTGATGCCCCTGAGTGATGTGGTGGTGGCCCTGAGTGATGCCCCTGAGTGATGTTGTGGTGCCCCTGAGTGATGCCCCAAAGTGATGTGGTGGTGTCCCAGAGTGATGTGGTGGTATCCCAGAGTGATGTGGTGGTGTCCCTGAGTGATGTGGTGGTGTTGTGAGGCGTGCAGCAGTGTGTGGCGTGCAGTAATGTGTGGCGTGCAGCAATGTGAGTAATGCAGCAGTGTGAGTAATGCAGTAATTCAGCAGTGTGAGTAATGCAGCAGTGTGAGTAATGCAGCAGTGTGCAGCGTGCAGCAGTGTGAGGCATGCAGTAGTGTGAGGCGTGCAGCAGTGTGAGGCGTGCAACAGTGTGAAGCGTGTTGTAGTATGCAGCATGCAGCAGTGTGAGTAGTGCAGCGTGCAGCAGTGTGAGGCGTGCAGCAGTGTGAGGCGTGCAGCAGTGTGTGGCGTGCAGCAGTGTGTGGTGTGCAGCAGTGTGTGGTGTGCAGCAGTGTGTGGCGTGCAGCAGTGCGAGGCGTGCAGCAGTGTGAGTAATGCAGCAGTGTGAGGCATGCAGCAGTGTCAGTAATGCAGCAGTGTGAGGCGTGCAGCAGTGTGAGTAATGCAGCAGTATGAGTAATGCAGCAGTGTGCAGCATGCAGCAATGTGAAGCGTGCAGCAGTGTGAGGCATGCAGCAGTGTGAGGCGTGCAGCAGTGTGAGGCGTGCAGCAGTGAGGTGTGCAGCAGTGTGCGGCATGCAGCAGTGTGCAGCAGTGTGAGGCGGGCAGCAGTGTGATGCGGGCAGCCGTGTGAGACGTGTGGCAGTGTGCAGTATGCAGCAGTATGAGGAATGCAGCAGTGTGCAGCATGCAGCAGTGTGAGGCGTGCAGCAGTATGAGGCGTGAAGCAGTGTGAGGCGTGCAGCAGTGTGAGGCATGCATCAGTGTGAGGAGTGCAGCAGTGTGAGGTGTGCAGCAGTGTGCAGCGTGCAGCAGTGTGAGTAATGCAACAGTGTGCAGCAGTGTGAGGCGGGCAGCAGTGTAAGGCGTGCGGCAGTGTGCAGCATGCAGCAGTGTGAGGAGTGCAGCAATGTGAGGCGTGCAGCAGTGTGAGATGTGCAGCAGTGTGAGGCATGCAGCAGTGTGTAGCGTGCAGCAGTGTGTAGCGTGCAGCAGTGTGAGGTGTGCAGCAGTGTGAGGCGTGCAGCAGTGTGTGGCGTGCAGCGTGCAGTAGTGTGAGGCGTGCAGCAGTGTGTGGCGTGCAGCAGTATGAGGCACGCAGCAGTGTGAGGCGTGCAGCAGTGTGGCGTGCAGCAGTGTGTGGCGTGCAGCAGTGTGAGGCGTGCAGCAGTGTGAGGCGTGCAGCAATGTGAGGCGTGCAGCAGTGTGTGGCGTGCAGCAGTGTGAGGCGTGCAGCAGTGTGAGGCATGCTGCAGTGTGAGGCGTGCAGCAGTGTGTGGCGTGCAGCAGTGTGAGGCGTGCAGCAGTGTGAGGCATGCAACAGTGTGAGGCGTGCAGCAGTGTGAGGCGTGCTGCAGTGTGTGGCGTGCAGCAGTGTGCTAAAAGCTAAGTGGGAAAAAGATTTTGGGACCCCAGATGATGATGATGCTTGGACAGAGACTAAGATGACTGCCAGGATTCTGGTGCTATACCTTGAGCTCTGCCTTATCCGATTTACGTATTTCCATATATTCTCCTACTAACCATGCTGACTCTGAGAGATGGGTTGAGCACAGGATGCTCAGTGCATGAGATGTAGAGTCTTGGGGGCACATATTCTCTAGTAATCTGGGAATGGTCAGTGATATTACAATATTGGCAAAAGATGGAGCAAATATTTGGAGACGTGGTGGGCAGAACAATATACTTTGACCCGCATGTGATGCTCCTTGAGGTAATGGACGAATGTGGAGAGTCACGCTATGCTAGAACCATGGCTGTATTGGGCCTGCTCATCGCCAAAAGAGAAATTGCTAAACATTTATGGGACGAGATGGACCCCACGGTGGCTGACTAGACCAGAGGCATGGACTTTTGTGCCAGAAAGGAGGTGCTGGTGGATAGAGCGAGAGGTTGCCCCAGAAAGCATGCCAAGATCTAGGATAAACTGTGGGAATATTGTCATGGGCTTGTGGATGCTAAATCAAATCCTGAACTTTAGTGTCTGTGGTTATGCGTATTTTCTGGGTTCACAAGTATGATACAGATATTTAAGTTTGAAAACACTTTGACAAGTGGCTCTTACTGCTTGAACTGTGCTGCTATTTGTTTGAACTGTTCCAAAAACAAAAAAATTGTTTTAAAAAATGGAAAGTGGTTGCCAAATCTTTCTCATATTAAGAACCTCGCATCGGCTGCATTAGTGATGGCTACTCGAATCTGTTCTCACAATCGCTGCACAGACTTTGCCATTGCAGAGAGATGGGGGCTAAAATATCAAGTGGGAATAGAAGGACGACTGGTATGGTGACCGTAACAGAAAAGGAGATAATCATATCATTAGAGGAGTGTAGCGCCTCTCTTAGCAATTCACACAAACCTTTCATAGTGCTTTCTGCATCTGCATCAGGTGCACCGACTCTTAGTAGAGTGCCCAACATCCGTCTTCAGTTGTGTTTCTTTGTGCCTTCTGGTTCACGACAGTCTGGGCAAGGAAGGAGTTGCGTTGTCTTCGTCTGATAGTTACCTCATCTCAGTACCGAATAATCTAATAGTCTGTGTTTCATCTTGGTGTCAGGATCACCGCTTGCTCAACACCGAGTGCGCCACAGACTCTTGACCCTCCCGCAGCGTGGCTAACACTAACCCTACTGCTGCATTTTAAATACATCTTCATAGATAAGTGAGAAACTGCATCGTTTCTCCTCATCTGGGACCCCCAGGCCCTGCTCTTCTCCTGAGAATAGAAACAAACATGCACCCAGGTTGTTATTGTGCTGTTCTACAGCGTTTCACAGCCTCCCCTGGGGCGGGACTTCCGCCTTTTGCGGGAAGCACGCGCCCACTAAGTGACTGGACGAGAAGGGCAGGAGGAAGTCCCGCCCCAGGGGAGGCTGTGAAACGCTGTAGGCACGTAGGAGAAGCAGAGGTCGCCGATGCAAGTGAGGGAAGCCCCGCGTGACGGAACCTGTAGCCCGGTGAGTGGGGTGGGCGGGGCTTAGTTATAGGGTGTGGATGTGTGTGTGTGTGCGCGCGTGTGTGTGCCTGCGTGTGTGTGCATGCGTGTGTGTGTGTGTGCGCGTGTGTGTGCCTGCGTGTGTGTGCATGCACGCGTGTGTGTCTGTGTGTTATCCACTTGCTGCCAACGTAGGACAGGAGATGTGCACGGCGTGTGGGTGAACGTGCGCGCTCACATGGGGATTCTCCTGCGCGTGCCCATCCCCTGTCTCACATTCCCAGGAAGTGAGTAACAAAAGATGCTTCGCTGGACGCAGTGCGAACCAGCTAGACCTAAAAAGGAGTAACGGAAAAAGGGGTAGATATAAGCAAAAACATATATTGGCAAAAGCCAATAGGTTGCGATTTTTTGACCTACTGGCTTTGTTAAAGTTTTTGGCCGATGCTGTGTACAAATCAACAAGAAAGAAATGCTTTTTTGGAGTCGCTGTACGGCAAAAACAGCAAGGTGATGGAAGGCATGCCTAAATCATTCTCGGCCACTGGCCATTGCTTGGGATCACATTGCAGACCATCGTTTTTTACAATCTGTGCTACTCTAGACAGAGACCCGCCTCTTGGTCCAGCTCCAAATTAGAAACAGTCAAGCCCAATCTGCTAGGTACCCTCCAGATTTAAAACATAATCAACCACACATTGGTTTCAACATACTTAGGTCTTCCCAGTGAGGTGAGGCTTGAATCTTATGACACAATGAACATGGGACCCACGTCAGGGCATAGTTGTCGCACCAAGGGCATCTCCTGCTAAAGCAGCAAGGGTATTGAAGCAATGCTTGAATTAATCTCGGCCACTTATGATCCTTCAGGCCGCATTCCAAACATCTTGTTTCTTTTTTCATTGTGAATCCCTAAATGCAAGGGGTATGCTCAGACATAGGTCTCATGCTGACTGTGCCACTGAAACCAAGCGGCATCTGACTGAAGAAGCCCAATACATTGAAAACAGTCTTGAGTTAATCGAGTTCTGGGTCAGGGAGGACCTGGCATGGCAGTTCGAGTTGGATGGTTCGTATAGCAGCAGGACCGAGGCTGATTTGCATATAGCTGGGTGTAATCTAAGGTGGTATGAGATGGTAAAGTGAGGTTTTAATGATATGCTCGATTTAATCACAGCCAATGGTGATTACTCAAGGCCCGTGGGCGCATCCAGGTCCATCATTTTTTTGGCTGGTTAGCCAATAAACAAAGGCTGAGATGCGCCCACAGGCTTCGAGTAATTACCAGTGGCTGAAATTAAATAAAGTATTACATTAAACACTTTTTTGTACTTTGTTTTGTATTTTTCACTGTACAGCATCTTTAAAAAAAGAAAGAAAAGAAAAAGGCATGAGGATGTAAACGCAGATAGCTGGTGGGTGTGTCATTTCTTATGCATGAGCATGTTTGAAGACGCATGCAGATGTGTCACCACTCTTGTGTGCGCCAATAGAATGATGTGGATGTCATTTTAATCATTCTTTTATTTATTGCTCCAAGATGGAGGATGCCATTTGGAGCAGCAAATATGAATAAAAAAAGTTACATGTGCAAAATCACTTAGAAAAAAAATGTTTTTTTATCAAAACAGCCTGGCAACAAATGGCAGCTTCTGTGCCCATAAAACATATTAACAAAAATAAGATAGAGTCTCGACAGGAGGCGGTAAAAATCAACAAAAAAAATTGCAATGTTGGGAGAGCATTGGGGAGTAGGTGGCGCAGCAACAGAGAAGATGAGTGACCTGTCAATGTGGGGGTGAGTGAGCAGAGGAAAGGGGGAACAACAAGGAGTTTGAGAAGAAGAGTCAAGCTGAGAGGGAAAAAAAAAATCCTGGGTCGGCGAATGAATGGATGAGCTTTGGGTGTTCGGTGTTTGGGTGTGGGGAGGAACAATGCAACTTAAAGCACATAAGATAAGATGCCATAAGTGGGTATTTGAGGTGGCGAAAGCAGGACAGAATGAATCCTTATTGAGTGCTTAAACAAAAAAAACAAAATAGTATCCTGAATGTGAGCAGTGGAAAAATACAGCCATCCCATAAAAAAATGGTAAAGAAGCTTTGACCAAGGCAGGGGCAAATAAGAGGAGGAAGAAAAGCCACTGAATAAGAAGCAAACAAATAAGAGTAGCAAGAAAACCGACCAATGGTGAGGCTCTAAGAAAACTGTAAATTTTGAGTATGGTTCATAAGAGGTCTTTCGACAACAGGTAAAAGTTATCTGTATGTGGGACCTAAAAATTGAAAACTTGTGAAGGCAAACAAAAAGTAAGAAAGAAATGCAATAAAAAATCCGAAAGGGTACAAGAAAAAAGTGAACGATTAAAAACAGAAATATGAAGCGCCAACAAAGATACAACACTAATAATGAAAGAAAGAATAAACAAAAGATGAGGGAACAAATACATAGAAAAACAAAAGAAACCAAGATAAAATGCATGACAAAGAGAAATGTGAAAAAACAAGGAAACCCAGAGCAAAGGAAAGAAAAAGCAAAAAAAGAAAGAGAAAAAGGAAAATAGGAGAGGATAAGGAAGCAGGAAAGGAAAAATACAAACGAATAACAAAAAGAGAAAGTATGAGGGAACAAGAAACAACCAACAATGAAAAGAAAAATGAAAGAAAGTAGAAGGAAAATACGTGGGAACAGCAGAAACGAGAGCAAGCATTGAAAATGCAACAGGTCTCGCCTTTGGTTAAGTTAAAGCCATTTGCTTTGCTAATGGTATTGTATAGCAAAGCAAATGGCTTTAACTTAATAAAAGGCGAGAACTATTGCATTTTTAATGCTTGTTTTTTATAGGTGTACGTAACTACCCATTTAATTCCCACCTCTATTCACGGTCTGAAAATTCCCTGCTACCAGCTTCAGTTTTTTAGTTCTCTTGACACCAATCACATGATCAAAAGGAACAAATGATGGACGGAATGCTGAACAATGCAAACATTCACCCCCAGTCAGAAGGATCTGGGTTTAATCCACTGGGGTGGTGCGGTGAGCAAAAGAATGATGCATTAAACCCAGACCTTTGTGACTGGGGGTGAATGTTTGCATTGTTCAGATTTGAAGCACTTTACAGTGAGTAGCATGCTACTCCGGAATCCAGGGTTAGAGGTTACTTTAGTAGTATGTGTTTTTAGGTGAATGGCTGGTGAGCTAGATAGGCTGGCTGAGATTAGGCAATGTTAGATTACACGGAAATGGTTTTATAGAAGAGTTTATGATCTTTGAAGTGAGGTATCGGCCAATTACAATAATAAGCATTATGGTAGACATGCATGAGACTGAAAGGAGGCTATACTCAGAAATAGAAGGCATACAGAGGAAGGAATGTAAGGAGAGAGTAATTCTGAAGAAAGAAAGGAGAGGAATCAAGCAGAAGTAAATAAAGGGAGACTTTTCACACAGGGCTTTGAGAATATAGTGGGAGAAGCTGTTATGAGATAGCAACTTATGTGCAAAAATAGTAAAATGATCTGAATAGTTCAAATGTACTCTTGTGGAAAAGGGCACCAGTACTACCCAACAACGAGAAGTTTGCGTCTTCTTATTACTTTGGGAACTTTCTCGACCAGTGCAGTAGGGGTGCAGGCATTAAGACAACCTGGCACTTTAATCTTCCTCCATCAAGATGATGGCATAGCTAACCGGGCCATTAGCCACGACCCTCACAACGCTAAGTCACTCTGCAGTCAGATGACTAAAGGGGCCCTGCATCATGCAGGATGGGTAAACACGGACGCAGAGGTTCGACAACTGAGGTCTGCTTAAGGGACAGAGAATCTACCCAGCTTTACAGTTTTCAATCACCTTCTTTTGGTTAACACCATTTCACGGTTATCCTAAACTGCCCAGATACCCAACTCCTCTCCACTATATGCTTGAAAAATCTTACCTTAATTATGCATGAATGTCAATCAGATTCCAAACATTTCGATGAAAAGGTAAATAATTGGTTTGCCATGGCAGCACAAGCGCAATGGCGCCCCCTAAATATCACTTCTGCTTTCCTGAAGTATTTAAAATCATCAACAAGCATTGGCTAGGTCAAAAGGCTTGTGTAATCACTATAGCGGTGACCAAACCAATAAAATAAGTCCACTGCAGTGAATAATATTGTTTAAAAAAATCGGTTATTCACACATCGCGTATATAACGTATGGATGAGAAATAATTAAATGTGCATTTATAGTACATTTTTCAGATGTACAAACAGTTTTTTATGCATTTCAAAGGAGGCCCAGCAATAGAGAACAGGAACTGGCTAAGCAACTAAAGCTCTATTAAAAGAGCTACCTATAAACAGACTTAAAGCAGAGGGTGATCACAGTTGAAGTGTGCGGATCCTCGATCTTGCGGATTTATAGACAAACTCCCTTAGTGCTACACGAACATCTGCCGTCTAGTGACATTGCAAGGGCGGTCAGCTTGTGCCTACGTATTATTCGGCTGATGAGTGGGTGTGTTACAAATCAATAAAAAGAATCATGGCCACTGCAGCATAGAAGTATGCAAAAAAACTTCATTGTTCGTCTCCTATGCTTTGCCACAATGTGGAGCACTTTTTAAACAATACTAAAAGCACAACACAGAAGAACGAGTAGCACTAAGGAATGTGCATATGCTCATGTTGTGCAGTATTCTAAACAAGCAGACACTGAAAGTCGTCGCTGCAAAAACACGAATAGCAAAGACAAGTTTGAAAAATACACTCAGACATAATGGCCAAAGCGATGACATCACTCACCTACGAAACCGCAAGCAGCCCGGGCTGAGCGTGAGAGGGCGGGGGCTGCCCGCGCATGCGCGCTCGGAGCCCCGGTGCCAAAGCGGAGTGCGGAATCTGAAGTCCTGGGTCCCAGGAGGGGGCCTGGGTGAAGACCAGCGCTGCGGAGGGAGATCGAGGATCGAGACTGACCCCCTGGCTGACGAGAGACAGAGACACGGAACACACTAAAAGAGCCCGGTGAGTTGGGGGGAGGGGGATGTGTGTGCGTGCGTCTGTCTGTGTGTGTGTGTTGTGTGTGCCTGCGTGTGTGCCTGCCTGTGCCTGCGTGTGTGCCTGCCTGTGCCTGCGTGTGTGCCTGCCTGTGCCTGCGTGTGTGCCTGCCTGTGCCTGCGTGTGCATGTGTTGTGAACAGCCGGCCGGGATCGGAGCGCGTGACCTAATCCGATTCCGGCCGGCTGCGTGCGCGTGACAGCCTGTTGTCTCTGCCTAGTCCTTGAAGGGGAAAACGACTGAAATGATTACAATAGATCGCTTTGCGACAGCAGGGGCTTTCGCCCCTGCAATCGCAGGCACGACCTAAAAAATGGAAATATGTAGTACCAAGAAACCTGTTTTTAGGGTTTGCACCTGCGTTGCAGTGCGCAGCAAGAGCCCTTTTGTATGGGGTTTTGAAAGCTGACCACTCGCTCCTGCGTGTGATCAGCCTTTCGCAGTCAGGCATTGGCTTTCGCGTGTTTTAATAATAATAATAATAATAAAAACATTTATTAAGCGCCTGAATACACTACAACAGAGCGTCTCCGCGCTAGGATGCAGTCCTACTAGAATAAAAAACAAGATCATCACCTACACGGAAAGCAGAACGGGAAGGGGGGAGAAGAGCTAAAAAGAAGTTAAAGTGCAGGGAACAAATACGTTTTGAGTTTCTGTCGGAACCTCGTTTCCGATGGTTCCATACGAAGCTCCATGGGAAGATCATTCCACTGCTTACTTGCCAAGAACCTGAAAGAGCGCCCACCCATCCGTGATTTATATATGCGGGGGACAGAAAACTGCATACTGCCCATAGATCCTAGAAGACTATTCGGGCGATATATGGTAAGTAACCTATGCAAATGCGTCGGGCCCTTGCCATGAGCAATCCGATGACTTATGCACAAGGTCTTAAACCGAATACGTTCTCTCACGGGGAGCCAGTGCAAGGTCTGTAACGCACCTTTCCCCGAGAAGTTCCTAGGCAGCTTTAGAACCAGCCTGGCCGCCGCATTTTGCACACATTGCAACTGGTGCAGGCCCTTATTACTGAGGCCACACAGCACGGAATTCCCATAATCAAGGTGGGAAGTGACCAAGGCATGCACTAGTGTTTTCCTAGCTATAATAGGTAAGAGATCCAAGATCTTACGTAGGATCTTTAATATGCCATAGCATTTCCCTGCTATCTTGGCAATGTGTTGAGAGTACGAGAGATTGTTGTCCAGCAGAACAACCAAGTTCTTCACTGTATCAGAGGGGACAGGTATCGGGCCCAATTCCATAGGCCACCACGCGGATGACCAAATGGATGGAGATGAACCAATCACCAAAAGTTCAGTCTTATTGCCATTAAGGCGGAGGCAATTGCCCTTCATCCAATCTGCTAGAGATGACAGACATGCGGAGAAATTATCCGCCGTCTCAACTGGGTTGTGAGATAGAGTAACCACCAGTTGCGTATCATCCGCATAAGATACAATGTCCACCCCATGGGACTCCACCATCCTGGCCAGGGGTTCCATATAAAGATTAAATAACGTAGGGCTCAAAATTGACCCCTTGTTTTAAAATACGGGACGTGGATCTGAAGGGGGGACAGTGTATTTGGAATTTTCTGTCCGCCAAGAAAGAGACCATCCATTCAAAGGCTGGCCCCTCAATCCCCAACTCACTCAAACTAGCCAGGAGTTTAGAGTGCGACACAGTATCGAATGCCGCACTTAAGTCCAGCAATATTAAAGCGGCGGTCTGTCCTTCATCAACTATCTGACGAAGCATCTCTGTTGAGGAGAGGAGGGCAGTCTCAGTTGAATGTTTAGCCCTAAAACCAAACTGGGAGGTGTGCAGGAGTTGATTATCCTCCACAAATTTGACCAGCTGGTTATTCACCAGTTTTTCCACCACCTTCGCACAGAAAGGAAGAAGAGAAATGGGCCGAAGGTTATCCATTTGGGAAATATTCAAATTAGCCTTTTTTTTAATGGGAACTACCTGTGCCAGTTTCCAATCCTCAGGCACATGTCTTTCTTGAAATGAAAGGGACACCAAATTACTGATGTATTTCCACAGGAGATGGACCTGCTCTTTAAGGATTTTGGGCTGAACCACATCTAAAGGGGATCCTGACTGAATACTCATGATGAGGTTTATCAGTTCCTCCCTAGGGGGGACCATGAATTCCCTAAGATGAGCTTTCTTAGTAGATGTCTGGCCACTATCCCCCATAAAGTTACTATCAACTGGATCCTGCTGAAAGGACTTATAAATCTGTTCCACTTTGTTCACAAAATGATCTGCGATAGATTCGCATATCTCCGTGGAATAGAGATCTTTAGTTTCTACCCGTGTAGGCACCGTGAGCTCTTTATATATTAAAAAGAGCTCTTTGGAAGAGTTTACCGAGGAATCTATTCTCCCTTGGATAAATATTCTCTTGGCCTTGTTGATCTCACCGTGGTACTCCTTCACACTCAACCTGTATGCCTCTTTACAGGCTGGGTCATAGTCCCTGCGCCACAGACGTTCAGATCTTTTACATCTGGCTTTGACCATGTGCAGTTCATCCGTATACCACGGGGCCGACCTAGTCTTATGTGCAGGGGCTTTTGAGGTCCTTGGGGCCACCCTATCTAGTGCCTTCGATATCCATTGTTCGAACTCCCTCCATGCCTTTCTAAAGGTATTACTAAGCGGGGGCTTATCCTGCAATAGAATATCTTCAAATGCCTTTTGGGTAAATTTGTTCCAATTCCTACGTTTGGAATAGATAGATTTAGTGCAAGTTGTTCTTACTGACCCATCTGTTATTGTGAATGGAACAAGGTGATGATCCGACCACAAAGTCCTAATAGGATTTAGCACCCTTACCCCATTCCAATTAGCAAATATGGGATCTAAAAGATGACCCGCTTGGTGAGTCGGCATTTTACCTAAGAGCTTGAGCATCAGTGAGTTTAATGAGACAATTAGAGACTGTGCCACAGCACAGGTAGCATCCTCAAAATGTATATTGAGGTCACCCAAAATCAAGAATTTCTTATAGCGTAGGGCCGGTTGTACTACCGATTCCAATAAGCTTTCCACAAACTGCTTACTTCTCCCGGGGGGACGATATAGGAGATAACCCATAATTATGCATTCAGGGGACACCTTAATAGAAAAAAGGCCGGCTTCACAATTATTAATTTTTACTTGCTCTAATGAGCACACAAGCTTAGTATTATACACCATAGCAACCCCCCCCCCCTCTTTGGGTCACTCTATCAATTCTCAATAGGCTGTAGGCAGGAGGCAGGGCTTCAAGAATCTCCGGCGCCGAAGCCTCGTCCAGCCATGTCTCTGTAAGAAACAGCAAGTCAGGCTGGAAATCAGTCAGGACATCATAAATGTCTAAACTATGTTTCCTGAGTGAGCGACAGTTGACTAACAACATGGTAAGCTGGTCTGCCCCCTTTATGTTCGTCAGATGTAAAGGCGATTCCAACTTACATAGCCTACATTTCTGTTCCACATCCTCAGGTAACCCGCTGTAAGTACATACGGTGTTAGATGTAGAACGAAGGCAGAGCAACTGATCTCTAGTATAGCATCTCCTTACTGTTATATCGATCTGAGCAGGAACAGGGGGTATGGCCCCTGGCCACGGTCGGGCACGGACGGGCGCAGACGGGCTTGCCTTGTGCGCGCCTTCGGCGCGCACTCGGCGCGTCCGCTGCGCGGTCGCAGACTTGCCGTCATAATATGGGAAGTGATAGGGAATGCTAGAGCGCTAACCCTAGCGCCGAGGAGACAGGAAGTGGTGGACTCTTCACCCTCCGCGCAAACTCCCACAATGGACGCGGCGGACTGGGGCGGGACCGAACAGGAAGGCACAAATTTATTAGCAGCAAAACAAACGGTAATTTAATATTTTTAAAACAGGTCCTACAATTTGGGCACAGAGTAGTGACCCGCAACGTCTAAAAATCATTAAAAAGAGGTCCCAAATAGCGGCGAGCACCTCCCCTTTCGTATCCCCACACAGTAAAGATCTTAATATTAGTCCAGTGAAGGGTAACTGTCACTGCCACTGACAGTTTGGCATCCAAAAAAAAAAAGAAGGCATGTGATTGGGCAAAGGCGGACGTATGTCCCGCCTTTGCAACGCCCATTCCCGACGGTATCTAGGACACACCGACAGGCTCCCTCGCCCCCACCCCTCTGTGGTGCGCGCGCACCACTAGTTTCAATTTCTGCCCTTTAGGTCTCATTCATTCAGGAGGTTGAGAGGGCTAGCAGGGCTCAGCTGAGTTATGTGAGAGTGAAGGCAAAGGTGGAATTTTATCAACGTCAATGTCAACTTTGCAGGATGCGCCCTGCCCCGCGCGGCCTTTCCCGGGATGAGCCCAAGCATCGCTCACAGCTTATCCTCCACCCGCCTAACGCAGCACTCGCCCGCCTGCTTGGAGTTTCCCTTTAAATTCAGCATGGCACAGGGTCTTTTTTTCTTTTTTAGTCCTCATTTGCCTTGCCCTCTACCCAACAAAACTCGCCAACCACCTTGCATGTCCTAGCTTGAGAAACAAATAAGACTCTTTGCCCCCGCTATTCCAGACACGAGTCGTTTGATGGCGGGAGACGAATTCATAGGAAGAAGAGAGGGGGTGAGGGGGAGGGGCGGAAGACCAGCTCTTACTCCATCAAGGTATTTCGACCTGTTGGACCTATTACTCTATCCGCGGGAACCGTCAACCCAAGGACCATGGAGTGTAGTAGGCATAATCATAGGACCCGGGGGAAAAAAAACAAACAAACCCCGGCAATCCTATCTCCACTGAACCAAGAAGTACCAAAAAGACAGATTTCGTTTGCTGCAGGATCTGGCCAAATCCACCTTCGAGGTTTCATATAGTGACGTCAGCCAGCCTGCATGCGATGGCGCCGTGGTGTCCACCCAGAATTTACAAATCTGCCACCTAGCAAGGAGAATTGCATAGAAAAGGAACGTTTTTTCCTTGCCTGTGACCTTTTCATCCAACCCAAAGATTATTAGAGGCAGAGTAATAGACAATGAGGTCTTAAGGATGGACTCCAATGAAGATTTTACTTTTTCCCAAAATAGGCTAATGGAGGGGCAATCCTTAAACATATGTATGTCGGATGCTTCGGGGAGGTTGCATTTGTTACACCTCTTTCCCGGCTGGAATTTCGATAACCTTAAGGGGGAGAGGTAAGCGCGGTGTAATGTAAACAGATGATTACGCCTCAGCCAGGCTGGTTTGACTGATTTGTAGAGGAGAGTAAAAGATCTTGTCTATAACCCCTCGCTTTGAAGGCCCAACTCATCTCCCCAAACCTCACCTGGAAGGGTAAACTCCCCATCCATTTCCTCCAAATTACTCCAATACCAAATGGCCACCTCTTTGCCTCCCTCTTGCCTCTCTACCAACTGTTGTTCTAGGTTGCTGAATTTTCCCAGTTGGACACCTTTCCTACCCATAGCCCGTGCCCAACTGTCAAGCTGTATATATTTAAATCTGGATAGAGCTGGGCCAACCCTTTCCCTTAATGCTTCCCACTCTAATACTGATTCACCTGCCAGTAACTCCCCCCATCTAACAATCCCTGCCTCCTTCACCGGGATTGCGAGACTGTCTTTCAGGCACGGTGGCTGCCCCGGGGAGTCCCACAAAGGGACAAAATTTGAGAAATAAGATATTCCTATTCTCTTTTTTATCTGCGCCCAGTCTCTTGCCGTAGCTTGCAAAGTCTTCAGCCTCACCTTCTTGAAAAACTTCTGGTCCCCAAATTTAAATAAAAATCCATCGATAGGCATGTTCTCCCCTACTAACAAGGCCTTCCACAATAACCCTATAGATGAATTTGATCTTGTCTTCAAGAGCATCCTGGAGTGGGATAGCTGGAATGCCCACCCATAGTACTGTAAATCTGGTAGTACCAGCCCCCCATTTTCCCTCCTCTTCCTCAACTTCTTCCAAGCCAGCCTAGTCGCCTTATAGTTCCATACGAACGAGTTGATCTCCCGCTGACATTTGACCAGTTGTTTGGGGTCAAAGGCCAGTGGAATGGTGTTGAAGATAAAAGTAAATTTTGGAAGAATGGACATCTTAACCAGATTTGTTCTTCCGAGTATGGACAGTGGAAGAGAAGCCCAAGATTTTAAAAGCTTCCGAGATTCATTAAAGACCCGATCTAAATTGGTCTGCACCATATCCCCAATCTCATGTGTAATCCGTATTCCCAAATAACGCATAGATGGGGTCACCACAAGCTGTGAGTTGGGAATATTCCAAGTCATAATTTCTGATTTACTTGAGTTGATTTCGTATCCCAAAATCCGCCCAAATTCTTCCGCCCTCTTTAAAACCGTGGGAAATGAACGCTCGGGATCAGATGTATAAATGAGAATGTCATCTGCATAAAGGGCTACCCGCTTCTCCCATCCACTAAATTCGAAAGAGGGGATGTTATCCTCTTCTCTCAAGACCTGTGCAAACGGCTCAATGTACAAATTAAATAGAAGGGGAGAAAGCGGGCAGCCCTGCCTAGTGCCTCTAGTGATTTTAAAAGGGGCTGTCAAGGCACCATTAACCAACAATCTAGCCCGTGGGGCCCTATACAGTAGGTCGATGACTCGGCAGAAGTCGTCCCCAAACTTAAACTTCTTCATTACTGCGGCCAGATAGGGCCAATTGACCCTATCATATGCTTTGGTAGCATCTAAGGTAAGGGTAGCCAGAGGGAGCGAGAAGGTGGAGGCGATGTCTATTGCTCCTACCAGGTCATGGGTAAGATCTGCCAGCTGTCGCCCCTTTACAAACCCTTTTTGATCCTGATAAATTATTGAGCCAATTACACTACCCAATCTAGCTGACATAATTGATGACAAATTTTGTAGTCGTTATTGAGTAATGAGATCGGCCGGTAGGATCTGCAATCCGACGGGACCTTTCCCGGTTTGGGGATCAAGACAATGGTTGCATCACTCCATGACTCTGGGGGTACTTCCCCTTTCAAAAGAATACTATTGAAAAGTACCGTCAAAGACGGAACTAAGACTGCACTTAGGACCCGATAAAGCTCTCCTGGTAAGCCGTCTGGACCGGCCGCCTTCCCGCGTTTTAGTTGGCCAATAGCTTTCCCAAGTTCTGCCTCAGATATTTCCATCTCCAAATGGCTACTCTGTGGTTCAGAGAGAGATGGAAGGGAAATGCTGTCTAACCAGGACTCCCTTGCCCCAGGGTCATTTGTGATCTCCTCCTTATATATTTCCTGGAAGAATTCTTGGAAAGCGCTTCCAATTTCCGAATTAGAGGTCCTAGGTGTACCTTCACCCTCTACATTGATTTCTCTAATATACTTTTTTGCTTGGTCCGATTTAGTTTTCCAAGCCAAAACCTTGCCTGCGGCTTCCCCAAATTCGAAATGTGAGATCTTGCTTGCCTCCCATCTCTTAGCAACCCTCTCCTGCAATATATTTTCAAGCTGTTTTTTCACTCCGGCCCGCTTCTCTTGCTCTTCCACTGAGCCTATGGAAGAACCAGGCTTTTGATCTAGCAAATACAATTCTTGCTCCAGATTATTGATCATGTCTCTGTAAGCCTTCAATCTGTAGGAGGCTCTATTGGTTATACAACCTCTCAAATAGGCTTTCAGGGACTCCCACACCGTAGCTATGGCCGCAGATTCCAAATGAATTATGTTAGTGTGAATCGGCATCTGTTCGGCATCTGTTTCGAGGGGTGAAAGAGCCACCGTACAGCGAGGAAGCAGCGAAGACACCAGAACGAAGAATCGGAAGCGGACATCTGTAACGCCGACGCCGATGTGCTTCGGAGCGGGCCTGGGACCCCTCCCCCCACCTTTCTCCCGCAATGGAAGCGGGCAGCCGTGGAGCTGAGGCGCGGCCGCAGGTCAGCGGCTCGCGGGCTCCCTAGAGGTATTGGTATTGTAGGAAGAGACCGAGGGGGAGACACGACAGCTGCGGGATCTATTTCCGCATTTGCCTACTTTCGCCCTGTCACTCACGCATCCACAACCGGCAACAATAACAAAGTAAACGAGGTGAGCCCAGAAGCTCTCGGCAGTGCAGTCGCACATGGGGAAGGTAAGCTGGGTGCTTTGACTGGGGCAGAGGAGACAGAAGGTGTAGTGGCCTCTACATTAGGCAAAAACGCTCCAAAAAAGCGGCTAATAAAAAGCAAAGGATGAGGGAAGGCTGCCAGAAACTACACCCAGACAGAGAGCCCCGGTAGGGAGGGAAAGAAAGGGGTTTCAGATGCGGCTTTGGAGGAAGACAAGGAAGGGGGGAGTGAGACCGGAGTGGAGGTCGAGGCTGCATTGGTTTCCGAGGCAGACAAGATTAAGGCAGGAGACAGAGTTGAGGTAATCAGGGGGGCTAAAAATAAGGAGAAAAATAAATGCAGTGGTACAAAAAAGGGGGGCAAAAAGAAGCCGGTACAGCACAACGTGGTTCGTATCACCCCCTCCCTACGTTCCTTTTTTAAGGGTTTACTCCAGGTTTTGGAGATCCCCCCAGTAAACTCTTGTGACCACAACACCCCTAGTAAAGATATGGCTGAGTTCTCTTCTATGTCCTCACCCCTCCCTCAAAATACACTAAGAATCACTCAGGATAAGGAGATCACAAATCCCCCGACAAACCCCCGTCAAACAAAGAGGATTTGGGTATAATTGAGGAGTCCATCAGTCCGGGGGACAGCACTGCAATGACAACTAGGATAAGTGGGGAAGGTCCTGGGGGAGAAAAGAGGGCTGAAGGTTCACTGGAGGCATTTCTAACTGCCATGAGGGAGGAGATAAGGAGTGACTTTGCGGTCTCGAAATTAAATCAAAATGAGATCAGGGCAGCTTGTGAAACCTTAGAGAAGAAAGTCGATGGCTTATATGAAAGAATGGAGAGCCTGGATGGTTCAGTGGGGTCTCTAAAAGCCAATCTGGAAAAAGCGGAGAGTAAGATTCAAAGTCTACGGAGAGAGGGGAATGATATGAAGGAAAGAGTTGAGTCACTGGAAAATTTCTCATGGAGGAACAATCTTCGGCTCTTGAAGGTCCCAGAGGGGAAAGAGGGAAGTGATATCAAGGCCTTCGTGGTATCACTACTGAAGGACTCCCTAAACCTGGATGAGCCAGCTGACTTTCTAGCGAGAGACATCCAGCGTATCCACAGAGATCCCTTTCGTCTTAACCCGGGTAGACTCAAACCCAGAAAGATATTAGTCAACTTTCTTACCGACTCATTGAAGGAGAAAATCCTGAACCTCGCATTGAAGGCTAAGTCAATAAAGGCCTTAGAAGTCCTTTGAAGTCCGGTCTGATCTATCCAAAACCTCTCTAGACCAACAGTGGGAGCTTGGTGAAAGAATGGAGAAGTTCAGAGCAGTGGGGGCGACAGTACAGATGAGGTTCCCTGCCTTTTTGCGGGTGATGTACAATAATAAATGTACAATATTCGATCCCCTTTTGAGGCCGACGAACTACTAGGATCCATTGGGGACCGCTCGCAGGGAGGGAGCTAGCTAGTTATCTCTCTTTTTTTTTTTCTCTCCTTCTCTCCCCACCTCATCGGGGGAATATGATGAGGTGGCAGTGATAGAGCTAGAGTTTCTTTCTGGGAGAGTGCAGGGACTATTTTTGAAATGGTGATCGATAAGGGATAGAAAAAAGGAAGGGGGAAGGTAAGGGGAAAAAAACACAAAGCAAAAAAACAAACAAATAAATAAATAAATACAAATAAAAAATGCATAAATCAATAAGAAAATAGAAATAAACATAACACATAAACACATAAAGGTATTTAAGTATAGAAGTGAGGAGTTGGTTCGCTTCTCGCTAGTTCACTCTTCCTAATATAGGTCGTTGTTAGTCGGCATCAAAGTCAAAAGGTATAGGAGGGAGGAGGGGTCAGTCTGAGGACGTTAACCTGGCTATACACCTTGCCAGAATAAGTAAGGGGGGGGTTTCCAGGGGTGGGGGGAGGGGGGTACAGGTGGAAGGGGAGCATTTTTAAAAAATCCTCATGAGTCAGCCCTCCTAAACACAATAAAGTTTTTAAAGTGTCCAACAAGTAGATATTTCCAGACCAAGTCCTTGCATCAGTCGCATATGAGGGTTAGGGGTTTTCAGGGCTGGTGGATGGGAAGGGATGGAGTAGATAACTGAAATGACCTCCCTGCAATTTCTATCCTGGAATGTCAATGGCCTGCGTGTGAGGATCAGAAGACACAGAATCCTTCAATATTTAAGAGACTCCCCCGCGCAGGTCATTGTCATCCAGGAGACCCATTTACTCAAAGTAGAGGTCACGGATATGTTAAAAAAACAGAAGTGGGTGGACAAGTTTCTCTGTACTGACCATAATGTTAACATAAGAGGGATCCTCTTTATTTTTAAAAAACAGGCGAAAGTCCAGATTTTGGAGTACAAAGAAGATCATAGTGGGAGATGGCTCTTAACAAGAATCTCAGCAGCTGGGCAGATTTACACGTTAGTTGGGTATTATGGCCCTAATCAAGATGATCCAGCCTACTTGAATTCGATTAATTAATCTCCTCCCAGGACCCGATCATCTGGGTCGGGGACTTTAATATAGTCCTTAACGATAAGCTTGATAAGTAACCTAATTCCAAAGCCTATACACTATCTAAATCCCGGGAAACTCATATCATTAATGAAATAGCTGGGGCTAGCGGACCTATGGAGGGAAAGGTCAGTCAATACATTGGGGGTCTCCTTTCAAAATCTTAAATATAAGCATAAGTCGAGAATTGGTTATGCTTTATTTAGCTTTTGCCTTAAATACACATTGAGGGAGTTGGAATACCTTCCCTCCCACCTGTCTGATCATTCAGCCATCTTATTTACGTTAAAAAACGATCAGCAGAGGAGATATGCCTCATGGTCTTTCGACCACACGATTTTATTAGAAGACGAGGAAACTAGTTTTCTGATAGCAGAATCGATGGCACAGGGTCTTACTGAGGTCGAAGGAAAAGGTTTCCCAATTCTTGAATTGCTTCCAAGAATGATCAGCTGATCTATGTTCTCCTTTGAAGTTGGGAGGTTCCACCATTGTGTCCCCCGTTCGTCATTCTTTTATTAGGTGGTTGCAGGGCCCTGTGTGTGGTGCAGACAGTTTTAAGGAGCTGTCCCCCTCCACAGGAAGTCTTGGGAGGGATAGCCACTTAAGTGTGATGTGGGCACATTTCTTGTTGGGCTGCGATTTGACCCTTACCGAACCCAGCTGTAGGAAGGCTTTATTTGACTGCGGATTGTAATCGTGTCTAAAGGTGGTGTCCACTTGAAAAACCGGGGATCTGCCTTCTAGTGCAAGGAACTGGGATTAAAAGTGCAATGCAAGGAATCTAGCGGGAGAACACTGCACATGTATATCATCCTCTTGTGTCCTTGTATGTGCAACGAGGCTATTAACAGTATTGTAAAGTTGAGATATCAGTTGTGTTTCGATAAGTTGTAAATGAGCTGCTATCGATTGAAAAGTAATCTACCCACACGACAATGACTGGTTTTTGTACAGCTCTTCATACCACACCTTTGCCGATCCTACTGGCTGTGCACAACTGATGTTCTTATCTCGTTTGATAGCTCTCTATTTTCCAACCCCGAAAGGATATGAAGCGATGCCTATGGCAAACAAAGTGGTACAAAAGGGGGTGGTGATAGACGGAGCATCTGAACCAATCAAACACTCACACCCAGTCAACAGATCTGGGTTTAATCCATCACCGTTCTTTAGCCCATTCTGCCACCCCAGTTCAGACATGACCATATGCAAATCAGTCTGACCCTGTGCCTCATGGGAACAGTCCAGCCCGAACTACCAAGCCATGCCTTCCCTGGACCGGAAACAAGCTTCCGAGGACCGGTTTCTGGCATTTCAGCTGTCTTCAGCCCGGCTTGCTTGAATCCAGTGGCAAAGTGAGCAAGGGACTCACATCTGAGCATACCCTGCAAACTTATGGCAAACAAAGTGGTACAAAAGGGGGTGGTGATGGACGGAGCATCTGAACCAATCAAACACTCACACCCAGTCAACAGATCTGGGTTTAATCCATCACCGTTCTTTAGCCCATTCTGCCACCCCAGTTCAGACATGGCCATATGCAAATCAGTCTGACCCTGTGCCTCATGGGAACAGTTCAGCCCGAACTGCCAAGCCATGCCTTCCCTGGACCGGAAACAAGCTTCCGAGGACCGGTTTCTGGCATTTCAGCCGTCTTCAGCCCGGCTTGCTTGAATCCAGTGACAAAGTGAGCAAGGGACTCACGTCTGAGCATACCCTGCAAACTTATGGCGAACAAAGTGGTACAAAAGGGGGTGGTGATGGACGGAGCATCTGAACCAATCAAACACTCACACCCAGTCAACAGATCTGGGTTTAATCCATCACCGTTCTTTAGCCCATTCTGCCACCCCAGTTCAGACATGGCCATATGCAAATCAGTCTGACCCTGTGCCTCATGGGAACAGTCCAGCCCGAACTGCCAAGCCATGCCTTCCCTGGACCGGAAACAAGCTTCCGATGACCGGTTTCTGGCATTTCAGTTCAGACATCAAGCTATCCTGGCTGAAGACGGCTGATAGCCAGAAACCAGTCCAAGGATGCTTAATTCCGGTCCAGGAAAGACATGGCTTGGTAGTTCAGGCTGGACTGTTCCCATGAGGCACAGGGTCAAGGATGATTTGCATATGGCCATGTCTGAACTGGGGTTGTGTGGAGTGCAAAAAAACAATGGATTTAGGCCCAGATCTCTGTACTTGGGTGAATGTATGACATTGTTCTGCATTCTGTCCATCAACTGTTGTTTTGCATTTTGTCACCCCCCGAGTGGGATGGGTATGCTCAGACGTGAGTCCCATGCTCTCCACACCACTGGAGTCAAGCTATCCTGGCTGAAGACGGCTGATAGCCAGAAACCGGTCCTAGGATGCTTGAATCCGGTCCAGGAAAGACATGGCTTGGCAGTTCGGGCTGGACTGTTCCCATGAGGCACAGGGTCAAGGCTGATTTGCATATGGCCATGTCTGAACTGGGGTGGTGTGGAGTGCAAAAAAAACGATGGATTTAGGCCCAGATCTCTGTACTGGGGTGAATGTATGACATTGTTCTGCATTCTGTCCATCAACTGTTGTTTTGCATTTTGTCACCCCGAGTGGGATGGGTATGCTCAGACGTGAGTCCCATGCTCTCCACACCACTGGAGTCAAGCTATCCTGGCTGAAGACGGCTGATAGCCAGAAACCGGTCCTAGGATGCTTGATTCCGGTCCAGGAAAGACATGACTTGGCAGTTCGGGCTGGACTGTTCCCATGAGGCACAGGGGCAAGGCTGATTTGCATATGGCCATGTCTGAACTGGGGTGGTGTGGAGTGCAAAAAAAGCGATGGATTTAGGCCCATATCTCTGTACTGGGGTGAATGTATGACATTGTTCTGCATTCTGTCCATCAACTGTTGTTTTGCATTTTGTCACCCCGAGTGGGATGGGTATGCTCAGACGTGAGTCCCATGCTCTCCACACCACTGGAGTCAAGCTATCCTGGCTGAAGACGGCTGATAGCCAGAAACCGGTCCTAGGATGCTTGATTCCGGTCCAGGAAAGACATGACTTGGCAGTTCGGGCTGGACTGTTCCCATGAGGCACAGGGTCAAGGCTGATTTGCATATGGCCATGTCTGAACTGGGGTGGTGTGGAGTGCAAAAAAAACGATGGATTTAGGCCCATATCTCTGTACTGGGGTGAATGTATGACATTGTTCTGCATTCTGTCCATCAACTGTTGTTTTGCATTTTGTCACCCCGAGTGTGATGGGTATGCTCAGACGTGAGTCCCATGCTCTCCACACCACTGGAGTCAAGCTCTCCTGGCTGAAGATGGCTGATAGCCAGAAACCGGTCCTAGGAAGCTTGATTCCGGTCCAGGAAAGACATGGCTTGGCAGTTCCGGCTGGACTGTTCCCATGAGGCACAGGGTCAAGGCTGATTTGCATATGGCCATGTCTGAACTGGGGCGGTGTGGAGTGCAAAAAAAGATGGATTTAGGCCCAGATCTCTGTACTGGGGTGAATGTATGACATTGTTCTGCATTCTGTCCATCAACTGTTGTTTTGCATTTTGTCACCCCGAGTGGGATGGGTATGCTCAGACGTGAGTCCCATGCTCTCCACACCACTGGAGTCAAGCTATCCTGGCTAAAGACGGCTGATAGCCAGAAACCGGTCCAAGGATGCTTGATTCCTGTCCAGGAAAGACATGGCTTGGCAGTTCCGGCTGGACTGTTCCCATGAGGCACAGGGTCAAGGCTGATTTGCATGTGTGAACTGGGGCGGTGTGGAGTGCAAAAAAAGATGGATTTAGGCCCAGATCTCTGTACTGGGGTGAATGTATGACATTGTTCTGCATTCTGTCCATCAACTGTTGTTTTGCATTTTGTCACCCCGAGTGGGATGGGTATGCTCAGACGTGAGTCCCATGCTCTCCAAACCACTGGAGTCAAGCTATCCTGGCTGAAGACGGCTGATAGCCAGAAACCGGTCCTAGGATGCCTGATTCCGGTTCAGGAAAGACATGGCTTGGCAGTTCGGGCTCTACTGTTCCCATGAGGCACAGGGTCAAGGCTGATTTGCATATGGCCATGTCTGAACTGGGGGGGGGGGTGTGGAGTGCAAAAAAACAATGGATTTAGGCCCAGATCTCTGTACTGGGGTGAATGTATGACATTGTTCTGCATTCTGTCCATCAACTGTTGTTTTGCATTTTGTCACCCCGAGTGTGATGGGTATGCTCAGACGTGAGTCCCATGCTCTCCACACCACTGGAGTCAAGCTCTACTGGCTGAAGATGGCTGATAGCCAGAAACCGGTCCTAGGATGCTTGATTCCGGTCCAGGAAAGACATGGCTTGGCAGTTCCGGCTGGACTGTTCCCATGAGGCACAGGGTCAAGGCTGATTTGCATATGGCCATGTCTGAACTGGGGCGGTGTGGAGTGCAAAAAAAGATGGATTTAGGCCCAGATCTCTGTACTGGGGTGAATGTATGACATTGTTCTGCATTCTGTCCATCAACTGTTGTTTTGCATTTTGTCACCCCGAGTGGGATGGGTATGCTCAGATGTGAGTCCCATGCTCTCCACACCACTGGAGTCAAGCTATCCTGGCGAAAGACGGCTGATAGCCAGAAACCGGTCCAAGGATGCTTGATTCCTGTCCAGGAAAGACATGGCTTGGCAGTTCGGGCTGGACTGTTCCCATGAGGCACAGGGTCAAGGCTGATTTGCATATGGCCATGTCTGAACTGGGGTGGTGTGGAGTGCAAAAAAACGATGGATTTAGGCCCAGATCTCTGTACTGAGGTGAATGTATCACATTGTTTTGCATTCTGTCCATCAACTGTTGTTTTGTATGAAGCGATGCCTGCCTTGCCGGATTCAGATCGTGAGCTTTAAATCACTGCCGATGTCAGCGGTGAGCGTTAACCCTTTCAGCTCTATCGCGTTTCTGTATTATGTGAACATTGCTGCCGAATCCTCGTTATGTATGGGTGTGCATGCACATTACTCAGCCGCAATAGAAAGCGCTCGCAATGTTTCATTTATTTTTCAATTATTCATATCATATAACTGCCATTCCCAATTTATATCTTTTTGATAGTATATGAAAATAAATGTGTTTTCTTGGTTTATCTGCAAATCTCGCCAGATTAAAAAAGTTACGACGGGGCAAATGTTTTACAATTCAACAGTCCATGGTGTTCTCCCGTGTGTATTTTTAAAGTATTCGCTGGTGGTAAAATTAAATGATGAGTGTGTGTGTCTGTGTGTAAGTATATATATGTATATGTGTATATATATATATATATATATATATATATATATATATATATATATATACACATACATATATATATATATATATATTTATACTTATTTATTTGTTTTGTTAAGGTGACTATTACAAAATGTTCGTTCACCAATATGATATTTCTCTTTGCGCGCTGGGAGCCTACTTGTATACCAACAAGACATATACGATTTTGTTATTTAAGACCCGTCTGTCATTATTATTTTGATTACAATTCTAGAAACTATCCCTCATGTTTTTTTATCATTACCTGTCTCCCTCCTCCCCTCTCCATTTCAACATTGCGGAGACAATTGCTTATGCTGTTACCCTATAGCATTTGTCCGATTAGCTCCTCGGCGTGCTCCAAATTCCGCAACCCCTGTCCGTCCAATGGCTGCTGAATCCCACCTGAGCCTACCCCTCCCTTGCGGCTGTTCTCCTGTTTCTAAACAAATGGGTAAAGCAGCCATAAGTTTAGTCCGCATTGCTTCCCACCCAGCGTGCTTCTTGTAAGCTGCCTGCCCCTTCGTATTGCGTCTTCCACTCCCCGACCTCTTCTCACCTGCCTCTGGATCTTCTGATGCGGTGGCGAGCAGACAAGTAGGGTCACCTCCACACCTTCTGCTGAGCGCCTTGTTGACCTGGCCCGCATGCTACTCCTAGGACCTCTAAAGCACATAGGCCCAGCAAATCTTCTCTGCCTGTCTTGCAGAGAACTCTGCCGCCTACTCAATGCACATCCCACCCGCAATTATTACTGCTGTACCACCCAAATCGAACTGCCTTGCCTATCCTAACCAAATGCTACCCTTTTCTCTATTGCTATACACTCCCTTGTACTACTCCCAAACCTCGAGGTACATCAAATGCCAACCCGCGCAAGTCCAAACTAATTGAAGGTAATGTGCTTATACCCCACCACTGTGTCGCTGTTCAATCTAAAATGGCTCCAACCATTGTGTGGCTCACAACCCCCCCCCCCTTTTAGTCCCTGCCCATCATCTGGTTTCTGCCCCAATTAGGTCTTGCAGTCCCTGGACTGCACAACTACACCCAAGCAGCTTGGTGGCGGGGGAGAGGGAGACCTTCAAAGTCAACTACTCTACAAGCGCCCATTTTAATAGTAAGAAGTATGCTAAATGAACTGCTCACAATCAAGATCAGTCGAACTCTATGGTTGTGGAGTGTAATCGAGTAATGTTCCCAAAGATCACATCATCAGCAGCAACAACACCATTAAAGTGTGGTTTATCTACACATTTGTTATCTAGTAACATTTCACGTTAAAAACAAACATATGACTTTCTATGTTGACGGTGAGATTTTATGAGCCCAGAACTCGGGTACGATACTGCCTGCATCTGTGAGCAAAATCTGTAGCTGAAGCCAGGTTGCATGGAACAGTGGTAGACTCTTGTTCCCACCACCCTCATGTGAGTGTAGCCACCAGTAACTTAAAACAGGATCGGCTTGCAGGCTTCCCTCTTTACTGCCATTAACATGCGCTCCAAGAGACCCTCACTTTCTAACAAGGTTCTGGTAAATGCAACTTAAACAACCGAGGGGCCTCCTGCAGGCGTTTCCACCTCAAACATCTTATTTACAAGAGACATTATGAATCATTACTTATGAATTTCCTTGCAAAGGTGAATTCGTCGAAGTGAGCTTTTGAATGAAAGCCACTTTAAGTTAATAAACATATTTACATTTTAGCTCGCTTTGCAGGAGTAACATAGTATCGCACACGCTCAAAACAGATTATTTTATGCTGTGTAAGGGACTTGGAAGGCAAATAAGAATAGTGGCTGAGATACGAAGATTACTTGTTTTATGTTTGTGTCTCACTGTATGGTGAAGTATGGTATTGAGTTAAGAGCCTTTCTACCAGAAGTGTGGTATGTATAGAGAAAGTAATGATACCAAGCAAGGCTTGGAAGAAATTAGTACAGTACATTCAGAAAATATGTTCACGGTATTCAGATTTACACCTGCAGGACAACATATCCATCTCAGCTTTTGTGTTTGCTGCCTTATTACTTATTCAACCTCCCTCTGAAATGCACATGTAGCCCTGCCTTTTTGCCCTGTCTTGCTATTCTAAATTTCCAAATTGAAATTTTAAATAGTCCTTTAATCCTAAAGTTCCTGTCATTTTAGCTGATACTGAGAACACTCTTATTTTTTAATAAACTAATTAAAAGTGGAGTGGAGGCTTAGCTACAACCATACGTATTCCTGAACTGGCATCATCGATTTGGTGTGTACTCATGCCAGGGACTATTTTGGTGTCTTTAGGGGTACAATAATGGGGGGCCCATTTATGGGGGTTTGGACAGCACCTAACTCCCATTAGACATTGTTAATTAGCATCATGAAACATGCTCTGAGGCTGAAGAGATTTTACCATTGTTGGCTGAAGGGACATCACAATGCGGGCTATGATTTTTTATATATATATTCTTAGTAGATGGCAATGTTGGGAACCTAAGACTAAAAAAATTGGGAAGAATCCTTTGGCCCAGCGTTTAGATTATGAAACTTGCTAAGCCACTGTCATTGATTGTTTATTTCATGGTGTTTGAAAAAAGCCTGGCTTAAGCCACACATGCAGATAGGTGTTCAGTTGGTAATCTGAAATGTAATACCATTGTTGAGAGAGAGGAGAAGAATCTTGACCCACTCACTGCTTCATGTTTCGTTAACCTTGACCCTCCCCAAACTCAACCATGGTAATACATAAAATATACAGGGTACATAACGTGTAGTTGTGTAATATGGTCCTATATCTTTGTCATCAGGCTCTGGTGACATCATAAACCCTGAGGCTAAAGGCTGAGGGATTGGCAAATAACACCAGAACCCAGGATGACAAAGTAGAACCATATTGCAATGTACCTTCTAATGTATTTTCATATTAATTTTTGAGTAGACACCTTAAAAAGGTATTTTTTTCAAGTAAGGCAGTGCGTGTTGCAATTAATACAAATGCGAATATTCGTATATTGTCCATGTAGAGACTCCCTATTCACTGTATACATTCTATGGCACAAGCATTCTATGATGTAAAAGGGAATGTAACAATCGAGAGGAGATGTAAATGACAATGCCTTTTATTTATCAGTTTTAAAAAAACAACACATAAATAAAAGGCATTGTCATTTACAAATGCCAATAGCTCAAACTTTCACAAATGCAAGACCTATTGCCTTGTGAATGCTTGTTTATTCTGGGAACAGAAGAGAGAGTGCACTTCTTATTCTGTATATCCTTGAATTTAGAAGGCTCTGTTCTTCCAAATCCCCCTATCACCCTCACATCACTCAGCCTGACAGGTACACTGTGCTAGACTCCTCCATGGCTCTGCTATTTTTCTTTCTCCCGTAAATGGCCTGAACTTGTCACCCGTTCTGTCCCGCCCCATAAATATTAATCTCTTTTTACCTTTGTTTCCATAGCTAGTTCCGCTGATCGGATTCACCGGGCTTGGCATTGGAAACGCAGGCGTGTACCTGATGCGCCATATCCTCTTCAACCCTGACGTCAGGTAAGTGGCAGCAAGCGACTCAAGTCATTTCCAGCCAAATGAATTCACATTCAGGGGGTCAGTCGCTCGCAGAGGCCAGTTGCCAAAGTCATACTCTTCCGGAGTTCAACAAGCAAATTTAATTGTTTCCAGAGACCATCAGGCAAATCAGATAACATGTATAGGCCAGTAGGCATACTGAAGCAGCCACTGGAGAAGCAAGTAGGCATTTCCAGAGTACAACAAGCATTTTAAGGCACTTACAGGGGCCAGACACCAAACCTCATGTGCAAGGCACAGACAAATTAAAGATAGCCACAGTAAAATTAAATCATTTCAAGAGTGAAACAAGAAAATTAATGCACATTCAGAGGCCATTAGGTAAATTAAGTCCAAAGCCTGCAGGAAAATTACATCATCCCCAGCGCCAGCTACCAAATCCCTAAATTTCCAGAAGCGAGCAGGTAAATAAAGTCTGATCCAAAGGCCTAGCTCAGTTTGAAGCACAAGGTATACATAAGAAAGACTGTTTATACATCAAACGTCTTAAACCACTTTCAGGCACATGCAAGGACAGTGAGTCACTTCTGTAGGCTCAACTAAATCATGGAGATCAAGCATCAGATCAAGAGGCAGGCAGGGATCAAATCAGGTTCCTGGGATCTGGCAAAGTCATGCACCATGGCTGGTGATTTATGGTGCAGGGAATTTTGCCAGTGATTTAAGTCTTTTCTAAATGCCTGGTCTAGCCATTTGGCATTGGCTAACAATCAGGAGGCAAGTAATTTCACCAAGTAACTTAAGACACATTCATAACCCAGTCTATCCAACCAGCAATGGCTATCAATCAAACGACCAGGTGTGAGGCAACTGATTAAAAAGCCACATCTTTATCAGGAGCCAGTGACCTCTGATACATGACTCTAGCCACTTCCAGAGCATTGGGATGTCCCTGCAGCCCAACCTCCCTCTCAGGCGGCAAAGAGAGCTGCACCAATTAACTCAAACCACTCCCCGAGTACTGACCTAATCATGCAGGTATAAGGAAGCACCACCGCCATTAGAGAGGTCTTGGATACTGGAGGAAAGGCCATGTTGGTCATGTTGGACCTGTCGGCGGCGTTCGACACCGTTCCCCATGATACCCTCCTAACTCGACTCTGGGATTGTGGTCTCCGGGGGACGGTGTGGAACTGGCTTAAATCATTTCTAGCTAGCCGTCGACAAACGATCTGGGCGCCACCTCACTCCGCAGCTATGGCAACTCTGGAAGTGGGGGTCCCTCAGGGGTCCATTCTTAGCCCCCTGCTCTTTAACATCTTTCTGGCCCCCCTTGCAGAGGTTGCGGAGTCGTTCGGCGCTCAGATCGTGTCGTACGCTGACGACACCCAGCTCTTGTTCACATACGACAAGAATGAGGTGTTCGATGGGATCCGTATCAGAGGCTGCCTAGAAGCAGTCTTTGATTGGTTCAAAAGACACGGCTTAAAATGCAACTCCGATAAATCGGAGCTGCTCTTTTTTGGATGTGTCTCGGAACCAAACTGGAAAAGTTGGTGGCCACAAGACCTGTTTCCACCTGCAAATGCAAGTACCAAGGCTAAAAACCTAGGTATCATTGTTGACAATGAGTTAACCTTTGGGCCTCAAATATCCTGTCTCTCCGGGAAATGTTTCGGGATCCTGCGGATGCTCAGGAAATTCCTCCCCCTGATTTCTATGAACCATCGAAGGATCATTGTCCAAGCACTTGTCGGGTCGCGATTAGACTATGTAAATGTCCTCTATTTAGGACTCCCTAAATATCTCGTGAGGAGACTTCAAGTAGTCCAAAATTCAGCTGCCAGGGCTATTTATGGACTTCCTAGACGAGCTAGTGCGTCTGACTTGTTGAAGGAATTGCACTGGCTTCCTATAGCCAAGAGGGCTCTCTTCAAAAGCCTGACACTGACCTACAAGGCCCTTCACGACTCAGGCCCTAGGTACATTAGGAAGCGTCTTGCTCTTTACAAGCCGAGCAGAGCCTTGCGATCTGCCTCCTTGTGAAAAATGGTCGCTCCGTCCATCAAGCGAACCAGACAAGGGGGACGCTCCTTTCATTACCTGGCCCCGCGCGCTTGGAATGAGCTTCCCATTTCTCTCAGACAGGCCCCTAGTCTGATGTCTTTCAGAAAGGCATTAAAAACCTGGCTTTTTACCAGTTAACTTCGCTGTTCCTTTTATTCTGCAGTTATGTTCCTCTACCTAAAGGACTTCTTCGCCAAAGCGCCGGGACACTCCTGCTGGAGTAGCCGTTGCGCTATAGAAGAACCCAAATAACATAACATAACATAACATATCTGAAGCAACAGATTTCGTTCACCGGCCTAGGCTTATCCTTGAAGCATGTCTGCCCAGTAAGGAGGTAAGGAACCGCCCACAAACAAATGCAACCACTTCCACAACCCTAGCATAAAGACACAAAGCTGTCATTCAATCACAGTTCAGTAATCAGCAAAAAGCAACATCACAACTCCACAGTTGGTGCCTAGCTGTGTAGGCATGGCCAACAAATTAGGAGGCAGAGAGATTGCCCCCTTCAACTTGTATATTTCGTACTATCAAACGTTTGTTACAAACCTCAATAATTCACTTAATTGACTGCTTCCACCCAAATTGCATCCTTGTTCCAAGCTACATTTAACATGCAACTCGTTGCAAATAAATAAATAAGTGCTTCCAGATGTTAACGCAGATAAAGTGTGAGTTTACAAACTACTAAAAAAAATGCACCTGGAAGTGGACCTACATGTGTTTTGCACCTGATTCGGGACACAATAAGTATAAAGTTACTCCAAGTACCCTTTCCCTTGTTGGAGACCTCTACCACTGGGGTGAAGAGAAGACCTCCCCATGGAAAGTATAGGAACGTTTATTAAAGTTTATTAACAAAAATGCACCTGGAAGTGGACCTACATGTGTTTTGCACCTGATTCGGGACACAATAAGTATAAAGTTACTCCAAGTACCCTTTACCTTGTTGGAGACCTCTACCACTGGGGTGAAGCCCTCCCTATGGAAAGTATAGGAACGTTTATTAAAGTTTAATTTTTAAAAAATCGAATTATAATATAAGGTAAATTAATTTTAAATGGTCATTAACCCGCACAGATAAAACAATGTTACAGCATATTACCACCTCAAACTAAATGTGTATGAAATAATAATATAATTTAACTATATTCATTTTATTTATAAATATTTTCAAACAATAATACAAAAATACCCTCGTTAACATTTTTATTTATATTTAATTAGTAGTAAACTTGGTATTTAATTAATGTAAATACTATTACTATTTTTAAAAACATATACTTACACACATACTTTTGTATACATTGGAAATGTAGAATTATTGTAATTAATTTAGAATTAATTTCCATGGGGTGTTGTTATTGCCTTCTTTGTTTTCTTTGTGAGCATGTAGCAGTAAAAGTGGTTGGCCATTTGTAGTTCTTATCTTACTCAAAGGCTTGGCTAGATCAGTGCTTCCCAAACGTTTTAGATCCACAACTCAATTTTTAGAATGAGAAACTTTAGTGAGCCATCTAGCTTTAGTGGACTTAAGGCGGGTGATTTTTTAAGGTAACTGGGCATCGTCTGGTAGCGCGCAGTCATTTACAGACAGCATATTTTCTTTTAACGTGGGCACTGACTTTGCACAGACGGTGAGTTTTATGATAAAACTCTATTGGACACAAATGAGAACGTGTGGAAATCGGGTTTCTGTGAATATTCATCATTTGTGCATCACCAAGTAAAGTGTATTGATTTGTTTTGATCCTATTAAAATCTTTGTTCCATCACACTTCAGAATTACAAAACAAAATGTGCTTCATTTTTAGGTCTCACCTAGCGAAAGCAGCGCATGTGCTGCTCTCGCTATTGCAAATGCCTTTTGGAATAGATTCTCTGCTGACGGCTTTAGTGCACACGTCTGCATGGACAAACATGGCTGCTGTTGCCATTTGTCCATAGCAGACAGCATGCACGTGTCCGTCGGACTGTGGACAGCCCGATGTCATCTTGTGCCAAGCTTTCCATTGGCATGGCAACTAAGCTGGGTTGTCTGGCGATAGCGCATGCGCAAATATTGCCATATAGCTTTGTATTGTCACGGAGGGCCAAAAAAATGCACGCACATCTAGACAGGCGGCGTACTTTCACTTTCACCAGTCAGGGGTGGAGACTGCCTTCCGAGGCGCGAGCTCTGTTTGCCGTCCGATGACCCTCCCGCCCACCCTCTGTTTGCTGTCTGATCACCCTCTCGCCCGCCCTTTGTTTGCTGTCTGATGACCCGTCCGCCCGTCCTCTGTTCGCTATCTGTTGACCCGTCCGCCAGCCCTCTATTCTCTGTCCGATGACCATTTCCATCCATTTGTTGTCCATCTTGACTCCCAACCCCCTCTTTCCCTCCGAGAAATCAAATTTTAAAAAGATTTTCTGGTTCACACTGGGAGACAATGAAGGCTTCTCATCTGTGTTGTTACCAGTTGGTGCATCCTTAGCCTGGAAAGAAAACATGTAGCTGCACTATTAAACCCTTTGGAGGCTTTGTATTGTTTTCTAGGCAGGCCTCCCCATTTGATGTTACTGTCGTCCTGCAGCTAGGTAGTCAGCTGATCATCATGGGTGGTTTCTGAAAGCACGAAAGATGTACACTTTTTAAGAGATTCAGTTGGTGTAAGGTTGATTGAATTACTGTTCCTATGGGTGCCCTAGACAGATATGCTGTCATGCACAGCACAGCTTCCTAGACCGTCCGCTCAGGCCCACCTTGACACATCAAGGCACATGCGATATGCCGATAGTGTTTGAATTCAGCCTTCAGCAAGACTCACAAGAGGTCTGTTTACCCGGTCCCTTGAGGATATGGCAACCAAAGGGCCTCCGATAGTACTGGCCGTATTCCTTCCCGAGACTGTAAGCTGCTCCCAGTATCATCAATGTGGGCTTTTAAACCCCTTCAAGGCGCGACGGAATAACACAGTCCTCAACTTTTAAATAGGCCTTCCTCTGTGCACTGGTTTGTTTCTCCCAATGCTCCCTCGCCTCAACACAGCCTAAGAGAAGGGGGGGCCAATCGGCCCCCACGCAGGCATGGCGGGGCCCGGCTCCTCCCACACCCCGCTCCTCTTCGTGGTCGCATGCCCGCCCTCGCCCCGGAAGTAGTTGTGCACTTCTGGGGTGAGGGGGCGGGGCCGCGGCGGCGAAGGGGTTAAGCGCCTGGGGAGCGCGGGAAGCGGCCTCTTTGTGCCCGCGCTCCCAGGCTCGCTCCTCGCCCCACCGTGGGGCTGAGGAGTTGACGTTTATTAGAGGCTCTACTCACAGGGTGGGGTCCAGTGGACAGAGTCAGGGAATGCCCTATGGATAGGGAACAAAATAGCAGAGGGTAGAGGGTTTTTGGATTAGGAAGTTTATGACCTTTCAGTGTAGGCGGTTTGGGGGGGGCCAGATAGTCGGTCAACTACCTGGCCTGTGGCGGTAAGGTCATTAATCGGTGAGCAGCATTTTAAGGTCCTTACGGGGGGGCGGACCCATTCACGAAAGGGGCCGCCCGCGGGAGGGGCCATTGGTCTCTCTCAGAACTTCAGGGGCAGGATATGATATCCCGTATTTTAAAGGGTGCGGGGGAGGGAGTCTACGCTTTCCTCAGGCTGGTAGCCACCCCTCACAACACTATGACGTCACTAAGGTGCGCGAGTGTCTGGGCCCTCCTGTTATGGTTAAATGGAGTTCAGGGAGCGCACGTGGGTGTCACGTGCCCTGGGTTGCGCATGCGCATCTCGAACGTGAGAGCGCAGCTGTAAAAGGATCTGACACCGGTTGGCGACCTTGCCGTAAGACTTTATTATTATTAGAATGCAGTTTAATTTTCAGGATGATTAGATTTGGTTAGGAAACACGCTGTACTAGATATTTGTTAAGGTTAGCCCATCATACCATGTCGAAACGGATGTCAATCTAATGTTCTGAAAAGATGTGCATTTTAATAATTGTCAGAAAGGTTTATTTGATTAAAATTTTTGATTTGTTTTTATATTTTAATAAATACGGCCAGGGGGGGGCCCTGTACCCCCTGACTTCCAAAGACCCCATGTGTTGACTGGTTGAATTGGGTAATTCAGTCAGTATGTTAAGGGGGGAGGTGGCCGGCAGTCCCAGACCATGAGAGAAGGGGGGGCCAATCGCCCCCACGCAGGCATGGCGGGGCCCGGCTCCTCCCACACCCCGCTCCTCTTCGTGGTCGCATGCCCCCCGCCCTCGCCCCGGAAGTAGTTGTGCACTTCTGGGGTGAGGGGGCGGGGCCGCGGCGGCGAAGGGGTTAAGAGCCTGGGGAGCGCGGGAAGCGGCCTCTTTGTGCCCGCGCTCCCAGGCTCGCTCCTCGCCCCACCGTGGGGCTGTGTAATTTTCCCCGCCCTCCATCCCCTTTTTTAGCAGACCTTGGGGCCGGCCAATGGTAGGTATAAGGTGTAGCAATGTGCCGGATTAGAGTTATAGGATGCTTGATCCAGTAGGCCTTTTTCCCGTCTACTGGAGAGTTGAACAGAGTAAATGTTTTGTGCATTGCTGTGATATTTTAACTAATTTTTTCCTTAGGCCTTTTTCCCGCTGACAGGAATATCTGTGTGTATATGTTTTGTGCTTTGCTGTGTATTAATAAATTTCTCCTTAGGCCTTTTTTCCCTTTTTAGTATAGCAATGTCGTATTTATTATGTGTGTCTGGCGGTAAGGTCATTAATCGGTGAGCAGCATTTTAAGGTCCTTACGGGGGGGCGGACCCATTCACGAAAGGGGCCGCCCGCGGGAGGGGCCATTGGTCTCTCTCAGAACTTCAGGGGCAGGATATGATATCCCGTATTTTAAAGGGTGCGGGGGAGGGAGTCTACGCTTTCCTCAGGCTGGTAGCCACCCCTCACAACACTATGACGTCACTAAGGTGCGCGAGTGTCTGGGCCCTCCTGTTATGGTTAAATGGAGTTCAGGGAGCGCACGTGGGTGTCACGTGCCCTGGGTTGCGCATGCGCATCTCGAACGTGAGAGCGCAGCTGTAAAAGGATCTGACACCGGTTGGCGACCTTGCCGTAAGACTTTATTATTATTAGAATGCAGTTTAATTTTCAGGATGATTAGATTTGGTTAGGAAACACGCTGTACTAGATATTTGTTAAGGTTAGCCCATCATACCATGTCGAAACGGATGTCAATCTAATGTTCTGAAAAGATGTGCATTTTAATAATTGTCAGAAATGTTTATTTGATTAAAATTTTTGATTTGTTTTTATATTTTAATAAATACGGCCAGGGGGGGGCCCTGTACCCCCTGACTTCCAAAGACCCCATGTGTTGACTGGTTGAATTGGGTAATTCAGTCAGTATGTTAAGGGGGGAGGTGGCCGGCAGTCCCAGACCATGTAAGCTTTCGTTTGTTGTAAGGTAACTTCCCACGGAGTTGCCATAGCAGGCTTGAAAGGGAAGCGGGGTCAGAGCTCAGCCTGTTGTTGTGCTGCTCCTGCAGTGTGTTTATTCTGCGTGTTCTTCTGAGTGCCAGAAGAATAATTCACACTTTGCCGACAGGCTGAGAGGCCGTACCAAGCCTCCATTGCTGGGCGTGTACTGCAGTGGAGATGCGCTCTGCAGCCTTTGTGAGCTCATGCGTTGTCTCACTGTCTGTTGATCTGATATATGGAGTTTCCACTGTTGCCTTCTGTCCTTTGTATGTCCCTGCGCCCTGGGTCGCTTCGGGAAGGATAGGAGTTTGGGTGTTTTCAAATAGGATTCATGCAGTTCGAAGACGGTAGAAACAAACTAAGCCAGAGTGGACAAAGCCAATAAGCCCGGCTTTTGTGAAAGACTGTTGAAAGTGTGGAAAGAAAGGGCGGAAGCATGTTTTGAATACGTCAACATAAAACTGAAGTGGTGAACACCAAAGGCAGAATTTACAAATCAGTATTTTGGAATAATTTTCCTGTGGCCTTTCTTTGGTGGCTTGTCCTTGCCTTGCCAGCACTCGGACATATTTTCTGGTGTCACTATTTCGCAGTACAGTGTGGTTCGATATTCACCAGTAGAACAGTGCGGTTTAATGAGTTAGTGCGCTTAGGTTGAACCGCAGAGTGATGGGCTAGTGTGAATATTACGTGGAGGTGTTCGTGTCACTAGGATATCATTTTAATATGGTGTCGCTGCCCTTTTCTACAGGGACTCACACTCTTCTAAAACAGTCCACGCCGTCCCTCATAAACTTCAGCGCGCAGCGGCTTTTCACCGTAGAAAGGCAGATTTTGTCGGTGTTTTTGTGCGCATCGTGTTTGCTGCGGAGCGTGTGCAGCCACAAGACCATACTTGTATGGTAATAGCTCTCTGTTCCAGGCACAGACATACTTTTTAGGTCACATGGTTCAGTTTAGCAGTGGAGATGAATCAGATGTTGCTTTCATTACAGTGGCACAGGGATTCGAGTTTTTTTTTGTGAGATTACCATGCATTGACATTAATTAACTGTTTCAAATTAACAAACCATTTGTTTTAACTGTAATGTGTACTAGACATAACATGCAACTTTATTAAACTATAGTCATAGTCGCAAAACATGTATTTTATTGGTTATTACTATTCCAAATGTACCTGTCCTTTGACCCTCTTAGCAAAAAGTAGGTCAGTGATCTTGTGTACGCACTTTAGAAGCATAGGCACTTTTGAGGCAGTTTTCGGACAACAACATGGGCTAATTTGTGAAAACTATCTTACTACATGGGCATAACTGTTGATTTATATTCAGTTCTTGGTTCTCTAACATGCATCACTAAAAGTGCCACACATAAGACATTTATATGTCACACGAAAGATGACTGGATATATGGCTATGGCACACACAAGCAGTCTCAAATTTTGACAGCTATGTATTAGGTCACTGCACTTACTCTAGTTACTTTACACAAGAGGCATGTTATTCTTCCAAAATGCCAGGAGTAAACTTTTTTCACAGTACTGGTTGGCTCAGTGGTGAACAGTGGCAACTGTATTATAGTGCTATGAGGTCCTAGCCTGCTACCGAAAGCACTGTGATATGCTATAAACGTTGCTTTTTAGGCTAGTGTATGCTCATGAATGATCAGATCAATGAGATCATATTATGAGCAGCTGCAGTGCCTGCCTGCCCTGCGTTGCTGAGAACTGCAGTCACAAAGTCCATCTCCGGTTATTGTGCTTCCATTTCTGGTGCTTTGGAGACATTTTAAGGTCTTCTTAGAGTTTCTCATTGCTCAAATGGCTGTCTGTCTGATATTTATACCTTTCCCTAGTCTTCATTGCTTTATTTTGCTTGTAAGAAAGTGTCACTCATAGTCATTGAAATATCACTCATATTTATACAGAAATTATGAAAATGTCACACATAGCAATCTGAAACCTTGGCAGCTATGACCTCAACGTCGCAAGCTGCAAGATTGCACAGTGGCCGCATGTCAGAGTATGCAGAGTGTATACGCTGGTGAATGCAAGATTAAGTTAAAGCCACTTGCTTTGCTAATGGTATTGTATAGCAAAGCAAATGGCTTTAACTTAATCAAAGGCGAGACCTATTAAATTTTCAATGCTTGTTTACTTTCCTAGCTGCTGAATTTGTACAGTACATTTACAGGTATTTACATTTTGTTGTGTGTTATAATAAAATTACATCTTACAGCCTTTCCTTTCACACTCTCTGTACCCAAGTAACATTGTCACATAATTTACTTTACTTTTCTTTTCTGACTGCAAAGTGAAAGGAGTTTATGAACCCCAATCCCCATGTTAAAAAAACAGAAAGCAGCAATTTGTCATAAGACATAGCCAGACCGTTTACCTCTGTTTTTGAAGCACAACAAATAGGATAAGATAATTGTCAGGATTCCGCTGACAACAGGGAGACGGAAGCGCCCCAGGACTCTACTAACGGCACTCTATTGCCTTACCTGCAGGCAGGGCCGGAACCCCTTAAGGAAAATTCCTCGATGGAATCCCCGGAGGCGTGGCCTATGACGTTTTCCTTCACCAGCCAATCCGGTGAAAGAAAGGACGGAACAAGAAAGGCAGACCCCCCGCACGTATGCGGAAGGAGAATCCTGGGAGAGTAGAGCGTTGGAAGCGTGGAGGTCAGAGAACAGCGAAGAACGGAAAGAACCGGAGAAGAGAAGCGCTGCAGGAAAGGATGACTCCAAGCCAGGAGGCCTACGAGGCTGCACTTCACCCCGCCACCCTTCAGGAGGAGGGTGGCTTGGCAAGGTACGGGCGAAACTGAAGGGGTTTTCTGGACACGGGTAGGGGTGGGGTCAAGAGGGAGGTCACAACCGGGACTCACATGGTGTCGGCAATTTAACGGTGACTCGTCCCTCACTCCCCGCTACCTTTATCAGGAAGAGTGCTGCTTCCTCATTGCTCACACAGCCTTTTTCTTCTTTTTTTTTTGGGGTAGTTTTATTTCGGATTGGTCCCTCCCGAGTAACCCCCAGGTCCCTCCTGTCCTCGTCCCCTTCATACTAACCAGTGAGATAACCTATCTCCCAGACAGAAAAAAGAAAAGCAGGAATGCTGATACGCCCCTCCCTCTCCCTATTGGGAGTACATAAGGGTACAGTACCCAGCATGCCTCCTGTTCTTTTTTCTGTCTTCGACAGTTTTTCCATAAGTGTGGACCAGGAGCCTGTGGGCTCCTGGAGCTTACCTGTTGCTGGGCTTCGGGTGCTTGCTGGTCGTCTTGGCTTCTCCTCCAGCTGGGCTTGAGGGCTTCCTTGCGGATGCTTCCTGGCCTTTTTCCGTCTTGGAGTTGTTCCTGCATACCGGGGAGTGTCCTGTCACCGTCTCCGTTCTGCCGGGCTTGACGGAGACGCTGGCTTCGTTTCCTGCTGCTCCGTGGTGCGGCGGCATCTGTGCGGCTGGGGCGCTTCCTTCCGGAGTATGCTGACTTCCTCTGTTTGGAGCAGGAAGTCAGGCGGATGTGATGGGCGGGTGGCGGCTGGTTCGTGGTGGCTGTTTGCCGGCTCCTCCTGTAAGTACCGCATAGCGTTTTTTTGCGCTTTATCAGCGTTTGTTTTTGGCGGTGCCTGCATCCTTTTTTTTGGTGTGTGGTGCATGGTGCTGCTCATTTGGTTTTCGCTGGCTGTGGAGGTGGTTGACTCTCTGTTGCTGCCGTTTCCTGGGTGGTGCTGGATTAGCCCTTGTGCTCTGGTGGGCTTTCTGCAGTCTTGCCTGGGGTCCTGCTCTCCATTGAGTGTCCTGCTGGGAGTGGTGGGCTTCGGTCCCTCGCTGCTTTCCAGTGCCTTGTCATGGGGAAACATGCTAAGAAGAGCAGGCATGTTGTGAAGTCCTCCTCTTCTTCTTCTTCCTCGTCCTCGTCTCCTTCTCCGGCGCGGTCCCGGCATCGTTCCAGGGGTGGTGATGCACGGTTGAAGAAGCTGATTAAGGAGACTTTGTTGGAGATGGGGGGGTCCCAGGTCCGGGTCCAAATCCAAGTCCAAGTCCAGGTCCAGTCGTGCTCCGCCTCCTTCTTCTTCCTCTGGGTCTGAGGATGGATGGTTGGAGGGTGATGTGATTAAGGGCAAATATGTGGATAAAGACATGTTGCCGGACTCGTTGAGTCATGTTAAGGCGAATATGGGGTTCCCTGCTGATGATGTCCCGGGTACTTCTGGGGGTCCCTTGCTTCGCCAGTTCCAGTGCGCTGCTCCTGTGGTTATGCCTGTCCATCCTTGTGTCAAGGAGGTTTTGGATTGGGAGTGGAAGGATCCGGATCGCATTCTGCTTCCTCGCTTCATGGCTAAGCTCTATCCTCTTCAGGATATGGCCAAGGATTTGCCGGACTCTGTTCCTGTGGACTCTTTTGTGGCGAGTCTGGTGGGGCGCACTTCATTGGCTGAGGATGCTATTGTGCGTGATCCTGTGGACAAGAGAGTGGACGCTTCCCTGCGTAAGGTTTATTCTGGCTCTCATCTGGCTCTGCGGGCTGGCATCTATGGGACTTATGTTGCTCAGTCCCTGCTTTCGGACTTGAAGACTTTGTATGGTTCCATGGATAATGCCACTGACTGTTCTGATATTCTGGCTCATGTTGAGCGTCAGGTGGAGTTTCTGTCTGACGTTTACTTCGACGTTGTGCGTGCTTCTGCCCTCTCTGGGGGTGCTTGCGTGGCTGCTTGTAGGAACTTGGTCCTGAAGGACTGGAAGACGGATTCGGCCCAGAAGTCTGCTGCACTGCGTTTGCCCTTTCGGGGTTCCATGTTGTTTAGGGCGGAGTTGGAGGGCAGGTTGCATCGGCTATTCAAGGAGAATAAACATTCTTCATCTTTCAAGCAGTCCTCTGCTGCTCCTGCTTCTTCTAAACCTAAGCCCTTCTTTCGTCCTTCCTCTCACAGGCAGTTTTCCAAGGGTCGTGGTCGTTTTCAGCCTGATCGGGGTCGGGACAAGAAGGCGAAGTCCCCTCCTGCGAAGCCTCGTTCCTGACTATCTGGGGTCCGAGGTCGGATCCTTGGTCGGAGGTCGGCTTCGGTTCTTTCTTCCGGCCTGGATGTCCTCCTGTTCAGACTTGTGGGTCCTGGACGTTATCCGCTTGGGGTACCTCCTGGAGATTTCCGTCCCTCCTCCGGACCCGGGGGTCCGTCCGACTCCCTGGCCGTCCTGTCGGGTCAAGAGGGAGGAGCTGTCTCGGGGGGTCCAGTCTCTGTTGGACAAGAGGGCTGTGCAGGTGGTTCCTCTTGGGGAGCGGGGTCGGGGATTTTATTCGATCATTTTTCTCGTCCCCAAGATAACGGGAGGTTTTCGTCTGGTGCTAGATCTGAAGGCCCTGAACAAGTTTGTGCTGCGGGTTCCTTTCAAGATGGAGACTCTTCAGCGGATGATCCCTCTGGTTCTCCAGGGTCATTACATGTGCACTCTGGACCTTCAGGATGCCTATTATCACGTGCCTGTCCATCCACTTTCTCGTCCTTTCCTGCGGTTTTGTCTTCTGGGGGTGCATTACCAGTTCATGGTTCTTCCCTTCGGCCTGAGATCGGCTCCCAGGGTGTTTACCAAGGTGGTGGCTCCCTTGGTGGCTTTCTTGCACCTCCAGGGGATGATGGTTTATCCGTATCTGGACGATTGGCTCCTGCATGCTCCCTCCGCGGATCTGTTGTTGAGGGATCAGAGGTTGGTGTGTTCGGCCTTGCGGGACCATGGGTTCCTGTTGAATCTCCCCAAATGCCAGCTTCTGCCGTCTCAGGACTTGCAGTTCATAGGGGCGCGTTTCCGCACTGATTTGAATGGGGTCTTCCTGCCAGTGGCTTGTGCTGTGACCCTGTGTTCCCTGGCACATCGGTTTCTGGTGGGTCGGTCCTTCCAGGTCTGTCTTTGGTTGCGCCTTCTGGGTCTGATGGCGGCCACAGTGTTCACGGTGCCTTGGGCGCGTTTCCATCTTCGTTCTCTGTGGTCCTACCTACTGGCTCGGTGGGATCCCTTGTCGGAGGACTTGTCCCTTTGGGTTCCTGTGTCCCTGTCGATCCTTCCTGCCCTGCGTTGGTGGTCTCTGTCGTCCAATCTGGACAAGGGCTTGCCTCTGCAGTCTCCGCCTCCGGTGGTCCTTACGATGGATGCCAGCGCTCTGGGCTGGGGGGCGACTTTGGGGTCGGAGTGCCCTTAGGGTCGATGGTCCCTCCTGGAGGGTCGTCAGTCTTCGAACTGGCGGGGGTTGTCTGCTGTGTGTCGGGCTGTCCGGGGGTTTCGGCTCCTTCTGATGGGCCAGCATGTGTTGGTTCGGTCGGACAACTCTGTGACGGTGGCCTACTTGAATCACCAGGGCGATATCCATTCTCGGTCCCTGAACGCGGTGGTGTCCCCCTTGTTTTGCTGGGCGGAGTGCCATCTTTTGTCCATGGTGGCTGTACATGTCCGGGGGTGGACAATGGGGTGGCGGATGCCCTCAGTCGTTTTTTTCCTGCCTCCCTGGAGTTGGCCTTGACCCCGGTGGCTTTTCATCAGGTGTGCGTGAGGTGTGGTCTTCCCTCTCTGGACCTCTTTGCTTCCCGGCTCAATGCGCAGCTTCCCCGGTTCTTCTCTCGGTTTCCTCAGGAGGGGTCTTGTGGCGTGGATGCCCTGTCCCTTCCTTGGCCTTCCCGCCTGCTTTACGCCTTTCCTCCACTGGTTCTGATATTTCGCTTTCTGTCTCGGCTGCTGATGGAGGATCGGGAAGTGGTGGTGGTGGTGCCTTTCTGGCCCCGCAGGTCTTGGTTTCCCACTCTGATGCTGTTGGCTGTTCAGGGTCCGTGGTTCTTCCCCTTCCCTCCGTCTCCGTTACCGTCCTCTCCGATGTTGCCCCTGCGGCGGCTTCGGCTGTTGGTTTGGCGGTTGAGAGGCAAGGGTGGCGGAATAGGGGTCTCCCGGAGCATTTAGCCTTGGCTATTCAGCGGTCTCGGAAGCCTTCTACCCTTCAGTCCTATGGTAGGCATTGGGGTAACTTTGAACATTGGTATCTTGGCCTGGTGTTGTCACCCTTGGTTTGTCCTTTGTCGGATGTTCTTCAGTTCCTTTGGGATGGGTTCGAGAAGCGTTTGTCTGTCTCTACTCTCCGGGCTCAGTGGGCTACTATCAGGGCTTTTCGGGCCCCTTGGGGAAATCTGCCTGATGTGGATGGTTTGGTTTCTTGTTTGTTGCGCAGTTTTGCGCATTCCCGACCTGTGGTGCGTCCTTCTTTTCCTCTCTGGGATCTTCCCTTGGTTTTGAGGGTTTTGGTTGCTGCTCCCTTTGAGCCTTTGGAGGAGGTTGATATGAAATTTGTCACCTTCAAGGTTGTTTTTTTGGTGGCTATCACTTCTGCTCGTCGCCTGGGGGAGCTGGGTGCTTTGATGGCTCGGGAGCCTTTTCTGTCCTTTTCTGCTGATGGTGTGGTCCTTCATTTAGATTCCTCCTTCGTTCCTAAGGTTTCCTCCCAATTCCATCACTCTCAGGAGCTGGTCCTGCCGGCTTTGAATTCGGCTCAGGTGGACGAGAACGAACTTCCTTGGTCCTTGCTGGATGTTTGCCGGGCTTTGCGGGTCTATGTTGATCGGACCCGTGCCTTTTGGCTTTCTGACTCCCTGTTTGTTTCTTTTGGGGCTATCTCCAGGGGTTGCCGTGCTTCTTCTTCTTCCATTGGGCGTTGGTTGAAGCAGGTTATTGTTCTGGCCTATTCTCTTTCTGGTTCTCCTCCCCCTGCTGGGGTTCAGGGGCGTTCTACTCGGGGGATGGCTGCTTCCTGGGCGGAAGTTCCTGGGGTGTTCCTTTCTGAGATTTGTAGGGCCGCCACTTGGGCTTCTGCTAATACCTTTCTTAGACATTACCGTATCCAGAATGTTCTGGGGGGTGACACTAACTTTGGTTTGGGGGTTCTCCTGGCTGTGTGTTCCTGATTCCCCTTGTTTTCCTTATGCTGTGCTGTTGTTTTCAACAAATTGCTGGGTTTTGCTGTACTGCTGTGTCCTGGTGGTTTGTTGTTTGATGATGGCCGGTTGCTGCTTGGGTATTCTCACTGGTTAGTATGAAGGGGACGAGGACAACGGGACCCGGAGTAATGAAGATTACCGGTAAGTAATAGGACAATACCGAAGTGGCGGACGCCTTACGAAGCCTGGACATTCCCCTTCCCTTGGATGCAAGTTGGGAAACAAGAGACAAGGCACACAGTAGAGGAAGACAAAAGTGTACCGGACTCTGAGTTAAAAAGGCAAATAAAGACCAGTTTGTGCACCTCCTTTGGTCTTAGTGTGGATTGATTCCCCTTCAAGACGCGACCCCATTACAATAATACAGAATTTAAAGGGAGTGGGTCGTGAGCCACAGTTTGGGAAACACATGGCTAGAGTATATTATATTTATTTAGCAGTGCAATTTCTGAATTGCACTTGTCCTACTTTTTTGTGGGTGTGTGTTTTGCAATAGCATGTCCCTCTTTAAATTCTGTTAACCTCACCAATTTTGGAGTAAATGATTACCCATTTTCCCACCACTTCCCCTGGACCATCCAACAAGTGCTACAACAAATATACTATGTGCACAGATATCTCCAGCACTGGGGTGGAGCTTTCTACACAGAAAAGATGGGTGAGATAGAGAGCTCCACCCATACATTATTAAAATGCATTTTGGAGCAAGTAAATTGTACTAGTTTTGTGTACTACTTTACGTTCTACAGAATAACATTTGAGAATTAGGCCCCTAGTCTTAGATTGGACCCACCTAAATTTCAGAAACCTTCAAGTAATCTAAACTATTCACCTTGTGTTGACGACTGGGGCCAAGTGCAAGGATTCTCTCAGAAGACCATAGAAGAAGGAAATGAAGTGAGTACAAATCAACCAATGTGATTATTAAATGTCCAAAAGAGAAGGTGAATTAAACACATTTGTTAAAATGAAGTAAGGGCCTGAGATTGCTTATGTAAGGCAAAACTGCAACGACTCAACAGCTGAGAAGTGATCTAGTTTTTTTAATGAGAGTGTAATGAAACTGCCCAGGAATCAGGAACTCCAAAGTATGAACAATTATTGCTAAATGAGCAAATTCTCCACAGTGTAAGAAATAAAGGCTTCTTCTACAGCGAAAGCACACCAGAGTGCTGCATTGGATTTGGATTAGCAAGACCTGCTTGCAGATATTTTGTTCCAGAAGATTGTAGTTTCTCCATTCCTGAAGGAAAAATGCTAGCAGTGCAATACTCCTGCTTACAGAGAAACGCTTGCTAGGTCCCTGTGTTGTGCCTCAACACATACTGTACTAACTAAATATCTTATATTGCCAATGCTGCTGTGACTGCAAACTACTGCCATGAACCAAAGGAAAGCATGCAGGATCTCCACACCAGGATACAGCAAGGCCATTTCTCTTGGTGTCTTGGAGGTAAGTATCTTTGGTGACTGCTGTTGATTACCATTGGTGCCCCAGTGCCTCAGCTACTACTGCTCTGCAACTGAATAATGACCAGTCTGCTCCTTTTGTATATTGGATTCTTGACACACAGTAAAGCCAGCAGTCAAGGCTTACTCCATCCTTAGTGGGGGAGTTGGAACTCAGATACATTTAGATGCTCTTTGTCGGTCTTGGCCAAATGGGTTGCAAGACCCTTGATGCTCCTGAGCGGCCCACGCACTTGAGACTTCTTCCATGGAGGCTTCAGTCAGCCATTGTCCTTATGGACAATCTCTGCTCCTATCTTCATTATATATCAGTGTTAGATCTGGGGAAATTGAGGAGGGAGCTGGAGGTGAAGTCTTTTGGCCCTGAGACTTCAGCAGGAGGCAAGTACAGTTCAAGCCCTTGGAGAATATTCTGTAGATGAAAGTCCTTACAAAGTTCCTTCTCCTTTCCCAGTGGTTTCCCATGCAACCACTGCAGGCCAAACCAGCAAACAGCAAACTGGCAGAGGGGCAGTCCAAACTCCTGCAGCTTCCTTGGTTCTTCCCCTTGTCAGAAAGGTTTCTTGCTCCAGAAGTGATCTAATTTCTTGGGAGCAGGGTCCCAATATATATACCCCAAAATCCTTTGTTCTCTGAAGGCAGAGAGGCCTCTGCCTAGTTCAAAACACAGGGAGTGGATCCAGCATTGTAGAGGGAAGGCCCAGTCCTATTCAGGTCCCAGGTGCGCTCCTCCCTCCCATCTGGATGTAAATCTCTCTATTCACCACTGGGCTGCCCCAGACTGTTTCCTGGAATTTCCCCAGCCCTGTCACACATAAACCAAGACAATGAATACACAAACCAGCAGAGGTATTTGCAAACACAGAATATTAAAATAAACTTTACTAAAAGATGTATTTTATTATTCTGAGTTCTGGCATACTAAACTCGAATTTCTACCATGTTCCCTGAGTCAGTTAGGATTATAAGAATGTAATAATCTTCACTGCCCATTCCGGCCTATGAGAACAGGTAGCCTTCAATAGTAAAAACCGAAAATGGCTGTAATTCACTATTAGAACATCCTACACACATCAGAGCATGTCCTACCTTGTACTAACAATGCACCCTGCCCTTGGGCCTACCATAGGAGTGTCTAATATGAAGCAAAGGGAAGGTTTAGGGACTGGCAAGTGGGTGCACTTGGCCAAGTCGACATGGCAGTGCTAGACTGCACACAGGCCTTGCAATGGCAGGCCTGAGACATACTTTAAAAGCTGCTTATGTCAGTGGCAAAACCAGTGCTGCAAACCCACCAGCAGCATTTGATTTACAAGCCCTGGGCACACATGGTGCACTGTACTAGGGGCTGGCAGATAAATCAAATAACCCAATCATGGAATCCAATTAGTACATTAATTTAACATAGGGAGCACTTGCACTGTGGCACTGATTAGCAGTGGCACAGTGCCCAAAGCATAAATCCAGCAAAAACATATCAAAACAGGCAATCCTTCAAAAATGGAAGGGAGGGGGGGTGTGGCCAGCAACATGGCCGAGTGAGACGTGAGCTCTGCAGCTCCGGCTACCAGCAGTAATCCGACGTTTGAGAAGGTGACCCTGGACCTTGAAACTGGCAATTCTGGGTGGCGAAAAGGTTCCTGCAGCCCCTGCGGGTGAATCAGTGCCCGCCAGGTTCGTCGGTGCTCCGCTCCTGCGGTGGACACAGAGTAGGACCTGGAGAGAGGGCGCGCGGCCTAAAATGGCGCCGGCTCCGTGCCTCTGAAGGCGGCGCAACGGAGAAGACCCGGCGCTTGCCATTATCCCCGGCCGCTTGGGCTGCACCCGCCCGCTTACTGGACCAGGCCGGTGAAGACTGCGGGAGTGGTACGCGTCCTCGGCGAGGTCGATCGGTGACGGTGAGACTCCGCCGGCAGCCCCACACTTGAGGAGCTGTGTGTTGGAGGCAGACGGGGCCTGGCGCGGTGCAGCATGGCCCTCCTGGAGTGTGGCCTTCCCCGGGGGCGCCCTGGGAGTGAAGGAGGCCTGACGGGACTGAGGAGTCGGCACCATAGAACATCCTGCTGGGCTGAAGGTACGCTGTTCGCTGGGAGCCGCCCCCCCCGCTGCTTACCCGAACACCCTGGGGTCAGCCTTGAGGTGGCCGCTAGACGGGGAGCTCCCTCCCCTTGCCCCCACTTGCACTGCGGCGGGGAAGGCCGAGGCCTGCAGTTGATAGTGGCATTTATGGGCTGGTCATTGGTCAGTGAGGACAGCGAGAGGCCACACAGTGAAAGTGCTGCAGCGTAGGGACTCTGGGACCCTTACACAGGATACCATCTGGGCCTAGACGCTGGTGGAGACTCCCCACTTATAGAAGGCGCCGCAACTTGGACTTTGGGAGGCTCAGCTGGGGGGCCCAGAGAAGGAACCAGGGGGCGAGTGGTGCCTGGAGTGCTTGCCTGACCTGGACACTGGTGGTGGGAGGGGTATTGAGGCTTCCACCCACTCCCCCCCCCTCTGGCAGTGGGCGCCTGGAAAGCTAGAGAACGCGGAGAAAGCCCTGGTTGACGGTGCGGGACCGGGACTGGGGCGGACCACACGTGCCTGAGAACTGGTGCTCGAGCCTCAAGTGACTGTGAGGTGGGGAGGGCATTGATCTTGCCGGCTGGGCCAGAGTGGCGTGTGGTCCCGGACGGCGCTGTCTGGGGACAACGAGGGCGGTGGATGACGACAAGAATGCCGAGAACTTTGCGGACTTGTGCCTCGGAGTCCAGAAAGCCAGGCGAAGGAAAAACGATAGCGCTATCCGCGGATCTCAAGCCCCCCAAGCAGGGCACTCTGGACAGGTATGCCATGGCCCTGCCGGCGCGGACGGCGGAATTGAGTGGGGCGAGTTCGGACACGGCCTTTCTAATGAGTGCGATACAGGCGTCCCGGGGGGCCCTCGAGAACAAAATCGGAGAGGTGGGGACGGAGGTGACGCTCCTGCGGCAAGATCTCCGCAACCTGGCTGAACGGGTGACGAACGCGGAGACCAGAATAGGGGAGGCAGAAGATAATGTACAGGACTTGAAGAAAGACCTGGTGGATCTCCGAGCTTCCCATATGCAGCTCCTCTGGAAGGTGGAGAATGCGGAAAACAGAGCGAGACGTAACAACCTCCACTTTAGGCTTTAGAGAAGGAATTGAGGGGCCGAACATGTCGGAGTTTCTTCACTCATGGCTGTTAAGTACGTTCCCGAAGGACAAATTCTCCTCCTGTTTTATAATTGAGAGGGCACATAGAGCACTGATGGCGAGACCCCCGGTCAGAGAGCGGCCTCGGCCAGTCATTGCTCGCTTCTTAAACTTCCTCGACAGGGACATGATCTTGCGGGAGGCGAGGAAACTTGGCGATATCCGGCACGAAAATGGACGTATAATGATATTCCTGGACTACAGCCAGGAGGTACAAAAACAGCGACGATCATTTGATTCTGTTAAAGCCAAGTTGAGAACACTTCAAATACAATATATACTGTTATTCCCTGCAAAGCTGAAGGTAATCTAAAAGGAGAAGGCCTATTTTTTCCAATCCCCAGAGGAGGCTTGGCAGTGGTTGGAGGAGCGCCCACCCATGGGGTGGCAGCCGACAGAGGAGCGGAGACCGCCGTAGCGAGGTCACCAGGGTTTGCCGAAGCCACAGAGAATGCGACAGCGACGTGGAAGCCGAGAAGTGGTGGCCACCCTGCATGGGGCCTCTGGAACTCGGAGAAAGAGGCGGAAAAGCACGCCTCACTTGACTCGGGCCTCCTGGCTGGTTCCCGCTTTCGCTACCTGGCGGAAAAGGCACGCACGGAGGACGAAGCCGAACCTGATGACACCGCGTTGGACGGAGAGGACTTGGAAGACAGCTCGATGCATCCCTTGGTGGCGGCCATAAGGGACATGGAGCAGGGCCATACACAGGACACTGAGACCTTGCAGGGGGAACCACAGGACTCCAACTCGTGAGGAAAGTTCCAGCAGGAATGACCGAAAGCACGCAAGTTGTTGATAACATCCCCCCCCCCCCATTTTCATTGTTTTCACTGCTTTCCTTTTATAATTGTTTATTGGGAAGAGTGTGGATTGTTTTTTATTGCTTTGTTTTACATTGGGTTGTATGTCGGTGGTTTTTGACCTCGCACAACTTTCCTATAGAGGGGTGACGTAGGCGGGTTTGTAGGGGGGCGCTAGAGGGTGGGCGACAGACCTCCTACTGAACGGCTGTATCTCTGTCGCTAGGATGGTGATGGGGCTAGACGGAGGAGGGGGGTGGGGTGGGGATTGTTTCTGGGGTACATCAGTTGGGTGGTGGGGGAAGTGTGGGGGGCCAGGGGGATCGAGATGGGGCAGTGTTTGGGGATCTGATTATTGTTGTTGTTTTTTTTAAGCATGTCACAGACTAAATGGTTCATTGCACCCGTAAGCCCTCCACCAGGGTCCGGCCGAGACAAGTTCTGACCCAGTTTGATGTCTTCTGAGGTGGTGGATGACCCTGTGGTTGGGGCGCAAGAGAGTGGACAAATCAAAATTCTCACTTGGGACGTGAACGGTATGGGCACGAAGATAAAACGGGGGTTGGTCATGGCCCTAGTCAAAAGGAGGGCTCCTGACATAGTGCTGCTGCAGGAGACGCACCTACAGGGGACACGGTGTGGTTTCTTAGCTAGAGGGGCGTACAAGGTCATAGCCCACGCGGGGTACACAACAGGTTCCAGAGGGGTGGTCATATTGGTTAGAAAATCCCCCCCCTTTCTTGGTTACTGACACCTGGACGGACCCACAGGGTACTTATGTCGGAGTGACGGGGACATGGCGACGCCAGAAGCTAACTGTGATCTCAGTGTATGCACCCCCTAGACTGCAGGCTAGAACCCTCGAGCGGGTGACGGATATTATCTTGAGCACACCGGACTCCCTGCATGTGGTGGGTGGAGACTTCAATGATGTTATTCACTACCTGATGGACAGGTCTGGGGAACGACCAAACCCCTCGGTACAGTCCCCTTTGGCGCAATTTAGAGACATGGTAGGGCTGACGGATACCTGGAGAGGGCTCCATCCATAGACTAGGATGTACTCTTATTTCTCGGGGCGCATAGGGTGTACTCCAGATTGGATTACGTCTTCCTGCCTCGCCGTGTACTGGATGTGGCGAGTCGGGCAGAATTCCTAGCTCGGGGCATCTCGGACCACTCGCCGCTGATGGTGACGTTCGGCATGAAGTTAGGGACAAAAACGGGACGGTGGACACTGGCACCGTGGGATCTACAAGACGGGGACCTTTTGTGGGGCTTTAGGGCAGACGTGAAGGTCTATCTGGCGGATAATTTGGGCTCAGTACAGTCGGGGGTGACGATATGGGAGGCCCTGAAGGCGGTCCTCCGCGATAAAATACAAAATAGGATAGCAGAGGACAGGAGGAGACGGCAGGGAGAACTAAGGGACCTCGAGACGCGCATACTGGACCTGGAGAGACAACATGTCCTGACTGGAGGGGTACCTGCTCTCCGTCGGCTGTTGGATACCCAGCAGCAGCATAAGGACTTGACGAGTAATGAGGCCAGGACACAGGCGCAGGCGTCCTTACATAGGTTGTATGATGTTGGGGACAAGTCTAGGAGGCTGTTGGTATGGTTGAGTCACAGGGAACAAGAGGCGAGATGGGTTGACCGGGTGGTGGGTGCGGATGGCCGCCCTTGTAGAACTGATGTTGAGATAGCGCAGGCGTTTGCAGATTACTATGCAGAATTCTACAGGGCTAGTAACCTAGGCTCGGCGGAGGAGATCAACCAGTATTTAGAGGGAATCGAGACCCCCTGCCTCGGCGAAGTGGAGCGTGACAGCCTGGAGGCGGAGATAACCACAGAAGAGGTGCGGGCAGCCATTGCGAAAATGCACCCAGGGAAATCTCCTGGCCCTAATGGGTTTCCGGCGGAATAAAAAAAAAACGGAATACCTCCTTACCACTTATATACTGGCATTATTCAAAGGGGCGCTGGAAGAAGGGATGCTTCCCCCGGACCTCCGTATGGCCACTATTGTGCCTATATATAAGCAGGGCAAACCGCTAGGGGACTGCGCGTCATACCGCCCCATATCGTTGTTGAACGTGGAGATAAAGCTCTTAGCGACAATCCTGGCCCTTTGTCGGCAACAGGTAATTACAGGCCTGATTCACCTGGATCAGACTGGTTTCTTACTAGACAGGGCGACTAGACATAATCTGCGGAGGACGCATAATTGGTTAATGGAGGTGAGTGTACGCGAGGAACCGCATGTCTTCCTCTCCCTCGACGCTGAGAAAGCATTTGATGTGGTACACTGGCCCTTTTTAGACAGCGTATTGGCAAAGTTTGGGTTTGACCCGAGGTTCCGGGGGTGGATTACGCTCCTTTACACAGACCCGTTGGCGAGAGTTAAGGTCAATGGAGTGCTTTCCGAGGACTTTCCCATAAGGAGGGGGACCCGCCAGGGCTGTCCCATGTCCCCGCTACTGCTCGCCCTCACCATTGAAATAGTAGCTTGTGAAATACGGGAGGATGGACAGGTAACTGGTTTTAAAGCCCGTCAGGTAGGAGGATATGAGGAGAAAATATCGCTATACGCGGATGACATCCTGCTATATGTTACCTCTCCGGAGGTCTCGATACCGCATCTGTTCTCTCTACTGAACCGTTATGGGTCGCGTTCTGGATACACCATTAATTGGCATAAATCGGTGCTGTACAACCCTGGGGAGGGAAGGGTGGGCCCGGCTTTACCTGAGGCGCTGCGGGTGACGACTGATGGGCTTTTATATTTAGGTTTTTACATAATGACAGATAGCTCCGTCTCGTATAAGAAAAACATCCAACGAGTCCTCCAGAATTTCAAGGACGATGCGTGTAGATGGAAGACTCTTCCACTTACAATGTTGGGAAGGGCGGCAATGTATAAAATGATTACCCTGCCGCGTTTTTTATATGCACTACAAAACGAATACTTTCCCCTCCCACGTCAGGTTTTTACAGAGATAAATGAGGGACTTCGAGATTTGCTTTGGCTTGGGAAACAGCCTAGGATAGCGATGGAGACATTGCAGAGAAACCAATACAAAGGTGGGATCTCCCTCCCCAACATTGAGGCATATTATTGGGCAGAACATCTTGCTCCAATTAATGACTGGATACATGCCCCGGCGGATCACCCCACGTATAGATTGGAAAGGGAGAAATTGGGCCGCCGCACATGCTTACATTACATATACGGTGGGAAAAGGAAAACAACACTACTGCCTGCATCTAGGGTGACCATAGAGACATGGGATAGGGCGATGCGACGGATCGGCTGGCGACACAAACCATCGACTCAAACCCCAATTTGGGAGTGCGCTTGGTTGAGAGAATTGTACAAGCTGAAAGGCTTCAGACGGTGGGACGATATAGGCATTTCCGTGCTGGGCGACCTTAAATATGCGCAACTGCGTTATGCGTGGCAGGCGGAAGGGGCGCTCGCGGAGCCACTACCGGAGTACGCTCCGCTGGAGGGCCGCCTATTGCAGGAGCAGGTACAGGCCAAGTTAGTTTCCCTGACTTATAAAACTCTTCTCAACAACATGCCAGACGGGCTAGTGAAATTGAAAATGGTGTGGGAATCGAACCTGGGGGAGACGGACACGCTTGACTGGGAGACGGCACTGATGCATCCTAGGGAGGTGGCCATAAAATCCCATCTCCGACTTATTCAACTCAAAATTTTGCATAGAGTCTACTATGACAGGCACCGTTTACACAGGATGGGGCGCGCTACTGACCCTAGTTGCCTAAGATGTGGTCATGACAAGGGCGACATCTATCACACCATCTGGGAATGTGGGGTCCTTCAAAGTTACTGGGCTAGAATATTTGGAGTGCTGGGAGAAATACTCGAAGTGACCCTACCGCAGGACCCTAAATTAGTCTTATTGGGGATAGCGAACGAGGTGGACCTGACTTGTCCTGATCTAATTTTTTTGACAATAGCACTAGGGGTGGCCAAGAGGGATGTGGCGAGGGAATGGGGAGCCCAAAACCCACCGAGGGTGGCGGACTGGAGTAAAAGTATGGACATGTATATGGTGGCAGAAAGGGTTGCTTACAAAGAGAGGGGTTGCCCAAAGAAGTTCAGTAGAGTATGGGGGAAATGGAGACGCTTCTATGGCCTAGATGGGGGGCTCTGAAGGGGTAGGCGGGGTGTCACGGGCGGTTATACTGTGCACGGGAAGGTTTTGGGGGCAGCTACTCGTCGAGATTGAGGGTGGATTTTCAATATAGATGCACGGTTTTGTTTAGTGCTTTGCGGAAGTGGGGGGAGGCGGGTGGAGGGAGGGTAGGAGGTGATGGCTACTCAGATGAGACATGCTTGATATGCTTTTGTTTACCTTTTTGTTTGAAAATGCAAATAAAAATAAATTTTTATTAAAAAAAAAATGGAAGGGAGACTCACGCCAATGATGTCAGGTCTAACAATCAGCTACACAAGTAGATCATTCTAGGGGTGTTACTGGCAAGAGTCCCTTCCCATAAAACTCTATTGTAACCTCCCCCTTCTACAATGATGTCAACATCTCTCACACCTACTGCAACATGGACTCCACAAAGTATCCTCCACAACATCAATTCTTTTTGAAACATTAGCAATCTCATATTCTCATGTACCTGGTTGAATGTTGTGTTTCCTGCAGTGTAGGAAAGTGCCCTTTTTGCATGGTCATCCACCCACTTTTTGCTCCAGTGCTGATGGTTATGACTCTCAAAGTGCACTAGAGCCTGCTGTCCAGGCCACAGTGCCAGCGCTTTCACCCTAAAACGGATACATCTGAATTGGTAACCCCAATTGGCAAGGACTTTAACCCACTTATCAGTGCCTAATAAATGGTACCAGTGGTACCCTGGGCATGGGAGTTAAATAGGTCACCAGGGCCTGAAGCACTGTTTGTGCCACCCTGGGTGATCCAAGTAAACTGACGAAAGCAGTTGTGCCATTGCAGACTGCAGGAGCAGTGCAAACTGCTCATATTCGACTTTGCCATCACCACATCAGGCAAGGTCAAAGCATTAATTTTAATATATGCCAGTCACCCCTAAGAGGGCCTCCTGAGTCCATGAGGCAGGGTATATTATCTCAAAGATGAGGACATATAAGAACAAGCTTATATGTCCCTGTAGTAACCTTTTCCATTAAGGGCTACTATAAATGATCAGCGGGCCATAGGATAACTTGGGCTGGCACTTGGAAAACTCTAGGTCGCCAGCAACATATGTCAGGTTTGGTATCAAACAACATGCCCCATCACCCCTGAAATGATTCTTGAGTCGAGGTTGGTGTGGCAATCACCCAGGTAACTACCTTAGAGCTTGCCTACCTGGTTTCCCCAGCCTTTCCTGTGCTCTGGCTGACAGTCCTCAGCAGCTGCCACAAAGACAGGACAGGAATCTAACCCCCTGCCAGGAGGTGTGAACTCTCCCAGGAGTCAGAAACAATAGCCTCGAAGGGAAGAAGGTCACACCTCTTTCCCTGACAGGATGGCTAGTGAAGTGGCACATCAAGGAGGTGAGTTTCAAGGCTTACACCACCTGTGATATTCAACCAGGCTGTCCCTGTAGTAAAGCCTGACTGCTATTTACCACTCTACCTGCACTGAGCTATACTTTTATTATTGTGAATCCAAGGACCATCTTTGGGGTATTGTGAGAGTATTGCATAGTGAAGTCTAACCAGCATCAATACATAATACTCCACTTTCCTACATGCAGCTCTTCATATGTTGAAACCTCTAGCAGCATATACGACATTAACAGCTGGTTCATCCAGTGCTTAATTTGAGACAGAATTTGCCGGTGCTCGGCACTGGCACTTAATTTTCAACACCAGCACATGTGACAGTACACCACATGGTGGTACTAAAGGGGGTGGTGATGGACGGAGCATCTGAACCAATCAAACACTCACACCCAGTCAACAGATCTGGGTTTAATCCATCACCGTTCTTTAGCCCACTCTGCCACCCCAGTTCAGACATGACCATATGCAAATCAGTCTGACCCTGTGCCTCATGGGAACAGTCCAGCCCGAACTGCCAAGCCATGCCTTCCCTGGACCGGAAACAAGCTTCCTAGGACCGGTTTCTGGCATTTCAGCCGTCTTCAGCCCGGCTTGCTTGAATCCAGTGGCAAAGTGAGCAAGGGACTCACGTCTGAGCATACCCTGCCAACTTATGTCGAACAAAGTGGTACAAAAGGGGGTGGTGATGGACGGAGCATCTGAACCAATCAAACACTCACACCCAGTCAACAGATTTGGGTTTAATCCATCACCACCCCCTTTTGTATCGCTTTGTTCGCCATAAATTGGCAGGGTATGCTCAGACGTGAGTCCCTTGCTCACTTTGCCACTGGATTCAAGCAAGCCTGGCTGAAGACGGCTGAAATGCCAGAAACCGGTCCTAGGAAGCTTGTTTCCGGTCCAGGGAAGGCATGGCTTGGCAGTTCGGGCTGGACTGTTCCCATGAGGCACAGGGTCCGACTGATTTGCATATGGCCATGTCAGAACTGGGGTGGCAAAGTGGGCTAAAGAACGTGATGGATTAAACCCAGATCTGTTGACTGGGTGTGAGTGTTTGATTGGTTCAGATGCTCCATCCATCAACACCCCCTTTTGTACCGCTTTGTTTGCCATAAGTTGGCAGGGTATGCTCAGACGTGAGTCCCTTGCTCACTTTGCCACTAGATTCAAGCAAGCCTGGCTGAAGACGGCTGAAATGCCAGAAACCGGTCCTAGGAAGCTTGTTTCCGGTCCAGGGAAGGCATGGCTTCGCAGTTCGGGCTCGACTGTTCCCATGAGGCACAGGGTCAGACTGATTTGCATATGGCCATGTCTGAACTGGGGTGGCAGAGTGGGCTAAAGAACGCGATGGATTAAACCCAGATCTGTTGACTGGGTGTGAGTGTTTGATTGGTTAAGATGCTCCTTCCATCACCACCCCCTTTTTACTGCTTAGTACACCACATGGTGGCACTGTTTGTCCATTTTTAAGGAGAGCACATCAACAGTTCAGTATTTCAGTATACATAAAAAATTGATAATACCAGGCATCCAAGCAATTTGGATAGCTTTAGGTGGCCTGGAATAGTCTATACCTGTAGGAGTGTCATGATTAGTAGTTGTGCTGGTACTAGCATTGGCGGCACTGGCAGGGGCAATGGATAGTGCACACTGCAGTGGCCTTCTGAGAAGGGCCCTGGCACTTTTTTTTTTTACAAATAAACCACTGAGTTCACATGATGTGATGTCGACTCTTCTTGTAGCTCCTCCTATGGGAACTAATTTGGTACTTGCTGCAACATCGACTTCTATGCCAGTTGCAGTGACACTAACTCCTCTGACAGTTACAGCGACATAAACTCTTCTTGCAGATGCTGTAACGTTGACATTTCTTACGTTATCAACTACTCCGCCTTGACGTTGTCTTTTTTACTCCTCTTCCATCATTAGCAGCAGCTAGGGAGTAGACTAGACTTGCACCTGTTGCAGCACTGATTCCACTAGTAGCTACTGCAACATTAACCATTTTTTGTTGCTTCAACACTGATGTGTCTTGTGTCTGTTGCATCATTGACATCTGTTGCTGCTGCAGCAGTGTTGCCTGCTCTTCTGGCTGTTGCAGGAGGAAGTCTTCTAGCCATTATGACATTCACTAATGTAATCCCTGAGCAGACACCAGAGATGGGGATGCAAGGACCATCGTGAACCAGGAATATGGGAAGATCCCATCTGACTTCAGTAGGTATTGTCATCACGAATACAGGACATTACAGCGGAGGCAGAACTTGTTTTATCCATCCGGTGGTATCAGGAAAGAGGATTGTGAAGCCTTCTGCGAACCAAACACCTTTAAACCGGATGTAAGGAGTTCAAGTGGATTAGAAAATGGAGCCCAAGAACACAGAATGAAACAGAATCAGATTTGAAAAGGACAGGCATTTCATAATGCCAGGACAGTCTACAGAGAGGCAGGTCATAAGAGTGGGACCAAGAAACGTAAACGCCATTTCAGGGTCAAGCCAAAGACCCAGGAAAGAAACCAAAGACATCCTGAGGGTTAAGATTTTGAAGGTGAAGCCTGCAGTTCGGCATTATTTTTGCATTAAGGATCCTCCACGAAAGAGTCGATTACGGGTTCCAAAGTGGCGCGCGGGGTTAAGAGTCCCGGGCGGTGATTTCTGTGGGTCGAAACTGCACCAGACAGAAGCTCACGTCCTCCAAAGGGCTCTGTAATCGGTATACGGAAGCCCCAGTTCTCTCTGAATCCCCACTGTAACGTCTCCGCCATGTTGATGCTATTCGAAACGGCGGCAGGGTACGCCATCTTCAAGGTATGGAAGGGGTGAGTCGGTGGGCAAAGGGGGGGCGATACATCTTGAGCACCCCGTGCTCAGAAGCTGGGATTGCTGTGTTCAATATCACCTTTTCCTCATACACTGGCCATGCAGTGCTATTTTCTTCTAGCGCCACCTGTTTGTTTGGTGAGGGCATATATATCTTCTCCTCCCCCTTAAAGTAAGAAAAGGCTGTGGTTGAAGTTTCTGTTAACCTGGAACTCTAACGTGGTCTTCTAAACATTTAAGCAATCGAGGTTAATTCACTGAAAAGTTGGTCACAGGTTATTTGAACATTGCCCACAGTGTTGGCTACACCACTCGTATTAGAGTAGCATGGGGCGGGCTAGTGTCACAGGAGGTTAGACCATGTGTTCAGGTGATACACTTAAAATTATTTAGTTGTTGTCTTCGCTTTATTTCCAAATCAAAGAGAGACCAGACAGTTGATCAGGTATTGAACATCAACAAACTTGTTATCGATTTCCACATATTCATAACATTAGTTGTAACAAGTGTATCCCGTCACCAGTGAATCCTGTATTTCTACAAACATCCGTTTTGTCTGGAGATATTTACACAATGTAAAAGTAGTATACCAGATCTTAATTATTTTGCATTGCATGTTCAGGTTGTGAATGTGGCCTAGACTATCTTCATATAGGGTGTGTTGGACTCGGAAAAGTATTTTAAAGGCCATAATATTTACATTTGTTCTTTTATTTGCCGTTTTCTGGGAATTTTGGAGCTGTGCATTCCCTTGGTGGTGTCGATAAGTTTCTACCCCCGCCTTGTTATGGGTCTCATACTTGGTTGGATATTTTTCTTGTATTATTCTAATGGTCTAAGGTGCGTACTTAACTTTTATTCTTTTCTAGTCAGAATGGCAAGAGCTGGAAATCCGTCCAGTGGCTCGGAGGGAGAGTCGCGTGTGTGTGCCTCTAGTTCGCGATTGTTGTTGGTATCTTTTGAACTTAATCGGGGCCTGAGGCGACCATACCCGACAACAGTAGAATCTTAGACCTCCAAAAGAGTGCATGTCTAAAAACATTCCTAATAAGAACACATAATACAGCGCTGCCACTTAGCTTCAGCACGGTCGAATATACAATGTCGAGAATTTCAGTCTCTCTTCGATCCGTTTTGTCCATGTTGGTAGCACTTTTTGTAGCGCTTAACTCTAGAGCGGTCAAAATCGTATCTTTTGGACTGGCTGTTTTATTTTTATCCACCCACCCCACAACCCTGTTGGTATCTGATGACGAAACATTTATGTAGTAGCGCCTAAATTGTCCCCAATTTGATGCATAATCAGGGAACGAGTCCTAATTCGTGTGTGCCCTTGGACAACTCTCTTCCGTGTTCAGATCAGGAATCCGACCTCCATCAGAGACACACAACTCGGCCACATCCCCAATGTCTTTGTTATCAAACAGCCAGAGAGCGAGCTGCACAGTACTGATGATCGGTACGTTGTTCGTCCATTATGCCTTGTACTGAGTGCTAGGATTGCCGCTGCCCGCGTCCCCCACAGGGTGACATCAGCAGGGCAGCCCCCTTAGTCCCATTAGTCGGAGCCCCCCCCGGTCAGTCCTCGTGGAGGGGGAGGCTCGGGCAGCGCACCTGCCCCTCCCCCGGCCGGGTGCACCAGTGACGTGCATCCGGGGGAGGGCGCGTTGGGGGGCGGGCGGGTACTTAGGCCCCTGCAGCCCTGCATGCGACCTCTTTGCCGGTCGTCGTCTGCCCTCCCGGCTGCCCCTGTCCGGCCCCTGTACCGGCCGTCCTGCGCCTGACTGCCTCGCTTTTTTCCTGTTTCATTTGGAGCCCATTTAATTTATGCAACTAAGAAGCATGCAGCAAGCAAACAGTTGGCCTGGTTAAAGATGTGTGCTCCGGGTCTAGACGTGGACAGGCAACAACAACGGTCTTAATGCGAACTGCAGGGTTCACACACAATGGAGGGTCCTGGGCTAGGTGCACCAGCATGCGTGCAGCCTGAGTCAGATTTAGGTTTGGTTATTCAGGTTAAAGTGGGGTGATCTCAGGCGGTATTTACATGCTTGAAAGGGCATAGTGAGTAAGTAACATTATCCCTAGTTGCCCAACTGTTTTTTTACATCTGAACAGGGTGCTTGTCAAACAGCCGTCTGGGAGCCAACAAATGCCCATAGGGGTGACTGGCCACGGGACGGACATACCAGTCACTCTGCACAAGGAACGTGAAGGGAGATTGGCTAGTTAGATCCCATAAGAGGCTCCAACGCATGATGGGGACAACTAGTGGCATGCCTGGAGAGGTAAGCCTTGTAGCTAGGGGCAGGACGCCCAGGGGAATAGCTGGGCTGGCGTGCACAGGCAGGTGATTTCAACAGGGACTTAGCCAAGCTTGCTGCCAGGCAGGGGCCACACAACTAAGGTGATTACATAAGGTTGCAAGCATGCACCAAGAAATGGATGCTGAAGCCCATCGCCAGAATGGCAAGATAGTCCCCAAGTGGGGAGGTGGCCATTGTGCGCCTCGCTAGGTCAGGGACAACCACCCACACCAGCTGGGCCTGTAAGGGGGATGAAGGTTAGGAACATAGACGGGGGGGCTTGGCCCAATTACCCTATCATCCAAGCATTGGGGGATAGCAGGCGCTTAGGTGTCTTATGGGACGGGCTAGGGCTGATAGCAGGGACATGACGGGTCCCCAGCGAATCCTGGAAGCCTATAGCTAGACATGTGACCCACTATCTAGTAGTCTATACCAGTACTGGTATAAGTATCCAGGGTCACAGGTGTATAACAGGGTCCGGCCATCGGTAGGTTTGCACCCCACGAAATGTGCAACGACTTAGGTGGGACACCTTGCATTAACCCTTCATTCCTGTTGTGACCCAATTGTCAGGGCGCCAAGGATAACGTGAACATAACTAAAAGTGTCTGGTCAAGGTGGCAAAGTCAGAAAGGATATGTTTCCCCTTGACGTGCAGGAGGCACTAGAAGCTGCGAGATGTAAGTGGGGAACTCTGAGGTGGGGGCTCTGTCATCGACGGTAGCCTCCGCCAGAGCTGTGGCGGAGTTACAGGGCGATCTGGAGGCAGACTGGTACAGTAAGGGTACCTCTGCGGCAGACGGGTACAGTAAGGGTACCTCTGCCTGGCACAGTAAGGGTGCCTGAGCCAAAGACCTGGAGCCGCAGGGAGGTTCCGGGAAAACCGCGACGGCGCCCCGTTAGTCCTTCGGGCGGTTGGGGGGCCTTACTAACCGGGGGTGTGCCACACCACGCTCTGACCTGAAAGGGGGGGCCGGAGTATAAGACATGATCACGTGATCCGTAAGGGGATCAGCAAAGGCTGCACTGTCCGGGCGTCGACCCACCGTGCCGGCTGGCTCATAAGGCGGGCGGGGCAGCGAGGGGCTGCCTGCCCTGGATCGTCCGTAAGATAACCCACAAAAATGTCATACTTTTGTTGTATGAAAATAAACCTGCAGCAGTTCTTTACCCATAACAATGTGTCCTGTGTAATCATTATATGGGCAAGTGTATAAAATGCAGGGGGGAGCGGATGACGGTGTGGGCACAATGCCGCTGCCCGCGTCCCCCACAGGGGGACATCAGTAGGGCAGCCCCCTTAGTCCCATTAGTCGGAGCCCCCCCCCCCTCAGTCAGTCCTCGTGGAGGGGGAGGCTCGGGCAGTGCACCTGCCCCTCCCCCGGCCGGGTGCACCAGTGACGTGCATCCGGGGGAGGGCGCGTTGGGGGGCGGGCGGGTACTTAGGCCCCTGCAGCCCTGCATGCGACCTCTTTGCCGGTCGTCGGCTGCCCTCCCGGCTGCCCCTGTCCGGCCCCTGTACCGGCCGTCCTGCGCCTGCCTGCCTCGCTGCACCCACCCTATCCTCGTACCCATTAAAGTAATGGGGTAACCCTAAAGGTACTGGACCTGGGTAATAACTAATATAAACAAACAATGGTCCGAGACCAATCTATTTATGAAAGCAATAGGTCAAAACTTAAACAATTAGAGGCTTATGTTATATTAACGAACCTTACTCAATTAATGAAGAGCAGAAAATAGGCAACAGCAACCAGCTACAAATATATGCAATATTTTAATCTATTGTCATAATGAAAAGCCAATTCACAGTATTATGTACATTTTATATACAATATAATGCCCCGTATCAAGAGCGTGCAGTAAAGAAAAAAGAAGTGTCAAAAGAGCGTGATCGTGATAAGATGAAAGGAAAAGAAATCACACAGAGTATGTAAAAATTATTCTCAATGATTCAGAAAAACACCAGCCAATAAATGCCGGAACAATATATCCTGGCCACTTCAATAAGTCAATATGCAGTCCTTAATGCTATTCATAAGACATGAGATGTATAAATGTCTGCACTAATAGAGGGGGATAACATTAGTGGTCCAGGTTTTTTTAGTAGGTGTCGACGTTACGACTCGTCTTGCGGCCTTGCGGTTGGTTATGCCTGGGCCATGCGAGTCTTCTTCAGGACAGATAGGACGGGGCAAGGGATCTCATTGATGACCCCTTCACGGGATGAAATGGACGTAATTTCCACTCCAAGGTAACTCAGTCCTTATGTATCCAATAAGAGTATTGTCCAGATGTTCTCTTCAGTGTGTATGGGGTTCCTATCCTACTCATAAGCACATGTACCACTACATGTCTTTTGCTTGAACTCCAATGTGAAATATCAGGCTGGTAACTCTTCACCAATACATTAGCCTGAGTTGATTATTTTCAGTAGCTTCGTAGAAAGGGCTAATTGTAAATCACTTGCCGATTCTAAGTAGTGCAAAACGGCAGCGGCAAGATAGGGAGCGTGGTTTTAATCAGACACGCGTCATGGTAGAACCCCAGGGCAACTACTCACGGAGGGAAACGCGGCATGGTACTTAGGCCCCTGCAGCCCTGCATGCGACCTCTTTGCCGGTCGTCGGCTGCCCTCCCGGCTGCCCCTGTCCGGCCCCTGTACCGGCCGTCCTGCGCCTGCCTGCCTCGCTGCACCCACCCTATCCTCGTACCCAGCAGCTTGGCAGGTGGCATACTGATTTGGATGTTGTAATGTTTTCTTTTGTGTTGCAGGCGGAGTTACAGGGCGATCTGGAGGCAGACTGATACAGTAAGGGTACCTCTGCGGCAGACGGGTACAGTAAGGGTACCTCTGCCTGGCACAATAAGGGTGCCTGAGCCAAAGACCTGGAGCCGCAGGGAAGTTCCAGGAAAACCGCGACGGCGCCCCGTTAGTCCTTCGGGCGGTTGGGGGGCCTTACCAACCGGGGGTGTGCCACACCACGCTCCGCCCTGAAAGGGGGGGCGGGAGTATAAGACATGATCACGTGATCCGTAAGGGGATCAGCAAAGGCTGCACTGTCCGGGCTTCGACCCACCGTGCCGGCTGGCTCATAAGGCGGGCGGGGCAGCGAGGGGCTGCCTGCCCTGGATCGTCCGTAAGATAACCCACAAAAACGTCATACTTTTGTTGTATGAAAATAAACCTGCAGCAGTTCTTTACCCATAACAATGTGTCCTGTGTAATCATTATATGGGCAAGTGTATAAAATGCAGGGGGGAGCGGATGACGGTGTGGGCACTATAGCCCCTGTCTTCTTATGTTCGCATAGCGAGACTTAACTTTAGAATCTGTGACTCGAGCAGGGCTTGCATATTGGTTTACTTTAGGGAATGTTTAAAATGCTGTGGTGGTGAGTTTGGCCCAATTGCTTGGCAGAAATATATTATTGTGTACATTAAAAACATCCTTCGCAATATATTACATTCAGTATATTTAAGCCGCTGAACATACACTTCACAGACTAAATTTAATACTATAACAATTCAGAAGATAAATCACATTATTGTGGTTTCAAAGCCAATCTAAACGTTTATTACAGTTCACATATGTACTTGATTTACCATTTAAACAAAATAGAACAATTTCGAGAATGGTTGAACATCCTCTTCCACAACAAAATCACTGGGTGTTGGGCCACTCGGGCTGTGAAGAGGACTCCGGATTTGAAGTCCTGGTTTGGGTTGGTGTCGGACAAATTCGGTGTCCACAGGAGTACAGAGTTCTTTAGGAAGGCAGAGCAGGTCCCTGGGGTTCTTAGAGGCTGCAGGATACGGCAGGTTCATCCCGCAGGAGACATGCCCGTAGGGCTAGGGACAAATCAGTTGTCGTCGACCTCTTCTGAAGCACAGCTCTTCAGTCGCTCTTCTTGTCACATCTAATGTGAAGAGGCAAGGTCCTGGGGTGTTCTAAATACTAGATTTAGGGGCATTACGGTAGAGTGCAGGTTGGGATCAATGGGTCTCTTCCCTGGGGTGTCTACACCCCTAGTATGCTACCCTCCTGTGGGAGGGTATGCCTCTTCCTAATTGAAGGGATCCCCCACATCAACAAGCTGGCGGGGACTGAGATGTGGGCCTCGCCTCCCCCACCTGAGGGGAGTTGGCAATGGTGGGCATATCTCCCTTCCTCACTAGGTTTTCCATCCAGTTCTCGTGACAAAAATGGGGGCCATAACTGGTGGGAGCCCGTTGCTGATGGAATAAAAGGGCTGTGGGGATAGCTAACATAGGCGGCAGGCCTTTGAATCTCCCATCTCGGGGACCCTGCTCATGCTGGGGAAAGAGGCATAACACAACTGCCCAGGATGTGATTTGTTTCCAAACCCGGAGAACGGATGGCTCTCCCACTGCCCCCCCCTCCCCCAGCCAACAGGGATATTCTACATCAGAGGTTCTTCTGTGAGCTGTTTAAACTGTGTTTACTAGGGACTGTGCACTTCGTTTTTTGGAAAGGAGAGGGAGTAAAGTTTTATTCAAACAGTATTGTTAGATTTCATGTTAGTGAGGCCTTTACCTGCAGAAGTCCAAAGTGTGGATTGAGCCTGTCTGTCTCCTAGCAGATTCTGAACAGGAGAAGCAGCTTCCAACTCGCTGGTCAGCGAGGTCACTAGGACCGGATGTACGTTGTTACAACGCATGCTTTTACCACGCATGCTGTAACAACGCAAGTTTTAAAACGCATTCCATTACAACGCATTACACTGGGGGGTGCTGGATAGTGAATAGTTTAATTTACTATTTCAACACCAGTCCCCGTGGACACTAGGGAAGGTGTTGGATAGTAAATTAAAACTATTCCCTATCCTAGAGCGCCCCCCAGTGTAATGCGTTGTAATGGATTTCGTTTTAAAGTCTGCGTTGTAATAGCACTGCGTGCTAAAAGTTGCGTTATAAAGATTGTTCACCCACTAGGACCTTATATGATCTGCTAGTGGTTGGTATATGTGTACACTGATTGGTGGTTGTATCTGGTGTTTCTATTGGATTAGGGTTACGGTCCTCATTGGTTGGGTATTTAAGGGTTCTGATTGGTTTCTGGGTCTGTAATTCAATCAATGTATCCCCTGCGCGTTTTGGAGCCTCTGCTCCGTGATCACGGGCTGTGCGTGCAGATTGGCAGATACGAGAGAAATACAAGTCTCATTGTTCATTGCTTTTATCGCCCTCTGGTGGGCCTCTCTGGTGAATTTAGGCAATGATAGCATCCTGGGACTTGTATTACTTTCACTGTAATTTTTACCCTTTGGTGGGTTCTGCCACAAAAGCATTTCATAAGTGCAATTTCCTTAGCCGTCCAGTGAGACTCCAGATATGAAGCCAGTTTATATTTACACCAGACCTCTTCTTCAGCTTCCGCCATTTCAGACAGTCTGTTATCAGCAGCCCACATTCCATTTTAGTGGCGGTGCTGTTTTCCCAACCTGGACTGGCCGGAATATATAGTCAAAATACGGTGGTTGCCAGTAGGTAGTTATATGTAGGGCCTTGTTTCCATAGGAAAAGCAGTTTTTGACTTGACTATAACTTTGGCGTTGTTTGAACAATCTTCATGAAATTTTCAGAAAAAGGTTTCAAGGCAGGTTCTGGTAGTTCTGGAAAGATTGGGGGTGATCCATTCAGTGGGGACTGAGAATTTGGGGTGCAAAATAAGGGTGCATTTGTAATGTTAATTCCCGTAGAAACCTTCAGTCACACCTACAGCCTGAACCACTGAATGGACTTACAACAAATTTGGCAGAGAGGTTGATGTTGGTTCAAGGAAGTGCCTTTTGCTTATTTGGTGTACCTCGTTCAGTAGTTGTTGAGAAATTTAGGTTTACAATTATGGTGATATCTGTGGTCGAAAAGTCTTCACGAACAGGGAAATGCACTGCTCTGATTGGCTGCCAACACTTCAACCAGGAGGTGTTGGCAGCCATTTTGAACACTCAGCTTCACCGAGTCCCCAAGAGAAAAGTGGAAATAAAGTAAGGGGGCAGGGTAGGAATATCCTGCCCCCCAAGCCATGGTCTTGGGGGTACATGGGACCCCGCCACAGTATAAAAGCATTTTTTAAACAAAAGAAATTGCAGCGAATTTGCGTTGTTCACAGCAAAAAAGTTTTTTTTAGAAAGCAAGCTCCTGTGCTTGCTTTAAAATGACCCCTGGGTGGGCCAGGTCCCAGGAGTATATAATCAATATAGGAGGGAGGCGCACATGCCCCCCTCCTAGGGCTTATTAAAACCCTGGTGCTATTATTATTATTAATGCTGGTGGGCCCAATGGACCTGCCCACAGTCTTATGTGGTGGGGGCGGCTTGCAGACCTCCCCCTACCCCAGAGAGTGCCACCTCCCCGGAGCTAATAAAAAAACAATATGGGGGATCTCGCAGTACCCCCTGCCCCAGGGAATGCCACCTCACTGGGGCTAATTCCAATAGTATGGGGGGCCTTGCGGGCAACCCTGTCTGAGGGACCGCCACCTTCCTGGGGCTAAAATAAATAAATAATGATAAGTGGGGGGCTCTGACCCCCGCATGCAGCCCCCAGGGTCGTCACCTCCCCGGGGCCCCCCTCCTGGAACCCTACTTTGCCCTGGGGACCGCCATCCCCAGGGCCAACTCCAGCAATGTCACAGGCTGCCCACCCTGGGGACATTGCAGTTTGATATGGGATGGCAGGAGCACTGCTCCCACCATCCCATAGCAAACAGTGTGCTCCGGTTTGCGCAAGCGAGAGCATTAGGCTCTCGAGTGCTCAAATCAGAGCACACTATGCTTTTTATACCCTGGGATCTGCATGTTAGTAGCTCCCTGTATGTAGAAAGCAATGAGGCTCCTGCAGGAGGCGTGAGCTATCCGGGACCATAGGGGTCTTCAGGCTACCCCGTCGGTCCCCAATGAGCTGGCCATGCCCCAGGGGATGTGGTCTCCGGCGCTGAAAATGGCAGAGGGAAGGGAGGCCACATGCACCCCCTTCCTTTAATTAATTAAATATAAATGAGAGGCTGGGCTTGGGGGTCTCTGGGCTGATATCCGTGAGCTAATTATAACTTACGCCCCTGAATATGCATGGCTTATGACCTAACATATTACATCACTCATGAGATGGTCAGTGACATCACTGATGACATCTCAAATGACATCACTGATGACATGATCCACAGAACCCCTCATCACTGATGACATCATCCACAGTACCACTCTTATACCTACTCACACTCCATTCAACCTCTTGTATGCCTGCTTTCACACCTGTACAACCACTGACATACCCATTAACAGACCTACACCAGTACTCACACACCCACTCAGTCCTCCATAGAGCCACTAACATTCCCCTCACTCACTCGTACACCCACTCATGCAACCATTCACTAACCCATACAGCCACTCATACAAACAGTTACTCACCCATGCAGCCAGCCACATAACCACACACTCACCGATACAGCTACTTACACGCCCACTTTTTTATCTACAAAGTCACACACCCTCTCACTCATCCAATCAGCTTCACAAAACAGCTGCTGACTCACCCATAGAAGCCCTCATACACTAACTCACACAACCCATTCACATATCCATACAAGCACTCACACATTCCTGTACTCACCCATACAGCCATTCACACAGACACTCACTGTCTAATACAGCCACTCACACACAAGGTCACATAACGAAACACCTACTCAAACAGCCTCTCACTCACGCATACAGCCACTTACACACCCAGTCACTTACTCATATAGCCATTCAGACACCCACTCACTCACCCATATAGTCACTACACAACCACTTACCCACTGATAGAGTCGCTTACACCATCACTCACCCACAGATACATCAACTGACACACCCACTCACTCACCAATACAGCCACTCACACACCGATAGGCAGGATACATACAGTCACACAGCCACTCAAATGAAATATATTAAAAGTAGTATCACTCATTAGTAGTACACCTATTATACCGCTTTAAGTTGTGTTGTACCACAGTATATATGTTTAGCCATCATAAACTTACAAATCTTACAAAATACTTACACTCACTGGATGGTGTCATCAGTGATGGCATCAGTGAAGCCATTTGAGATGTCATCAGTGATGTCATCAGTGATGTCACTGACCATGTCATGTGTGATGCAATATGCGAGGTCATAGGCAGTGCATTGCAGGGGCATAAGTTATAGTTAGCTCAGATAACTATAACTGCCGAATTCCACTGGTTTTATACGAGTGAGATCTGACTCTAACTATAACGTCCCTGTAACCTTTGTTTTTTTCACTGAATGTATATATATATATATATATATATTTTATTCCAAAGCCCTTGCGCTCAGGATATGCACACGACGATGCTCCTACCACGTTCATGGTCTTTGTTAGCCTCGTAGCAACATGCTTCCCCTCTGTCTACATTGGCAATGATACTGACGCGTTTCGAGGCAACTGCCTCTTCATCATGAGTTTCGCACAGAGACACGGAAAAACTCGCTTGATAAATCACTCTATTTCATTGATTTGAATGACTCCGCCCACATTGGGCTTGGCTTGCAGTAAACGCCATGCATGCTGGTTCTGGTAGTTCAGGTGAGTGTTGGTGAAAGTCCTGTAGTAGGCTCCGTATCCCTCTGCTCATTAAAAATGTTTGTGATATCCTATAGTAGGTTGGCCCTTCGGGGATGCACATTATTATGCCCAAAGTAACATTGTGCCACAGAAAGGAATCTTTCCTTCCCTCGCCCTTCAGTCCGAAGTGGTGCACTTCCTGTTATCGCGGCTCGGGCAGCCGCGTTCCAATGTTTTATTCCAAAGCCCTTGCGCTCAGGATATGCACACGACGATGCTCCTACCACGGAGCCTACTACAGGACTTTCACCAACACTGTCGATTACAAAACAGGAGAGATGTTTTATGTTGCCTTCATGTAACTTATTTATGTGTCTGGCCACTGGGTATGTTTGATCATCATTGTTTATGGCTCGCAAATGCTGTAGGATTCTGATGTGGGCCTGATGAATGGTGCTTCCTACATAGCGCTTCCCACAACTGCAAACAAGTACATAGACAGCATACTCTGTCTTACAAGAGTATCCGCCTCTGATCATGTACGGTTTGTTTCTAAAGGGTACTATCACCTCTTTGGTATTGATACCTTGTTTGCACGCTTTACATTTAGCGCATTTTTTGAAACCTTTCTGGCTCGGTGGCCATGCAGCATTCTTGACCACAGCCGGTGCATTACAAACCAATTGGCTTCGCATCGACTTCGCCTTCCTGAATGTAATTGAAGGTGTGTTACCATTCAATTGTCCTATTACAGGGTCATTGCGTATTAGTGGCCAGTGTTTTTGCAAAATTCTCCTAACATGGTTGTGGTATGTGTTGTATCCCGTTATCATTCTAGGAATGTTAGCAGTGGACTTCGATTGACTATCTTTATTTGCCTCTTTAGTTGCAAATAGAAGATCCTTCCTGTTCTTGTTTTTACATTTCTGTTCTGCCTTAGCCAAGGTAGATGTCCTGTACCCTCTTTTGCCAAGCCTCTCAAAACATTTTTAATCACGTGACTCTGTAAGCATCTATGTACCACAATGCATCTGGAACGTAAATATCAAGAGTCACGTGATTAAAACATTTAAATTGCGCGCATTGACGCACTTGGTGGTTGGCTTTCTTCCGTGACCAAGGCCCACCCGCCGAAACATGTTGGATTAGGGGAAGCTTTCTGATGCCGCATGACCTCGAATAAAGCCTCTTTGCCCAGTATTGGGCCTCTTTGTTTGTTGCATTTTGGATGTTTTGACGGGCTTCTCCGTGCCTGTTGCAAGAGGCCGCCCTGAAGGGTCGGGGGCGCCATACTGGAGGTTTTCTGTGTGGATGTTAAATAATGGAGCATGACCCACTCACCAGACTGTGCACCCACTAAGGTATGCTAATTTGCAAGTCGGAGTTCGGCGCTGGAAGGGATTGTGTGTGGAGAACTTCCTCACAGATCGTGCTGGGAACTGGAGGTTTTGGACGAAGTCTAATAAACATTGAGCATTCGCTGTGATAGACACTCATGTGACATCATAATATTTTGAAATTGAGTGCACTGGTAACAAGCAGTGAGCTCGGCACTGACTGAGCCATGAAAATGAAAACTATTTTTAAATCAACTTGATATTTAAGTTCTAGATGCATTGTGGTACATATATGCTTACAGAGTCACGTGATTAAAACATTTAAATTGCGCGCATTGACGCACTTGGTGGTTGGCTTCCTTCCGTGACCAAGGCCCACCCGCCGAAACATGTTGGATTAGGGGAAGCTTTCTGATGCCGCATGACCTCGAATAAAGCCTCTTTCCCCAGTATTGGGCCTCTTTGTTTGTTGCATTTTGGATGTTGCTTCTCCGTGCCCGTTGCAAGAGGCCGCCCTGAAGGGTCGGGGGCTCCATACTGGAGGTTTTCTGTGTGGATATATATATATATATATATACATATATATATATATATATATATATATATATATATATATATATATATATATATATATATATATATATATATATATATATATATATATATATTCACTGAAAAAAACACAGGTTTCAGGTCATATATAGTTAGGTATTAGCATTTAAAAAACCAAAGGGCAACCTGTTCGTGTTTATGTTTTGCGGCCAGTCCGGTCGCGGAAAGGCCCCGCCGCAGACACAGCGGATCCTGGGTTATCTGACTCGGTAACCCGGCAGGACCGGGCGGTACCCAACTGTGAGTGACGTCGGTACTGGTAGAGGAGCCAGTTTTTAACTACAACCAACCCACTGGGGTGAACATTAATTGTACGGATGGCAGACAGCAGCACCTACATGGATTTATTGTTTAGCGGGACTATGTTAACCAGAATGCAATTTAGCATACGCCTATCGAGCGCAACCTCAACGCCCACTGGGGCGGAAACTTATCAAATAAATGAGGCATGTATCCCACCAATTGCTGCTGTGCGTCATTTGTTGCCAGTGATCAAGGACGTTTACCGTCCGAAACATGTTTGGCGTGTGTTTGGAGGGAGAGGCTGGCTCATCTTCTGCACTCACGAAGGAGGTGAACTTCCCGGGTGCGTGCTTTTCCACAAAGGGCAACCTGTTCGTGTTTATGTTTTGCGGCCAGTCCGGTCGCGGAAAGGCCCCGCCGCAGACACAGCGGATCCTGGGTTATCTGACTCGGTAACCCGGCAGGACCGGGCGGTACCCAACTGTGAGTGACGTCGGTACTGGTAGAGGAGCCAGTTTTTAACTACAACCAACCCACTGGGGTGAACATTAATTGTACGGATGGCAGACAGCAGCACCTACATGGATTTATTGTTTAGCGGGACTATGTTAACCAGAATGCAATTTAGCATACGCCTATCGAGCGCAACCTCAACGTCCACTGGGGCGGAAACTTATCAAATGAATGAGGCATGTATCCCACCAATTGCTGCTGTGCGTCATTTGTTGCCAGTGATCAAGGACGTTTACCGTCCGAAACATGTTTGGCGTGTGTTTGGAGGGAGAGGCTGGCTCATCTTCTGCACTCACGAAGGAGGTGAACTTCCCGGGTGCGTGCTTTTCCACAAAGGGCAACCTGTTCGTGTTTATGTTTTGCGGCCAGTCCGGTCGCGGAAAGGCCCCGCCGCAGACACAGCGGATCCTGGGTTATTTGACTCGGTAACCCGGCAGGACCGGGCGGTACCCAACTGTGAGTGACGTCGGTACTGGTAGAGGAGCCAGTTTTTAACTACAACCAACCCACTGGGGTGAACATTAATTGTACGGATGGCAGACAGCAGCACCTACATGGATTTATTGTTTAGCGGGACTATGTTAACCAGAATGCAATTTAGCATACGCCTATCGAGCGCAACCTCAACGCCCACTGGGGCGGAAACTTATCAAATAAATGAGGCATGTATCCCACCAATTGCTGCTGTGCGTCATTTGTTGCCAGTGATCAAGGACGTTTACCGTCCGAAACATGTTTGGCGTGTGTTTGGAGGGAGAGGCTGGCTCATCTTCTGCACTCACGAAGGAGGTGAACTTCCCGGGTGCGTGCTTTTCCACAAAGGGCAACCTGTTCGTGTTTATGTTTTGCGGCCAGTCCGGTCGCGGAAAGGCCCCGCCGCAGACACAGCGGATCCTGGGTTATCTGACTCGGTAACCCGGCAGGACCGGGCGGTACCCAACTGTGAGTGACGTCAGTACTGGTAGAGGAGCCAGTTTTTAACTACAACCAACCCACTGGGGTGAACATTAATTGTACGGATGGCAGACAGCAGCACCTACATGGATTTATTGTTTAGCGGGACTATTTTAACCAGAATGCAATTTAGCATACGCCTATCGAGCGCAACCTCAACGCCCACTGGGGCGGAAACTTATCAAATAAATGAGGCATGTATCCCACCAATTGCTGCTGTGCGTCATTTGTTGCCAGTGATCAAGGACGTTTACCGTCCGAAACATGTTTGGCGTGTGTTTGGAGGGAGAGGCTGGCTCATCTTCTGCACTCACGAAGGAGGTGAACTTCCCGGGTGCGTGCTTTTCCACAAAGGGCAACCTGTTCGTGTTTATGTTTTGCGGCCAGTCCGGTCGCGGAAAGGCCCCGCCGCAGACACAGCGGATCCTGGGTTATCTGACTCGGTAACCCGGCAGGACCGGGCGGTACCCAACTGTGAGTGACGTCGGTACTGGTAGAGGAGCCAGTTTTTAACTACAACCAACCCACTGGGGTGAACATTAATTGTACGGATGGCAGACAGCAGCACCTACATGGATTTATTGTTTAGCGGGACTATGTTAACCAGAATGCAATTTAGCATACGCCTATCGAGCGCAACCTCAACGCCCACTGGGGCGGAAACTTATCAAATAAATGAGGCATGTATCCCACCAATTGCTGCTGTGCGTCATTTGTTGCCAGTGATCAAGGACGTTTACCATCCGAAACATGTTTGGCGTGTGTTTGGAGGGAGAGGCTGGCTCATCTTCTGCACTCACGAAGGAGGTGAACTTCCCGGGTGCGTGCTTTTCCACAAAGGGCAACCTGTTCGTGTTTATGTTTTGCGGCCAGTCCGGTCGCGGAAAGGCCCCGCCGCAGACACAGCGGATCCTGGGTTATCTGACTCGGTAACCCGGCAGGACCGGGCGGTACCCAACTGTGAGTGACGTCGGTACTGGTAGAGGAGCCAGTTTTTAACTACAACCAACCCACTGGGGTGAACATTAATTGTACGGATGGCAGACAGCAGCACCTACATGGATTTATTGTTTAGCGGGACTATGTTAACCAGAATTCAATTTAGCATACGCCTATCGAGCGCAACCTCAACGCCCACTGGGGCGGAAACTTATCAAATAAATGAGGCATGTATCCCACCAATTGCTGCTGTGCGTCATTTGTTGCCAGTGATCAAGGACGTTTACCGTCCGAAACATGTTTGGCGTGTGTTTGGAGGGAGAGGCTGGCTCATCTTCTGCACTCACGAAGGGGGTGAACTTCCCGGGTGCGTGCTTTTCCACAAAGGGCAACCTGTTCGTGTTTATGTTTTGCGGCCAGTCCGGTCGCGGAAAGGCCCCGCCGCAGACACAGCGGATCCTGGGTTATCTGACTCGGTAAACCGGCAGGACCGGGCGGTACCCAACTGTGAGTGACGTCGGTACTGGTAGAGGAGCCAGTTTTTAACTACAACCAACCCACTGGGGTGAACATTAATTGTACGGATGGCAGACAGCAGCACCTACATGGATTTATTGTTTAGCGGGACTATGTTAACCAGAATGCAATTTAGCATACGCCTATCGAGCGCAACCTCAACGCCCACTGGGGCGGAAACTTATCAAATAAATGAGGCATGTATCCCACCAATTGCTGCTGTGCGTCATTTGTTGCCAGTGATCAAGGACGTTTACCGTCCGAAACATGTTTGGCATGTGTTTGGAGGGAGAGGCTGGCTCATCTTCTGCACTCACGAAGGAGGTGAACTTCCCGGGTGCGTGCTTTTCCACAAAGGGCAACCTGTTCGTGTTTATGTTTTGCGGCCAGTCCGGTCGCGGAAAGGCCCCGCCGCAGACACAGCGGATCCTGGGTTATCTGACTCGGTAACCCGGCAGGACCGGGCGGTACCCAACTGTGAGTGACGTCGGTACTGGTAGAGGAGCCAGTTTTTAACTACAACCAACCCACTGGGGTGAACATTAATTGTACGGATGGCAGACAGCAGCACCTACATGGATTTATTGTTTAGCGGGACTATGTTAACCAGAATGCAATTTAGCATATGCCTATCGAGCGCAACCTCAACGCCCACTGGGGCGGAAACTTATCAAATAAATGAGGCATGTATCCCACCAATTGCTGCTGTGCGTCATTTGTTGCCAGTGATCAAGGACGTTTACCGTCCGAAACATGTTTGGCGTGTGTTTGGAGGGAGAGGCTGGCTCATCTTCTGCACTCACGAAAGAGGTGAACTTCCCGGGTGCGTGCTTTTCCACAAAGGTCAACCTGTTCGTGTTTATATATATATATATATATATATATATATATTCACTGAAAAAAACACAGGTTTCAGGTCATATATAGTTAGGTATTAGCATTTAAAAAACCATTGAAATTCACTCAAAAAATTATAAGTTTTAGTGGTGTTATAGTTAGCTGGACATTTTACTCATACAAAACCATTGAAATTGCTCATATATAGTTAGTTGGACTAACTATATTTCGCGCACCCGCAATCCACTGCTGATGATGTCACATATTACATCATTCATGACATGGTCAGTGACATCACTGATGACATCACTGATGACATCTCAAATGACATCACTGATGACATCACTGATGACATCATCCAGTGACTGTGTGTTTCTGTAAAGTTTAAATATGTTTTACATATTGAAGAATGAGTAGATGTATAAGTGTCTGGATGAAGGATTTAGTAGGTGCGTGTTTGACTGTATGAGTGAGTGAGTGATTAAATGTGTCTTACTGAATGCATGGGTTAGTGACTAAACTGTCTGAATGTGTGCATCAGTATGTCTGCTGTTGTGTAAGATGCTGTATGTGTTGATCAGTAGCTATATCAGTGGCTATATGGGTCATTGATTGGTTGCCCAAGTATTTGTATATGAGACTGTGTCTGTGTGTGGGTGACTGGGAGGTGTGGAAACAGCTGTATGGGCGGTTTACTGTGTGCATTGGTGTGTTGGTAAGTGAATGTATATCTCAGTGCTACATGTCCAAGTAAGTACATACGTAAAACACAGTGCATGTGAGAGTTGGTATATATAAATGCCTATACATGAGAGCCAGTGATTATGCAAGTGGCTGTATGGATCAATGTGTACTTGTATCAGTGATTGTTTAAGAGAGTAAGTATGTGTTAGTATATGTTTGAATAAGTAAGGTGTTATGTGTATAACTGTATAGATGAGGAAATGGGAGTGTGATTGATTCTTTGCATGACTGACTAGGTGTGTGAGAAACTCCATGGATGAGTAAAAGTGTGTGAGTGTCTCTATAGGTGTATAAGTGCATATGATAGTATTGTATTGATGAGTGACTGTATGTATGAGTGATTGTATGGGTGAATGAGTGGATGTGTGTGTAGACCTAGGTTATATTAAGGTTATATTAGAGTGTGAGGAGGTGCATCGTATTATCACATGAATAATATCATCAGTGATATGATCAGTGATGTCAAATGAGATGTCATCAGTGATGTCATTTGAGATGTCATCAGTGATGTCATCAGTGATGTCATCAGTGATGTCACTGACCATGTCATGAATGATGTAATATATGACATCATCAGCAGTGGATTGCGGGTGCGCGAAATATAGTTAGTCCAACTAACTATATATGAGCAATTTCAATGGTTTTGTATGAGTAAAATGTCCAGCTAACTATAACACCACTAAAACTTATAGTTTTTTGAGTGAATTTCAATGGTTTTTTAAATGCTAATACCTAACTATATATGACCTGAAACCTGTGTTTTTTTCAGTGAATTTCCAAGGTTTTTTAAATGCTAATTCCTAACTATATAAGGCCTGAAACCTATGGTTTTTTCAGTGAATTTGCAAGGTTTTTTTAAATGCTAATTCCTAACTATATATGGCCTGAAACCTATGGTTTTTCCAGTGAATTTCAAAGGTTTTTTAAATGCTAATTCTATTAGCGGATAACGTTTAAATATATTAATATCCTAGTGGGACCACCTGAGCAGCCCTAAGGGGTCAGGGTGTTTCTACCCTGCCCCCTTTTTGTGTTCTACACATTTGTTTTTCTGCTTTCTTGTGCCTAATTCCTAACTATATAAGGCCTGAAACCTATGTTTTTTTCAGTGAATTTAGGTGTGCCATACTTTTGTCATAAGTAAGACTGTTAGCGCTCTAGTTGTTCTTTAGAACACTCTGGGACATTCTGTCATTGGGCTATAGTTGGGCTACATCTGGCTAATATTTGGGCTACATTTGTTTTTTTTTGTCTCTGGTGGCCATCTTTGGGCTACATTGGGCTACATTTGGGCTCTAACATATATATAGCCCAATGTAGCCCAATATATATTTTTTCAAAGTTAATTTTCGTAAAAACCACTGGAGCATATATCTTGAGACATAGCAAAGGCACATCGGGCTACCAGTCCCTACAATTTTGCCAAGTTTGGTGGAAAACCATTCAGCCGTTCGGGCTAAAAGTGAGTCCAACCGCCCTATGGAAACTAACATGGGGAAAACACGTTTTGGGACCCCCCTTTTATCTCGGCCCCCGCTTGACGGATCCCCCCCAAACTTTCAGGGAAGGACCAGAGCGCCGCGAGGCAAAGTTAAGGAAAATTTCAGGAAGATTCCTCAACCGGCGCCAAAGTTATTCCCAATAGAATGTTGCGATTTCCCTATGGAAAACAATCCTAACTGTATATACCAGCTGGCTATCGCCAGTAGGTAATATATATATATATATATATATATATATATATATATATATATATATATATATACATGTTTGTAAATTTTTATGTAACTTTGAATTGATAAAATAAATTTAAATTAATAGTTTAATGTTTTAAAGTAAATATAAATATTAATTATTATTTATGTGTTCAACTTTTTTTAAATTAAGTTTATTTGTTTTGTTTGTTAAAATGTATATTAAATCGACTTTACTTTTTTATATTCATTTTATTATTTAACATTTAATATTTATTTTATTTTGTGTATATATATATATATATATATATATATATATATATATATATATATATAAATCGATATTTTGAAAAACTATATTTTTGCATCGATATTTTTTTCTCTCGATATTTTTGTACTTGTTCAAGTTTAGTGAGTCGATATTTTTGCTTTCTATATCGATATTTTTAAGAACTATATTTTGTACATTGATATTCTGTCAGTGAAGCCACCTAATGTCGAAGGAACCATGGAGACTCTTATACGTACCATACGCCACAGGTTGGAGGAAGGCTGGCACGTATTGTAGGGTAGGGACTAGGGCTAGGGTTAGGATTTCTATTGGAAGTAGGGACTAGGGCTTCCTATGTTATTGGTTGTTGGGAGTATGGTGGGACTAGGGCTAGGGTTAGACCTTTAATTGGAAGTAGCAATTAGGGCTTATGGTGTGATTGGTTGCTGGACTAGTTGTGGGACTAAGAGTAGGGTTAGACTTTCTATTTGAAGTAGGTACTAGGGCTTCCTGACCATTGGTTGCTTGGACTTGGGTTGGGACTACTGGTAGAGCTAAGGCCTCTATTGGACGTAGAGATCAGGGTTTTTGAACTGATTGGGTGCTTGGACTAGGGCTAAGATTGGCTGTAAGATCCTGGTCTACTTTTGGTTCTAGATTTTAGGGCTTAGTGTTGTGATTGGATAGTGCTAGGGCTAGGGTTCCTATTGGCTGAAGGGGTCACCTGGTTACTAGGGCTATAAAAGGCCAGGGTTAGGGCGTCTCAGCCCAGGCGTCGATGCTAAGGGCGGAAAGGACAAGGGCTGCTGCCTGTTTGAGCCTGTTAAGGTCGGAGAGGACAAGGGCTGCTGCCTGTTTGAGCCTGTTAATTGTGGAGAGGACAAGGGCAGCTGCCTGTTTGAGCTGTTCGCGACTGACCAGGACCAGGGCCAGAAATGCTGCCCAATATACTTACCTCCTTTATGTATCTATATACTTTCAATGTACTTATGGATCTATATATTGATCACTTTCTTCTAATTTAGCATTTCCAGTGCACTACCCTATGTCTCATCCTATACATCTATCAATATATACTCTACAGCCACTCTCATTTATCCCAAACCCCATACCACTACTATGATCCCCAAAATAACCCTTTCTAGACTCTCTCCTACTCTACCCCTCCTTGTATCATCTGACACCTCTTTCTACTATACCTATCCCCCAAAACAAACCTTTCTAAACTCTTCCCTCTGACTCCTCCCCTCCAAAACTCCTTTTTACTCATCCAAAAGCCTCATCCTACTGCTAAGACCTCAAAACAAAACAAACAAAAAAAACTTCACTCTTTTATCCCTCCACTATCCTTTTCAATCAAATTTAACAGACTAACATGTTCACTTCTCAAATTCCATGTTCAACTATACTAATTCACCACTAATCCTTTATGGGTTCCGGAGTGGCGTGCTACTCACCAGAAAAGCGCTTGAACACCCATCAGGGTTAACAAGTGCTATATGAATGCAAACCTTTCTTCCTCTTTTATCCCTCCGCTTTCCTTCTCACTCCAAATACCTGACTAATATCCACCACTCAAATTACTTTATATTTCACCATACTAATTCACCACTAATCCATTATGGGCTTCCGGAGTAGCGTGCTTCAACACACTATCAGGGGTGACAAGCGCTATATAAATCAAACCTTTTTTCCTCCTCTATCCTTCTGCTCTCATTCCAAATCCAAATAACTGACTAACCTATCCACAACTTAAAATGTACTTGCATGTTTCACTATACTAATTCAACACTAATCCTCTATGGGTCCCAGAGTAGTGTGCTACTCGCCAAAAAAGCAATTTGACGCCTTGTCAGAGGTTGTAAGCGCTATATAAATGCAATTACAATACAATACAATACAATACAATACCATAAGAGTTGTGTACCGGAAGATGGGACATGACACACCTAGATATGGGAAGTCGCAAACAGTAGGATTGAAAATGGAAACAAGAAGAGAGGAAAAGGTGTACAGAAAGATGTGAAGCACTAAATGGAAAATGAGGAGATGGGTTCCAGAAAGGGTGTAATCCTGAAGAAGCACCAAATTATTAGTAGTTAAAAACGGATGAGGTAAATACACCCAAGGACTAAAAAACGACGTGTTAATTCCTGTTTGACAAAGTACATCAGAGAAGAAAATGCCGGAAATCCTGCCGTTGAACAATAGGAAAGCAATCCCTTGAATGCTCAAACTCAGACAATGCTGAAAGACAGAAATGTAACACGAAAGCAAACTAGTGAATACAGAAACCAGATTTCACGTAGGTGCAAATTTTAACAAATTTCCCTCAAAAGAGGAGCAACCTATCAGCACAACAAAAACATGCTCCCAACTCTAATACCCTGATGAGTGACCAATCTCTTCATGTCAAAAACTGGATTGCTGGACAGACCCCAGATGTTAGAATCAAGACGGAGTAACAAACTCTCAACCAATGCTTAATTTGCACAAAAAATAAATAAGTGTAGTAGGAGCCGGCTGCCACAAGCCGGTGTAGCTGAATACCAAAGCGGACTTTTGCTCAATTCCAATTTTTGCCTCTTCCACCTTCCTACACTTTATCTCTTTTTCTTATTCTTCCAAACTCTTTTACTTCCTTGGTTTCTTCCTTTGTTAACGGTTTTCCTATGCTTATCTTCATGCCTCTTTCTACCTTTTCTGCCCTTCTCTCCCTTGCTCCAGGTCAAAGTCTGATGCTAAAAAATATGTTCTGGTGCCCAATACCTGCATCCACTTGCACAAATGAAAACTCTGCCTCAAAGCCAGAAACCACATTGAGTAGAAAATCCACAGTTGTTTGACGGACCAATGGAAATAAATACATCGTATGCATTAACCACACATTTTTTACCCCGCATTTGTTTACAAGCAATTATCCTTTTACAATGTATGCCATTACCACACATTATTTATATATATAAAAACAATGTATATGTGGGGGGAGACTCCCACCTAACCATAAATGCGTGGTAATGGCATGCGTAGTAAAAACATACACAGGTTAAAAACATGCGTGCTAAAAAATGCATGGTAAAAGCACAACTGATAAAAACCTCGATATAAAGGCTGGTTCCCAAAATCCACAAACCAAAAAGGGACCACCCCTTCCTTAGTAGTTGAACTTGCACACACTACTGCAAGCCAGTAGGCTTCCTCCACCTGAGGGGCTTGGAAGGTGCTATAGGTTTCCCAAAAAAATATGAGAGCCACAATGCAATGTACCTGCTGACTGCTTCTTTTATCTACTATTCTACTGAATAAAAATGGCAGCCAACCCAATGCGCCTCTATTGAAGGAGATGCTTAATAAAACAGTTTTCCAACTCTCACTGAAAAAAATATTTTGAGGCAAACACACACTTTCAAGCCCACCACTACTCCCCTTCTTCTGACACCCATTGCACACTTCGCGAGTAGGGAAGGGAATGATAGGATAGGGACGAGATGTTTGCAACCGCGATTGAAAATGGCCATGGCTGTCAGCACCCTCTTGAAAGAGAATATTCAAGGGGTTTCTCCATAATGATTAACACCTTTCAAACCAACCTACGTAATATTGTCATATAGTGCCCATCCATTTCCTCCCGCCTGTCACCTCATCCAGGTTCTCCCCATACTTCTAGGAAATAAGGGGCACGGTTGCATGAGCGGGTAACCATGGATACCGTGCTTTGATTATGTTTGCCAACGAGAGAGATCCCTTTCTCGAGTGGTACATCAACAAAGTCAGAAAACAGAAGGAAATAATGTCGAAAGGCTTATCCCAGGCTGCGGAGAGTCGCTGACGCGCGCGGGCATGAAATGCAGCAGATATCTCCTGCCAAGAAACTGATTCCACCAATTAAAAGTGGCTTTTTTCATTTTTCTCCTCCACAGCTGGATAAAGAAGGATAATCAAGAGCACTGGAACAACCTTGGTCCGAGCCCCTAGGTCAATGGTAAGACACAGAGCTACGTTGGTGGGTAGTTTGGCTGGAAGAGGAACCATTAGCTGTAGTTTTTTCAGCCGTAATCATGTCCCACTCAGCTATTACATTAGTGCCCATACTTCATAAAACAAATTATCATCCCAGTAATTTCACCCCATCGTTCATTCGCCAGTCAATTTCCCAGCAACCATTACCAAACGAGGTGGAGCTAGTAAAGCGGGTGTAATCAGTGTGCCGGCAATCATGTACCTTCAGCCTGCTAATGTTTATTTGACTGGTGAGTTGGTATTTTACGTAGTACTAACAAGGCTCCTTACAGCAGCTTCAGGGTACTTTGAGGAACTGGACACAAACAAAGATGCAAAATCAGGATCCAGACTGTTGCAGCAAACAGTGAGGAACAGGGGCGTAGCTTAGTCATTGAGATTTGAGGGTGGAAGTCAAATTTCCAGTGCTTTAAATGGGCAGATACAGTCTGGTACTGAGTAACTGCACTTTTTTGATTTGAAAGGGAGTACCTGAACTTCTCAGTACTGCTGCAATCATTTAATGGGTGAATGGGTGAGATTGCCAATGTTCGATATGAACTGTTTCAATGTGGACGAGTGTCAGGACTAATTTACATTGGGGGGACCACTAGTGCTAATTTAGAGTTGAGCGGATAGGTACTCTGTTGTAACCATGACAAAGTACCTTGTCTGCCAAACTCAAGATCCGCCCATCCAATTTTGAGTAGGACAGACAGCAAGTTTTATGGCGACGGAGTACCATGTACTGCACTGATGTAAAACTTTCAGGCCCGACGGACTAGATGCCACCTGAGGTAAGACATCTAACTATCTTCTTTATTTAGAGTGGACAGTCAGATGGCTTTTTTGTTTTTTTTACTGTCCATCACCACCTAGTATATCCTCTGGAAACATTTGATGTACAGCCATCATGTTTGAGGGAGCTGTCTGTCAAACTTTTCCTACATTGACAGAACCATAGGGTTAATGCAGAAGGACTCCAAGTGCCAATTGTCCATGCGCCAGGAGGTGCAGTAAATTGCTTGGGGGCCAGACATCATGCTATAAAGCGCTGCCCCGTTTCCCACCTTGTGGACAGGCCCACCCATGCCAGTCGGAACCCAGAGGAGGCTGAGCTGAGCACCGCACCCCTTAGCTTTGAATTGTGAGGCACTGTGCCACTTTATTGAGTCTCCTAGTCAAACATCGATCTAGTTTTTGTTTTAACTGGGCATCTTTGTGCTAATTTCTTTGTCGTTTACCAGTTACTTGCTGTGTGGTTGCATGAATATAACGTAGATGGCAAAGCACAAGTTAGGCCCGAATTCTGATGGGGCCGCCATTAAGAAATCTGGCACCCTCAATGGCTACATTGAAAAAGTGGTAGGCACTTTCAATAGCCCTGTCGCAATCTGATCCAGAAGCACATGCATGGGTCAGGAATGTGTGGACAGAACTCATCCCAACAAACAAGCCTCCTCTCTCCCTGCTCAAACTGACATTTATGCCCGCCACTACCCATAAAACAGAAAAGAGGGCCCACACCTTAGAAGACCACAAACTCTATCAAGAGTCCTGTAGGTTCTTCCTTGACAATCGTCCATTTTAATTGCAAAGAGACTACTGCGGTACTGTTCAAGCAATTTGGCAGAGATTGTTGACCTTATTGAGTCCAAGATGTCAGAGCTATATGAGCGTCTGGGGCACATTAAGGGCCAAATTAACAAATCTGGACATTAGACTGGATCATAGTGGGGTTGAAAGGGCCAATACCCCGGAGCAGAGACCCCCTAGCTCTCTGCTCAGGATCAGCTGCAACCGATTGAGGTGATGGGGCAGACTGCCACTTGCTTGTCAAGCAAGGATCTTGTCCCTGGTCCAGCTGTTTTATCTCCCCCAAGCCTCAGGGAAACTGTATTAACTGACACAATAGTGAGGGGCCGCGCCCAACAGAAAGTCCTCTGCATCTTGCTAAGCCATTAGGGTCAACTCCAGGATGTACTTCTAGATATAACCTTCCTCCGGCCTCGTGCCTCTATGTAGTTATGCTGGCTGATCTTTAAATGTTTCCTTCTAAAGTAAGTGAGTCCACTCTGGATCTTATTAATAAATTAGTACACTGTATTAAGGGGAATTCCAGGCCTGATGGTTCCTTATTCTCTGAAGTACTTATGGCCAGAAGGCTGGGATGGATTGGTTAAATGCCTAAGGAATTTGAGGGGGACTGTGTCATTGTCTCTTGTAGGAATCCTATGGTGGCTAGACATTCAATTGGGACCTTTCAGCAAAGTAACTCCTTCAAGATTAAGAATCTTGCATCTTGCATTATTTTATAGAGATCTGGCAAGAATCCCTCATCCTATTATCTCTCAAACACGTTTATTTACTGTCCCCCTCTGTAACTGTTTTGCTCCCCTGGGTGATCTTTCTGTAAATGATTGACTCAGCCCCGGCAATGTGATAAATCCTTCTTCCTCTTCCATAAAGGAGCTTAGCTGGGGTTTGGGCTACTCAGCAGTTCATTCTAGTGCATCACTTACCTTGGAATCCACTACTATCCCAAAGTGTAAAGTGACCTTAAGACCACCTAAAGAGTTAACTCTAATCACCCATGTGGATCTGGCCCATGATGTGAACATTTTGTCCTGGAACATTGCGGGCCTCGTCCAGCAAAATAGATTGTGAAGAATGGGTGCATTAGATACTTAAGTATGACATCATTTGTTTTCAGGAGACTTAGGCGACCGCGTTTGTTAACATGGATAGTTATTACTCCCATTCAGTCCCTGCAGTCCGTTCTTCTGTGGGTTGAATTCCTGGTTTAAAGTCACCTTGGACTGTAGCGTCACCCTGATCCCTATCGTGGCCTAATGGTATGAGTATTGTTTTAATCAATTTTTATAGCAGTTATTTTGATTTAGATCTTACTGCCAACCTTCATGAGCTGTCAGATTTTATTTCTAGCCTCAATGCATTGTTGGCCTATTTGCACAATGGTATTCACATCATAATAGGTGGTGATCTGAATGTTAAATTAGGGCCAACTCAGATGAAGAATGCGCAAACTATGCTTGATTGTCTTATCATTGGGAACAAAATGATACATCAGGAAAAGAGAGTTCAGGCTCTCTTTCAAATAATCAAAAAGTTTAATCTTCAAAATGCCAGAGTTCCTCAGTAATAGACTATCTCTTTGTTAACCAGAATTTGTGTCACTGGATGTCTAGGGCCACAACTGAAGAAAGCCCACATAGTGACCACAACCCATGAGTCTTGGCTAAAAATCTCAAGGGGGGTGTACGGGCTATGATCTTGGCTGCCCAGTCCATTGACGTTAAATCCCAGGGACTGCAGTGGGCCTGGAGACATGCTGATGGGGACATCCTCTCAAAAAAGATAGGCTTTGACTACCTCTCTGTGGTACCTGCCTGACTCAGCCCATCTGAGAGGCATTGGTATGTGTACATCCATTTTGTTGAATTGGGATTAGTGGCCAGTAGTCTGCTGATGAAACCTAGCATACCAGGGCCAGATAAGCACAAATGGTTGATCAATCGTGCAGAAAGGCCTCAATGTGACTCCAATTCAATTCAATTCATGGCATTTGTAAAGCGCACAGCTACCTCCAAGGAGGGGTCCCAGTGCTAGCGGACAGCACATTAGCGATAGACAAACAGTGACAATTATATAGCCATAGGAGGGATTGAACAGGAAAGGTTTGAGATTGCTTCTAAAAACGGAGTCCGAAGGCTACCGTGTAGACTGAATGGCAGGTAAGTAAAGGACAGCTAAGTAAAGGAACAACTGCCTCATCTTGTTTTACATATGTGAGGAACAAACAAAAGCTTCAGATTGTTGGACCTCAGGGCTCTGGACTCGGAGTAAGGCCTAAGTCTCCTCTTCAGAGATAGAGGGCCCTTATGGGTGTAGTCACTAAACCTAAAATGGGAGCCTTAAATTGAATTTTCTTAGTCAAGGGAAGCCAGTGAAGATGCCGCAAAGGAGGAGAAATAGACGAAAGAGAAGGAATCTTCAGAATGAGTCAAGCGACAGAAATCTGAATGTATTGAAGCCGCTGAATAAGGACACTTGGGAGGCCTAATTAGAGACTATCGGAATATCCCAATTTAACCGTAACCAAACCATGGACAACAATTTTTTGGGAGTCCACCGGAATGAAGTAGAACATTCTCCTAAGAGATCTGAGGGTGGCAAAACAGGAGGCAGAGAGAGATCTGATTTGAGGTTCAAAAGTAAGATGGGAATCAAATTTTACCCCCAGGTTTCTGGCCATCAAAGTGGGGGTCAGGGCAGCACCTAATTCAGGTGGCCACCACAGACTAGCATCAGTTTTGTCTGAGTTTAATTTAAGGTAGCTTTCCTCCATCCAAGCCACCGCATCTTTCACACAATGCTTATAAGGGCTTAGCAATGAGGGCGTGTGTTCATGTAAAACTAAAAAGAGCTGGATGTTGTCCTCATACAAGACCACCTGCACCCTCCATGTTTCCACCAGTTTAGCAAGCAACTCCAGATAGATATTAAAAAGAGTAGGTCTAAGTGGTGGGGGATGCCACATACCACCGTTTTGGAAGAAGAGGTGAAAGGAGGCAGAAAAACTGCTTGGGAACGATCCGACAGAAATTATTTCAACCAATGCTGAGCTTGGCCTTCGACACCATTTCTTTCAATTCTATTGAGTAAGATGACATGAGAAATGGACAGAAAGTCAGATCCAGCAACATAAGCAATACAGGAGCGTCTCTGATCGAGTTTTTTGCTTGATAAATTCCGATACCTCAAGCAAAGTGGACTTGGTGCTTTAGCCCTAGCGAAAACCAGGTTGTGAATCATGCAAAAGAGAATTAGATTCTAAATTATGTGACAACAGTTTATTGACCCTTTTCCCTAAAATCTTTGCTACCATGGGGAGAAGAGAAATGAACCTAAAATTGCTAAGAACATTAGGATCCGCTGACGGCTTCTTTAACAGCGGGAGCAACAGTGCATGTTTCCAACCAAGTGGAACCTCACCCAATTCCAGTGCTTCATTCATCAGCATGTTAATAGTAGGACTAACCATGTCTCCTCCTAGCTTTAAGAAGGCAGGAGGATAGGAATCTAATGGAGAACCCTATTTACAACTTACTAATTCAAACGCAGAGTCAGCTAAGGAAATGGAGTCAAACCTGGTAAGAAGGGGGCCAGAAGAAGAAGAGTCCAGAGTGACCACATTAGATGAAGTTGAAGCCGAAAATTGGTTAAAAAGGTTCTGAACCTTCTCAAGAAAAAGTTTGAGAGATCTTGACAAAGATCTTCAAGGGAGTTGGAGTGATTTCTGTGACCGAAGGAAACAATTAAAAAAAATTCTCAGGATTTATTAGCTGCTTCACAGATAGAAGCAGCAATGTAGGTGTCCTGCGCTTTCTAGATAGAGGAGTGGTAGTATTTCAGCGTGGATAGATAAATTGCTTTATCCTCATTATCATAGATCCTCCTCCAGCGCTGTTCAAGTCTTATACAACATGATTTTTCTGCTTTAAGAGCCTCTGAGAACCAAGGTGCGGAAGGAGATAATCTGCTAGATGAGTTAGTTCTGGAGGGAGCAATAGTGTCTAATGCAGAGGTCAACCAGTTATTAAAACAGGCAACATCAGATTCCAAAACTCCATTGCTAATAAAGGATCTAGACCGTAGGGCCTGCCCCAAAGATGCTTCTGTTATCTTGGCCCACTGTCTGAAAGTTTTGAGTGTTGGTCCATGAGCCGACCTGAGAACTGGGGAGAGAATGTCAAAAGGGATCATAAAATGGTCAGACCAAGAGAGCTTAAAAGCCAGTCTGACCCTATTCATATCAGTAGATGAAAAAATAAGATCAATCGTATGACTTCCAAGTGCGAGGGTTTTGTGATCAAATGTTCCAAATTAAAACCTTCTACGGAAGACACAAATTGTTGTGCTGGTTTACTTTTGGAATCATCTACATGAAGATTGAAAATCCCTAAGGCCATGAAATTCACGTGAAGGGGCAATAGTTGGCTAAGGGTGTTCACAAGCTAAAGGAGAAAGTCCGCAGATGCATCAGGAGGATGATAGATAAGGGCACCAGACAGAGCAAACGTAGGAGTTAGACCAATGGTGAAAGCCAAACCTTCAATGATATTTCCAGTCACCAATTTAGAGAGAGAGCATGAATAGGGGGAGCGGTGTACAATAGCAAGCCCCCCCACCATTTCTCCATGCACGATCCAGATGCCTAATGGAAAAATCGGGTGGGATGGCTAAGGCTATATCTGCCGCAGACCACTCATTAAGCCATGTTTCAGTCAAAAACATAAGTTCCCAGGTATTATCCATAAGTAAATTATATATATCCAGCACATGACTTGGTAAGGAGCGGCAATTAATGAGACAGGCAGAAAAGTATGGAAGAAAATTAGATGAAGGTCCAGTTGCAAGTCCCACACATATAGGTAATTCAGAATAAGGAGAACCCTCTAATGAAAATGAACAGCCAGTGCAACTAAAGACATCATGCTCTGCCGGCAACCTAAGTTCAAAAGTGTGAAGATTACAAACAACCTTGTTCAAATTTAAAAGCTCCGCTTTAAAAAAGGTTCTACTTTGCGGAGTATATCTGGGCTTACCTGCAGCATAGTTGGTGCTAGTTGCAATCCAGACACAGACGGGCTTGACTTAGGGGCACCTTCGGTGCACCAGCGGCCCGTCCGTTGTGCGTCTGTCTGGTAAACAGCATCCATTTTATAGGCCAAGAAGTGATTTGGAAACACTGGAGTGCACACCAACTAAAAATAGCACCTCACAGTGGAATCGCCGAAAAGCAAAGCCTGAAGAGAGGGCTGGAACGGCTTGCCCACGCCCTCACCAAAATAGCCCTAACAATATTATCGTATTGGTAAAAAGCAAGTCCTCTCAGCATTGCAAATTTTTACATTTAATAGTAAAGCACAGTTCTTAAAACAATCTCCCACAAATATTTTTTTTTAAATATCACATGCAGAGCAAAACAAATGGCCTTAAAGAAAATACCCAGGGATACATCTAAAGTGCACTAATGTAGAGTGGAATAAAGGCTCGCTCAAAGTTCAAGACATAAAGAACTGCAGCATGAACCCTTGGGTGAGCTTGTTCTGTCCTGTAGGTAAAAAAATACTTGCGATGTTTAGTCAAGTCTAGCACCGTTACTACTACTATCATCAGCCAGAAGTTATGGGTCATTCACGTTAATGCAGTGTATTGGTCGATGAGTGCCACTCCGATTGGGGAAGATGAGGTGACATTTCCCCTGGCATTGGAATACAACGTAGAGGAAGCAAGGGAGGCAATTATCAAAACCTTGTCCCAGAAGGACCCTGGCCCCAAACGGGTTCTCATGGATTTGTACAAATTTGTTCCGGATCTATGGCCCACTTTGCTGTTCAATTGTTTCAACGCCCTCTGTAAAACAGGTCTCTCTTGATCATGGCATAGAGCTGTAATAGTCCTAGTATTTAAAAAGAGCAACCCCCAATTACCAGAATGTTGTCAAACGATATCTTTATTGGATTGAAGCTGGAGGGCAGGTTGGTGTTGGAAAGCCTCTTAGACTGGGCTAGGTAAGCTGATACTCTGTCAGAAGTGCAGTATGATCTCCATGAGGGGCTTGCTACGATGGAGCATTCCGATCAGTAAATACACCATCGCTAAGCAGGGCTCCATCTACATAGCCTTCACGGACCTAGCTTGTGCCTTCAACAGCGTGGTGACGTCCAAACTTTGGAAGACTGAGTAATTTGGGGGTTGACTGGGACCTGGTTAAATTCTCAAGAGCTCTCCCTTATGACTTGTCTGCATAAGTGAGGTCTGGTCCCTCAGGAGAGAGGACAGACTGGTTCAAAATAGAGAGAGGAGTATGCCTGGGGTGCATTTTAGCCCCCCTGTTGTTTGTGCTGTATATCAACGGCTTTGGTTCTGCCCTATCTGCTAAAACGTCTAACACCTTTTCCATTTGCAGCAGAAAGGTCCCTGTCCTATTATATGCGGACAATGCTGTAATCCTTTCAAGAACCCCAAATGGCTTAAACATCGTGTTCCAAGAATTTGTCAACTTCATGGGCTTTCTTGGGTTGGTTACAAAGCATTCCAAAACTTTCATAATGACATGAGTTCTTAAGCAAACCAAGATAGGCGGTGTTAAGCTACAAGGTAAACAACAAAAATAGTGGAGCACTCCTGCACAAAGCATATATGTAGAAACAATGGCACCCAATTTATTTTCATCGGTAAGCTTACAATGGTGTTTGTCTATTTTAGTGCATGATCATAACAAAACAAGTAGTCCAAACTTGTATAGTGGATGAATGTTTCTGTTTACGTCTTCTTAGTTCAATCAATTAATCAGTAAAAATCTCCAGAATTTTTTTTTTTCTTCTGAATTATATTTATACAGTCAGATGTTACAGTCAATTATAGTTGACATAGCCAACAAGCATTTCGTCCACTTTCTGAACTTTTGCAAGGCTTAATTTAGGTATAAATTCCAAATATTAGACCACAAAATGGCATAACATGGTTTAAATTTAACCCACGCTTTTAATCAGGCTTTCCTGGTCTCCACGGCTGAATGTTAAATTACTGTTGTGTATCTGGATGGTGACTGAATGTTTTTTGGAGGGGTTTCATCCTTGATTGCAAAAAATTAGGTACATGGATTCAATTGCTTTTTACTCAGGTCCTTTCTTTGAATGATACGATATTAGCTCCGTAGTTACTTGGAGCTGCATCTCTGTTTCTTTCTCTGTACTCTCATGCATACACTATGCTACAAAGACATTAAAAGTGTGATTTAAATAGCGCCATACTGGAGCCATGTGTTTCAAAATACGTTATGGCCCCGTATTTACTTGGGGGTATTACTCTTGTTTCTTCAGACTCTCAAGCATACGCTTTGAAGTATCGTTTGACAGGCATGCTATTAATTCCAGACGCTCACAATTTTGGGAGGGTTTTATGGGAATGTTATACAAGACCAGTTGCTTGCAATGCTTTTTGGGCTTGTTCTATTTCATGTTTGCTTTAACCCCTCCCATGCTCATGACGAGCTCAGCTCGTCATGACCTTTAGAACGCTCGCACGCTGGGCAAATTCCCCTGCTGTGCGAGCGTTCTAAAGAAACGAGTGTGGTCATGACGAGCTCAGCTCGTCATGAGCACACCACCACCATAGCTCATGAGCCCCTGGGCGCTGTGCGCGCCCCCCTCCCCCCAGCACAGCGGGGGAATGTGGCTAGCAGACAAGGGATTAAACAGCAGACAGGCAATTTCAATGTTTGAATTGATTGTAGGGATTCCAAGTAACACTATTGGACACAGATTCAAACCCATTTTTTGTGTTCCAATATTTGGAGTTCATACCCAATTTAAGCCTTGAGAAAGTCCACAAGGTGGACAAAACACGTGTCAGCGATATCATCTGTAATCAACTATCATTGGATATCATCTGTAACCAATCACCACTGGAACATCTGACTGATTGAATGATTATAATTCAGAAGAATCAAACATTTGGGGGGAAATTTCTACTTAATCATTGATTGAACTAAGAAGAAGTAAACGGAAACGTTCATCACGCTATAAAGGTTTGGACTCTGTTTTGTTATGATCATGCACAAAAATAGACAAACACCATTGTCAGATTAGAGATGAAAATAAGTTGTGTGTCATTGTTTCCGAATACATGCTTTGTGCACAAGTGCTCCACTTGTACACCATAAATTTGACAGGAGGAGTAAAGGCAGGATGGCAGACAAAGTCCTCCACCAACCTGATCTCTTAAACCCATCTGCCAAACCCTAAGTCACGCCCTCTGTGAGTGGCACTGCAGGTGAAAAACTATGGTTTGGTATGCCACATCAAGAGATTGACTGTGGTTAGACAGTTTACTAGCATTAGTCTCATCACCTTTTGTGTGCTTGATTGCAAGTAGTATGTCTGGAAACCTGACACTGGCACATGATTCCAAGCCAAGTACTGCCAATGTTTGTGAATTCTAAAAGAGTAGTAAATTTGCATCCACATACCTGACAACTTACAAAATAACGTCACCATGTGAGGAGTGGGTCTGGTGCTGAGAGCTATGTTGAGAGCTATCTAAGAGACACACTGCCCCTCACCAAGCCCCTGCCTCCTCCCAAAAAAAAGAAAGAAAGGGTCATCGAGGCTGTCACCGATGTCCTGGACAGTTTTCACAGTTCTTAATGGACTCCGGCTGCTTACAGCTACCGAAACGAGCTGGAAATCCAATGTTTACAGTGGTTTTTGGTTTTTAGCTCATTTTCCATGCCACCGTGTGATTTCGGCTCCTCACCGGGTAACCGTGTGAAGGGAGCCGAAATTGTGTGACACACAGTGACAGTGTGTGAGTTGGCAGGTATGCATCCATTCAAAGAGTACTTTTATGGGTGAAAATGTGCTAATTTTCTGGTAAACCAGTCACCATTCATATATTTATGTTGATGATCCAAATATCAAAAGGTTAAAACCTCTTTCTCTGTGCCCACCACAAAGCCCCCTCAAGAGACTGCGTGAAGTACAAAATGCTGCAAGCTGATTGTTGTACTGAACTCATAGGAAAGGAACACATTAAAGCAGCCCAGAGATCACTACACTGACTGCTGTGGCTGTCAAAGATAATGACAGGACTTGCTAAATGCTATCCTTCCCGAAGACGCATCCGGCATTGTTATTACACACTATGTAGTTATGACTCTACATACTTCTACTGAAAGTGTTCTTTTTGTGTCCCTGGTATAGTGCAAAACAGGGGGAGGCAAGGGTGTTTTTTGTTAGGGAATCTCAGGACTGGAAGCCTCTCTTGGGAAACTGAGAAGTAGGAGAAACCATGTGCTCAAGACATCACTCAAAGCCTCCATTTTCCACTGATGTCCCAGTACTACTATTATTCTGAGTAGCGTAATGACCAGCAGCAATGAATGCTTTGTTCGCAGGGCCGTTTCTACCATTAGGCAAGACTAGGCAGCCGCCTAGGGTGGCAAAAGGGGGAGGGCGGCAAAAAACATGAGTTTGGGAATTGGAACAGCCTTCGACCTCAAAAGCGCATTGGGTAGCGCCTTGCGCCTTCTACAATTCGACGTGACGTCGTGTTTGGCGCCACGGGCGGGGACCATGCGCACGCGGCCGGCGGTTCCATGTTTAAATATCGAAAACAAAAATATAGACAACAAAGATATCGATGTAAAAATATCGATTACAAAAATATCGACTCCCTATACTTAAACAGGTAAGTACAATAATATCTACTCAAAAATATCGATGTAAAAAATATAGATGTAACAAATATCGACTTTAAAAAATAACATAAGTTAAATTAAAATAATTAGATAATGTTATCATTATTAACAAATTAATTTAAATTTAATATATATTTTAATTAAATATAACAAATACATTTAATTTAATAAATATAAACACAAAAAAGTGTACATATACATATATTTACTTAAATACATTGTATTACCTATTATCTTTATTTAATTTATAAAATGTATTAATTTTTAAAAAAACATATATAAATATTTTAAAATAAAATAAAATATTCTATATTTAATTAACACATGAAACTCTGAAATAAACAATACATACATTTAATAACAAAATAAAAACATTAGTAGTTAAAACATTTAGCCGCAGAGTCAAAATTACTATTCCCACTCCAGTGAGTGCAAAAGTAGGGAAAGCGCTGGATAGCGTAGGGGTAAAATTTACTATTCCCACTCCAGTGAGTGCAACAGTAGAGAAAGCGCTGGATAGCGTAGGGGTAAAAATTACTATTCCCACTCCAGAGAGTGCAACAGTAGGGAAAGCGCTGGATAGCGTAGGGGTAAAATTTACTATTCCCACTCCAGTGAGTGCAACAGTAGGGAAAGCACTGGATAGCGTAGGGGTAAAAATTACTATTCCCACTCCAGTGAGTGCAACAGTAGAGAAAGCGCTGGATAGCGTAGGGGTAAACATTACTATTCCCACTCCAGTGAGTGCAACAGTAGGGAAAACACTGGATAGTGTAGGGGTAAAAATTACTATTCCCACTCCAGAGAGTGCAACAGTAGGGAAAGCGCTGGATAGCGTAGGGGTAAACATTATTATTCCCACTTCAGTGAGTGCAACAGTAGGGAAAGCGCTGGATAGCGTAGGGGTAAAAATGACTATTCCCACTCCAGAGAATGCAACAGTAGGGCAAGCGCTGGATAGCGTAGAGGTAAAAATTACTATTCCCACTCCAATGAGTGCAACAGTAGGGAAAGCACTGGATAGCGGAGGGGTAAAATTTACTATTCCCACTCCAGTGAGTGCAACAGTAGGGAAAGCGCTGGATAGAGTAGGGGTAAAAATTACTATTCCCACTCCAGTGAGTGCAACAGTAGGGAAAGCGCTGGATAGCGGAGGGGTAAAATTTACTATTCCCACTCCAGAGAATGCAACAGTAGGGAAAGCGCTGGATAGCGTAGTGGTAAAAATTACTATTCTCACTCCAGTGAGTGCAACAGTAGGGAAAGCGCTGGATAGCGTAGGGATAAAAATTACTATTCCCACTCCAGTGAGTGCAACAGTAGGGAAAGCGCTGGATAGCGTAGGAGTAATAATTACTATACCCACTCCAGTGAGGGCAACAGTAGGGAAAGCGCTGGATAGCTGAGGGGTAAAATTACTATTCCCACTCCAGTGAGTGCAACAGTAGGGAAAGCGCAGGATCCCAAAAAATAAAAAACAAAACTATCAACATTTTAATTAAATGTAATTTCCAATTGTAACATAATTAAAATATAATTATATATATATCATTATTAACAAAGATAAAAAAATAATTACACATTATTTATCACTATAATATCCACAACACACACCTAAAATTAATTACACAATTACATTTATTATTTACTAATTAATTAATGAAAATTGATTCATTAATATTTATTAAATAATCAATAAAAAAATAATTACTTACCAGCTTGCACACCATTTACGCATTAAAACACCACAACACACACCTAAAATTAATTACACAATTACAATTAATAATTACTAAATAATTAATGGTAATTAATTTTTACATATTTAATAATTAACCAATTAAAAATTACTTACTCACCACTCTTCACACAATTATTAATTGATTAATTAAAAATAATTAACAATTAATCACTAATTAATAAATTAACACATTAATTATTCAATTAATTTTATATAATTAAATTACTTCCCACCCTATTCCCCTATAAACCCACAACCCGCTACGGAACTAATAACGCAAAATTAAACTCAAAATAAATTTATAACTAGAAAAATTCTAAAACATATAATAAAACGATAAACAATTCTTATTAAAAACACTAAAATACATAACATTATTAATTAATCGATATTTTTGTAAACTATATTTTTTGTAAACTATATTTATTACAACTATATTTTTGTAATCGATATTTCTTACCTGTCAGTCGATATTCTTGTCATCTATATTTTTGTTGACGATATTTCTTCCAGACGATATTTCTGCGGCGATATTGATGTACCTCGATATTTCTCCGTCGATATTCCTGCTCTGCACCGCGGCCGGCGGAGGCAGAGAGTTCCCGCCTGAGGTCCAGCAGGTACCGGGGAGGCCAGGGTGGAATCCGGGTCAGTCAAGAGCCAAGTAGTTTATAAGTGTATTTTTTAACTAACTACCCCTGTTAAGGGAAGACCTGGAACGATCATGGCACAGCTAGACAAGAAGTTTTTTGAGAATCTTTCGGGCACCGGTAAAGCCATTGCGGTTGTGACCAGCGGAGGGGATGCACAAGGTAAGCGGCTCGCATGGAGGTGGTGGGGGGGACGTGATCTAGCACTGGGTGGAGGTTTGAGTGGGTACTCTGCATTTGGTGACTGATCCCTGTCTTGTTCTCCCCCTGGGAACATAAGCTCACCAACATCTGTGGCACCCAGCTCATGAACGGAATCCATGGGGACGCGAGGGAGGTTACGTTCATAGCATGCTCCGTGGGAAGGAGATGACTAATGAATTACATAGAGGAAGTTCTGCTCATGAAAAAACTAGTGGCTGTGCGAAACGTTGGTGCATAAGCACTCAGCGGATAAGAAGAGATGTTATGTTATCTGTGTACAGCAAAGCCGTGACGTAATGTAACATTTGAATAGCATATAGAGGAGAGGAAATGTAGGATGATGGTGCTGCCCAGTGTTTATAAACAGTTCATAGGTGTGAATAATACAAATTCAGGCGTTCTCAGGGAAGGCCTTTCAAGGCATGGGGCCGGAGCTCATCTTTCTAACAACACGATCCGGCTGAAGCAGTGCAGGGTGCCCTCAAAACCTCCAGTGGACCCCTACTGAAGGTCAATATTTATGTGTGAGATATGGGAGACTCGGGGACCCGCTTCAAATCCTGCCTGTTGGCCCCACCATTTTGCATTGCGTCATTGAGTGTAATGTGCTGGAGGGCACAAGGCGGCTGTGTGCTGCGCATGGTACCTTTGTATATTTCCTTGTCTTGAGCTAGATATTCCTCAGTACTTCCTGGAAAATCCGTTCTCGTCGGAGGAGCAAGTATGTCACCGAACAGGATGTAGCACAGAGGTATAGGAGCGAGGGGATTCAGAAACACTAACATCATGGAAGGGCTTTGATGGTGCAGGTGTGAATATGGAATACCTTTCTGCACTTACATTGTTTACGGAAATGTGCTACCTGTGCTTTCCACTGAGGAGTGTTGAGTGTACGGTGTAGTACAGAAAAATGGACATGCATCCCCGGATCAGATTGTGGCAGCTAGAGATGCAGCAGAGGTTCATGGTCACTTGCATCCAAATCTGCAAATTCATGCACCTTGGACCGGGAAATGTACTCTTGTCCCTAATGTAGCCAGCACGAGGCCAGGAGCCAGGTTTAAACCTTCTCTAATCTTAATTCCTTTGTTAATCGGGTGCACCAACCAGAGCTGTAGCCTCCATTAGTGCAGCAGGAGCATTGGCGCCGGGGTTCAGAGGCCCTATATAGACACCCAAACACACACACGATCTCTCTATCTAGACACACGCATTCAAACGCACACACACACACAATCTCCCTATCTAGACACATGCATTCAAACACACACATACACACACACATGATCTCTCTATCTAGACACATGCATTCAAACACACACACACATACTCCCTATAGACATCCAAACACACATGACTCCCCACAGAGACACCTAAGCAAATCACACGCATACAACCTTTCTGTAGACACCTTAGCACACATTCACACAGACACACCCACAAATGCATGCACACCCCCACACATACACAAACTTTTTTCCTGACACCGAAGCCCATGCACACACACAATGACACACTGACAGACACACTGGCCCGAATTGCAAACAAAGTAAAAGGGAGGGGGCGGCATTTTTCAATTCTTGCTTTCGGTATTCCCCATTCATTCCAATGGGCCTGGAGGCCCATAGGAATTAATGAGAATTACCGATTCGGTAAATAACGAATCGGTAAAAGGGGGTAGACTTACAAGGGTGGCATGGTGTCACATTGACACCCTTTTGCACCCCTGTATAGTGCATGGGTGCACATGCGGCACACATACATGCCCTAAGGGCATGTATGTCTGCCACATGGCACAGTTGAAAAAAGCACAAAATTGCTTTTTTTAGGGTTTTCGATATTTACCACCAACTTGAAGTTGGTGGTAAATAACGAATCCTCACAAGTGAAAAGCACTCACTTGAGTGCTTCCTACATTAAGGATTCCGTAATTTACCGAATCAGTATTTAAGAATTCGGTAATTTACCGATTCCATAAATTACCGATTCGGTAAATTACCGAATCCTTAAATTAGGTCCCTACATCTGAAAAGCCTAATACCGGTCGGTAACGGCCGAAATTCGGTAATTTCGTCCGTTACCGACAGGTATTAGGCTTCCTACATCTGGCCCTTTATCCCTTAACTCAGATATTGCACTGGGAGTCAATCCACGCCTGTTAGTGTGCCAGTAGTTATGCCCAACGTAGGTAGCTATGTTGGAACTAATTATGCCCATCAGATCGCAACAGTGCCACTGATCATTCTCATTAGAAAGTAACTTTGCCAATAATCATGCTACCCACGAGACATGATGATGCCAGCACTAATGGTCCATCCGTCTTGTACCAGTAAATGTGTCAAAGAGAAAAGAATATCAGTAACTACACCCAAAAGGAGTGATTATGTCAGTATTCATTCTCCACTGTGATGCTAATCGTGACCCACCATGCTGGTAATTATGCCCCTATGAACAGGTAATCATGCCACATTGCTCTGGTAATCATGCCCCTATGAACAGGTAATCATGCCACATTGCTCTGGTAATCATGCCCCTATGAACAGGTAATCATGCCACATTGCTCTGGTAATCATGCCCCTTTGCACAGGTAATCATGCCGCATTGCTCTGGTAATCATGCCACATTGAGCTGGTAATCATGCCACGTTGCTCTGGTAATAAGGCCACATTGCGCTGGTAATCATGCCCTATTGAGCTAGTAATCATACCCCGTTGTGCTGGTAATCATGCCACATTGTACTGGTATTAGTGCCACAATGCTCTGGTAATCATGCCTCATTGAGCTGATAACCATGCCACCATCACCTATGGTACATGCAATTATACCCGTTCTTTACTGTGCCAATACTCTTCTATACAACAGAGTGTTGTGCCACTAATTATCTCGAGCAGGCCATCTTTGGTATTGGTTCTTTATTTCCAAAATCAGTACAGGGTATTCATCTGTGCAGGAAATCAAGAGATTCAGCCGCCGCTATTATTGAGCTGGATAAGGAATGTGGGCTAGACCCAGTAAAATATACTGAATTTGCCCTGGTGTAATTTTCCGACACTGGGAAATATTCAACAGCACCCCCACGTTGTCTGCTTTCCACCTGCAGGCGGTAAGGGAGCATTCTTATTTTTACTTACTGCTGGGCCCAAAACAAACGCATGACCTTAAAGCACCATCAACCCTTTTGTTGGAGTATCATGCTGGCTAGGAGCTATCTGGAGCCTAACACCTAGATGCCAATGCAATGGAAGGAAATAAAGGCACACTGCTTGTTATCACTACACAAGTACTTAAGAGAACTACGATTTGGAGGCACTTTTATTATTTTGTTCAGTCGCTGTATATAAAATGTTAGCATGCACTGTACGAATGTCTGCTATATGGTCTGTATGAGTAGTTACTAGAGGTGGGTAAGACACTCAAAGCTCAAGCTATTCTCAGCGCAACATGCTTGACTCCAGCTCAGCTCAAGGTCCTCTTGGAACCTCAAGTCCAAAACTAGACAAGCTTTTACAGGAGGCAATATGGCCTAGTGGCTATACCTGCCTACTATGCATCTCAGAAATTGGGTTTGAATCCAAGCCTTGGCTCAGCATCCTGTGAATCCCAGCAAATCAACCTGGGCTGAAAAAATAAGGATGTAACATAGTCTGTTATGAAGCACTCATGTCCTTGGTAAAGGTTTGTGCTATGTAAAACCACCAAAAATAAACTGTGCATTCTATCTATCACAAAAAACACAGTTGATGGACAGAATGTAGAACAATGTCATACATTCACCCCAGTACAAGGATCTGGGCCTAAATCCATCGTTTTTTTGCACTCCACAGCACCCTGGGTTAGACACTGGCTATATGCAAATCAGCTCTGACCCTGTGCCTCATGGGAACAGTCCAGTCAGAACTACCAAGCCATGTCTTTCCCAGACCGGAATCAAGCATCCAAGGACCGGTTTCTGGCTAACAGCCTTCATCAGCCTGGATAGCTTGACTCCAGTGGTGTGGAGAGCCTGGGACTCACGTCTGAGCATACCCAGCACACTTGGGGTGAAAATTGCAAAAAACACAGTTGATGGACAGAATGTAGAACAATGTCATACATTCACCCCAGTACAAGGATCTGGGCCTAAATCCATCGTTTTTTTGCACTCCACACCACCCTGGGTTAGACACTGGCTATATGCAAATCAGCTCTGACCTTGTGCCTCATGGGAACAGTCCAGTCCGAACTACCAAGCCATGTCTTTCCCAGACCGGAATCAAGCAACCAAGGTCTCTGTACTGGGGTGAATGTATGACATTGTTCTACATTCTGTCCATCAACTGTGTTTTTTGCAATTTTCACCCTGAGTGGGCTGGGTATGCTCAGACGTGAGTCCCAGGCTCTCCACACCACTGGAGTCAAGCTATCCAGGCTGATGAATGCTGATAGCCAGAAACCTGTCCTTGGATGCTTGATTCCAGTCTGGGAAAGACATTGCTTGGTAGTTCAGACTGGACTGTTCCCATGAGGCACGGGGTCAGAGCTGATTTGCATATAGCCAGTGTCTAACCCAGGGTGGTGTGGAGTGCAAAAAAACGATGGATTTAGGCCCAGATCCTTGTACTGGGGTGAATGTATGACATTGTTCTACATTCTGTCCATCAACTGTGTTTTTTGCAATTTTCACCCCGAGTGGGCTGGGTATGCTCAGACGTGAGTCCCAGGCTCTCCACACCACTGGAGTCAAGCTATCCAGGCTGATGAAGGCTGATAGCCAGAAACCGGTCCTTGGATGCTTGATTCCAGTCTGGGAAAGACATGGCTTGGTAGTTCGGACTGGACTGTGCCCATGAGGCACGGGGTCAGAGCTGATTTGCATATAGCCAGTGTCTAACCCAGGGTGGTGTGGAGTGCAAAAAAATGATGGATTTAGGCCCAGATCCTTGTACTGGGGTGAATGTATGACATTGTTCTACATTCTGTCCATCAACTGTGTTTTTTGCAATGTTCACCCCGAGTGGGCTGGGTATGCTCAGACGTGAGTCCCAGGCTCTCCACACCACTGGAGTCAAGCTATCCAGGCTGATGAAGGCTGATAGCCAGAAACCGGTCCTTGGATGCTTGATTCCAGGCTGGGAAAGACATGGCTTGGTAGTTCGGACTGGACTGTTCCCATGAGGCACGGGGTCAGAGCTGATTTGCATATAGCCAGTGTCTAACCCAGGGTGGTGTGGAGTGCAAAAAAATGATGGATTTAGGCCCAGATCCTTGTACTGGGGTGAATGTATGACATTGTTCTACATTCTGTCCATCAACTGTGTTTTTTGCATTCCATCACCCATGCTCTAAACTCATTGTCCAAGAATTAAAAACAAATCGTTAAGCCTTGATGTCATAAAGAGTTACTCATTTAGAAGGTCAATTGAGCACTGTGAAACTGGAAATTCTGGGTTTAATACTGGTTTTCCTGCTTGTCCAAATTGTGTGATCCTAGGCAAAAACTTAATTTCACCAAGACTCCTTTTAGTTCATTTTCACATGAGAGTACCTTCCAATGCATGAGTTCGGGATTCATGATGTTAAAAAAAACCTCGCCTGCATTGGATTTAATAGCCTTTAATGTTGCTCCATCTATAATGCGAATCTAGGTCACCTCTAGGGTGCACATGACAACTGACTTGCCTCTTACTTCACTAATAGCTTTGTCATCAGGGCAGGGGCAGGAATGTTTCTCAGTGCATGTGTGTTAAAGAAATAACACTTGTGTGAAAACTGAATACACTCTAAATTGTAACACTATGTGTTGCATGATTTACATAAAAAATATTTTCACGGGGCGTGGCCAAGATGGCGGGGTAGAAGGACGTATCGACTAGAGCTCCCGACCCCATCGGAGGCCCGAGCCCTTAACTCGGCAGCGTATTCCCCCCGGAGCTGCGCAAACTTGCTCCGCTGATAGAGGAACGAGCGACGGTCTGATTGTCGCCTCCAGCGCACGATTTGGTGCTCGATTTACCGTTTTCCCGGAGCCGTGCCCGGGATCGGCTAGAACCAAGGCTGCAACAGTACCCCGGCCCGGACGGAACAGCAAGGCGTCGGACTGCCCAGGCGTGGGTGAGGCTCCCCGGCTCCTACAGGCTGCACAGCTGAGCGTCGCGGAGCGGAGCGGTGAGGTGCCCGGGAGGAATCCGCTGCCCCCCAGCGCCCTAAGATGGCGGCAAGCGACGTTGATGGACCCCTGCCCGGGGCCGCTGGAGGGCCACAGACTGCACAGTGAGCCGGCTGCCCGGGGCGGGCCGCCCAAGCTGTCCGGCGGACACCACCGTCGATGCGGTAAGCAGTGCGCCTGGCCCAGACGCTTTCTCAGCCGGGACCTGGAGGTCTACAAGCCCCGAGGTGCTGAGGGGACCGGGGACGGAACAACGCAAGCGCCCGGCCTGGAGGCCTAGCTGGGCAGCGGGTGAGTCCGTGCACGGCCCTTAGCGGCGCGGCCCCCTAGTGGAAGCGGGCTGCTACCGGCGCTCCATATCCACCCCCCAGGCACACGGCGCCCCAGGAGCACCGGCGACACTCCGCCCGGGCGTTACAGCGCCCTCGTGGCCCATGGTGCTTGAACTGCGTACCGTGCAGCACGCTGTTGGCGGTGGGGCGGCCCAGAGGAGTGGAAGATCGCGTAGAGCGCCTGGAGCATCTGCATCGCCGGCTGGGTCCTGGAGTACACCGCACACCGAGGTACTGGCTGGACAGTGGGGGGGGCTACGTGGTCCGCAGGGCCGCAGATAGGTCCTGAGGCGGTGCCCGACGGGGTGGCTCCCTAACAGAGGTGGTCTGCCACCGACGGAACACGGTCACCCCCCCTGACGAGCGGCGCCCCCGTTGCCTCAGCTACCTTGTGCACGCACTACGGAGCACCCGCGAGGCCCGGGGAGCTCGGGCTGGGTTGCCCCTGGGAGATCCTTGGGCTGCACGGACACCTAGAACGGCCAGAGGTGGACTGGGATGTGCGACCGGAGCCCACAGTATCGAGGGACGTAACGACTGGGGTCGAGGACGGCTCCTCCTGGGCCGGAACGGCAGCTACGGGACCCTCGTGGGGACGGCTGTGGCACACCCCCTCTTCAGCCTGAGGAAGAGCTTCTGACCGGGACCGGTGGGGTTCTTTTGAGCAGACGCGCATCGTCGCTGGCACCGAGCTGGGACCAGGCTCCCTGAGGCCCGGATTCCACGTGCAGGAAGGCACAGACTGGCGAGGAGGCCTGATCATGGCGGGCCAGAGAGGAGGGAAACGCAATGATCGCACCGACCGCACACTCCCGGAGATGCTCAACAAACAGCAGACCAAGGGGGACAGGGCTTCTTCCTCGCCTGGGGCAGCTGGGAGCTCGCAGTCTGGTGCAGCAGCAGAACCCCCGGTAACTAGATCCTTTTTGGAATCTCTCTTTGGGACGCTGAGGGAAGACTTCCAAGCCCTCAAACAAGAAGTAGCGAGTGAGGTGCGTGAGGTCCGAAGGGAGGTGGAGGGCCTAGGCGAGAGAGTGGAAACTGTGGAGACCTCCACGCACAGGCAAGCCGAGGAGATAACTCTTCTCCAGCAGGAAGTTCTGACCCTTCGGGAACAACACCTAGACCTACAATTGCACAACGAAGACCTAGAAAACAGGCCACGAAGAAATAACATTAGAGTCCGGGGTGTACCATCCTCGGAAGAGAACCCAGACATTGTTCAATACTTGCAAGAACTCTTCCGCATGGTCCTGGGAGAGGGGGATGACTTCCCCATTAGAATTGACAGAGCGCACAGGGTGGGTCCCGCCAGACGAGCTAATGGCCCCCCTCCAGACATCTTAGCGTTCCTCCCGGACTTCCCGCTGAAAGAAAAGATCATGGCAGAGGCTCGAAAGGCACGCTCTCTCACTTTCCGGGATCACCCAGTCGCCTTATATCAGGACCTGTCCACGATCACGCTGCAGAAGCGCAAGTCGTTCAGGATTGTGACAGACTTTCTTCAACAGCATGAGACGCCCTACTCATGGGGGCACCCTTTTCGTATTATCTTTAAGTGGCGGGGAGAGACGCACCATGTGCGGAACCTCCAGGATGCCTGCGAAATCTTGAGCATCACCACAGAGGAGGCAGACTCCCAGACGCCTAGAAGGAGGCGCACGCCTGACGATGGCTGGCGTCGAGCCACGAGCAGGAGGAGAAGGACAGCGGACCCAGCACGGAGGCCAGGGTCTCCAACGATTAGAGCGGAACAAGAAGCGGCGGTCCGGACTGCGTCCACGGTGCTAGAAGGTTCATCAGAGGTGGCACTGACCGCTTAACTACGTTCCGGGGGGAACTCACAGTAGCAGTATTTCCATGGCGGGCTTTGATTGATGGGGGGGGGGTGAAGGTTTGACTACGTGTGGCTGAACGTCCACTAAGGTAACATTCCACGGACTGGTCCGTTTGGGCTTGTCCGGGACTATTTCAAGTAGTTTTGGGTGTACGGGTGCGGGGGGGCAGCATGACCCGGGGGGTACTGCTGAGGAGGGTGGGAAGGGATCTGGGGGAGTTATGGTGGGTGTTGAGAGTAATGGGGGGGAAGGGTTGTTTAATGTTGGGGATGGGGGAAGTTGGGGAGGGAGAGTTGGCAGTTACCTTGTCCAGTGCTTCTACGGTATTTGTGAATGCTAGTGTAGATATTCGTATATGCTTGGCGATCGTCCTGTTCTCACACGCTCTGGTTCGCACACATAAGCAGAATCATCCATTCCATCCATGGCAGAATTGAAGATACTGACCCTGAATGTCAAGGGGTTAAACAACCCCACGAAAAGGAGGGCCATCCTATCTTTATTAGAAAACTCTCGGGCGGACATCTGTCTGCTCCAGGAGACCCACTTGTTAGCTAATGATTGCCACAGAATGAGGTCCCTTCATTTCCCTACACAGTTCTTTTCCTCCAATACGACTAAAACTGCGGGGGTGGCTATTCTTCTGTCCAAATCGTTTAAAGGGGAGGTGCTGCACAAATTTGTAGAACAAAAAGGTAGGCTTCTTGCCTACAGACTTAAAGTGGGTACTCTCACGTTCACTGTAGGCACCGTTTACGCCCCGAATGAACAGCAAGATAGATTTTTACGCGGGGCTCTAGAGGAGGTCACGGCTTCACCGGACACGCACATTATGCTAGGGGGGGACATTAATTTGGTCTTTGACTCCGCGAAAGATAGATCAGCGCAGCGATACCCACAGACTGGGGAACTCTCACAAGCAATCAAGGCTCAGTTAGTTGAATCCGATCTGCATGATCTCTGGCGCGAACTCCACCCTACTGACACGGATTTCTCCTATTATTCGCATGCCCACAAAACTTATGCCAGACTTGATTATCTACTGGTCTCTGGCCCTGTTCGTGACCTTGCCACGGCCTCGGAAATGGGTGTTTTATCTCTGTCGGATCATGCACCGGTCTCGGGGACCCTGCATCTCCAGCCGAGCTCGGCCCGGAGGGGGGTTTGGAGGCTCCGGGACACCCTCCTACATAGGAGGGAAGTGGTGCAAAGCATTACTGATTCGATCAAGGACTATCAGCTGCACAACTCCAATGCTGATACTTCCCTGTCGACTCAGTGGGGGGCTCTCAAGGCAGTGCTACGGGGAGACTTTATTGCGATCTCAGCGGCAGATAACCGTGAGAGGAAACGGAAACGGGACGAACTCACCCAGAAAGTCAGGGAATTAGAGACTGTGCATCGCCGCACTGGGGCTCCAAGAGTCTGGAGACAGCTGAAAGCTACGAGGAAACTCTTGTCCTCATTGGACCTTGATAGGGCGGAATATGCAGCATTGCGCCTCAAACACGCATATTATACTGGGGGGGACCGATGTGGCCGCCTGCTGGCAGCCAAGCTGAGAGTGGCCCATCAGAGTCGCCAGGTGAAGGAACTGGCAGGAATTGCGGGACAGGGGATCACGGGTGACGCTGAAATTGCCGAGACCTTTCGCCGCTTCTATGCTGATCTATATAGAGCGGACGCCGCCAATATGGAAGACGCGGAGGATTACCTGGATTCGGTGGCCCTACCGTCACTGACCCATGAGCAGGCGGCTTATCTAGAAAGAGAGATTAAGGTCGAGGAGGTGATGGCGGCGATCTCGAGGCTCAAACTAGGGAAGGCCCCTGGCCCAGATGGCTATACAGCCCTCTTTTATAGAACGTTCTGCGGGACGCTAAGCCCTATCTTGGCCGCACTATTCAACTCCTTCTCTGACCCTGGAGCTATCTCTCCGGATCTGCTACTAGCGACAGTGTCTGTCATTCCCAAGCCAGGGAAGGACAGGAAGCTGTGCGGCTCGTACAGGCCAATCTCCTTACTAAATTTAGACCTGAAACTCTACACTGGAATTCTTGCGGCGAGACTGGCGCAGCACCTCCCTGGCCTCATTGAACCGGATCAGGCCGGTTTCGTGCCTGGACGGCAGACTGTGGACAACACTAAACGTGTTGTTCACGTCTTGGAAAAGGCCTCACGTATTCCAGGGGAACGTATGCTCCTCTCAGTCGATGCGGAAAAGGCATTCGACCGGGTGCACTGGCCCTACCTCGAACGAGTCATGGCGAAGCTGGGGATGGGGGAAAAATTCCGAACCATGGTCTTTAATTGCTACAAATCCCCCTCTGCTGCGGTGCGCGTGAATGGCTGCGGCTCGCGACGGTTTGATATCGAACGCGGCACGAGACAGGGTTGTCCCCTCTCCCCCCTTCTCTTCGCGCTCTACATGGAGCCCTTTGCCCAGCGAGTGCGGCAAAACGTGGCCGTGACCGGAGTACGAATGGGGGGTTTCACCCATGTAATAAGCCTTTACGCAGACGACGTTATTTTCGCGCTGGAAAACCCGAGGCAGGCCCTACCCGCCTGTATGGCGGAACTCAAAGCTTTCGAGACAGTAGCCGGCTTTCGGATGAATGTGGAGAAATCCACGGCCCTGGACCTCTCCTTGACTCTGTCGACGAGGAACGACCTCCAAAGGCTCTTCCCATTGCGGTGGTCGAAGGATCAGGTGCAATATCTAGGGATTACGTTAGCTCCCACGCTGCAGGCGATGGTTTCCCTTAACTATGGGGCGGTTGGCAAAAAGGTGAGAGACGAACTAGGGAGATGGAACAAAGGCACGCTTTCCTGGCTTGGTAGAGTGGCGGCGATCAAAATGACGGTCTTACCCCAAATTCTGTATCTATTCCGGGCACTGCCCTTGCAACCACCTACGGGCTGGATTCCACAAATGCAAACTGACGTGTCCCGATTTGTGTGGCAAGGCCGTAAACCCCGAATGCGCCGCACTCTCACGACATTGACACCGGAAACTGGAGGACTGGGAGTTCCCGACCTCCGCAAATATTTCCAGGCGGCCCAATTAAGATATCTGGTGGAATGGAGCAGGTGGGAGTCCGATAAACACTGGCTCTTCCAGGATCAGGCGGTGGCCGGACGCCCTTTACAAGACATACCCTTCCTCCGCCGCCCACACCGCCCCTCGAATCTCTATGCTTCTTACATAACGCGGGTCCCATTGAAAGTATGGGACGCCACGAATCGCACATTTGACCTCACCACGTTTCCCTCGCCTTTCACACCAATTGTAGACAATCCCGACTTCACACCGGGGATGGAACAAGGGGCCTTCTCACATTGGAGGGACAAGGGCTGTAGGGCACTCTTCCATATGTACGCGGCGGATGGAGTTATCCCCTTTCACAGCTTTAAAGCTTCTTATCAGTTAACCGAATCAGACCGCATGAGATACTGGCAGGTACGGCACTGGGCCTTGCAGCCGAGTGTGAGGGAATCTGCTGACAGGAGGCTCCTCCCATATGAGCGATGGCTAATCACCCGCACCTCAGACTCCAAACTTATCACTGACCTATATAAACTGCTTCAGCTCCCGTCTTCCCACTTCTACATTCCCGGTAGGGAGCGATGGAATAGAGAACTGGGGAGAACGCTTAGCCTTAAAGAATGGGAACGTATTTCATACAGAGCACGACACTCAGCCTACCACATGGGCCTCACAGAAACCTTCACAAAAATATCCACCTACTGGTATCACACCCCAGAAAGGCTACACGAAATGAATAGGCTTCTTAGCGACAGATGTTGGCGAGAATGCGGGCAGGTTGGCACGCTGACACACATCCTCTGGGACTGCCCAGTACTGCAAGCCTATTGGTCGACAGTGATAGACGAGATTGATGAATGCTTCGAGATTGCACTGCCCCGTTTTCCAGCGTATACCCTACTGGGTCTGCCAAATGACTTAATGTATCCACTAAAATCTAAGAGGGGGAGGCAGATTGCCATTATGCTAGGTTCTGCGGTACAAAACATACTGATTCATTGGCGCACAACAACCACTCCCTCACGCACGGGTTGGCTGCACAGGTTGTGGCATGTTCTGGGGATGGAAAAAATGTCTCTTACGCTAGCAGGAGATGTGACTGGTTTTGAGGAACTGTGGCAACCCTTTCACTCACTGCTGGCCTCAGAATTCACCGAAATCACATGCCCGAGGTACCTCAGGTTACTGCGGCTTACACCCCCTTTGTGAGGCATGGTTTTGTTTGGGACAGGACTGCCGGGGACTCACGGGCGTATGCGGGGTGGGTGAGAAGAAGGATGGTTGATTGCTTTCATGCTACACGGCACTGGACAGGGAGGGTGGGGAGGGGGAAGTTTGTTGGGGCATGTTGTTCTATTAATAGAGGTACAAGCCCATAGGGCACTGCTTTTTTCTTGTTCTCTTTTTTTTTCTAATCTTTCCTTGTATATGCCTCTGTGCGAAGAGCAGGACATTGAAACAGCCCTGGGGCTGGGTCTTTAGCATTTCTGATCTTGAGTTGCCTCTTACAGCACCCATTGCATGTTTGTAAATTGCTTTCTATGTGAGCTGTACCTTTCTAATAAAATGCTTTAAACATAAAAATATTTTCACTGTCGGCTTGTGCACGGGCTCTTAGAGCCACAGGCGGCACTTGGTTCAGCTCTGGCTCGGGCTCCCCCTGTTCATTTTTGGCTCGCCCACCTCTACCAGCTACAAATAACAATTTAAATGGCACTTACAATTTTTTTCAATGTAATTCTTTTACGGAGCTACTTATACCAACGTAGGGTGTTAGAACACTTTACATCACACACACACATTATACATTGGCAATAAATCATACTAGTGGGTAAATCAGTGTACGGGATGTGTTACATAAGACAATGAGGGTTACAAGCTGTAGAAGTCACATATCGCCCTCACTTATAGGCGTTGCATGGTAAGACTGAACAACCTGGAGAAACACAAAGTCAGGATTTTAAAATGAATGCACTGCTTGTGGTGTCTGTAGTAATAAGACTCTAATACTGCCCAAATAAACCAGTTTAGCAGCCTTATATTAACAACAGATTGAAAAAAACAATAAGATTCTAAACCCATGCCTTGCAGTTTACAGACCGCTCCTTGATGCTGGTTAATAGCTCACTGTGCTATATTAGAAAGATTGCAATTTAGGAACTTCAAGTAACAAAAGCAGTGACCTTCTTACCTATCTACGTAAAATAAAAATCGAATCTGCATGTTACACCGCGTGGTTTGCAGGAGACACATTAACCCTCTGTGCTACTTTGTGAGTCAAAACTGTGACTGGACAAAACACAGATCTCTCCAGCAAGTACATTTACCACCATAGTTATCTTAATACTATTATTATTATTATTCCCTGAGATTTAACAGCCAGACGAAAAGCTATGCAATAGGTGCATTAACCTCAAAGATCGTTTTAAAATGCGACCTTTGCGACCAATTAAGCCAGTAATGATTTATTGTCACCTTAGTCCTTGTTGCCAATTTCATTGTGCTGGAGTTTTTTTTGTTGTGTTTTTTTAATGTATAAGTTGATTGTTGGATTCTGCTTTTTATGACGGCTGCTCTTATGACTCCACCAGCTCTCCTCTGCCACACCTTGAACTCCAATTGATGGGTTCCCAGAGTATTTTGTCCCCCAATTGTAGCACTGGTGTTCATGAAAAATTCTGTATGTATTCATGAACTTAACTGGAAAAAGCTGGAAGGTTCGCAACACTTCAAAAACATATGAAGCTACTTCACACGTAGAACAGTACTCTGAGGCTACTGAAATACGGTACACAGAGCTTTACAGCCCCCAAAATATAATACAACAATATATCCAAAAACCCTTCTGATTGGTAGCTTGATCAGAAGCACCCTGAATGGCAGTGTGCGCCCTTAGCTCAGGTATAAAATTGCCTGGAGGTCTGGCCCACTCAGTGCCGATCATTTATAGTAGAGGTCACACCTGGTACAACAAGGCAATGGCCTCGTGACCCACGGACCGTGCACGTTCCCTCCTATGCCCTGTAATCGAGCAAGAGGACATTCAAAATCAATACCACGAAGCTCGTCAAGCCAATGATGGAACACTTCCCGCTCGATCAATTCCCCCGGGGGACCAAAGGAGTCAATCAATTCATTGTATTTGCATTAAGAAACAGATTGAGATCACCGAAAAATCAAGGGACCGATAGTTAGGTTAATGAAATCTCAATGGCCTTCTGGCTGTGCAAAGTGTGCCATTTAATCATGCAAGTCCCACGTGAGCCTTGTCCGGGATCAATACAGTTCTCCTCATAAAAAACACCAATAAATAACTTGAGCCAATGTTCATTTTGTGTGGTAGCAAAGTCTTCTAGCCTGGCCACATCAAATGCAAGTGGAAATAAACTCAGAACTTGACACAAGGCTTCGCCATTGATCTAGTGAAGGAGTACCTAAAGTAGGTACGCAAGGAGAACTTTTCCTGCCAGACTTACAGAATATTTACTTGAGATAAATGTATGTACAATTAAAATTGTAATCATTTAGTCAGCACTAATCCTGAAATCTTGTATGGTTCCAGGAATTCTTGGCCAACTTTGGACACCCTTGGAGCAACACATGAGCAACTTCCCTTCAAGAGAGGTGTGAGCAAGAACATAGAAAAAAAGTTTGGTAAATCCCAACACTCTATGGGACACAAGGGGACTAGCATTGCCACGCTCATCCAAGCACATAGCGATCCAGACACAGACGCACTGTAGCGTCAATGAGCAGGTGTTTCATCAGACCGGAACACAGATCTACCCCAATCTTAACTTAAGGCCCTACTTTCCAAGCAACACCTTGTTACTAAGTAACTTCTGAGCTAGCGCAACCATATGAAGGGAGCAAACTCCCTGCTTACTTCTGTCATGTTCACCCCACTACTATTAGTGTCACGCCCGGTAGACCCCCTTAGCCCCAAAAGGAAATGTGCCCTTTTCAGAGAAAATGAGGCCTGGCAGGTGTCTCTCACTGCTCCTCTAGCGGGTTATGCTCTGCTAGACAGGGAGTGCTAAGTTTCTTTGTTATGTAGTGCTTGTCTGCATAGCAAATGTATCAGACTGATCGCAATTATTATAAACAACTCAGCAGATAATTTGCAAATTAAAGCAACGGGTAAAAAAGCCCCACTTATAGTTCATTACAAATCCTCAGCCTGCTAGTCTATTTACAAGTACACATCTGATCCACCGTTTTCTGGACCCCCTTGTTTACCATTGGTCCTCCGAGAGACCTTTCCCTCACCCTGAGAGGTGATGGGAGTTAGCCTTAACAATCAATCAAAATTCAATTAACAGTGCAAACCATATGGCAACACAATGAGGACCAGGAGTCGGTAGCTTGGGTTAAGAAGGATTTATTACAAATTATTAATCAGATTCAAATACACTACTCGCAGCACCATGCTGTAGCGACACAGAATAACAATTGGGAGTCCCAGATTGCGGAAGAAATTAAGGTGAATTAGTATCAAACAGACAAGCAGTTCCGTAACTGCAATACAAAACAGTAACATTAAAATTTGATGCTCAGCCAAGATTTTAAGACTTTCTCTCCTATACATTAGTAATCTAAGGATTCAACAGCCCAGAGGATAGTTTGAGGAAAAAGATCTCAGCAAAACAAGGAACTCCATAAAGGAAGTCAGAGCAGGATAGAAGGGAATCGAGTAGGAAAGTGTAAGCATCTAAGAAGCTAGGGCGAGTCTTCTGTGGGTCAAGAATAAGTGTCACACTAAGCCATATTTAGACAGGAATCAAAGGAAAGCATTGAGGTATAAAACCTCTCGAAGTCCCTTAAGCTAGCAATGACTCAAGGAAGGTGTTTGCTGGGGCAAAAAGCAGAATCAAGAAGGAATCTGATCAGCATCATGAAAGAGATCTGAGTAACAGTCCAAGGGGAAAGCTATATTACATTGTGCACAGATGCCAACATCCCCTTGATTACACCCTCAGGGGTCAATTGTGCTCATTCGAATTATTCAGTTGCGGACTACAACATTTCGATGTTATGTTACATTGGACTTGGGTACACCATCCTTCTCAGAGACACATGTAGGTTGTAACATTTGGACAATAGTTCATTCAGTTAGCGCCCTGTTGCTCCATGTACCTTTCACCAAGGTGCCTTACCTGGGGCACCTGGGTCTCTCATATCTAGTACATGAATGTATCTGTTCTAAACTGACAATGCATGTCAGTACCTGCAAGAAATGTTGAGTTAGCAAAAAAATAAAATCAGCTTTAGGCAGTATGGTGAAACACAGGCCTATTAATCTGAAGTTTAGCAGTAATTTCAATGCTGCACATTTAATATGCATGTGCACATTTAATCACAAATAAATATACATTTGTAAAGCATTAGGTTCCCTACTACATGTAATATTCAATAAACTATCATAATATTCAGAGATAACTATAAATGAGAACTCCATTTAAATCAAATATGTGGAATAATAATGCACACATTATATGAATTGATTGTCGTTTCTTGCAGAGTTACATTCTACATGTGTAACAAAATGTTTACTCACAGTGTCAGTTTGTTACATGTTATTTACGTGAAGTAGCACACACAAGTAGAAAATCACCTTTCATCTCCTTGGTGAATACACTTTCTACTAAACATAGATGATTCTTAATTAATCACTCTTATTAAGGCAAAATATTTTGCATAAGTTCCCTAATCCTATAGTGAAGGCACTCTTTAATAAATTTTTTCAAAAGAGGGGGACAGAGAGCTAGGTTATGAGGTCCTGCACACAGGCTCCCAAATGAGGCTAGAAATTAGAGAAGGTGTGCAGTTCCTCTGTGAATGTGGAGGGAAGACAGGTCTTTCTTCGTGATGCCCTCACATACCCTGAGAGGTGTCATGCTTCATCATTGGGCGGTTGCCCCTCGTCATGCTGGCGCTGCAATGCCTGACGTGCTCTCGAAACCGGGGCGCTTTGTCGGGGATCTTTTGAAGAAGAAGCCGTACGGTGCCTGGGGGTGTGGGGGCTGGGTAGTGCAAAATGAGATGAAAATGGATAAAATAGGCATAGAGCAGTCCTCCTACATCAAACTTTAATAAAACGGTAGCTCTAGCCTAATTAAAAAACAAGTGTGTGCCCCTGTGTGGAAGATAATGTTCCTAGGGGCGGTCTAAATGTGGAAGGTCGACATGTTTCGTGCCTTGTCTTGCCCCTAACGGGTCAATTGGCTGCCCTGGAGCTAGGGTAGGAAGACGGCAAGTTGCTTATCCATGCCTATTACCGGAGCAACGAGGTGCACTGGCCATCCCCGTCAGCCTCTTGACGTTGTTCTAGGGGTCTATTAAATTCCCCAGTATACATCAACTAGGCCATTTCTACCGCCCCTGGTAATTTATACTAGTTATCTGAATACCAGGCGGTAGTGCACTAATTTCACTATTTTCCTTGATGGTCCTGAAGAAGTGCCAATTGACCGGTTAGGGGCAAGACCAGGCATGAAACATATGACCTTCCACATATCGATCGCCCCCTAGGAATATTATCTTCCACACAGGGGCACACACTTGGTTTTTAATTAGGCTAGTGCTACTTTTTTATTAAAGTTTGATTTAAGAGGACTGCTCTATACCTATTTTATCTATTTTCACCTCACTGTGCACTACCCAGCCCCCACTCCCAGTGGCGTAATGAAACTGGAGGGGGCCCCCCTGCAAAGTACATAGAGGGGCCCCTGTGCTCTGGACCCATTCAGGAGCTCTCAGGGCAGGGGCCAGCCACTCATGCAACGTGCTGGAGGTGGCCCTCTGGAGCTTGGGCCTCCCTGCACTGCTGGGTGTGCCAGGGCTATTGTTATGTCACTGGTGAAAGGATAGTTGAATGAGTGGGTCTGGTGGCTCATTGGACTGATGTGTCAACTGTAGGGGCTTGTGTTTGACCTCATAGTCTCAGATTCAAATCCCGGCGGGTCCACTCAGCCTTTCATACTTCTGGGGGCGATAAAATGAATACCATTGAGTTGGGCAACAATAAACATCTGTTATTGAACGCCAAGATATGTGTGCTTTACAAATACATATGTTATGCTATGTGAGAGGATAAGTAAGTGAGAGGATGGATACATGGGTGGATGAAAGGATGACAGAGTAAAGGGAAATTTCAGAGGATGGATGGATGGCAGAGCAAATGGAAATCTGAGAAAGGGTGAAAGGATGGCATAGTGAATGGAAATCTGAGGAAGGGTGAAAGGATGGTAGAGTAAATGAAAATCTTAGAGGATGGATGGATGGATAAAATGGCCAATGGATGGAATGGTGAACGATTGAAAGTTGTATGAAATAATGAATGGATAACAGAATGTAAACGTGAAATGATTGATAGCAGAAAGTGGATGGGAGGTTGAAAGGATGAATGAATAGATGCTTGGATGGAAGAGACAGAGGAGCACTTCTAGGGTGTTTTAGACTCACTTGCTGCGCTTGCTTGGTGTCATCAGAGCTTTGGTTCGAAGTGGTAGGATATTCTAATGTTCTGGCTACTCCGTTACACACAGGTATGTCTCTCACTTTGCATTCACCCAGCCCCTCCTCTTCCCATGCATTCAGACAGACATGCCTTGCACCCTGCATTTACACAGTTACACACTCCCCCTGAACTCATATGACTCACCCTCTACTTAAGCGAGCATGCCTCCCACTTTGCACTCATGTGGGCACACCACTCAGCCAGTACTCACACAGGCACACCACTCACCCTGCATACACCCACTGATATCACTCACTCTCTGCTCACATAGGCACGCCTCTCACCCTGCACTCACATGGGTAGACCGCTACTCACTCACAGAGGTACACCCCTCCTTGTGCACTCACATGGGAACATCCTCCCCCATGCACTCACCACGGTTTATCTCTCATTGTACATTTACAAGGGCTCAAATATCCCCCTGCATTCTCCTTGGATCCCATGCATTTACAAGAGCTCAGATCTTACCATGCACTCACATAGGCTCACCTCTAACCATGCACTGTCGCACGCTCACCTTTCACCATGCACTAACATAGGTACGCCTCTTACCCTGCATCCACACAGACTCCTCTCTCACATAGGCATACCACTCACCCTGCATGAACATCAGCTCACGTCTCAACCGGCACTCAGAGGCACACCCTGCATTCACAAGGTCTGAAGTGCATTCACAGAGGCCCCCCTTTCACCCTGCATTCACACGGCTCAGCTGTCACTCTGCACTCACATGGGCTCAAACTTCACTCGGCGCTCGAACAGGTGCATCATTCACCCTCCGCTCAGACTGGCTCACCTCTCAGGCTGGAGTCACAACTTCAGCTCTCACTGTACACTCACAGCGCCACATATCTCAATCTGCACTCTCAGTCACACCTCTCACACTGTATTCACAGTCACCATTCTCATACTGCATTCACAGTCAGACCTCTCACACTGCATTCACAGCCAGACCTCTCACACTGCATTCACAGTAAGACCCCTCACACTGCATTCACAGCCAGGCCTCTCACACTGTATTCACAGCCAGACCCCTCACACTGCATTCACAGCCAGACCCCTTGCACAGTCTCGCACTGCATTCACAGCCAGACCCCTCACACTGCATTCACAGCCAGGCCTCTCGCACTGCATTCCCAGCCAGGCCTCTCGCACTGCATTCACAGCCAGACCTCTCGCACTGCATTCACAGCCAGGCCTCTCACGCTGCATTCACAGCCAGACCCCTTGCACTGTCTCGCACTGCATTTACAGCCAGACCCCTCGCACTGCATTCACAGTTAGGCCCCTTGCACTGCATTCACAGCCAGGCCTCTCGCACTGCATTCACAGCCAGGCCCCTCGCACTGCATTCACAGCCAGGCCTCTCGCACTGCATTCACAGCCAGGCCTCTCGCACGGCATTCACAGCCAGACCTCTCGCACTGCATTCTGCATTCACAGCCTGACCCCTCGCACTGCATTCAGAGCCAGGCCCTTGCACTGCATTCACAGCCAGGCCTCTCACACTGCATTCACAGCCAGGCCTCTCGCACGGCATTCACAGCCAGACCCCTCACACTGCATTCAGAGCCAGGCCCTTCACACTGCATTCACAGCCAGGCCTCTCGCACTGCATTCAGAGCCAGGCCCCTCACACTGCATTCACAGCCAGACCCCTCACACTGCATTCAGAGCCAGGCCCCTCACACTGCATTCACAGCCAGGCCTCTCGCACTGCATTCACAGCCAGACCTCTCGCACTGCATTCACAGCCAGGCCCCTCACACTGCATTCACGGGCAGTCCCCTCACACTGCATTCACAGCCTGGCCTCTCACACAGCTTTCACAGCCTGGCCTCTCACACTGCAATCACAGTCGCATCTCTCTGAGCACTCACGCGCGCACACATGCCTCCACAGACGCCCTTCTGCCGGGTGGAAGGAAGGGTTTGGATCGTTGGCGGAGTGAAGTATCCTTGAACAGGATTCATAGCCTGGGATTTCTTCAGGCAGTGCAGCCTTTGAGACAGCTGCTGGCCCGAACGCTGCTCAGATAAAAAGCATTCTTGAGACTGGCACTTTTTATTCTCAATCACTGCCTGCACATACAAAGCAATGGGCACGTCTGCAATGAGGGTGAACATTTTCCTACTAGGGTGACATTACAATCTCTAAGAAACACTGGAGGAAAATGCAAGATGTGCGGAAGGGGGCCCGCACATCAGTAGGGGCTGAGGGGGACCCCCTCGAAGACTGGTAAGCCTGGGGCTCCCCGCACCGCGTGGGCTGCGGGGGCCTTTGTTATGCCCCTGCCCACTCCCCCACACACCTTACGGCTTCTTCTTTAAAAGATCCCCGACAAAGAGCCCTGGTTTCGGGTGCCGGTCAGGCATTGCAGCACCGGCCTGACGAGGGGCAACCACCCAATGATGAAGCATGACACCTCTCGGGGTGTGTCAGGGCATCACGCAGAAAGACCTGTCTTCCCCCCATGTTCACACAGAAACTGCACTCTTTAATACATGTCAGGTGCAACACTTACATTAATTTGTTATACCATACATGAATAATGTACTAAGTGCAGTTTCATACAGTGTATTTCTTAAGTAGGAATGAGGTTTGTGACTTAAAAAGGGTTGGCAAGCTTTGTGCTGCACCACATCTATAATCTTTGCAGCCATCCAACAAAAATGGCTGTATTATTTCACAAAATGATTTACTATGTCAAGCCATATATAGGTTCCATACACGTGCACAGCCGTTATTGGTTTAGCAGTTGGAATTCAGGTCTTCAGAATCTCATCTCTGCAAACGGCCCATGTGTCTAACCCCGCCCATATGTCCACACCTTACATACCTTTATTACTATTGGTGTCTTACAAAGCTGTGTTACAAAATGTGCAGACAATGCACCTTTGTAAAAGCATATCGAAGCTACTAAAGGTAATGCTAATTTTTATTCTTACACGACAGATCTCTGCAAGGTCATTTCACTGCAGCTTTGATTGCAACACCTGCACCAAGAAGTGGACAGATTTCCTTCTCTGCCTTGTTAGTTTGAACAGTGTAAAAAAACCAATAAATTGCTAAATTGAAAACATGGGGATGGAGCACACATTTGCTAACATTATCATTGAAGTTTTAATCTAAATTCCTAGGCCCTACACTTATACAAGCAGTTCCTCACATTAGATGGTGTCATGTTTAGAGAGCAGACCAGTCTCAAAGTAACATGGATTATTATCATATGAAAGCATTGCCACACACAAAACTTCCCAACGGTCTTGCCTCACTTACCCTAGCACCTGGCCACCATCTTCAATTCTGTTCCCCCATGTGGCAGTATACACATGCTTTTCCCTTCCCACCAGCCATACCTCTCCACTCCTTTCATGCCCTCCACTCGGCTGTATCACTCCCTCCACTTAGCAGCACTTCATTGCTTCATGGCGAGATTTGAGTATGTATGCCGACATGCACATGCCAGTAACAGCATGTATATGCCAACAAGCAGGTGTTATCTCTGACCTAAATACAAATCTAACCAGACTGGAACTCACCAGACTCCAACTCCAGGTATTCATTTGATCTGAAAACACTGTAGATTCTAACAAGCATTGGCGTAGCCAATAGGTCTCGCCCTTGGGGCCTTATAGGTGTTTAGACAGAGCTATTGACTTTGCCAATGTGTTTAAGCTGTGCTGTGGAGAAGTGTGGCTGCTGTGCAGCATGCCAAAAAGTTGTCATAAAAAAGTGCCAGAAGCATTTTCGTTACCATACATGAGCCCCCTCGCGGCCATCGCACGCCAACACAACCTCAACATAATCTCCTACGCCGACGACACCCAGCTGATCCTCTCCCTGACCAATGACCCCGCCGCCGCCAGAGCCAACCTGCACGAAGGGATGAGAGATGTAGCCGAATGGATGACGACCAGCCGCCTGAAACTGAACTCAGACAAGACGGAGGTCCTCATCCTGGGCTCCTCGCCCTCCGCCTGGGACGACTCCTGGTGGCCCCCCGCCCTGGGCACCGCACCCAAACCGACGGACCACGCACGCAACCTGGGATTCATCCTGGACTCCTCCCTCTCCATGACCAGACAAGTCAACGCCGTTTCCTCGTCATGCTTCAACATCCTACGCATGCTACGTAAGATCTTCCGGTGGATCCCCTCCGAGACGAGGAAGACGGTCACCCAGGCCCTCGTCACCAGCCGACTGGACTACGGCAACGCCCTCTACGCCGGAACCACCGCCAAGCCCCAGAAGAGACTCCAGCGGATCCAGAACGCCTCGGCCAGACTCATCCTCGACATCCCCCGACGCAGCCACATCTCCGGACACCTGAGAGATCTGCATTGGCTCCCGGTCAACAAGAGAATCACCTTCCGTCTCCTCACCCACGCGCACAAAGCCCTACACGACCAAGGCCCGAGCTACCTCAACAACCGGATCAACTTCTACACTCCCAAGCGCCTCCTCAGATCAACCAGCCACGCCCTCGCCGCCGTCCCCCGCATCCGAAGAGCGACAACAGGAGGAAGGTCCTTCTCCTACCTGGCCGCCAAGACCTGGAACTCACTCCCGACCGACCTGCGCCTGACCCAAGACCACCTCTCCTTCAGGAAGAAGCTCAAGACCTGGCTGTTCGAGCAGTAACGGCACCCCCCCCCATCCCAGCGCCTTGAGACCCTACGGGTGAGTAGTGCGCTCTATAAATGGCCTGATTGATTGATTGATTGATTGACCAAGAAGGCATTATGTCCAACAGAACGACCATATTAAAAAATGTATGTACAATAAAAAATTTCCTCATTTTTCTTTTGTTCTTGCAATGCTTGTTAAAGTTTTTTTTTGAGGGGGTATAAACAATTGGAGGGTGAAGGTTGTGAACTAGTACCTGTATTATAACACTAGCAGTGGCCATACGCTAGCGGAGAATCAACAGATGGCAGATTGTGAGAGCAGGCTGAGGTGGTGTTGAGTGATGTTGAGGTGGTAGTGGTGGTGGTGGTGGTGACTGGTGCTGAGACGATGCTGAGTTCTTGCTGAGTGATGATGGTGTGGTGGTGTACTATTGCAAAGGCAATGTTGAGTGATACTGTGGTGGCGCTGGGTGATGCTGTGTTGGCCGTGAGGGATGCTGTGTTGGCCTTGAGTGATGCTGTGTTGGCCGTGAGTGATGCTGTGTTGGCCGTGAGTGTGCTGTGTTGCTGAGTGATGCTGTGGTATTGCTGAATGATGCTGTGGTGTTGCTGAGTGATGCTGTGGTGTTGCTGAGTCAGTGAGAGAGAGTGAGCCAGTCAGTGAGAGAGAGTGAGCCAGTCAGTGAGAGAGAGTGAGCCAGTCAGTGAGAGTGAGTCAGTCAGTGGGAGAGAGTGTGAGAGGGAGTCTGTGAGAGGGAGTATGTGAGAGAGTGTCTGTGAGAGAGTGTATGGGAGTGAGTGTCTGTGAGAGTGTCTGTGAGAGAGTGTCTGTGAGTGTCTGTGAGAGTCTGTGAGAGAGTGTCTGTGAGAGAGTATCTGTGAGTCTGTGAGGGAGTGTCTCAGAGTCTGAGAGAGTGTCTGAGAGAGTGTCTGTGAGAGTGCCTGTGAGAGAGTGTCTGTGAGAGAGTGTCTGCGAGAGAGTGTCTGCGAGAGTCTGAGAGAGTGTCTGCGAGAGGTTGCGAGAGAGTGTCTGTGAGAGTCTGTGACTCTTCTGCGACAGGAATGGGAACATTCTTTGTCTGGAATCAACAAAATAAAAAAAAGTCTGTTTACACTCACAGCAACACCCATCCCATGTCTGCAGCCAGCATGGTGGTGACTGCGGAGCAAAGCGCCTTACAGGCCCTGGCGGAGGTGATCAGGGAGGGGGCAGAGGCCCAATAAATACCTCATCATCTGCCCCATATCTGAAGTGTGCATTGATGTGTCAGAGCGATAGCCACTACGTCACGGGCTGTGTTTACAGTCTGCTCTGTGGTGGCGGAGGCGCTGTACGCACCTCACAGCATGCTTACAACTACCAAAGGCACAGTCCGCACAGAGAGTACCTCAGAGCCTGTGGCTATGCATTATGGAGGGAGTAAGCGTCCCTACCTTACAGTCTGTCCGAAGTGAGCGTGCACGCACACAAACATGCCCCACTGTCAGTTTACGTCAACTTTGACATCCAGAACCTCATACAATTATAATAATACCCGTACCAACGCACAGGCAAAGTGCGTCATGCCTGCCCTTCAGCGCTATCTGCTGTTTCAATGTCTTGATTAACACAGAGCTCTGTCATTGCACCTCTACCCTGATCTTCGGGGCTTCTTTTTTCCAGCGCTAACTCCCTGTAGCATGGCCGGTGTATCATGGGCCCTACTGCGAGGAAGGAAATACCTATCTGGCCACTGTTTGAATCATAACATACAGCAATAATCAGAGTTGAGAGGGCCCTCCGGCCTCTGGGCCGGTGAGACTGCACCTGCTGCACAAATGGAGCCTATGCCTCTGATAAGTCACATCTCTGCTAACACACCTTATTTCTTACCTTAGCCACACCCAGCGCTTGGGCCCAAATTACGGCTCTCATAATGCACCTCATCCTGCCTCGCAGCTGCCATGTCGATCCAAGTACGGGCTCAGACACAGCTCTGTCAGCCTACCTCAGTACCACTACTGACCCACAGCGCAGCCCTGCTAACATACAGCACCCCAAAGTCTCCACAAGTTGGGCACACACACTGCTCTGTCAGTGTACATCAATCCTGCCTCGCAGCACCCACTGGACCCACAGACGGTCCAGACATGGGAACCCACCTCAGTTCTGACGTACAGGACCCACCCTTGCTCCAGCAGGGCTCCCCTCGAATCCCCCGCCCATTCCCCGGTATTTTCTAGCCTTTTGTCAGCCTCTGTTTTTGGCTGCACACGCTGTGTCACTAGGAGACTCCGAGCTCCCAGACTCTGTGTACTGTGGTTTCCCTGTCAGGCCGTGATGATTTCACGTTCAAAGTTACTGAGAAACTTCATGCCCTGCGGGGGAGGAGCAGGAGGGGCCGGGGCGCTGCGCTGTGTATATAAAGTAAGAGCAGGCTGAGGCAATACCGGCTGATGGATAATAATATAAGGAGCAGTGGGGGATCCAGTGGTGCACGCGCACCACAGAGGAGCGGGTGGAGGGAGCGCGGCAGCGAGGCGAACGCGCGCTGCTGCGCGTGCTGGCCAACAGTGGGAATGGGTGGAGCAAAGGTGGGACATGCACCCGCCTTTGCCCAATCGCATGCCGTTTTTTATTAATAAAAAACACAAGAAGCCCAATGGCAGCCAGCGAGAGCAAAACCCCTTTACAAGAGCTCTCGCACTGCACGAGCAATGCTGCGCACTGCAACGCTAGGCGCGAGACCTAAAAAGCAGGTATTCCTCTTGACTATAACATATATCTCCATGTACCCGAACACCCGAGACTCGATTATGCAGATGTTGTCCTGACCTGAACACACTGTAGACCACAAGCAGGTAAGCCCATTGACCTGAACACAGTTTGTATAGACTTACATTGTGGGTCGCCAGAGTAGTAACATTAGCCCCCAAAACCCCGCCGTACAGGGGGGGCCCGAGCTCCAGGGGCGCCTCAGAGCAGTACACTGGATTTGGGACCAAAGAGGTAGGTGGTGGGCGGGAGGGCCTCCATGTACTTTGCAGGGGACCCCCACAAGTCTTGTAACGCCACTGTAGGTCGCTCGAGTTGTCACCCTGCTCCATGTCATTAGGACGCTATATTTAAAATCCTGAGCTTTCAGTGACAAATCATTGGTACCAGGTGCATTGGTCCAATTTGGTTGCACAGAAACAAAGACAAACTACTACTAATAAGGTTGTCAAATGCCCTGCCGCGTAGACAGACTACTTGCACATTGTACTTATCTTCAAGTAAGCTCTCCCCCGCCACCGCATAGTTTCACCCGGCCAGGCCATTGTTTGACCACTGCCCTTATCACCCTCTCCTTTTTCCCAGCTTAATCTCTTACACTCGGGCTACTCTGCGGGCATTGTGTCCTCGAGCGCGTACATCGCCTACGCTGGTCTCCTACACGACGATGTAAGTACACGCTCGCCGCCCCGCCCCCCCCCAGTTAATATATATACCTAAGCTGGATTGAGACTTGTCCTCCAGCTTCTAACAATTTACTCCTAATTCACCTTTTCTTAAGCTGTTCAATTACACCTATTCCCATTATTATGTCACCTTCTGCAATTGTTCAGAAGGTCCCATTGTTAAGGTATTCTCCTTAACTGTTGTTTAAATGTACACAGTCATACCTCCGGGACCAATGGTTTGTCTTTTTGTCTAGATCCCATCGGCTCACACTCTCTTGTCCTGATGATGATCTCCAACTAAGGAGATCTAAACGCCGTTGACTTCCCACAACCAAAAACTCCATTATAACAACTGAAATACTCATGGAGTTTTATAATGTGTTGTCAATGCGATGTAATTTTCAAAAGTCACCATCACCTATCACTTCACGCACCTTCACTTTTTGTGTGAGAACCAGGACTAGCTCCTTAAACTCTGGATGACTCTCAGTTTATGATGCTAATAAATGTGATGTCACCCTTACTACCTTGTGTCCCCTCATTTATTGTGTTCCCAATGTTACTGGTTATCTTGTTCAACCTCTAACCTAGATGAAAACTATACTTTAATCGACAGTAGCTCTGCTACACGAGGACCTGTTTGGCCTCACCCAGACCATTGTTCTTTTCAAATACTACCGTAGCTCGAAGCATGGTGTTCTGAAGACACGAAGCAAGATAGTGTGTGCCATTGTCTCTTCACCTACTTGTGTCACCTCATACATCCATGTCTGTCTATGCGTTATCTCCCGATTCCTATGACTTCATCTTCGTTCCCATGTATCTGGGTCTCCGTATGAGTTTACGCCTCTTCATATGTCAAAGTCCATGTATTGCATGAAGTCACTGTCTCTGTGTGACTGTGTCTCACTGTACCCATGCCTATATATGTGCCTGGGTCTCCACCAAGTGTCCCTGCGAGCCTCTATTCCTATATAGCCATCTCCAAGGACAACCCCTGTGTCTTACTCCAAAGTCAAATGTACTTAAAGCTGGGTGGCATGTGGGGGGGGGGGGTGGGAGGTGGTGACTACTTTTCATCAACACCCTAACACTTTGCTTTTCTGAAATATTCTATTCCAGCTGCCAGAGTGACCATGTTGGCACACAGAAGACTAAAGAACCACTGGAGCAAACTGTATTTATTCAATTTAAATGAGAAGCAAGGAATCAGAATCTCGCAGCCCGGTAACAACTGTCTCCCCAGCACACAAACGTTTGGAAACAACTGGGATAGTCCGATCGAGAGGGGCCAACTTTCACAACTCACGAACCCTTGGGCTTCTCTCCTGGTGGAGCTGGTGGTCCAGGCAGGCAACAGCCCCATTGTGGATGACAATGTGCTATGCGGACCATCTTACTTGGAGCAATGGAGCTAATTTTTCTTTATTCCAAATGTTAACAGGTGGTGCTCCCATATTGACAGTCCCCGATTTGGAGGTGCAAGAAAATGTGTCGATGAAATATTAATGTAAACAAGATCATGGTAAAAAAAACATCGTAAGCTGTGTAAAGAACAGTATGACCGTTTAATTACTATAAAAAGAAATCTCAAAACAATATTGGGACAATTTATCAATGTAGGAATTAGAAATTAAATCAAAAGTAACTAGCCATCGAACTAAAACACCCTAAAAAAATTCAAAGAACTGCATAGCATACTGCACATAATTTATCAACATATTTCACTAGCTAGCCAGATATGCACCACAGGAAGGATTCACTAACAATTCTAATGCCTGATATCTTTAACACTAGCCGTACATATATTCAACTCTACTCCGAAAGTGATGTTCATGAGAACAGAACATTTTTCATTGTTGCCATACTCATTCCATACTACTCCTTCCACCACATACTCCTTCCACACATCACTGCTGATCCTGGGATACTTTCAACTAAGTCCTTCTCTGGCCCAATAAGTTGAACAACTTTATTTGAAACCCAAGAAACTTTTTTTCGACTGCTAGTAACCTCAGCTCCAAAAAATACTGCTTTTTATATGCAATACTATGTGGTATACTATACGCAATGTCTATAGGAACTCCAGTTGCCTTGTTCCTCACTTCCTTGTTGTTAACTCAAAGGTCTACTGGAACTGAGTTTGAGTTTCTAAATATTACATTTGCACTATGGTTAAGGGATAAACTATTTGACAGCTGTGTCGAATCCAGAAACCTTTTCATTAATTCAGCATGTTAGGTTGGCTATACTAAAACATTAATGCTCATAGAGCGTCTGACATCAAGCAGCGTAAGGAATTAGCAATAATAATTTAAGATCATAAGACTACCTAATGAATACCCTTACTGCAAGTGGACTGGGCGATGTAATCCCCGGTACAACTATATAAACAGTCATTGGACATACTCAATATATATAATCCATTGGCCAACCATTCACAAGTATTTATCGTTTGGAACATTTGTCTTTTAGATTCTACAACATGACTACTTGTTATCAATTGTAATTTTTCTGCATTTAAGTTTGTCTCAGATTAAATATACTTATTAGCATTGACTTGTTCTGGGAGTCTAGACCTTTCTTGCTTGTTCCATTGTTTGCATTTTGAATTCTGATCATTGACTGAAATACCAGCAACCAACAAATGAATAGTTTGGAATGCAAATGATTCTCCTTGGGGTTCAGTTTATACCTGGACCCTTTTCCCAGGCTTCCTGAGGGTATATTAGGATTGTTCTATAGAAAACACAGACTTAGGCCTGCCAAGCTTAATAGAGAAAATGTAGGACTGAGACGATTACTTTCAACAATGTATAATTTCTTTAAAGATTCCTCACTATGCCCTGGAACTGCGAAAGCAATACAGCAATCACTTAGATGCAGCAGGCTTGAAAAAAGAGGGACAACAGGAAAAAACACCATGTAGATCATTGAACCTTCAGACACTCCTGCAATGGACACAGAAGACACTTCATTATCTTATGCGTCATATGTCATTTTAGAGATGGAATAAACATAAAGTCAATTAATATTCACATCGTGGATCTACCGGGATAGGCCCAACCAGGAACGTACTAATCTCTTTTAATCTTGACAAGAACGCTCTCTCACCCGAGGGTGACATGCTCTATGAAGAGGTTCCCTCACACTAGGACTGCAAGGTCCATGATGTGGGCTACGACTCCCCAGGTGGGGAGGAGCTGAGGTGTTTGTGATGAGTGATGGTTTTAGAGTGAGCAAGAGACAGAGTGCAAAAAAAGAGAATATACAGTGGTAATTAAACCTACCTCCAGGGTGCCTAATAAATTGTATTCCGTGGCCAATTGAGGCTAGGGTTAAAAAGAAGCCTGGGGCCAGGAAAAAATATATACCACTTTCAACATGTTTCTGCCCGCTGTGGTCCGAAAAACAGGGTTCCAGGGCATTCATCAGGCCCAAAAATGATATAAAGTCACACTGTGTGTCATTTGATAAACAAAAACTATAATGGCCAACCATTAGAGAAACACAGAGAGCATGTCCTACTAAATGACAGCAGAATGATCATGACAACAGAAAGATCACGCAAATGGTGTCTCTTACAAACCACAATAATAGGCAGCAAGAACAGGTTCTGCTTATACAGACTGCATAAACAGACCGCCAACTTACCACAGAAAAGCAGACCATGACAAGAGGCCCATTTTACTGATCGTGGAAACATACTGATCAGAAAAATGACAAAAGAGGTGCTGTTTAGTGACCAGATAAATACAGATATTGCAAGAACAAGTGTCACTTATTGGCCTCATAAAGAAATACCTAGACAACAGGTGCAACTATTGATTACATTGAAGACAGAAAACGGGACAGTTACTGGCCACAGGAAGACAACAATGAAGAAAGATGATCAGAGAAACATACAGACCAGAAGAAAGGGTACCACATACAGACCAGAGAAACACACAGCACAGAAATGATCACAGACCACAGAATCATACATCATGACAAAAGGTGCCTCTTACTGACCACACAAGTGCAGTCTGTCAAGTCCTCCTAAAAGACTAGAGAAATACAGAGATACTTAGAATATGTGCCACTGAACAACCACAGAAAGTTAGATCCTGTCAGTAGAGCAACTTACTGTGAATAAAAACACAGACCGTGACAAAACATGTCTCCTATTGGGGGGCGTGGCCTGCAGCCAAAGAAGATGGCCGCACACTAGGCGAGCTGCTGTAGCAGGGACATAAACTTCGCCTACCATCCGGCATAATCCGCCCGTTTGAAGGGAATCTTCGGTTTTCTGACGCTGCAGAGAAGCGGTGGGCTGCCTTCCCTGCCAGCTCCGCTATGGAGTCTAATCCTGTGGTTGCTCTGAGGCCTGGACCCGCACCGTGCAGTCTGAAAATGGCGCCTGTCACAGCCTAGCACAGCCGTTGTCATCTGGGGCTTGCGGTGCGGCGTGTGGAGAGGCTGCGGGCGACGGCTGTGATGCGCTTTGGGTCCCTGGAGGATTGGATCCGTGGTGACATGTGTCCTGTGGTGTGGTGGTTCCTCGTCCGGGACGCTGCGGGCCCGCGGCACGATGGTGGAGGCGGAGGGACCGGCCGACCCCCCAGAGGTGGTAGACATTGTAGGCCTGACATCTGGACTGCCGCGGCCGGGCCCGCTCGGTGTGTAAAGCAGCGGCACTAGGCGTCGCCTGGGGGCGCGAGTGGCGGGCTGCAGTCCAGCAGTCACAGGTAGATTGACAGCAAGGCCCAGGCGGGACGAAGTCTACTGGGCCTGGGTGCGTGTGGATTGCGAGCGCTTCAGGAGCATAAGCGGCACCCAGGCTGTTGGAGAGTATTTGGAAGTCCCACCGCGGTGTGACATTGGTTGCGTGGCGGCATCGGGGATCTCGTAGAGTTGAGGAGGCACTATAGGGACAAGGCCGGAGTTGAGACTTTGGTGGTGGGTGAGGCAGCAGCGGGCGCGACATGATGGAGGCCTGAGTATTCGTGGGCACTGGAGCCCGGTGTCCACAGTGATTGGGGCCTGTGGCTCTGCTCTAACTGGTGGCATAATAGTGAGAGCGGCCCCCACACAACATGAAGCGCCGCGGCGCCTGTGGGCCAGCGGTCTGGCAGCTTGGACTTTCTGGATTGAGGCAGCATTCCCCCCGGTACACTGGTGCCTGGCACGTCTCTGGCCCCACGTGGGATTCACAGGCCCGGGAAGAGTTGTCCGGCGCCAGATACAGACTGTACCCTGTTGTGGAGGGACTGTCTAAGCGGCAGGGTGCCATCACGCCCAGTAGGGCATAGACTCAGTCGCAGGGGGCGAGAGGCATTGAACGGAGCGCATAGGGATAGCCCGGGAGGTGCCCAGCGGCGGACTGCATCGACTGTGGTGGTGGTCACGAGGCTATGGGCCGCAACAGGGCGCAGACGCAGGGCCAGACTAACTACATCGACAAATACGCCGTCAACATGGGATGGGATGACAATCAGCCAGTGGGGAGCCAGAGAAGCGAGACGACAGTCAGTGGACTCGACCCATCACTTAAAGACATTATGTCAGCCATCATTGATATGCGCGGCACCATTAAAGAGATGCGAGGCACCATGGAGCCCAAGCTCGATTCCGTGACTGAAGAGGTCAACCTATTGTGCGCGTACTTTGGAAAGATGTCCAGTAAGGTAGCGGGGCTGAAAGCGGCATTGGTAACTTGCAGTCTAAGACAAAGAGGTTGGAGGAACAAGTAGCCTCACTTACTAAAGGCCAAGCAGACATGGCCGCCCGCCTGGAAAATCAGGAAGGCCGGGCGCGTTGAAATAATGTCTGAATTGGGGGAGTTCCGGAGGGCATGGAGGGCCCATCAACAAACTGGTTCGTAGTGGACTTCATACTCAACCACCTTCAGTCAAAGCGCCTCTCTAACTTCTTCTCTGTGGAGAGAGCTCATCGGGCACTGAGGGGGAGACCCAAGCCGGGAGCCCCGCCACGCATCATTATCGCCCGCATCCTAAACTACAGGGATTGAGACACAATCCTGTAGGCATCAAGGGTGTCCGAGGACCTGCACCTGGACAACATCACAATTCGTTTCTTTCCCGATTTTACACTAAATGTGCAGCGTGAGCGGAGATGGTTTGAAGGGGTCATGAGGGCCCTAAGGGATCAAGGAATAAAATACATGATGCTGTACCCGGCTGGCCTCAAGATCCTGGAAAGCGACAAGGCGTTTTTCTTCGACACGCCGTCCAAGGCGAGTGACTGGATGGAGTGGTGCGGACTGTGGGCTGCCAGGATGGCTCGAGAAGCTCTGCCCAGGGCCGCGCTGGTCAGGGGGCTCAAAGCAGGAACGGTCCATCACAAGAACCCCAGCAGCTCGAGCAGACATCCCACAAGTGACTGCGGTGGTAACGTTAACCTGGGGCACTGTTGGGGAACGCTGTGGGGAGGGTAGCATGCCTCATAGGTCCTTGTATGTAGGTGGTGGTCGGATGGGAAGACCGGGGGCAGCGGACTCTTCGGACTGTGTCTCCTGTGTGTTTTGCTACTGCGAACTGAGGGTCTCTGGCGTACCTCTGCAGCATGGGGGGGGGAGGAGTGGGAGGGGGGTGTGGACAGGGAGATCCACCTAATGGGTGAGCACTCCGCCATGGGGTTGAAGGGGCGACAGGCACTCTGCATGTTTAAGAGTTGGATGGTTGGGGACTCACTTAGCAGGGAGGCAGGGAGGGGGGTGCGAGTTGGGGGGGTAGAAGTATGGGGGAATGTTTATGGTTAGCTCAGGGTGACTCTATTTCCTATGTTTATGTGACATTTTCTAGGGGTGGGCATGTGCGGGAGGGGGATCTGGGACAGTTTAACTTGTTGTGCCTCAATGGGTGATCAAGATTTGGTCAAATCAAGATGAACCAACTATTTTTGATCAGATTAATATAGAATTGCTTGGATGGGAAGGGGAATACATTGTATTGGGCGATTTTAATTGTATTATGAATTACAACTTAGATACAACTAGGAAAAATTCCTTCCAGAGAATGAGGAAAACTAGAGCTGCAATTCTGGATCTAGCGACTACTCATTTCCTGAAAGATGCTTGGAGATGCTTAAATCACAAACTAGCTGGTTACACATATTATTCTGCCGCTCATAAGCTATGCTCACGTATAGATATGATCTGGGTTTCAGACTTTATCCTCAGTAACTGCTCAATGGCTATATATCCAAGGGTAACCTCAGACCACAATCCAATTTCTTTGACTTTCGAGGTCACAGCTGAAGAGTTTTCTCCTCGCCTTTTCTCATTTCCGAGATATTTGTTTACTGATTATGGGTTTGTGAATCAACTTAAAGAACACATAAAAGAATTCATCGATATAAATATACAATCCAGTCAACCATTGATAGTTTGGGATGCTTGTAAAGCTAGTATACGCGGATTCACACAACAATATATCTGGCGATAAAATAAAGAACATCGAAATCTAAATGAGAAAAGGCTTGGAGAAATTCGTGACATTGAGCTTCAGCTATCAGAAGCTCTGTCTGATGGGGCATCGAATTTAGATATACTTAACTTTAAACTAATTGAACTTAAAATTGCATTAAAGGATTTTCTCAGGGCCAAGAGTATTAACAAATAAAAAAATATCAACTTGATCAATATGAAAACGGTGATAAAATTGGTAAACTTTTGGCCTATAAAGTTGCTGAAGATCGATCACAGAACATAGTTAAAGAAATTAAAGGAGATAATAATCAATTATTTTACGACTCTAAATCAATATTGCTACAATTTGCTTCCTTTTATCAAGCTCTATATACACCAGAGACTACAACCTCGGAGGATTGCATTAAAAATTATATAGAGCTTAATATGGTTAAAACCTTAGAACCGGAACAATCTGTACAACTAGGGGAAGACATTACAGCTATAGAAATTAGGGACGCTATTAACTCCCTAGCAACAGGGAAAGCAGTAGGGGAGGATTCTATTCCTTTGGAATTATATAAATGCTGTGCCGAGGACCTGACACCTTTATTAATGGATGTGATTCGTGCTATAGGTAATGGGCAACAGGCACCTAGATCTTGGAATCTAACTCAAATTATCTTCTTTTTAAAAAAGGGTAAAATACCTCAAGAGAGATGTTCATACAGACCAATCTCGCTTATCAACAGCGATGCTAAAATCTTCGCCAAAATATTGGCTACTAGGCTCGCGCCAGTTATGTCTCAGCTTGTATCTTTTCAGCAACATGGATTTATTCCAAAACGCGATACTACAGCGCATATTAATATGGCCATTTCTGCTTTTGATGCTGCACGGACTCAGTCCGCCCCACTCGGTATGATTCTACTAGATGCAGAAAAAGCATTTGACCGAGTGGGGTGGGGCTTTTTATGGGTAGCTTTACAAGCATTTGGTATTAGCGGCCAATTTCTGAGATGGATTCAATCACTTTATGATAATCCTGCGGGCAAAGTATCTTATATGGGAAAATGCTCTCCTATGTTCCCAATTAAGAGGGGGACAAGACAGGGGTGTCCTTTATCACCCCTGCTTTTTGCTTTAGGTATGGAACCTTTTTTAATTGCATTACAACGCCAGGCCCTAATCAACCCTTTCTTCAATGGCTTAAATAAGCTTGACATTACTGTATATGCGGATGACGTAGCAGTGTTCTCCTCGGATGTGCCTCAAGCCTTGAAAGGTATCATAATTGAAGCAGGTATATATGTCTCAGTCTCTGGCTATAGACTTAACACCACTAAAACTCAAATTGTTACGAATTACCAGCTGTCCGTTCCCACTCCAGGAATTTGCGGTGTCGCAACGTAGCTTGGTGTCAAAATCTCTTTGGAATTGTAGCACTAAATTATGAAATATTATTAAAAGAGACTGCTATGCAATTTAAGAAATGGCATAAATTACCACTTAGTATCATTGGCCGAATAAATTTAATTAAAATGAAAATCTTGCCAAAATACCTATATTTATTTCGTGCAATTCCTCTACGCGTAAACAATTCCTATTTTCTTAGATTAGAAGGAATTATTAGTAGTTTTATATGGGGGGTATAAAAAAGCCAGACGAGCCGTCTCCTCACTTAAACTTCCGTTTAGTCAAGGAGGTCTGGCTCTCCCGGATTTCAAGCTATATTATTGGTCGGCTTTTTTGGTTCGTTTTCGTAGTTTAACAGTTTTTGATAAGTGTTTGTATTTTCATAAATTCTTACTCGGACAAGATGCTAATATGTTTATTTACAGATTAAATGACCCTAATTATTTCAAAAGGGTTAAATTTAAGACGGTACGAGATACCGTTAATATCTGGCGTTCCATCATGAATAAATTTAATATTTCTTACTTACATTATAAAACACCTTTGTGGGGGAATCCAGGCTTTCCTTTAATTTTTCAGGATTCAACATGCCGATTATACTTAGAATCTGGTATTAAGCTCTTGGGAGATTTGTATGATCATCAAGGATTAATGGCGTTTGAAAAAATAAAGCAATGTTATAATTTATCAGAACTGGCTAGGTTTAAATACTATCAGATTAAAGATTATTTGGTGAAGAAATTAGAACTCACTATGGTAATAGATTCTGATTTTTGGGACTGTATTTATAGAGAATCAGACAAAGCCATGATTAGCATAGGATATAAGATATTTTCTGACTTTAACACTAGCGACATCATAAAATTAACTGAGAAATGGAATAGAATATTAGCTTTAAATGTACCACCTGATCTAATTACTTTATCTCTTAAGAGTTTAAATACATCAGTTCATTCTTCTAGCCTTAAATTACAAATGTTTAAAACTATATGTCAATTATATCATACCCCCGAGAGAATTCTTAAATGGGCAAGTAATAATAACTATAGTGAACGTACGAAATGCCCTAAATGTGATCTAAGTGGTGCTGATATTGTTCACATGTTTTTTTCTTGCCCTCATATTAGTGAATATTGGGATGGAATAGTCAAGGTGGTTTCTGATAGACTTACTGAACCTATTTCTTTCTCACTAACTGATGTGTTGATTGGTATATGTGGGGGTTCTAGTACATTTAGTGATTTGTTGAATATATTAGTTACTTGTGCAAGACTTATTATTGCTAGAGCTTGGATTCAGAAAAATCCACCAACTGTTATGGAATGGTGGTACTTAGTTAAGGAAACATATACTATGGAGATCACCCTTGCTATTTCAAAGGGCCTTCGGGCTAAACGAAAAACTGACAGAATCTGGGGATTATTTATGTCTTAAAAATAGTATACTTTACTTACTGTTTTCTCTATTATTTATTTTTTATTCTGTATGATCTCTTTACTGCTTATGACTAATGAAATGCTTAATGTTTTTCCTTTGACTCTACTGAAATCTGTGTAGATGGATTTTGTCTATCGTGACTTTTTTTCTTTGTGCTCATTTGATGCAAATAAAAAATATTTTTTTTAAAAAACAAGATTTGGTCATGGAACGTCAATGGGTTGGGTAACAAGATTAGGCAAACACTTGTCCTGCAGTATCTGAAACGCCATCCCCCTGATGTAGTATTCTTACAGGAGACTGACCTACGGGGCAACACATGCAGGGCTCTGGACCAGTTTGGTTACATGATGGTGGCCCACTCTGGGTTCACGCCGGGATCTAGGGGGGTGGGAATCCTAGTACGCAAGGCTCTCCCGATTGTGGTCATGGGCACGTGGGCAGAGGGCTTGGGGTGTGTGGTGGCTGTGGCGGTCAAGTGGGAGGGTCACACGTTGGTGTTCAGCTCCTGTTATATCCCGCCTGGGCTACACGCACAGGCATATGTTAAACTAGGGGCCCATTTGGCGGACCTTCCTTGGGGCACTTTGATTTTGAGGGGAGACACCAATGCGGTCATGGATGCCGACCTGGACTGCTCTGGAGAAAGGCAGGGGCACAGGGGGGAGGCGGGCTTGAGTGGCTTTGTTGCAGCACTGGGACTCAGTGATATTTGGCACATACATCAGCCCTCACAAAGACACTACACCTTTTACTCTGCACGGCATGGATCTTTCTCCAGAATAGATCATCTTTTGACCCGGGGAGACCTATAAGGCAACTTCGTGGACTCCTGTATCATGGCCTGGGGAATCTCGGATCATTCCCCAGGGAGTTACTCTTAGAGGACGGCAACAACTAGGGTGGCCTTCCCTAGAATTGACACATGGCGCCTCAAAGATGACTCCATGGTCAATAAGATACGTGAAGGCTCCCAACTGTACCTCGCTGAGAATCAGGGATCGGTTGATTCCCAGTTAACTCTGTGGAAGGCATTTAAAGCTGTCTTGAGGGGTCAGGCTCAGGCGCTGATTGGAGCCCAGAAAAAGGAGGAGGCACTTAAAGTGGCGCAGCTGGAGCGGGAAATTGAAAAGCTCGAACGGGAGACGGGGGGCCCCCCTCGGTGGAGCATAGCCACGAGCTTGCCCTCAAACAGCAGGAACTTCGCACGTTGGCGGAGAGTGAGGCACAGATCTATTCCCTGGCCACGCAGCATCAGATATACGATGCCGGGGATAAAGGCATGAAGTTGTTGGCGTGGCTTGAGCGTAGGGACCGGGAGCGATCCTGGGATGTGAAGGTGAGGGGTGAGTCGGGAGAACCGCTATCCACCGGGACTGAGATAGCTGAGGACTTCGCGTCCTATTTTGAAGGGGTTTATACCCCTGTTTGCACCCGATCGGAAATGGATTGCGAAGAGTTCCTGCGGGACTTCGCTTTGCCTATGCTGTCCCGGGAGCAGTCTGATGGTCTGGACGCTGACCTTACGGCGCAAGAGCTCGGGGAGGCCCTCAATGCCCTCCAGTCCGGAAAGGCGCAGGGGCCCAATGGGCTCCCAGTAGAAATATACAAGAGGCAAGCTAGTGTGGTGATTGAGCCCCTCAGACGAATGTTCCTCGATGCGAGGGACGTTTGGAGACTCCCGCCGGATCAGCGAGAGGCCACGATTGTGTTTATACATAAGACCGGAAAACCGGCGGACCGATGCTCGTCTTACCGCCCTATATCACTCCTTAATGTTGAGGCCAAGGTGTTGGCTAAAGTCTTGGCGACGAGACTGCTCTCGGTTCTACCGGATCTGGTTCATGTAGATCAGTCAGGATTCATGGCCCACAGGAGTACTAGGCACAACCTGCGCCGCCTTTATGGATTTTTATACATGGCGGAGGACATCGGCGACACCCAAACGGCCCTAATGACGCTGAAGGCCTCCATGGTCTTCGATAGTATCAAATGGCCATACTTATTCATGGTCCTGAGACGATTAGGCTTTGGGCCTGTCTTCTGCAGCTGGATGCGTTTGCTGTACACACAACCGGTGGCAAGTGTGAGAGTCAATGGGGCGATGTCTCGGACGTTCCCCCTGCAGCGGGGCACCAGGCAAGGTTGGCCACTATCCCCGCTTCTCTTTGCCTTGGCCCTGGAGCCATTGGCCCACTGGATCCGGTGGGAGCGGTCTTTTTGGGGCTTGGCCCTGTCTGGTGAGTGAGAGGAGCATATATCTCTATACGCTGATGACAACGTCCTATATATTGCCCGACCATACCATTCAATGGTGCAGGCGCTCCATCTTTTTGAACTCTTTGGCAGTTACTCCGGCTACACGATCAATTGGGCCAAATCCCTGATTTACCCACTGTCGGCCCCCTCCAAAGGTCCTGTCGGGCTGTCCAGCATCGATAGTTACGGAAGGGTTTAAATATCTGGGGGTGTATGTCCCTAGGGACAGGTCGGAGTTCTTCGTCCAGAATCTTGAGCCGCTCCCGGCACGGTTGGCATCAGATGTTGCCCATTGGAGGTCCTTGCCTCTTTCCCTAATGGGGCGCGCTGCGCTCTTTTAAAATGCTGGCGCTCCCGCGCCTCCTCTATATCCTGCAAAACATGCCATTCCCGGTTTCCGAGTGGGGTGTTTCAACGGGTGTCTCAGGCCTTGAGAACGCTGCTGTGGGATGGGAGAAATCCGAGAATTTCACTACGTAAGCTCACAAGGGGGGTGTACGACGGGGGGCTGGCCTCCCAGATGTGCAGTTGTATTATTGGGCCTCTCAGTTGCTGGTCATCAATGACTGGATTTACGGGGAGAGTTCGGACCCGGCCTATAGGGTTGATTGGAACGTCATGCCGGAGGGTAACTGCGAGCCCCTGTTATACTCGCGGAAGCTGCGCAAAAATCTGCCCTCGCATCCTGGGGGGTATACAACCGTTACAACGCAACTTTTACAACGCACTACCATTACAACAAAACTTTTACAACGCAAAATCCATTACAACGCATGCATTTACAACGCAGTCATTACAACGCATGACACTACAACGCACACCACTACAACGCATGTCATTACAACGCAGTCATTACAACGCATACCATTACAACGCATAGCATTACAACACATAGTACCCTACACTATCCAACACTTACCCTACTGTTGCACCCCCTGGAGTTAGAATAGTAATTTTTACCCCTACACTATCCAACACTTACCCTACTGTTGCACCCCCTGGAGTTAGAATAGTAATTTTTACCCCTACACTATCCAACACTTACCTTACATGCAATGTAATGTAATGCGTTGTAATGGTATGCGTTGTAAATGTAGTATGCGTTGTCGTGGAATGCGTTGTAAAGGTAGTTTCAAAGAATTCGTTGTAATGGTATGCGTTGTAATGGTGTGCGTTGTAATGGATGTTGCGGTGTAAAAAATGCGTTGTAAAGGTAGGCGTTGTAAAAGTATGCGTTGTAACGTCATACATCCATACTGGGGCGGTGGTTCAATGTTGGAGGGAGGCTAATAAATACTTGGGGTGGGCGGGCACTGTAACGGGGAGGACCCCGCTCTGGACCGGAGATCTGCTGACGGAGGTGAAACGACTATCAGGTTGTAAGGTGTGGAAACTGATCGGGATAGACTATCTTGGGGATGTCTGGAAGGGGAGTGCCCCTAGAACCTTCCAATATCTCAAAACCGAGTATCAAATGCTTGATTCCCAGCACTACCATTACCTCCGCTTAGTGCATGCCCTACGCATGCATATAGGCGCAGACACCTCGGTTCCAGAGTACTCGCCTATGGAAGACAGGCTACTGCTGGATCCCATTCTCGAGAAACCCACGGCCACTATTTACCGTAAACTCATAAATATTATGCCTGATCCATTGGTGTCCCTGAGGGCTAGATGGGCGGAAGATATTGGAGACCTTTCAGACGATGATTGGCAGGACGCCCTGCAAAGCCCCCGCGAGGTGGCGATTCGGATTCGGTTCTGCCTGGTTCAACTAAAAATCCTGCATCGGCTGTATTACCCGTGCACTCACCTAGTTGCTTGGGGCAGGAGTCTGTCCCCGCTGTGTGCCAGGGGGTGTCAAGGAGAGGACTCCTTTTTTCCATATTCTTTGGGACTGTCCGTACATTTTGCAGTTCTGGACAAGGGTGCCACATACAATGGCAACGGTAGTAGGCTCACCGGTCCCGGTGGACCCTTGGTGGTTTTTACTTATGATTAAGGGTCCGACGGACTGGTCACGCTAAGCTGAGATTTGGCTGGCCCTGGCAGCTGGAGTGGCTAAGAGGAATATTGCTCGCTTATGGTGGGTGCAGGAGCCTCCACAATGGGACCAGTGGCAGCGAGACCTGGACTGGTGTCAGAGGGCGCAGGAGACTGTGTACAAGGCTAGGGGTGGTGTGAAGAAATGGAGGAAGGTCTTGGGTCCCTGGCGCAAATACAGAGCCCAGAGAGGGGGGCGGGACAGGACTGATAAGCATTGTTGTTCTATAACACTGTATCATTTGCTTTCGAGGGCGGATTGTGTTGATATCCTTGCACATGCCATGTATACATTGTTGTGTATTTGCTGAGTCACTGATCAAAGTTAATAAAAAGGTTATTAAAAAAACATGTCTCCTATTGACCATAGAAAAACAAACAGTGTCAAGGGGTGCCAATAGTGGCAACAAGAGGTGTGCTATAAACCAAGTATTTATCTGCTACACTGCAATACACTGTTCCAAAAGTGACCTCATAGACAAGGGCTGGTTCTGCTCTTCTCACCATGGCAACAGAAAAGAATGCAGAGGCCTGCTCCAAAGGGCCTAGAAATAGAGTGCAGTTGACTACGCAGGTCAGATATATAGGAGTGGGACAGTCCGCCCAAAACAAGAATGGCTGGGGTCAAAGGGCCCAAGGACCCAAACATGGATAAGCTGAACATGGTGGCTCGGGGTCAGACTTGGAAGGATCACATAGAGATGGAGCAAGAAGCTGCCCGCCGATGGCCATGGCGATGGGGATTCATGGCCACCACTAATGAGGAGCTGCTCAAAGACGAGTTAAGATGCAAGGAGAAGTCACCAACTCTGAAGGTCCCTAAGCACCTGCAGGTGCGGCCAGCATCCCCCTTGGAGAAGTATATCAAAGTATTACCATCACCTCCTGTCCCAAAGACCACTACGGGTCTCATCGGCTGGAGGTCCACAGTGCCTGGCCTGGAGCTGGAGAAGTACAACCCCACTAGGCATGTGAAGGGCAACTTTTACAAACAAATGGGGTGGGCACCCGAGGGTGCAGACTGACCATGGAAAACCCATCAAGATACAGAAAGCAGGACTTGGGTTGAAGAAAGGAGGCTAACGGGCATGGTTATCTGGTATCACTGCCTAGTTTTAAATCAGCATACATTTACTTGTTTCATATACATGCGTAGAAATGTATGGCTAGAGCTTGGGGGAACGCCTTGCAAAGTAAGAGTCGTGCTAAAGCCATCCAGGAAACTACGCTCCCCAGGAGCAGGTAGTACAGACAGAGAAAGATATAATGTTGCAATTAAACTATCTATTTAAATAGCAATCCAAGAGTTATTTGGTTTATAATGCCATAATGTTTAGTGATGGTATCTCCACGCTCAGCAATGCTTGTTTTATCAACTTGAAAATCATGAAGGGCAGAGTCCATGCTATCCATGATTAAAACTTGGTAACTGCTGGAAACACAAATATCCAAGCATGCCTAACTCAAATCAGATATGATGTTGGCAAAGCCAATTCTGAGAGTCCAGTAAAGCTCAGGAGGCACGTATGTCAATCAACAGTTATATAAAACACCAATGAAGCAATTAGTGACAAAATATGTATCTCATGCTACCTTCTGCTATGAAATCGGTTTAATAAAAAATACACCGATTATTGAAATATCTTTATGCCAAAACACCCCGTATCACCAAATATCTTGCTTCCTACAATCTCAGTATCAAAGCTTTCACTTTAATATTCGTGTACCTTTCTTTAAATCTCACATGTCCTGAAATCTTATTCCAGCACCTATCCACATTCTAAAACGGGTTCCATATGTAACCATGCATCCTGAAATGTTTCTCCCAAATTAATCCTGAAACCTGTTTTTTACAGACATACCTAAAAATAATTCTCCAGAAAATCACTATAACCTCGGATCTTTTTCCAGAACATCCTTATCCTAACTTCATTTTCTAGAATTTGTGTCATTAAATGTCTGCTATCTTGAAAACGGTCTCCACAATTCTCCACAATTTCCATCCATACTAAAATGTATTTCTGACAAACACCCGTACCTCAAACTCTTTTCTCCACAAGTAACTCTATTCCCAGCAGTCTTATTCTATAATCCGATTTATTATTCAATAATACTGCATTCCTACGTTTCATCAAACATTGTTGTTGCATTGAATCTCGAAAATATTTTAGGTAGAAATAATCTATTTATTGTAACAAAAGCAAGCAGGTACAATCTGCCCAACCGGACAGCAAGATGTTCACTCAGGATCTGCCAACCGCTCTAGCTTCGCGTTCCATATTCTATGAACGCGAAGCACAGAGCGTGCAACAGAACACAGATAGCGTGCATAAAAGAAAGATACACAAGGACTCGGAGTAATGAAGATTACTGGTAAGTAACCGGGGCATCACTGGTGATGATCGGTCGACTTTGAACTCATGCCAAGTTCTCTCCTCTTCACAGACAATTTGTGCTCTGCTTTCCTCAGTTGCGCTGCTGAAGTCCGTCAAGTGCAGGAGATAGCAGGAATTTCTTCCTGACTGTGGTATCGTTTTAAATGTAGGAGTGGAGCTTCCGCTGTTTTAAGCGTGTCACATGCACATTGTTTGGTGGACATTTTAATAGGTCTATAACACGGCGATACGCATGCCATTTTACCCTGTTGCAGTTTGTCAACGAGCGCCACCACATCGTTTGGAGGCCATCTTATTTTTCTATCACGGTGATACGCACACCATTTAGGAACATTCAATGGGACTTTAAAATGCGTAATCTTATCGTTTTAGCAGCATTTTGTGTTAGTTCCAATTTCAGTGATGCGCACACCATTAGCCTAAATATAGGATATGACGTAAATTGGTGCCATTATAACCGTACAACATCGGTGATACGCACACCAATTATACAAATGTGCATCGTTACTTCATTGGGCGATTATCTGCAAAAAAAATTCTGGTGCTACACACACCATTCAAGTTGCTTACGTGAAACAAACGTAATAAGTACCCTAGAATATACAGTGACATGCACAAATATTTCCCCACACACAATCAAGTTGTAAAGTTTTTGTTTCTCCTTGTAAATTTTAACCGTGATTGCAATACTGATTGCCATTTTGTATTGATTGCTATTTTGTATTGATTGACTTTAAGCGTTTTCATGCGCATATTGTACACTTGTATTATTTTGGGATACTACTTAATATAGTAATGTTAAAGCCTTTGTTGCATGTAATATTAGTTAGACATTAACAATTTTTTTTTCTTTCTGGTTGTACTGGTGGCTAATCTTTGTTCCCAGTAACATGCAAGCCATCATACCATCTTCACCATTTTTAAACTTCCTGATGATCCGCTGATTAGATGGAAAAAGTGGTTCAGGGCATTTAATGCATACTTAGGAGCTATAAATGGATTCAAATTTAGCCCTGATAGAAAAAAGTGGATCCTAGAGCATTCTGGGGCAGAATATTTTTTAGCATTTACCTAAAATGGTGAATGTTGATTCTGAAGAAGAATTGTATGAATACGAGGAGGCAATTTGATGTTTGGAGATGTATTTTGATAAACCAACTAACTTATTTGCCAGAAAACTCAAATATTTTCATGAGAGCAGACTTTATCTGAATCAATTGATGTATATGTGGCGGCTTTTTGGGTATTAGCAATGAAGTTGGAAACGTCACTTATCAGCTGATTAGAGATCAGTTGATCACCAGATATACTATAAAAGAATTCAGGAACTTCTTCTGACCTATAAGGATTCATCACTTGAAGAAACTATTGAGACAGCCAACAGTATTCAGGATTCCAAGGAGTATTTGAAGGAGCTTTACAAATTTTCATCAGAGACTATTGCTATTGTCACAAATAAGAAGCCTGGTTTCCCTAACATTAGTTCATAGCAGAAGCTTAAGTCTACGCCTGATTATATGTGTTGTGTGGGTCGAAAAAGCATCTAGGGCCATATGTATCAAAAAAGAGTTTTGAAATTCTCAAATTGCGATTTTTAGCGAATCGCAATTAGAGAATCGCAAAATACAATGTATGTAGGATTTGCTAAAAATGTTGCGAATCCTACATATTCCTTATTTGCAAATCACAAATTGAGATTTGCAAATAAGGAATACATTCCCATTCATTCCTATGGGCTAGGAGGCCCATAGGAATGAATGGGAAGACATTCTCAATTTGCGATTACCAATTACAGAATCACAAATTGAGAATGCAATTTCAAGTTTGCAAGCGTGCCAAAAGGACACCCTGTTGCACCCCTGAAATATGCATGTGTGCACATTTTGCGCACACAGATGCCCTAAGAGCATGTATCTGCAACAGTTGGCACTTTTAAAAAATCATAAAAGTGCTTTTTTGAGAAAATCGCAAATTACCACCAACTTGAAGTTGGTGGTAATTTGCAATTCCTTAAGGCCAAATAACAAATTTCTTGTGCTTCCAGAATTGCATTTAAGGAATCGCAATTTGCAATTCCTTAATTGCATTCGCAAAATAGAGAATCGCTAATTTTGCAATTCTCTATTTTACAATGGCCTTTTGAGATGATACATCCCGAAAGGCTTTTTCCAATTCGCAAACGGGCCGATTCTGAGAATCAGCCCATTTGCAAATGGGAAAAAGGCTTGATACATATGGCCCCTAGCTTCTTATAGATAGTGCCCAGCACTAGGGAAAGAATGTAATAAATGTGGAGTCTTGAATCACTTTGCAAGGGTATGTAGAAGTATAAAAATGTTAAAGTCAACTCTCTGATGGAAGAAGAATCTGCTCATATAGCTAAAGAAATGGGAAATATAGGGGCATATGCATCAATGTAGGCTTTGGCGATTCCTTAATTGCGGTTATTAAGGAATCGCAATTAAAGAATTGTAAAAGCCTATGCATGTAGGAATCTCTATAAAATTAGCGATTTCCAAACATTCCTTAATTGTGACTCGCAAAGTGCGAGTCGCAATTCAGGAATGCCTTCCCATTACAATTACGCCTGCAATTTCAAAGGTGTCAAAAGGACACACTGTTGCACCCCTGAAATTGAACTGTTCACACATGTTGCACACACACATTCCCCAGGGGCATCTGTGTGTGTAACCTACAACTTTGAAAAAAGCACTTTAGTGCATTTTTTCAAAGTTTTTGCAAATTACCATCAAGGTCAAATTGATGGTAATTTGTGACCCCTATTAGCGAAATCGCTATTTGCGATTTCTTCATGCATTGCATTTAAGAAATTGCAATTTGCGATTCCTTAAATGCAATTGCAATTTAAGAAATCGCAACATATTCCGATTTCTTTAATTGCGAGTGCATTACATTTTAATGCAATGCAAAAGCCCTTTTTGCGGGTGCAAACAGCAGATTTTTGCGAATCGCACCATTTGCGCTCGCAAAAAAGGTTGATGCATGTGCTTTGTGTTAAGGCATGTGAGAAAGATGGGCCTCTCTGCAAAGACCCTGTTGAAAAGTTTATGGTGAAGAGAATTATGATTCCTTTATTAACTGATTTAGGTTCTAAAATCATGATAATTTCGAAACAAACCTTGCTTGAGGACGGGCTTATGTAAGACCTTTACCTTCCAATATTTATCCTGGAGGGTACAATGGGGTCAAAATAGATCTTGAAGTGTATTCTGAATCTTAATTACAATTTAAAGAAGGTATAGTTGTGGGGAAGTTTTATGCGTCAGTTGCAGGACCAGACATTTTAGGGTGGCAACATTAAGGGTGTTTGGGGCTTTAATTGAGACGTGGATGTTACCTTCAAGTTTTGAGTGTGAGTGAATTTGTTTATTTTCCCATGAGCATGGGTGACATTTTGGAGCGATACAAGAGCATTTTTGCGGTAGAATTAGTCACAGTGAGCAATTTGGAGCATCACAACAAGTTAAAAGAAGGGACTCTGCCTGTCAAGCATAAATTACATAGAGTTCCATTGAGCCTCCGAAAATAATTAACTGAACTGTTGAAGAATTTGTGTCAAGAGGGCATTATGGAGCGTATTGATTGCTTTTTATGGCTGTCTCCCATTGTGGTAGCTCATAAGTAAAATAAAAAGCTGAGAATGTCTATAGATCTGAAAAGTTTAAACAAGGCTATATGAGGGGATGGGCTTCCAATTCCCAGGATCGATGATTTGATTGTGTCCTTATCTGAGGCATCTGTATCTTCCAAGTTGGGCATGCTTTCTGCCTATCACCAACTTGTTCTCAGTAAAGAACCCAGTTATATGACTGCTTTTGTCACTCCGGGTGGTGTTTTTCAATTTTGTAAAGTACCATTCGGATTGGCTTCGGCAGTTGCTCCTTTTCAAAGATGATTGAGGATGTTCTGGGCAGTATTCTTGGTGTTTTAATTTTCCAGGATGATGTGCTAGTCCATGGAAAGGCTGAAACTGAGCACAATAACAGGTTGAGTGTGGGTTAAAAGCCATGGCAGAAAGAGGTTTGAGATTGAGAACAGAGAAATGTGTTTTTGGAGTGGAGAGATTGAATATTTGTGACATGTAGTGTCCTGCATAGGAATGTCACCAGACCAGCCTTACTCAAAGCTATTGTTAATGTATCCAAACCTAAGGATTGTGATGAACTTCATGCCTTCATGGGTATATGTGAATTCTATAGGAAGTTAATTCTGGATTTTGTCACCATTGCAGAACCTTTGTTAAGGTTATTTAAAAAAATTACATTTGTTTGGGTATGGAGCAGCGAGATGATTTTGACACTATCAAGAAGAAACCTAGTTATGCTCCTTTACTAAGTCCTTTTATACCAGGGAAAATAAACGTTTGTAACATTAGATACCAGCAATATTGTGGTCGGAGCAGTCTTAACACAGGAATTTGCAGGCAGAGGAAATACCATTCCATTTGCCTTGCATTACATTATACCTCAAGAGAGGATGTACTGTCATAGAATGTCAGACGTTAGCCTGTACTTGGGCTGTGGAAAAGTTTAAATGTTATGTGTGAGGTACACATTACTTTATCAAAATAGATCATAATCCATTGATTCCCATTTTGAACGGTCCTAACATCGATACCAGTAGGGCTACAGCTAGACTTATTAGACTCCCTTCAAAACTCATGGAGCAACATTTTGAAGTGATGTACATTCCTGGAGGGAAGAACAAGAAGGAGGATTACCTTTCATGTCTTCCAAGTTCATTGGAACCCGATGTACTTAACCAAGCTGAAGAAGCTGAAGAAGATGAGGAGGATGTAGAATGTTTGGTTGCTAATATTTATTGGTCCGATGAGTGTCCAAACAAGAATGGAGAGATGCTTTGAAGAAGACAGCATTTTGAGGGAAATTAAAAGTTTTGTGACTGTTGGTTGGCCTAGCGAAAAGAATTTATCCTTGGCATTACTGAGCATTTGGAAAGTGCACGATGAGTGGTCAGTGGAGGGTAAGTTTCTTTGTTGTGGTATCAAATTAATACCACCTTTTAACATTAGGAACAAATCACTTACTCTGTCATGAAGGGCATTTAGGCATGATGTCCAACAAGAAAAGATTACGGATTCTATATTGGTGGCCAGGAAAGAACATAGATGTTTAGGAATTGTTCTAAATGTGATCAGAGTAAAAGGACAGATTTGATTCAATTAATTGTGCAAAGAAATTGTACATTGGCAAAGGTGATTGGGTATGTGTTAAATTGCCCAGATGTGCTGTGAGAAAAGAAGAAGTGAGATCCGGGTCAATATTATATGGTGCAAGAGGTAAGTGAGAATTCTAGTGCTGTGAGGTTGGAAAATGGTCAGTGGTGAAATTACAGTAAGACTGTTAAAGTGAGTAGTGAGTGTGCAAGCGCGTTGTTGAGTTCTGAATTTCGGGAGTCTGAGTGCACTTAGAAGGATGTTGTTGATGATAAGTATTCTAGTGTGAGAGATGCTCATGCTGGTTTGCTGAGTTAGCGTAGACCATACAGAGTTAAGTCGATGCCAGCTAAATTTCAAAGTTACATGAAGTATTAATACGAATATATAGAGAAGTGATATATGGTGTTAATTTTTGCTTTCTGATTACAAGATTGCATTACGCATGTATTTGTGTTATTAATGTTTTAGGATATGTTGATATTTTTGTATATTTTCCATTTTAGGAGCGTTCCTGATAGTTTATATAAGTTTTTCATTGTTTTATTTTTAGAGCTATAGAAAGGGTTTTGGTTGGAAAAGGAGGGAGGCGTATTATGTTTGAGTTCTGCGCACGAAGGTTCCGTGCTGGAGCCTTCCTGAGCAGAGTTCTAAGGCGCGTTCTGTGAAACGAATAAGGCTGTGCTGCTCGCTGTCTCCTTATCTTATTTACTCAACAAATATTCGATAAAATCCTTAGAATTTTGCCCTGGCTTCAGGCGACTTTTATCATGCTGTTTTACTGAAAATCTAAATGGTCCTTTAACGTTGTAAAACCAGAACTAGGGGGCATATTATCAAGGACAGGCGATACATTTTGCCGCTTTTATCGGCAGGAAACTGCCGATAAAGCGGCGATATTGGCCTTGATAATATGCTCTATGATTTCCAATCGAAGCCCATGTTAGATGTGAACACATCCAACATGGGCTTCGATTGGAATTCATAGAGCATATTATCCAGGCCATTATCGCCGCTTTATCAGCAGTTTCCTGCCGATAAAAGCGGCGATAATGTATCGCCTGTCCTTGATAATATGCCCCTCAGTGCATTCCCTGTGTCTCCTTTATTCAGTAGGTGGCATGCATAAATTCTAAAAGCTATCTTGTGCACGCAAAAGGCAACTAGTTAATGATGCTGTGGAGCACAAAGCCTCCACCTTACTTGGGAACAGATTTACCCTCTGAACACCCGGTTTTTAAAGTGCTTTTTCTGGTGGCAGATATTGTTGGATGTTCTACTGAACTTGCTTGTGAGCAAAAGGCAATGAGGTGTTCCAAAGCCAAGAGAGAGAAGCTCACCCAGGCCTGGTTTTTACCTTTCCATGCTGGTACTCATTTCGGTTTCCTAATTAAACATATACAGGGCTTTAAGTACAAGGGTGTAAAAAAAACTAGAATAAGGAAAGCTACACTCGGCTGGTGAAGTGCGCCGTGAGATCTCAGATTATATAGGCTACAAAAATGTACACATTGTTCCAGAATTGGCCTTGGAAACTCAAAAGCACTTGCCTAGCTTAGATTCAACACAAAATTGTTCTTTTGGCTAGCTGGTTTACTGCTTCCTTAGTATTTGACAGCATCATTGAATGTATCTACACATCTTTATGTCACCGAAAGTGACTTTACCCATTTTAAAATCCACTAAGCAGTGGTTTGTTTAGAGGCACCCCAATCCAGTGGACGTAATGCTGTCAAATGTAACTTGAAGATAGAACACATGCTGAAAGAGTGCCCTTTTTTAGGTCTCGGCCTAGAGACGCGCGAAGCGCGTTCTCGGCAGAGAACTATTGCAGTCGTTTCTGGCGGCAAACAAGACAACAGCTGTGCATGCGCCCAGCATTCTCAATGGGAGAGGGGGTGACAAGAGCTGGCCACGCACGGATTTGGTCGCGCGCACTCTCACGGTGCCAGCGTCTCCGCCGCGCGCCGATGACTGCTCCTCTTCCTCTTCACGGAAGGCAGCATGCTTGTTTTTTCTGCTGCTGCGACTTTCTGGATCGGCGCTAGGTAAGGGGAATGGTGTCAGTTGATTGTACAGTAGCGCGAGAATTGTTTGTGACGTGTTTGGACTTTACCGTTGCGCCCTGCATACGTTGTCGGCGTAGTGACCGAAGCCGGGCAGTTAACTGGGGGTGTCTTCTCGGGGCTCCTTAACACGTTTCCGTAGCAAACCTACTATGCAAGAAGGAGGATGGCAGAGATGGCTGTGGGTGGTGGGGGCTACTGTAAATTTTCCACCAGTCTGAACCTTTATAATATGCTCAGCTCTGCCGATCTTAAGTGCACTACTCTTGGTTTATCCTTGTTTTCTATTGCTGGCTGGACAGGATGGGGGTTGTGAAGTCTTGGGGGCTGAAAGTTGTTACACACGGAAACGCGTGTTCATTATAACAGTTTTCCGCAATGGAAATGCGAGGTGCATTGGAAATTGTGTGTGTATTTCTCCTCCCGCCTCTTCACACCACATCCTCAAACTGTCAGTTTCCCTCCGCCTCTGATTTCCTTTCTGATTCATAAATGAATAGACAGGTCAGTCGCTGGGTGTTTGGTGGGGCGGGGGGGGCAGGGGGGGGGGCACTCACTCCAGGACATCACGCAAACTATTTTAAGTCCTGAACTTTTTCCCTACAAATCATAGTAATCAGTTTAGTTCATCTAATTATTTCAATAGGAGCAACTACGACACCCAGAATGCATTTGGCCGATACATTAAAGCCTGGGACTGGAACCTGTGTGACATGGCCTGGAGTTAGTTGGTCACTCTGGTTGCTGTTCATTACCTATTTATTCTTCTGCACTTGACATTACTCCAGTGGGTCCAGCTAGGATCTGAGCTTTCCCTGATTCTCAGACTGTCCATAAAATATATATTTCCAAGAAGTAAATTGCATGAAATGATAAAGTCGAAGGTAATCCTGGAAATCTACAGTGGGTTTGGCCTTCATAAACAATGTTGGGCACCCATGCTTTTAGCTCTGGCTACTTACTCCCTGCATCGGTGCTAGGCCTTTTAGACCTGGTCTGGAGACAACTTTAGTTATTTCACAAGCCAGATCCGAACATAAAATACACAATTAGAAGAATATACCCATACACCTACAACGTAGAGGGGCTTTGGGTGGGCTCCCTTCATCGCATACTGCTTTCACCCACAAGAGCTTACAGAATGGGGAAGTGGGTACTCACGCTTTCTCAAGGTTTAGTAGCACACCTTCGCTGTTAAAGTCCTATTTTTACTGGGTTATCCTTTTGAGATTTTATGACCGGGATGTCCAGCCTTGGCCCAGGAGGGCAGAGGCTATACTTTATATGTATTACGTAGAACTTCCGTTTGGATTGAATGTGGTTAAGCCCAGCCAAGATGGATGTCCTGAATGTTTTTCATGGATCGGCCCTTCTAGACTGACACATATACCAACCCTGACTCTATTCGAACAGGTATGAGACCTTGCAAGTGTTTTATTTATTTGAGCCATACATCTTGTACTAATCTGGTATCTCCCCTCTGCAAAGTATTAGCACCTTAATTCTTTTCTGGGGCCAGGATATCCAGATACGGGCCCAAAACTGTAAATGCTGCCCAGTGATTTGCATCCTACCTGCAAAGCTTCTCTTTCTACTTCCCAAATCCTTTCCTGGTTCATATCTTTGCCATATCGTATCCAGGGTTACTACGCCTGTCCACAAGACACTGTGGTTTCAGTACAGAATTATCCTTTTACTACTCAGCTCGGTGCTTTATCAGCTCAGACCAGGCATGAAAAGGCCGAACACAAGAAAGCCAACCCTTCCCGCCAGCCCCCGGGATGTCCCTCATCCATTTCGAAGGTCCCCACCTATGCATGCCCTCCCTATACATTCATCTATGCCATGCAACCCGCACTGATCCCCGCTGAATGAATGCACGCACCACATACATACATCCACCCCTGACGTGCCCTACCCCATCACACAGCCACAGCTCGACCCCACCACACACAGCCACAGCCCCCTCATCTGGAACGGTGTTCCTTTTTCACCTCCCCCCCCCGATCCCCCACCCTCCTTCCATCCCCCCCACGCCAGCATCGGACTGGCCTTCGTAGTGTCTTGGGGTATACCAGCGTGGGGCACTATACACTTCTTGAGAACTGTGTTCTGCTGTACAGCGCATAGACGCACGTTGTGCCCCACCACAGGTACCAACAACCAGGAAAACAAGCATTTGCAATGCAATTGGTCTTGCATTATTAAAGTTTGAGCTATTGGCATTGCTAAATAATTCAACACCAATAGCTTTTGTTGCAGTTGGTGTTGCAATATTTAGCAATGCCAATAGCTCAAACTTAAATAACCCAAGACCTTTTGCATTGTAAATGCTTGTAGTAATGCATGAATCTGCCCAGCGGCTTTTGCAAAAACTGAATGTAAATAAATGAGCCAGACAATCGATATTTTGCCCTTTTTATTCATCGGTTGGTCAGTATACCCAAGATTTTAATCTGAACTCAATTCCCGTCTCATCTAAGGAGAGCTTTCAGCACCCCATCAGAGTGCATGCGTTGTTTTGCTCTCTCCCTCTAAACCCTGTATGTCGCTCCTCCTTCACGTCTCAGCACTCATGCTCCCCATGTTGCTCCCTCAGCTCGTCTGTTGCTTCTCCACCCGTCTGTTGCTTCTCCACCCAGCCCCACTTGGCTCTTTAGGTCGAAGCCTACCAGGCAGCGCAGCTGTCAGGTTGCAATGACATAATGGAGACATGCCGAAAGCTTCCCTAGGAATGCATTCCACCATTGCAAACCACTGGCTTTGTGTTTTGTAATTCACAATTGTTTACTTTCTATTTGCTGACTTTGTTTTCGGCTGTCCAGCATGCTTTTGTCCCTTCCATGGCGCAAAGCCTGTTTACCACCTCTCTGACTGTTCCTATGTATTGAGAACTCTTTATTTGTTTGCAAGGCACTAGACAGGAATACATGCGATTTCAGATGTCTCCCTTTAATGATAGTTCAGAGCATAAACATGCTGTATTTCTTTGAAAAGGCCTTCTGTCTTTCTGCTTACTACTGATACTTACATCTGCCACTACCAGTTTATCAATGTTGAATGCCTGTGAGGAACAATGTTCTGTCTACGAGCTAGTTTATGTTGGTCATGCTCTTTACTAACAGCATAACTAAACAATCCTCTTCCTCAATTTCATGCCCAGGCCATAGGCTGAAGCACCCACAAAATAACCATGCTGGAGTTCAGAAGTGAATGAGCAATAAACATGCCTTTACATTTTGTTTTTATCTTGTCACATTTGCTGTGCATTCAGATATTAGGCTCTGTCTTCCAAGGGAGGTTGTTGTTTTCTTTACTGCAAAGTGAGAGGATTTATGTTACAATCTTGCTGAGTACTGAGGGTGTGAAATGAGTCTGCAGGAGATCATTTGTTTCTAGCACACAACACAATTTAAATGTCAGTAAATGAACTGTACAAATATTTTGGAATTAGGAAAGAACAAATAAAGCACGTTTTTTGTAATTCTGAAGTGTGGTGGAAACAAATATTTTAAAAGGATCAAAACAAATCAATAAACTAGTGGATGCCATTTCCACACATTGTTTGTGCGCTGTGTAGTTTTATCAGTAAAACTTTATGTCTGAACAATTGTACTAGTAATCTAAATTGAAAATGTGTTGTCTGTAATGACAGTGTGCTACCACACCATGCATACTCAACTTCATGCCACCCACCTCCAGTGCACTGAACGCCACTCTGGTCTACAACATACTACTTCACTCTACTACAGTGCACTCTGTGCCACACCACTCTACACCACTCTATGCCCCTACCCCATTCCAGGTCACAACACTCTACTCCACTCCATCCAACGCACTCTATGCTACTCCACTCTATACCATTCCAGGACACACTACTCCATGCCAATTTACTCCACTCTATGTCACTACTCCATTCTAGGCCACTCACGCCACTCTACTCCACTCCACTTTACAACACTCTACTCCATTGCATTCTACAACACTCCACTCTATGAACAATGCTCCGCTCTACGTTACTCTACTCTCCGTGACTTCATGCCCTTTACTCCTGATGGAGGGGGGGACTGATGGAGCGCAATGGTGCTCTTTAAATTTGCTCGGGTTCAGTATAATCACGAGTAATCTGCACCTACATTTAATCCTTGTCGTATTAACATGTAGCTAGAAAAACGTATTTGGGCATAACAATGTGAATATTAATATTATGTGCAATGTAAAGAGTTAAACACGGCAGTACTGTTTTGAATAATTAACCTTTAGCTTTTTTGCAAACAATTAACAAAGTTGCTCATGTATAATGTAATGCATAGATTGAAAATGTGCACCATACTGAAGTTGCACATGATGAGGCTAATTGAGATTTAATGCGTGTAATATTATAAGTTGCCCATAACGATTTTGTATTAATGGGCTCATGTAACGCGATAGTTTGGAAATGCATATATAAATGTTTGCTCATGTGCAATTTGCAGGGCCTGAATGTCTTATTCTTATGTTGGCTGATTTCTGTAGGCCTGAAATGTAATTTCCCTGATGGCTCTAGCAGACGGGGTAGATTTAAATTCATGTGCATGCTGGATGTGTTCTTTCTCATGTTTCTGTTGCAGGTGGAAAAAGTCGTCTTTGTTAGTTAGAATAACACCTTTTGTTTTAGGAGTTAGGCCCGGGGAGGAGAGGATACTTTTATGCAAAGAATGCTGATAATTGGGAGACAGTGTTCTCTCAAACTGGAGGAGGCCTGGGACTCAAGATCATAGAGCAAGGAGCTGGGAATACTGAGACTCAATGGAAAATCACCTATGAGAAGTGTCCAGAAGGGTGAGGTGATCCTGATGCACCAGTGGGCGTGTTCTGCGTTTTTGTATTTTGAATTGGGGACAGTGCCCTGAGGGTTGAGTCAGGAGAATAGGTGAGGAGATCGATGAAGAGGGAAGGAGCATCTTAGAACGAGCTCTGTGGCTTTGGATACTTGACTCATACAGCGTAAGTGTGTTTCTTAGGAAGTCACCTTTTCCTGATCTTGCCTGGGAAATGCTAGGTAGGGATGTCCCAACAGTGGTAGTGTAGGGAATGGGATAAACTAATGCTGTTCTCTTATCAACCACAGATGAAGACGGACCTTGATGTAGGGGCAATCATTGCCTGTGCTCTGGTTCTGGAAATTGTCATTCTTTTCCTGCTTCAAAGGTTTAATCTTACTTGTAGGTTCGGATTTGTATTAGTTCCTTTGTACTTCTACAACCTCGTCCTGAGGTGTTTGTGTGTCCAGTTGTTTTTGGCTTTGTAATAAACCCACTAATTTGAACTTTGTATTCAGTGGTTCTTCAGAGTCATGTTTATATCTAAAAGTTGACTAGATTGGATAAATGAGTTGTTTCTACACTTCTCAGCAGACAACAAAGTTCCATCAGCCGAGGGTTCCGGAGTAAGTTGGTAGTGTGGAACCCAGCCTTATCAGTTGGTAGCAGACGGTTGCTTCTGCAGTGAGGTGAGAATTTAGAAGTTAGGAAAAGTTAGTCATAGAACCCCTAAGAACCAAGAGGATGAAAGCTCAGAGGATTGAGAGTGGAGGACGACGGACGTTGGCTGAAACTGGCAGAAAGTGACGGAGTGGCGGAAACAGGGGTTCACAGTGGAGTGAATATGAATAGGGATGTGTGTGTTAAGATTGCAGTGTTGATTTTATTGTGTGATGTCTTGCTGAGTTGGGATGAGAGTCGAGTGATCGTGGTTTTGGGCCGAACATGCACAGGCCTTGTGATACGATTTGATGGTTTTGATGTTAGGCTCGACTAGTAGCCTAAGATCCCAGGATAGATATGAGGTGTAGAAGACACCGAGTGATGTAAATGTCTGACCAGTGATTGTGGGAGTTGTGAAGTGCTATCGACGGCCCGTTTGGAGATAGAGAACATGTGTGAGTGAGCCTGCTGGGATCGTGTGGGAAGCTACACAGTGATTCAAGTGGTCAACGCAGTTCGTGTGTTACTGTGTGTAAGTGTTAGAAATGGGATTTCTGGTTGGCTAGGGCATGCACCTAAGCCAGGCAGAAACCACCACTCTAGTCAGGGCAAGGGAGTTACAACCTGAAGATAACCCCCTGCTCACCCCCTTGGTAGCTTAGCACGAGCAGTCAGGCTTATTCCAGAGGCAATGTGTAAAGCGTTTGAGCAACACACACACAGCAGCAACACACTAGGCACACTACAAAAGAGAATCCACACAAGGTTATATAAAAAATAGCCTTTGTATTATCCAAAACACATTAGAATCATAACAACACATATACACTGTGCCAATTGGCTCTAGGCAATATTCACAGGGGATTATATACACATGACAGGGCCAATCGGGCCACTGTCAGAACCTTTAGAAAGCATTAGTAACAACTGTAAAACACAACCAGTAACTACTGGTACCATACTGTACTTAGCATCCACACCTGCAACATAAACACATTATGTCTGCATCACATTAGGCATAAGACACATTATACATAACCATCATCAGCATAAACACATTATACAATCTCTGGAGGCATAAACACATTATGCCATAGGCATCACAAGCATAAACACATTATGCAATAGTCATGGAGCATAAATCACATTTAGCAACAATCAGATTAGGCATAAACCCATAAAGCAATCCTTGCAGAGCCTTGCGCCCTACCCATGTCACCAAAATGACCTCCCAGGCCAACTAGCCTTTCACTGGGGCTTAAATGCCCTCTGTCCCAAACGTCAGGGCATAACTGGGGCCTTCTACTGGCCCATTGGCTGCCAATGCAGTAAACCACTGTGTGCAATGTGCTGGGGGACGTGGGGATTGTCTTACCCCTTTCTCATCAAGCCAACAAAATGCCCCCGTGTTGCAGCTGCCTGCGCTTCTGCAGTGCAGCTGTAGAACCGCCTTGGCACTGCTGTGCCTCCCGAGCCCCCACTGGGACCTTGAAAACAATTTGCCCCACGTTGCAGGCCAAATGAGCACTGGCACTACCCGTGCCTCTGTAGCCCCCCTCCGGGGCTCCTGGGTCAAAAATGTCCCATCGGTGCAGCTGCCCGCGCATCTGCAGTGCAGCTTCAGAAAGTAGACCTTGCACCACAGTGCCTCTCCGGTCCCACTCCGGGACCTAGGGAACCGAAACTCCCCCCATAAGAAACCAGCACAGGCACTAATAGTGCCTCAGGGAGCTCCGTTCACTGGGCTCCTCAAGGTGCACTTCACTCTGCACCAACCAGGCGCCCAACCGGCCCCCACTCACCGGGGCTCTGCAGTCTCCTCCGGTCTCCTCTGGCAGCCACAACGCTTTCCGTGCTGCACGGGAACTGGAGCAAAGTTTCCCCAGGAATTCACCAGTGCGGGGTAGTCTCCCGCCGGGACTTCAGGCTCAGCAGTAGCGTCTCTTGGCTTGGGCACTCTGGGCTTCCCCTCACTTCACCAGCCTCCTGGGATCCGCCTCTCGGGACACGCGTTGTACGCCCCTCACTCACTGGGGCTCTTCTTAGCTGCTCGCCAGTGCGGGGTAGGCTCCCGACGGGCTTCTACCAATGCTTCTGCCACATGCGGGGCTCCGCCTTCCTCCCAGCACGTCCGGACAGGCTACCGGTGTCTTCCTTCCTGCCGCTGGCCACGCCCCCAACCAGGCACAGCCGCCTGGCTTCCAGATCGCGTTTGGAGCGGCGGCTTCTCCTCTCCTTCGCAGCGTGCTGGGTGGGCTCCCGCTATTAAGAAAACACCAATGCGGGATGGGCTCCCGCTCAGAGGGACACACAACAGCGGGGTGGGCTCCCGCTCTTCAAGGACACAAATGCTAACAGGAGCATAAACCAGCGGGGTAGGCTCCCGCTTTTCCTGCAGATGTGGGGTGGGCTCCCGCTCCTCTTCCAAGTACGGGGGAATCCCCACACCGGGGTTCCCTAGCAGTGCGACACGCCGGGCTTGCAACAGCAGGGTGGGCTCCCGTTTCACTCCTGCAGACAAGGGCAACCAAGACGAACAGTGCGGCGCTCACAAGGCGCTTGAATTCCAAAAGTCCAGGGGAAAGGCTGGGCCCAGGCAGGCCAGCTCACAGGGCCCTCCAGCAGGGAGGCAGTTGCTTGTGGCGGTTTGTACTGGGGCCCAGCAACCGCAAGTCACAAGGAAGCACCTTTCATGGGGTCACAGCCCCAGTACGTATACTCCCAATCCTTTGATCTCTTCGGCAGAGAGTGTCTGTGCCCAGCCAGAACCAGTTCTGCCTTCTCTGGTGTGACTTCCTGGCAGGAGGTGGAGAAAGCATGTCAGAGGCAGACCAGGCCCTTTGAGGTGCAAGGAAATCTCCTCCCCCTTCCCCAATTGCAGCCCTGGCCTATTCAGCCCTTTCCTGACCCACCTAGACAATCTGGAGCCACTCCTGCTCCCCACCCTTCTGTCATCCAAAACCCAGACAGGCAATCCACATTCCAGCAGGGGCACACGGGATGAATGAGCAAGAAAATACCTACTTTCTAAAAGTGGTATTTTCAAACACAGAATGTAAAAATCACCTCCACTGAAAGATGCATTTTTAGATTCTGAATTCAGGCATACTAAACTTTACCACGCTGCTCCTCTCAAATCAGGAATTACCACTGAGCACTTATCGGGTAATTCCCAATGCATGCCTATGAGAGGGCAGCCTCACAGCAGTGAGAAACCAAAATGACTGTTTGTCACTACCAGGACATGTCACGCACTTAAGGTACTTGTCCTACCTTTTACCTACAATGCACCCTGCCCATAGGGCTAGCTAGGGCCTACCTTAGTGGTGACTGATATGCAGTAAAAGGGGGGTCACAGACATGGCACACACTTTAGGACCCACGTCACAGCAGCAGTAACACTGCACACACAGGCCTTGCAATGGCAGAGGCCTACGACAGGTTTGAAAGGCGACTTCGGTGGGTGGCGCAAGCAGAGCTGCAAGCCCACAGTAGCATTTAATTTACTGGCCCTCGGTATATGAGATACCACTTTACAAGGGACTGACCTGAGGCCAAACAGGTGTAGACCAATCTTACCATGTTTACCACAGAAAGCACACACACTTTACACTGGACAGCAGTGCTAAGGTGCCCAGAGACCTAGAACCACCAACACCATGTCAGAAAAAAGGCTAGGAGGAAGGCAAAAAGTTCAGGGATGACCTTGCAAAAAGGGCCAAGTCCAACAGTAAGTGATTGCGAGAGTGGATCCTATCTATTTATTTACATGACTGTCCGGTCGTTCGTGGGCAGACGGTCTGATATGTAGTTGACTGGTCGTTGGTGGACAGGCAGTTACTAGAGGTGAGGCAGACAGTTACTCAAGACTGTCCAGTCATTTCGTGGATAGACAATCTGACATGTAACTGTCCTGTCGTTTGGTGGACAGACAGTTGCTAGATTCTATGAGTGAAGTGTGTGCATGTGTAAGGAAGAGATTGTGAAGGAGGGTGAACTGCTGTGTGAGGAAGAAGAAATGACGTCGGAGTGTGCAGCACTACGATAGGTCAGTTGGTGTAAAGCTGCGCTGGGATTTGTGGATTGTCATCAGGAAGTGGAAACGAAAACATCTTGCGGGTAAAGGTTTTTGATTCAATCGTGCGATGCTCTAGGGTGTTAAGAGACCTTTGTAGGGAAGATAGGGGAGTAGTAGCTCAAGTGGGTAAGGAAGCACCACTCGAGTACACACCACCACACTATATGTCAATGACTGTAGGACTACATACCATAGTTTGGCTTCAAAATTGGTGTAAGATTACCGAAAAAGAGGGAGATTTGGCTTTTCCTCATTAGGGTTCACTTAGATTAGACGTGCTGTATCAGTTAAGGGCAGTGATCATCTCATTATGACCTCAACCTAGACCAACACAGTTTGAGGCATTAGATGCATGGAAGAGAGTAGCACAGGCAAAGAAGAGGGAGCGAAGTCAGGGAAGGATGAAAAAGGCAATGAAGGCATATTAAGATGCACGTTGGGGCACACAGTTGAAGAAGTGGAGGGTAGACACCATTAAGGGAGAGAAATTAGTGTTAGTGAAGGTAGGAGACACTCAAAAAAGGAAGGAAGAGGACGATTGTGACACCGATGGAAGCTTGTTACACAGGTTGTTAGGAGAGCGTCCGCCTCCATGCAATTCAAGCTCAGAAGAAGGAAGGCGAGTGCTGATGGGGGAAATGGGAGAGCCACAGGCGAGTCCTAGTGCAGGGGTAGTGGGAAAGATTTCAACAGGTGCGGAAGGAAGGGTGATACAACTATTGAGGACCGCAACACCACCGCCCTGCTGGAAAACCTCGCCAACCTCGGACTCAAGCAACTGGTCAACACCCCCACCCACTACGCCGGCCACACGCTTGATCCCGTCTTCTCTTCCAGCAAGTACATCACCTTCAGCCACGCCACCGGACTCCACTGGACCGACCACAGCTGCGTCCACTTCAGCTTCAAAAGATCCACGACCCACCACCACCCGCAACAGGTACCTCACAGGAATTGGAGCAAGATCACCGCAGACCAGCTCACCACCTCCCTCAGCCAGAGCCCACCCGCCAACACAACGGACCCCAACGAAGCAGCCCGCAACTTCACACAGTGGCTGACCGCCTGCGCCGACGACCTCGCGCCACTAAAGAACCCTCCCAGCAGACCCAGAAGCAAGAAGGCATCCTGGTTCACCGACGACCTCAAGGACTCCAAGAAGACCTGCCGCACCCTCGAGAAAGCCTGGCTCCTCGACCGGACCACCGACAACATGACCGCCCTCAAACACGCTACCCGCAAGCACCACCAGCTCATCCGCACCACCAAGAAGAAATCCCTGAAGGAACGACTGGACAACAACACCCACGACAGCAAAGAGCTCTTCACTATCGTCAAGGAGTTCTCCAACCACAGCACCGGCACCAACGACATCACTCCGTCACAAGACCTCTGCGACTCCCTCGCCTCGTTCTTCTACCGCAAGATCGCCGACATCCACAACAGCTTTGGCGCCCCACCCACGCACCCAACCGTCGAACCAACGCCCCCCACCGCCACCCTTCGCACCTGGACCACGGTGACCACCGAAGACACAGCCCGCACAATGAACACCATCCACTCCGGATCACCGACCGACCCCTGCCCACACCACGTCTTCAACAAGGCCGACTCCTCCATCGCACCCCAACTCCGGAACATCATCAACGCCTCCTTCAACACCGCCACCTTCCCGGAGAGCTGGAAGCACGCCGAGATCAGCGCCCTCCTGAAGAAACCTACAGCGGACCCCACCGATCTCAAAAACTTCCGCACCATCTCGCTCCTCCCTTTTCCTGCTAAAGTCATCGAGAAGATCGTCAACAGACAGCTGACCGCCTTCCTCGAGACGAACGGATCCCTCGACCCCTCGCAGTCCGGCTTCAGAGCCAACCACAGCACCGAGACCGCCCTCATCGCAGCCACCGACGACATCCGGACCCTGCTCGACAAGGGGGAAACAGTGGCCCTCATCCTCCTGGACCTCTCCGCTGCTTTCGACATGGTCTGCCACCGCACCCTAGTCCAGCGCCTCAGCAACATCGGTATCCAAGAGAAGGCACTGGAGTGGATCATCTCGTTCCTCGCCGGAAGAACACAAAGAGTCCGCCTCCCCCGTTTCGCTCCGAGGCCACCGAAGTCATCTGCGGCATCCCGCAAGCATCTTCACTCAGCCCCACCCTCTCCAACATCTACATGAAACCTCTCGCAGCCATCGCACGCCAGCACAACCTCAACATCATCTCTTATGCCGACGACACCCAGCTGATCCTCTCCCTCACCAGAGACCCCGACACCGCCAGAACCTGCCTACACGAAGGGATGAAAGACATCGCCGAGTGGATGAAGGACAGCCGCCTGAAACTGAACTCGGACAAGACAGAAGTCCTCATCCTGGGATCTTCGCCCTCCGCCTGGGACGACTCCTGGTGGCCCCCAGCCCTGGGCACCGCACCCAAGCCAACCGACCACGCACGCAACCTGGGCTTCATCCTGGACCCCTCCCTCTTGATGACCAGACAAGTCAACGCCGTCTCCTCATCGTGCTTCAACACCCTGCGTATGCTTCGCAAGATCTTCCGCTGGATCCCGACCGAGACCAGGAAGACTGTCACCCAGGCACTCGTCACCAGCCGACTGGAGTACGGAAACGCCCTCTACGCCGGAACCACAGCCAAGCTACAGAAAAGACTCCAGCGCATCCAGAACGCCTCCGCCCGACCCATCCTGGATGTCCCCCGACGCAGCCACATCTCCAGCCACTTGAGGAACCTGCACTTGCTCCCCGTCGACAAGAGGATCACGTTCCGGCTCCTCACCCACGCACACAAGTCTCTCCACGACCTGGGCCCCAAGTACCTCAACGACCGCCTGACCTTCTACACGCCCACCCGCCAGCTACGGTCCACCAGCCTCGCTCTCGCAGCCGTACCACGCATCCGAAGAGCCACCGCCGGAGGAAGATCCTTCTCTTACCTGGCTGCCAAGACTTGGAACTCCCTCCCCATCCACCTTCGGCTGACCCAGGACCATCTCGCCTTCAGGAAACAACTCAAGACCTGGCTGTTCGAGCAGTAGCATACCCTTCCCCCCAAGCGCCTTGAGACTCTGCTTGTAAAATGCTGTTGAATGGCCAGCTTCAGAGCCTGAGCGAGACCCCATAACACATGGTCCTTCACTTCTGGTTATAACAAAATACGAACAAGTAGTCACATGGTTACAATCTAAGATTTCACAAGATATTGATTGGGTAAAAATAGACCGAACCACCCAAGAACCCGAAGAGTCAGTTTATGCTTATTACGAAAGGCTCTTGCAAGCCTTCAAGCAGTATAGTGGATTGGATACTCTAGATTTAAAGGACATGGAGCAGTTTGTTTCCAAATTTGTGATTTGGAAAAATTTGTGTGAGGGTTAAGATCAGAGATTAATTTTATGATCCACCAGCATTTGATTTGCTGGCAGAATAGGTCTGTGGACGAAATTCTGCACTATGCCAGATACTGCAGTGATGAAGATGACTCAAAGCATAGAAAGCTCAAGGATAAGCTGATGCTAGTCCAAATGAGGAACACAGACAGGGTGGACAAAGCACAGCCGAGTGGGGGAACATTAGGATGAAGGCAGGGAAGCAATCATGGAGGGACCCATAGTGCGGCGAATAATGCGGGCCAGGGAAGAGGGAAGCCCATACATCCCAAGACAGGGATTGACGTTGGTACGTGAAAGAAAACTACTGCATGTCACTTTTGTCACAAGATCAGGCACTGGAAGGGCGAGTGTCAATTCAACCCCGCTAATGAGGTTCAAGTCGAGGAAATAGTACAGACACCCGAGGTTGTGAATACAACGACTAGGCCCAGATCTGTGCATGGAGGAGGTTTGAGAACACAAGTGCTGGTTCCCCAACCTCCGAGAATCCCTAAAGGAAATCGGATGTACCAACAGATGCCATTCATCAAGACTTTTAATGACTTTGATTCAGACCCGTTGCAATGGCGGTGCCTGAGAGGGGAGGAAGACTGTACCCTTGGAGCAGTCTTGGAGGTAGACCAGAGAGGACCATACGTGGATGTAGACGATGACGGTCATCCCATCACCTTTTTGATTGATACTGGTGCTACTCATTCTACTGTGAGATCTGCAGTAGCCCCAAACCTACCCCTTGTGGGACAATCGATGCAAGTTGTAGGAGTTGCTAATAAGAGAATGACAAACCAGTTGACCGATGAGACACCTGTGAGAATAGGAATCTTCCATTATGACCCAAATTTGTGGTGTGTGATTCAAGTCCAGTCTGCATGTTGGGTTGTGATCTTTTGTGTAAGTTGAATTGTACCAACAACTATTGCATGCCCAAAGAAGTGGAGTTGCAGACCAATGATGATGATCTTGCGTTCAAACTGGCAAACCAGAACTTTTGTACAGAGATGTATCCCGTATTGACAGTTGAACTACCACTTGATGTAAGAGACTAAGACTCTTTGGATGAAATAGATTTTACGGGAGAAGAGATAGGGTTGATCGAAGGGGTTGAGCCAGTTAAGATTCTGATCAAGCCAGACGCTGAGTTCCCAAGAACACCTCAGTACAACCTGACGTCGGAAAGGAAGGCAGGAATCAAGCCTGTGTTGAATACATGATCGAACAGGTAATCCTGAAAGAGATAATTGGGAGCCCATGCAATTCCCCTATAATGGGACTGCAGAAACTGAGTGGGAAGTTTAGAATCATGCAGGACCTGCAAAAGGTCAACACGATTGTAGTTCTAGCTGTCCTGTGGTGCTGAATCCATCAGTGATTCTATTCCAAATACCTTATGAAGCTGAATTGTTCACAGTGATTGATTTGTGTCAGGCCTTCTTTTCTATACCGTTACACGAGGAAAACCAATTTTCATTCGCTTTCTGGCTGTGGAAAAACGTGTGTTAGTGTGGTGTCGTATCCCACAAGGGTATACAGAGAGTCCATCGCTTTTCAATCAGATTTGAGAAGAATCTTGAGAGTCTGGTACTGCCACAGAATGCAGTCCTTGTGCAGCACATTGATAACCTCTTTATTGCATCTGAGACAGAAGACGCTTGCAGGATCGATATTGTTGCCTTGTTAAACCACCTGGCGGAGAATGGACACAAGGTGTCACCGAACAAGCTACAGTATTGTTTGACTGAGGTTCAGTATTTGAGTCATCACATTGAGAAAGGCAAGAGGAAGGTGTCACCAGACCGCATTGAGGCGATCATGAACATGACTGCGCCTACCACATAAAAGGAAGTCAGGATGTTTTTGGGGAAGTTTGGGTACTGCCGGCAGTGGATTCCCAACTTTCCGCGGAAGGAGAAACCTCTACAGAGGTTGACACATAAGGATGTGAGTGATCCTGTACCATGGGATAACGACTGTTTGGTTGCCTTCTTGGAGTTGAGAGAAAGCCTTTTTGGCGCTCCAGCTCTAGGAATGCCTGATTACAACAAATCCTTCTCACTATTTTGCTGTGAGTGTGAGTGTTGCGCACTATCAGTACTCACACAGACTCATGGAGGTGTCTGTAGACCAGTTGCCTACTTAGATCCGGTAGCTTTTGCGTTGCCCGGATGTCTCAAGTCACTCGCGGCAACAGCTGTCAGCATTGAAAGGGGTGAAAGTATTGTGATGAGTCATCTTATTACTGTTCATTTTCCACACTCAGTTGAACTCCTGATGACGAGAACCAAAACACAGCACCTCACAAATAACAGAATCAAACCCTACAAGCAGGTTATTCTTGCTTTAGAGAATGTGACTCTGAAAACATGTTCTGTACTGAATCCTGCTACTTTGATGCCTCTTCCAAATGTTGATGGTGAAGATTGTGAGGATCATGACTTTCTTGATGTGACTGAACTTTGCACCAAACCAAGACCTGACAATGTTGATGAACCTCTACCTGAGTCCGATTACATTTTCTTTGTAGATGGTTCATGTTTAAGGGACAATGCAGGTCACCTGAGAGCAGCATTTGCTGTATGCACCATTTCTGGAATTGTGGAAGCTGCTTGTTTACAAGGAATATATTCCGCACAAGTGGCTGAAATCATTGCATTGACAAGTGCCTGCTTGGTTGTTGGATCAAATCCGAGTCACCATCTACACCGCTAGTCAGTATGGGTTTGGTGTGGTTCATGACTTCTGACTGCTTTGGTCACAGAGGAGGTTCCTAACGTCATCAGGATCTCCCATTAGAAATGGGGAGTACGTGAGACAACTGTTAGAAGTCTTGCAACGCCAAAGGGAAACAGCTGTGGTAAAGTGTGGTGCTCTCTGGAGGGGACATGACTTTGTGACTCTGTAACAGATACGGCTATGTGGTTGTGTGTTTCTGTGCTGAACAAGGATGTATTTTCACACGAGAGTACACTGAGGAGAGGCCAGAAATAACCGAACTCAGCACCATGTTAGCCATGGCGACACTTGGGATAAAATCAAGCGTCTGCAGTGAGAAGTGTCAGGTCAGGAAGAAGCTGGTTGAATTAAAGCAGGGTGTGAGAAGAGAGATCATGGTATTTGGGTTTTGGCTGATGGTCGAGCAGTGTTACTAGGTGATTTACTGAGTCCCATGGCAAGGCAGATTCATGGAGCAGTACACATTGGAAGGGATGCCATGGTGCGAGAGTTTAGACAGACAGGGTTTAATCCACTGTTTTGTGCCTTTGCTGAAGCAGTGTGTCATAGATGTGTTACGTGTCAACAAATGGATGCTAGAAAGAAAACTGTAGTTGCACTGGGTCACATTGGAAGATCTGGGGGACCCTTCAATAAGATCCAGCTTGATTATATTGAGATGCCCAGGTGCAAAGGTCTGAGGTACATTCTGGTTTTGGTGTGTGCTTTCTCACGGTGGGTGGAAGTTTACCAGACAAGAAGGTGTGATAGTCTCAGAGTAGCAAAGTTTTTGATTAGGGAGCTTATACCTCGGTTCAGTTTACCAACCTCTTTGGAGTCGGACAGAGGAACGAATTTCCATCGCGAGAATATGAAGTTACTTTGCGCTGCTTTATAAGTGGATCAGAGATTGCATTGTAGCTACAGGCCCAAGGCATCTGGCATCGTGAGCAGATCAATGGAGCTCTCAAGATGCGAATGGCGAAAGTGTGCTCATCCACATCCCTGACATGGCCTGATGCATTGTCCTTGTGTTGATGAGTATTCGTAGTATCCCTGATAGGAGGACAGGTCTATTGCCTCACGAGATCTTGATGGGGAGGGTGAAGCGTTTGCCTGCAGTGCCGTCTATAGCCTTGATAAACATCACAGATGATTTGATCCTTGATTATTACAAAGTACTGGCTGACGTAGTCTGTTATGTGTCTCACCAGATTGAAGCTGCGACTGCCCCAACCTCGAAGGACCTGTGGCACGACTTGTGCCCAGGTGATTAGGTGCTAGTTCGGTAGCACGTGAGGAAGAGCTGCCTTCATGCTCGGTGGAGCGCTCCATACCAAGTGATTCTGGTGACAAATACGGCTGTGAAGTGTGGAGGCTTGCCGAACTGGATGCACGCCTCCCATACCCGCAGAGTTTCAGGACAATTGGAAGAGACAGCTCCTCTCCCAGAAGAAAATCCAGCTGTGATTGCAAGGCCACAGGAGAGGACGAGCCAAGCTGTGAGGGTTGCTGACAAAGCTGGTTGCCCACCAGAGCAAGCTGGGGGGGGGGGGGGTCACGCTACACAAGGCCCAGGTATTGACTCTGAGGGAGACTGTAACATTGTGAATGGTACAGAATCAGACTCAGCTGAGGGAACTGGTGCGTCAAGTGGTCGGGTGCAAAGAAGAAGAGCAGAGGTTGCAAGTGAATCATGGCCTGTGAGACAGAGAAGGCTGAACTTGAGATTGGCGTCTGAAAGAGATCTTGCCCCTGTGTGTGAAATGTCTGAATCAGAGCTGAGTGCCGCAGAACTAGCACCAGAGAGCCAGAGGAGGTCAAAAAGAGCAAGAGACCCTTGTCAGAGGTACGCTGCCCCAGAGTGGACTTACTTGGTCACAGATGCAAGGCGCAGTGGGGACCGGAAAACTGAGGTATTCGTGAGTGGTCAGCAGATTCCCGAAACTGAAAATTGATATTGTGCTAATAGTCCCTGGTTTAGAAATAGAAGAGGTGTTGACATTGACTGTGCAGAGACCTCCGATATTGAGCAGGGTACGCAATTCAGTTTTGCTAGATTTGTCCTTTCCACACTTTTGATATCTGCCACCAGCATAGGAGATTATAGCTGTTTGTCACAAGATTCTACAGTGTGTTATTGCTGAAATAGGTTCTGAGCTTATAAGAGACCTTTGATTAAACTGTGAACTGTAAATAAAGCTGCTTAAAAGAAGATAGACTAGGCCCGGGTGGAAGGAGAATACATTTAGGGACTTTTCTGTAGGAGAAAAAAGAGGGCTAAGGAAGTCTTTTTGAACTCTGTAAATAAAGATGCAACAAACTGTGAATCTATTTATAGGACTTCAGCGAACTGTGTGTACCTGGTCAAGCAGCAATTAGAGGCAGAGAAAGAGACTTTGCATTGATCCTCTTGCTGTGCTAAACCGACAACTTGAAAATGCAGTCTGGAGATTCGAACCATAGGTCTAAGTGGGTGATAGGTACACTCATAGCAGGAGTGATAATGGTGATAGCAGAAGTCATTATTGTGTCTGTAAAAATTTCACATGTCGCAGAAGAAGGGGTGGGAGTACAAGGGACAACCACACATGTTACTTCTAGCACAAAAGAGTGTATCATAGGAGCAGAAAAATCTATGCTAGATCAGAATAGTCGAATGTTACACATACATTTATCTAAGGGTGATTACACCCTTAATGCTTATGCAAAGCTGCTATAGGAGTATGTGAGCACGATGGATGAGAGAGATTGCTATGTGTGTATGCAATTGCTTTGTCTGTGGAGGAGGGTATTCGTTATCACCTTCCATTGACATATGGCATCAACAGTAGTCTATTGTTTAGTATGTTTTACGGTAAGGGTCATTATGAGTACTATTTCTCAAACTATGAAGTAGTGGTTTCAGAAGTTCCAGCCAATAAGCACTTGAACAAGTATGATTATTACAAGCAAGAAAATAGAGTGGTAAAGTATTTCATACCTACCGTTGCATTGGATGCAGCTTATGCACATCGTCATAATCTGACATGCATATTAACAGAGATAGAGAAGAAATGTGTAGATCAAATAGAAGATAGAAAGCGACAACTAGGTGCAAAATCTGATGGTAGAGGAGGAAAGGTTGAGAGGACCCAGCAGGAGTTGTCCCATAAAGAAAGGGGGAGTTCTGGTCCAATAGCTTTAGATTTTGAGCAGAGGGGAAAGCTTTGTATCCGACAGGTACAGACGCACTATGATAAGGTCTCTGTGGGCGAGAGTGTGTGTGATCACATTTTCACAATCAAGGCGACTGCGAAGAAGTAATTGCAAGATGTGGTGCAAGTGGTGCCAAATGTATAGTTTGTGTGTGGGAGAAATGCCTATATGAGATTGCCACTGAATTGGTATGGTACATGGCTGTTGTATTCCCCAAGATATACCATGTAGTGGATTTTTGGCCTTTGGAAGGTGCATTACATTATAGAGAGAAGTGAGGTACAAGCGCAGGAGAAATAGTTGGAGATGCATTTGGAGCAATGATATCCAGTCTGGGAGTGATCCTGAATGATTTTAAGATTAGGCGGTTGTCAGGTATTGTGGATAAGCTTTCAGCAAATACAGCTCAGTCATTGCTACTTGTGGATGGAGAGATGGTGTTGATAAGGGTATGGTGATGTAGAACCGTCTTGCTCTTGATGTCCTGTTAACAAAAGAGGGCGGAGTCTGTACAGTATTGAAGGTTCAACAGTGCTGTACTTATATACCTCTCAACAGCAAAGATCTGAGAAAGTATATAAGTAACATCACTGAGATTCACCTTGAGATGCATGATTTGGCCACAGGGGGCATTTGGGACAAAATTGGAAAAGGTTTTAGAAAGACCGGGAGTTGGTTTTCCAACCTTTGTAATGGAATTCTTGGTTATATTTTTAAGTCCATCATCATAGTGGTGGTTTGTGTGATCATTCTTTCGGGACTAGTAAAAGCTTATACATGGCATAAGGCAGGACAGACTGAGAGATCTCCTAAGGAACATGAATGGAGAATAGAGAGACTGCAGGACAGTCAATATGAGAATCTCAAGAGTCTAGAGAAGTTCAGATAGGGAAGAGTGGCTACTACTTCTGTATATGTCGGTTCTTTTAACATGGAATTGTGATTGATTATTCTGACACTTGTCATCAGAGGGGGGGTCTGATGAAGCCCAATGGTGTTCTTTAAATTTGTAGGGGTGCATTATAATCACGAGTAGTCTGCACCTACATTTATTCCTTGTCGTATTAACATGTGGCTGGAAATACGTATTTGGGCATAACAATGTGAAAATGTGAAAGAGAAATGCTAGAATTATTACGTGCAATGTAAAGAATTAAACATGGCAGTTGTGTTTTGAATAATTAACCTTTAGCTTTGTTTCAAACAATTAACAAAGTTGCTCCCGTACAATGTAATGCATAGATTGAAAACGTGCACCATGTTGAAGTGGCACATGATGTGGCTAATTGAGATGTAATGCGTAGAATATTATAGGTTGCCCATAACGATTTTGTATTAATGGGCTCATGTAACTCAATAGTTTGGAAATGCATATATAAATGTTGGCTCGTGTGTAATTCGTAGGCCCTGGGTGTTCTTACTCTTATGTCGGACGATTTCTGTAGGCCTTAAATGTAATTTCCCTGATGGCTCTAGCAGAAGGGGTAGATTGAAATTGATATGCATGCTAGATTTGTTCTTTCTCATGTTTCTGTTGCAGGTAGGGAAAGTTGTCTTTGTTAGTTAGAATAACGCCTTTTCTTTTAGGAGTTAGGCTTGGGGAGGAGAGGATACATTCATGCAAAGAATGCTGATAATTGGGAGACTGTGTTCTTTCATGCTGGAGGAGGCCTGGGGAATAAAGTTCTCAGAGCAAGTAGCTGGGAGTGCCCCAAGGGTTGAGTCAGGAGAATAGGTGAGGAGATCGATGAAGAGGGAAGAAGCATCTTAGAACGAGCTCTGTGGCTTGGGATAATTGATCCATACAGCATGAGTGTGTTTCTTAGGAAGTCTTCACGGGCTGACACCATTTCCTGATCTTGCCTGGGACATGCTAGGTAGGGATGATATGATAGTGGTAGTGTAGGGATAGACCATTGTTTTTCTCCTATGAACCGCAGATGAAGACGGGCCTTGATGTAGGGGCAATCATTGCCTGCGTTCTGGTTCTGGAAATTGTCATCCTTTTCCTGCTTCAAAGAGTTAATCTTGCTCATAGGTTCAGATTTGTATTAGTTCCTTTGTGCTTCTACAACCTCGTCCTGAGGTGTTTGTATGTGCAGTTGTTTTTGGCTTTGTAATAAACCCACTAATTTGAACTTTGGAATCAGTGGTACTTCACAGTCATGTTTCTATCTAAAAGTTGACTAGATTGTATAAATGAGTTGTTTCTCCCGCTACACTTCTCAGCAGGAAACAAAGGTCTATCGGACGAGGGTTCCGGAGTAAGTTGGCAGTGTGGAATCCAGCCTTATCACTCCACTCGAAGATACTTAATGACACTCCATACTACTCTACTTTATGCCACTCCACAATACTCTACTTACTCTATGCCACTCCACTCTACTCCACTCTAGGCCACTCCTCTCTACCCCACTTGAGGCCATTCCTCTCTATGACACCCCACAACACTATTCTATACCACTCCACTCTACTCAACTCTACTCTACTCTAGGTGACTCCACTCTATGCCACTGCACTCTTCGATACGCCATTCTACGATACTTTACTTAAACTCTATGTCACTCCAAACCACCTATCAACTCTAAGCCACTTCACTCTACCCAACTCTGTCTACTCCACACCACTCCATGTCACTCTTCTCCGCTCTACACCACTCATCTTTATGGCACTCCACTCCACGACATTCTATGCCACTCCACTCACTACTCCACAATACTCTACACCACTCCACTCTTCGACACCTACTCCACTATGACACAATACAACACTCCACTCTACACCACTCCACCCTATGCCACTGTACTCTAGTACATTCCAGATTATGACACTCTGCTCCACACTCTATGCCACTCCACAATATGACACACTCTAATCTATGCCACTCCACTGTACTCTATTCCAGTTTATGACACTCTAGTCCACTCCACTCTACTCCTCTCTACTGAACGGCACTCCACTCCACTCTACTCTACTCCACTCCAGTTTAGGCCAACCCACTGTAGGAAACTCCACTCCATTCCATGCCACTCTTCTCTATGCAAATAAATGTAGCCATGCTAAACAACAGCCACACTAGTGTACAACATGGCTAAAATACATTGACAAAGTCAATAGCTCTAGCATAGGCAAGCCCTAATGGCTCTGCCAATACTTGTTCTTTTATATAATCCCCAGTCCCTGAAGGGCTCCACTGTTGCTTCCACCTCACTCTGTGCACACTGCTACTTGTCAGCTGGGTTAACTTGCTTATCAGACCCCCCTGTTGCTCCCAGACCTTTTTTATAAATTCCATTTTATTTACTTTTAGTTTGATGCCTGCAATCTTGGATCATGAATTAAAAGAAAAAAAAGGCCACTGTAGTATCATTATGCATGCTTGCATGAATGGTGATGTATGCATGCATACACTTCATCACATTGGGGCAGCTGTATCATCATGGCTTATATGTTCACACAAGTGCTTATACATCATCACCAGGGGCTTATTTTTGCTGATGATGTCCAGAATTGTCAGCAACCCTTTTTTTAAGGTCTGTCTTAGTGACATCTTGAATATAGTATATATATAATATTATATATATCCAAACCTAGTTCGCCCAAAGGAAAACAGGGGCCCATAAGCAAGGTGAAGGATTCAGCTTTTTATTCTTTGAAGGAGCGCAGCTTGCGAAATGGATGCAAAAAACAGCAAACAGTGAAAGTCAGCCTGACGCGTTTCATATTGCTACTTCATCAGAGGCAATGACTGAGGCTTGAAGGCAAACACTTTTCTAGGCCAAATTGCATCAATGGTACCCGTACTAGTGGGCGTGGCCGATCGCAGGGCTTCGTGGTACCTGTAGTGCAGAGTCCTGTCCTTCTCCGGTGAGTGGCCTGCCTTGAAGCACATTGTTCAATGAAAATAAAACCACAATGGGGTATGCAGTATTCCATCACAACACCGCAGCTGTCTGTAATGCCCCAACAAACGCTCCTCGCTCCCAAGTCGGTGGCGTTGTTTGGCGTCTCCGTGGGGGGCTTGGACAGCCCCAGGGCTAACCTCCGCGGCTTAGGCACGCCGCTACAAAATCCAAACCTAGTTCACCCAAAGGAAAAGAGGGGCCCATAAGCAAGGTGAAGGATTCAGCTTTTTATTCTTTGAAGGAGCGCAGCTTGCGAAATGGATGCAAAAAACAGCAAACAGTGAAAGTCAGCCTGACGCGTTTCGTATTGCTACTTCATCAGAGGCAATGACTGAGGCTTGAAGGCAAACACTTTTCTAGGCCAAATTGCATCAATGGTACCTGCCCTAGTGGGCGTGGCCGATCGCAGGGCTTCGTGGTACCTGTAGTGCAGAGTCCTGTCCTTCTCCGGTGAGTGGCCTGCCTTGAAGCAGGTGGCCGCACCCATGGAGGAGTTTGACACCCAGGTTGCCCTGTGGCTGCGCTACATTGACGATATTTTCGTCATTTGGAGTGGATCTGAAGAATCGGCTAGGAAGTTTGTGAAAAAACTCAACAACAATGACCTTAATTTGGTTTTTACTGCAGATATCAGCAAGACCGAAATTGAGTTCCTTGATATCTCCATTACCATTAATGGCAACAGCATTGAAACCAAACTACATCGTAAGGCAACTGCAGGGAACAGTATCCTAAGGGCTAATAGTGCACATCCCCGCAATCTAGTACAGAGCATCCCCTATGGGGAATTACTAAGGGCCAAAAGAAACTGCAGTACAGCAGAGACTTTTGAATCAGGGAAAATTACCATGTGTAGTAGATTTAAGGAACATGGTTACAGTACTAAAATCATTTCGGCAGCTTGTAAGAGGGTTGAGGAAACTGTAAGAAATGATCTGCTATATCCAGTAAGGGACAACACTATTACTGAGACTGTGAGATTCATTACCACCTATTCGGGACAGGCCAACAAAATACAAGATATTTTCAAAAAACACTGGCATGTCCTACTCACTGATGAACATCTCAAATCTGATCTGGGGAGCAATCCCCAGATCACTTTTAGGAAAAGCAGATCATTGAAGGATGAATTGAGCCACAACCATGTCACACAAGAAAGACAAGGACATCCTGGTACTCGAACAGGATATAAATGCTGTAACAAATGTAAAGCATGCAGAGGTAGCTTTAACTGTGACAAATTACTGGTTTCATGTACAGGAAAGGAATTTGTGATAAAGAAACATCTAACCTGTAGTACACCATATTGTGTATATATTCTGATTTGCCCATGCAATATGTGGTATGTGGGAAGTACCAAACATCAAGCCAAAAAAAGAGTTCTGGAGCACCTCCGAGCTATTAGGAACAACAATAGATCGTATCCTATAGCTCAGCATTTTCAGTCATACCATTACCAAGATGAGACCAAAGTACGGTTGGTGGTGATTGATAATGTCAATCTCGGGATGAGGGGTGGAAACCAAGAACTGTCTCTACGAAAACTTGAATCGACCTACATCACTGATTTTGAAAGTATTGTGCCGAATGGATTGAATGTAACTGAAGAATTAGCAGTACATTTGCATTGAATATGAATTTGATGTCTTTAGTTAATCACATCTGCTGTTTTAGTAATTTAAAATTTTCTATTTTCTAGGTGTTTCTAGCTGTTTAGGACTATGTGGCCATATGAATGTTCATTGTGTATGAAGTTTTTATCTGAGAAATCAACATGCAAGACACTTGTTGGGTATCGAGTACAGCAATTTTTCTCGCCCACAGGGGCCAGAGGACAATTGTAAGATCGCCTTTGATCCCCGCGATGAAGTGATATGTTGATAGTGATTAGCCCACTGGGGCAACACCTTCTGGTTTATCTGATTTATTTCAACATTAAATCACTGTTTATATTTTTTTATTTGTCGATTTCCCAGAATGATGTATACCTTGTAAATATCGATGTACTGATATATGGAATCCTTAATCGCATTTTGGGATTACCTTTTTGAACTGACCACTTGGTCTATAGAACACTTTTGGACATTACAAAATGGCCGACATGATTACTGTCATTTACGAGTTATCTTTATAATAGTCCTATGTCTATGTCTATATGTATGGATTTAAATTGCACTGGTGTGTGGAGACTTACAAGCGTGATCAAGGCTTAATCGCCGAAACGCGTTGTTTTTGCCAATAAATCGATATTTTCACTTGCACAAGGAAGGTGTCCGAGTAGTCTGTCTTGGAAATAAGGAGACTGTGGAAAGCATAGTTGGGACTTCCGGTGTCCCGGCTCGGACCGCCCGCTGACAGCAAACCCGACGGTACCGGAGATCGGTGAGAGAAAAAAAATATATATATAACCCCTCTGAGTGTGGCACTCCTACAGGGGGCAACCCGTTTTGGAGAGAATATATATATATATATATTTATATAATTTTCACTGAAAAAACCATAGGTTTCAGGCCTTATATAGTTAGGAATTAGCATTTAAAAAAACTTTAAAATTCACTCAAAAAACTATAAGTTTTAGGGGTGTTATAGTTAGCTGGACATTTCACTCATACAAAACCATTGAAATTGCTCTATATAGTTAGTTGTACTAACTATATTTCGCGCACCCGCAATCCACTGCTGATGATGTCACATATTACATCATTCATGAAATGGTCTGTGACATCACTGATGACATCTCAAATGACATCACTGATGACATCACTGATGACATCATCCAGTGAATGTGGTTTGCTTCGTTATTTAAATATGCATTATATATATAGCAATTTGCATTGAAGAATGAGTGGATATATAAAAATAAATATTTGGATGGAGGATCTAGTAGCAGTGTAATTGACTGTTTACTTGACCAATTTATAGTGTCTCACTAAATATAGTGGATAGTGACTAAACTGTTTGAATATCTGTATCACTTTGTCAGTTGTTGTGTAAACTGGTTCTCCAGTTGGTTACTAGCTATGTGAAAGTCTGTATTAGTTATTGATTAATTAACTGAGTATTTGTATGGGAGAGTGAATGTGTGTGTGGTTCGGTGGGGGGTGTGTGACTGCCCAAAGATGTGTGAATAGTTGGTTCACTAGATATATGAAGTTAAAACTACATGTTCTAACAGTTGTTTGGGTGAGTGAATATCTTTATGGGTGTGGTGATGAGCAAATATATTTCTCAATGGTACATGTCCAACAAACTAGAAAAATAAAAGGCAGTGTATGTGTCAGTTGTTGTACACATAAGACTAAATTATTGTGTGAGTGACTGCATAGATAACTTTATACTTGTAATAATGATTTTATAATTCACTAAGTATGACTTACTATCTCAATGAATAGATGAAGTTGTGTTTGTATAAGTGTGTAGCTAAGTAAATATGTAAGAATGATCCATTGCTTGCATACGTGAGTAGGATGACTTCATATGTGAATAGGATGTGTGCTGGTGTGTAATGTCGATTTAGGTGTATAAGTATTTTTGATAGTGTTCTATTGTTCATTGACAGCATGTATGAGTGAATCTACAGGTAAGTGATTAGATGTGTGTATACATCTAAAATCACTGAGTGGGTTTTTAGATACTTGTATTGCTGTAACAATGGATTCAAATATGATACTCTTTATTTTACAAAGAGTGATGAAAGATTTTACTAGTGTATGAAAAGGTGTATGTGATTGTCACGTGGATGATGTCATCAGTGATGTCATCAGTGATGTCATTTGAGATGTCATCAGTGATGTCACTGACCATGTCATGAATGATGTAATATGTGACATCATCAGCAGTGGATTGCGGGTGCGCGAAATATAGTTAGTACAACTAACTATATAGGAGCAATTTCAATGGTTTTGTATGAGTGAAATGTCCAGCTAACTATAACACCCCTAAAACTTATACTTCTTTGAGTGAATTTTAAAGGTTTTTTAAATGCTAATTCCTAACTATATAAGGCCTGAAACCTATGTTTTTTTCAGTGAATTCCAAAGGTTTTTAAAATGCTAATTCCTAACTATATAAAGCCTGAAACCCATGGTTTTTTCAGTGAATTTGCAAGGTTTTTTAACTGCTAATTCCTAACTATATACGGCCTGAAACCTATGTTTTTTTCAGTGAATTTCAAAGGTTTTTTTAATGCTAATTCCTAACTATATAAGACCTGAAAGCCCACCAGGAATCTCCAGTATGCGCCAGGGGACTGCATTGCAGAGAGGTGTAATGAAGCCACGCCCCTTTTTACACCTCTCTGCAACGCAGCTCCCGTGCATGTTTGAAGAGGGGGAACTAATTCCCCTTGCATACTGGGGGCCCCTGGGGGCCAACTAGCCCACCTTGAACCTCCAGTATGCGCCAGAGGGCTGCATTGCAGAGGTGTAATGAGGCTATGCCCCTTGTTACACCTCTCTGCAACGCAGCCCCCTGGCGCGTTTGCAGAGGGGGAACTAATTCCCCTTGCATACTGGGGGTCCCTGGGTCATATCTGCCCAACGCCGAAATTCCAAACGATTGAAAATGACTTTTCTTGAGAAACATTTGGATTTGGATTATCATGTCCTATACTTTGGAATTTTTTAAAGACTGACTTTGAGGATGCTATAAATTACTCAAGTCTGCCCGAATTGTGTGGGTAAAATTGATACCTAGTCACTTTGAATAAGAATGTACTTACGTCTCGTCTAACATTTGGAAGAAATATCTAGTTATATGACAAGAGGATACCGACATAACTTGAAGGAAATAAGAACGCCCTGAAGAAGTTCTGTTGTACAGAACGAAACGCGTCAGCTGGCTGTGGTACATAAACTTAAGGAAAATAAAAGCATTTGAATATACACCAAGATTCAGCTCTTCAATAAGGACTCTGAGTGATATGATTTGATTGGACTTATTGTGCAAGTGGTGCTGTGCCAAACTTTGGAATATTCTCCACTACTCTCTACTACTTACTCTCTACTACTCCACTACTCTCTACTACTCATTCTCTACTACTCTACTACTCTCTACTACTCTCTCTCTACTACTCACTCCCTACTACTCACTATCTACTACTCTCTACTACTCACTCTCTACTACTCTCTACTCTCTACTACTCACTCTCTACTATTCTCTCTCTACTACTCACTCTTTACTACTCACTATTTACTACTCTCTACTACTCACTCTCTACTTCTCACTCTCTACTACTCTCTACTACTCACTCTCTACTACTCTCTACTACTCACTCTCTACTACTCTCTACTACTCATTCTCTACTACTCACTCTCTACTACTCTCTACTACTCACTCTCTACTACTCTCTACTACTCACTCTACTACTCACTCTCTACTACTCTCTACTATTCTCTCTCTCTACTACTCACTCTCTACTACTCTCTACTACTCACTCTTTACTACTCTCTACTACTCACTCTCTACTGCTCTCTACTACTCACTCTCTACTACTCACTCTCTACTACTCTCTACTACTCACTCTACTATTAACTCTACTACTCTCTACTACTCACTCTCTGCTACTCTCTCTACTGCTCTCTACTACTCTCTACTACTCACTCTCTACTCTATTACTCACTCTCTTCTCTCTACCTCTCTACCTCTCTCTACTTCCCTCTCTACTAGTCTCTACCTCTCTACTAGTCTCTACCTCTCTACCTCTACCTCTCTACCTCTACACCTCTACCTCTCTACCTCTCTCTACACGCACACATATACACATATATATATATGCATATATATGCATATGCATTTATGTATGTGTATATATATATATATATATACATACATATATAAACATATATAATCTGCATATCTATATAAATACAAAGATAAATGCATGCATACATATACATATATGCATACATATGCATGTTATTTACATGAAAGTTTTAAAAACACTAATAAAAGCAAAGCTAAAAAGCCACCTTATTACAAACAGAATGGCTTTAACTTAAACGAGGGCGAGATCTATTGCATTGTCAATGCTTGTTTACTTTGGTTCCATCAAGAAGGCATTCAGATGTGTCACACATTTGCCATAAATTCTGAATGTTAGCACTCTAGTTGCTCATTAGATCACTGTAGTAAACCTACTGCTCACCAGGGAAGTCTGCTGCTAATCATACTTTCTATGGCAAAATGAACCCCCTCATGTTGTTCCTTTTTAAATTAAATGTTTTCAGACTTACCACTTCATTCCAATCAAGATGGCTTCTGGTGTGCCATACTTTTGTCATAAGTAAGACTGTTAGCGCTCTAGTTGTTCTTTAGAACACTCTGGGACATTCTGTCATTGGGCTATACTTGGGCTACATCTGGGTGATATTTGGGCTACATTTGGGCTCTTTTGTCTCTGGTGGCCATCTTGGGAGACTGCATGTCAGAATTTTTTTATGAAATAGAAGAGGATTTGGGAAGTCACTCAAAATGTGCCCTAATTTTTCTTTCTGCAGCACTAATCATACTTTCTATGGCAAAATATACCCCCTCATTTTGTTCCTTTTTAAATTAAATGTTTTAAGAGTTACCACTTTATTCCAATCAAGATGGCTTCAGGTGTGCCATACCTTTGTAATAAGTAGGACTGTTAGCGCTCTAGTTGTTCTTTAGAACACTCTAGGAGGCTGCAGTAGAACACAAAGGAATCAACTGAGTCGCTGTCCTTGTTGGATGTACATGTTTTACTGAGAATGTCAGACTTCATGCTCACATGACTGAGAAAGATAATGTGAATGTACAGAAAATATGCTTTCAGTTTAGCTTATAGATCCCCTTCCAAACCACTGTGGGAAAAGCATGAGATAATAGTTTTCCTTCAAACATCATTCATGATATCCCAGCAGAAGGCTTTTTCACATGGTAAAATCATCTTAGAACACACCACAATTCCTAAAATGAGTATGGTACCATCAACAAATGATTTATAATGTAACTAAAGTCCTAAAACCCTCTATTAACTACGATGCTTTTTAATGAGGTGCTATCACGTATATTGGTCCCAAGATGGCTGCCAACACTTCTTGGATGAAGTGCTGACAGCCAATCAGATCTCACGATGAGATGTGTGGTTAGGCTCCGCCCGGATATATATGTGTTTTGAAGTTAATTTTCATAAAAACCACTGGAGCAATTTTCACCAAATATAGCAAAGGCACTTCTGCGTACCAGTCCCTACAATTTTGCCAAGTTTGGTGTAATTCCGTTCAGCGGTTCGGGCTGTATTCTTGTCAGAGCGTCCTATCGAAATTAACATGGGGAAAACACGTTTTGGGACCCCCCTTTTTTCTCAGCCCCCACTTCACGAATCCCCCCGAAACTTTCAGGGAAGGAGCGCAGCGGAGATGGCCAACATTTTAGAAAATTACACGCAAATTCCTCAACCGGCGCCAAAGTTATTCCCAATAGAATGTTGCGGATTTCCTATGGTAGCTAGGTCCTAAATATATATACCTACTGGCTATCGCCAGTAGGTAATATATATATATATATATATATATATATATATATATATATATATATATATATATATATATATATATATATATATATATATATATATATATATATATATATATATATATATCCTATATTCGGGTGATTTAACGCCAAATGTATGGCTGCCCACCGAAAATTAAAACCCCTCCTGACAACCTTTCCTTGACCAGTAGCACAAATCAAACTTTTCAGATGGCAATACAAGAAAAGCTTATTAATAGATAACAGACTTTTTTTTAAATATAGTAAATAGGCCTTACTTCTCAGATTCTTGTGCCCCCAAAATAGAGATAGCGATCCCTTCAGAGAATTGGGAGGCACATTTTAGGGCTATTTTCATAACAGATGACATTTCCTAGGCTATTGTCTCCTTAAATACTGATATAGTACAGCATAGACCTGAAATTTAGCCTGCTTATTTAAATGTTTGTGTTAAGGAAGTGGAGGTAGCAATCAAAAAATGCACACCGGGGAAAGCTTCAGGTCTAGATGGCGCATAAGCAGATGTTTTTAAATCAAATACATAAATGTGGGCCCCACTTTTAACAAATGCTTTCAGTTATGTCACTAGGGGTTATATCACTGAATCATTAAAATCTGCCTTCATTTTGACCAATTTATGAAACAAGAGACAGGACTTTACCAACATGTAACAGTCCCACCTCCCTAATTGACTCAAGCATGAAGATTCGTGGTGGAGTCCTACTAGAGCGCCTGGAAAAATGGGCAATGGGTAAAAAATACTATCAAACTTGCAATTTAGTTTTAGGGAAGGGGAAGCACAATTGACCAATGCCCAAACTTGTATTTAATAGCAAGAAACTATATTTTAGCCAAAAAAGGATCACTCCATGTGGCCATTATCCACGTATCTACTGCTTTCGATCCAGTAAATCGCGCAAAACTCTGGATCTTGATGGAGGAGATGGGAGTGGAAACTGATCTCCTAGTGTTACTTAGGTTTTTACATCAGGACTCGACTGTGAGAGTGCGCAATGGATCCCAGGGCGAACTGACTCCTCTGATAAATTCTACGCAAGGAGTTAGGCATGGATGCATTCTTTTTTTTTGTTGTAACTTTTTTGTTATATAAAACAAAAGGAAACAACACATCAAACATACAATCAAGGCAATACAGCAATAATACAGCCATTAGGTCTGCGCTCAAGGAGGACGGGAGATACATGACAACAGGAGAAAGAACTTTCGAATACAGAAGAGGGGAGGGTGCCAAAGGCAGAATTGCATATGAACAGCACAATACATCACAGCTAGAAGGAACGTGGTCAGGGCGACTGGGAAGGACTAGGAATCGCAGTGAGTGGGGGCGTACAGATATCTCCACGGTATGAGTTCCACTGGTCCCAAATCTTCCCCCATTTTTTGGGTCTGCCTCTTGCCATATGCACTGTTTTCTCCCTGAACATGCACCAGTCCAAACTCTCTTTCCAAGCAGTCACTGTAGGCGGCCTCGGGGACCCCCACAACTGTGCAATATCCCTCTTCGCAACCATATTGGCAAGAGTCACCCACCGAAGCTGCGACACGTCATAATCATTCGGACCCCACACATTCAATAAACATTGCCGGGCTTCCGGCATCATCACAACACCCGTTACTTCATCCATCACCTCATGTATACGTTTCCAAAATCGCACCACCTCAGGGCATTCCCATATGATATGGAGATAGGTCCCAAGGAGACCACACCCACGCCTACACATGCCATCTGTGCAATAGCCCATATGGATCAGACGGGGACCGGTGACATAGATTCTGTGGAGGATCTTGAGTTGGACCAGACGGAGGCGGGCTAGAATCGCCACCTCCCTGGGAGAGGAGATGGCGGATTGTCAGTCCTCATCATCAAGTTCCATACCATCGGCAATCCAAGCTCGATCGGTCATTAATCATTTTCTTATAGAACAATGAAATAGTACTGTCTGGTATACGATCTTCGAGGGGGGAGGATTCCGGAATGCCACTACCCACTGGCAACACAGAGTTCAGAGCATGGCGTACCTGGACATAACGAAATTGTTCCCTGTCACTCAGCTTGTACTCTATTTGCAGATCCGAGAAGGTCTTCACCTCTCCTTTAACCCAGAGATCACGCACCTTACTAATACCGATAGTGTCCCATTGATCAAATCCCTTCGTCTGCCACAGGCCACCCAACTTCGCAGAGGCATAGAGCGGAGTCGCACCAGTTATTTTATCACTCCAGCCCATAGCCGCCGTTGCGCTATGCCATACCCGCACGGCTATAGCGGTAGGTCCCGAGAGTTGTGAACGCGAGGGTCCCGAATAAAGCGCCCTGTAGTAATCACCACCCGGGAGCAGCCACTTATCCATTTCAAATGCTGGGTTCAACGCCGGGCCATACATCCCGTGGTTGATGGCAGCAAGGTGGGAGGCCCAATAATACCGACGAATATCCGGGAGCGCTATACCGCCATCATACCAGGGAAGTGTCAATTTTGGAAGAGCGATGCGGGAACGTCCGTCCCATATTAATTGTCTCTGCAACGATTCTACTTCCCGAAAATATCTCGACGGGATGACATCGAAACTATTCTGAAGTGCGTATAGGAACCGCGGTAAAGACATCATTTTAAAAAGAGCCGCACGCCCTAGGGGAGATAACGGTAATTTACGCCAACGCGCTACATCGGAGCGCAACCTTTGAAGCGGGGGGAGTAAATTGCGTTCATAGCGAACCGCCGGATCCAACGAGATGAACACACCCAAGTACTTAAAGCCAGACTGCGACAACTGGATGGGGCAGCCCCGTGGAAAACGAGGGACATCACCCGCAAGTACGTAAATGTAGGATTTCGACCAATTAATGATAAGGCCCGAGTTCTTCCCGAAGGAGTTAAGTACATCAAACAATACGTTGAGCGATTTTTGGGGAGAGGTGAGGTACAATAAAATATCATCCGCGTATAAGGAAATGCGATCTTCAAATTCCGGCGTCAAGCGTATACCCTTCAGCGAAGGTTCCCACCGTAGCCAAGCGGCGAGTGGCTCCAACGCCAAAGCAAAGAGGAGCGGGGACAACGGACAACCCTGCCGCGTGCCCCTCCCAAGAGCAAAAGGCACGGAGACACGGCCATTGACCACCACCTGTGCCAGTGGCGTTTCATACAGGAGTTTGACCCAACCAATAAAACCAGCGCCGAATCCAAACTTGGCGAGTACCGCCCAGAGATAAGACCATTCGATTGCATCAAAGGCCATCGTGGCGTCTAAGGACGCCAAGATGGCCGGTTCACGCAGCGTCGGGGCCCTCGCGAGAACACCATGCAAACGTCGCAAATTTAATGCCGTGTTGCGGTGCGGGATAAAACCCGATTGATCCGGATGAATCAGGTCGCCAATAACCGTAATCAGACGATTAGCAAGTAGTTTGGCGAGGATCTTAGGCTCCGCATTTAAGAGCAAAATGGGTCTATAAGACAAGCAAAGATCCCTTGGCTTGCCCTCCTTATGGATCACCACAATGGTAGCAAGACGCTGATCTCTAGGGAGGGAGCCACTGTCTTGCGCAGCCAAAAACATATCACGGAGATAGGGAGCTAGAGTATCAGGGCGTAATTTATACAGTTCAATAGGAAGGCCGTTGGGACCCAGAGCTTTGCCGGACCGAATGGAGCGTAGAGCGAGAGCCACCTCATCCACAGAGGGCGTGGCATCCAAACAGTCCCGATCCGATTCCGACAAACATGGAAGTGCTATATCTCGAAGCAACAACTGCGAATCCTCCTCGGGCCTGTCAGACACCGAGGTATAGATCTTTCGAAAATAATCAGCAAAGCATTCTACAATTTCAACAGGGTGCGTTACACGCACACCACCACATGTCTCCACCACCGGAACCACTCGACTCGCTCTCTCCCTTCTGTCCAGCCAGGCAATCAACTTTCCTGCTTTATCACCCACATCATATAGCCGTCGCTGCTGGTCCCTACTCATCATCTTTGCCGCATCAGTAACCAGAGTTTTATATTCTAATTGTTTAAGGCGGAGGACATGTAATGCCTCTCGCGTGACCTCTCGTTCCAATGCAGTCTCCAGGTCTGTGATTTCAGTCTCGAGCTGAACAATGGCCTCATTCTTACATTTCTTTGCACACCCCACCAAAGACAATGCCTGTCCCCTGATCACAGTCTTAAAAGCTTCCCATAACGAAACAGGCGAGGATACAGAACCAGCATTCTCAGTAAAATACAGATCAAATGATTTAATCAATTCAGTGCGAGTCTTAGGGTTAAGAAGATACCAGGGGTTATTCGGGGCCACCCTCCCTTCGGCGCCGATGTTAAGATTAAAATGAAACCAAATAGGGGAATGATCTGATATACCCCGGGCCAAGTGTTTAATCTCTCCAATCGAAGGGGACAGGGCAGCCGGTATCAGGATATAATCCAATCTAGAAAGACTACCATGAGCTCCCGAATGGAAAGTAAACTGTGTTTGCTCTGGATGCATTAGTCTCCAACAATCTATAAGTCCCAATGTTTCCAGGAAGTCACCCAACCAGGATAGCGCAGCAGGAAGGTCTCGGGCGGATAGCGGTCTATTCTGCCAGAAATTACGGAGTTAAAATCACCACCCAGTATCAAAACACCCTCCGGGAGACCCCGAACCATCCGCCCCAGGTCCGTAAATGTCGTGGATTGTAAGCCCGGAGGGACATACACCAACACCAACGAGATTGGTTTTCCCTCCCACCGCCCAACAAGTGTAACATATCGACCCCTGGCATCAAGGATCACATCGTCACCCTCGAGGGGGAGGGAAACCCGGAGCAAAATACCCACTCCTCTAGAACTAATTGTAAATCCAGAATGGGCAGCAAGACGATAACCCCGTCTATTAAGAGCGTGACAAGTATTTCCTATCAAGTGTGTCTCCTGTAGCAAAACGACATCAGGCGAAAGGCGCCGCAACAGCTGCATAACCCCCCCTCTCTTTATATGATCCCCCAACCCGTTCACATTCCAGCATAATACCCTCAACCCCCTACCCCCATCCAGATCCACAATGAACTCCCATCGCAAAACGAGCATCACACCAATGTCAAAGTGAATGAAAGTGCCTTGCCTTGTAAAAGAAAAAACAAACAATCCCAAAACATGGCCCCCCACCCCCCAAGTTCCCCAACACAACTACCCCCCACCCTGCACCCCTGCACCGACTCGAAAGCCACCCCAATTTGCAGCGTGCCTGTCGCCCTGACAATTACAAACAAAGGACTAATCTACACAAAGAGAACCCCAGAGGAGGAAAGGGGTCCCGCCATCCCCGCTACCTCCCAAGTACGAATGGAATGATCAAGGAAGTCAGTGAGCCTCAGCTGGATACGTTGAACAATGTTCCAGGCACAGGCACCATAATCATCCTTGGTCCATCAGTCCCCCCTCAGCACCACCAGCACGTTCCTGGCCAGCACGGCAAGCCGGCAAAGTGTCCAACCAGTCACTCGCTTCCTCAGGCCTGACAAGGAAGAATGTTCGATTGTCATATTCAACACGCAGTCGGGCCGGGAATAACATAGCGTATTTTAGTTCCATGTCTCTTAGTCGCCGTTTCACCCCTTGAAATCCCATTCGTTGTTTCTGGACCGATTGAGAAAAGTCCGGATAAAAGTTCACAGCAGCGTTCTCGAACTGCGTAGGGCCGCTTGTCCGTGCCGCCTGCAGAATGGCGTCGCGATCTCTGAAGTTGAAAATCCGTGCAATAATCGGACGGGGGGGGGAAACCGGGCTTCGCCTGTCCCCCTGGCACTCTGTGCGCACGTTCGATGGCAAAGAACTTACTCAGGCCCTTGGGTGCAAGATGATGAAGAATGAGGTCCTCCACTCGAAGATCTGTGGCGAGTGAACTAGAATCTTCCGGGACCCCAATAATACGCACGTTGTTGCGCCGTGCACGGCCTTCAAAATCCTCCAAGCGACGAGCAAAAAAGTCATTAGCAGATCTAAGGTTGCGCACTTCTGTTTGCAAGTCGGACACATCCGTGGTTAGGCTGGACGTCTTTAGGTCCAATGACTTCACCTTCTCGTTCGTCTTGGCCAAATCAGTTCGAATGAGGTTGACATCAATAGTCACCGTGTCCAACTTCAGAGCCAGGGCTTCATACTGTTGGCCAATGGAAGACTAAATACCAGCAATGGCGCCCATCACGTCTTGTAGCGTTAATTCCGCCAATGCAGCAGGATCGTCGACAGCCTCCTCCCGGGCCTTAGGTGCACCACCAGGGGATCCTTTAGAAAGTGTGTAGCGGTCCATGACATTCGTCTGGGTTGAACCTCCACGGATAGTGGTCTTGACTTTCTGTTTTTCACCCTCGGGCTTGCCCGTCATGGCAAACCGGGTGCCCCGGAGGGAGGCTTGGGATCTGGTCCAAATGGCTCCTTAAAATTCACACACAAGAATACAGGAGGCGAAGTTGGGCCAATTTGAGTCCACAGCCAAACAGTCGCTAGCTCTAAGCTCGATGAGCTGGCAGCAGAGCTCGTCCGATCAACAGACACACCACAGATAGGAGACAGTGCGCTGGAGAAACTAAACCGAAAGTGAAGTGAGGCTGTGGTCTGATCCCCTCAAGCCGTTGTTGTTGTATTACGACCTGGGCACTGCTACAACTCAAGGTCCAGGCTGTTCCATGGAGAAGGCCACAAATTTCAAGACGGCAAAGCTCGGGGACCCTGCGTCCGATTCCGACCCAAAAACCTGCTAGTACATCAGCTGGGTTGTGTCTTCAATGACCTTCCATCAAATCAGGATATTATCCAGGATAAATGCGGGAGGCAGCGAGGGTCCTCGGGAGCCCTGTGCTCACGCGGCCATCTCGGATGCGCGCGTAGCTCCTCCTCTTCCATGGATGCATTCTTGTTCCCTTCCTATTTCTGCTATATATAAATGGTATTGCTAAACATTTGGTCAAACTATGGAAGACATCCACAATATTGGGGGGGGCACCAAATTGCAATTCCAGTATATATACACAATGCAATGCTAATTGCATGAACGGCAAATGGTCTGCAAATATTATTGGATGTTTTTAAGCTATATGCCTACATTAGATCTTAAAATTAACTATAGTAAATCCTTGTTATGACGTGTGGCCACAAAATTAAAAACCAAAACTCATTTGATGGGGAGTGCAGTAGTGGAGAAAGTAATTTTTTAAAATTATTTAGGAATTTTGTTTTGCTTTTCCTTGGCTTGAAAATATCATTTAACTTTTAGGGGAAATTATTTTTAAGGTAACATTGAAGCAATTTTTAGATTCACACAGAAATTAGGCGAAAAACCTGTTAAAGAGATCATTTATCTTTTACAAAAAGAAATGTGTTTCAGCAGCATCATATGGTGCCGGCCTATACGGACATATATATGTAGAGCTTTTACAAAAAGTTGAAAGCTCCTTTTTGAGTAGATTATTGCAGGTTTCCCAGGGTACAGCAAACATATTATGCCATAAAGAACTTGGCCTTCTGTATTTGATGGACTATCTAAGCCTTGCTCCTTTATTGTTATGGGTCATGGCGTGGCCTAATCTCTGGGCTTCTTTGTTCAGTTATTATTGCACCCACAAACCAAGAGCAAAAACTAAACAAAAAACAAACTAAACTTACCTTGGAAATTCCTCGTAGAGTCTCAATGTGAATTCTTCAATTAATCATTTCCTTAAAAAAAACTGAAGGGAAAGAAAGGAAGTTTAACCTTTTACCTCATTACTATACTACATAATTACTTGCAATACAACAGAGAAGAGAGGCAAAATCCGAAAACTCTTTGGATATGTAGTTTAAGACACAAATACAGACATATACAAGTATTGATATAAACTAAGCAGAGTAATGTATGCTATATATTTATGTTTTCTTGCAGTTATTCCTAGACTTGCATAACAATGAAAAAGTGAAAGGCTGAAAGGGTTTTCAAGCTAGAAGATATGTGTGATTCCTGGAAGGAAGAAACCAAAGAAGATTGGGCAGTCTCTTCTCAATCCCCATCCCCTTTCCCCCTTGGAGCACTCCAGTTGTCCTGTTTATCAGGGACACGGAGAGGTTTGTGGAGGGGCATTGAGAACTATCTTCATTCTGCTCCTGTGTAAGTCTTGGGTAACATTTTTGACAACTGCTTATCACCTCACATATTACATTACCCATGACATGTTACATTACACTATTGATGAATCACTGATGACATCTCAAAGGACATCATTGATGTCATTACTGATGGCATCATTCAATTATTGTGACACCGTCCTATAGGGTTTGAGGCCTTTGAGTAATTACACACACTACTGTTATGAACAATTTTCGTTTCACCATAATGGGATTATTAATTTACATACTTCACATGACCAGCAATTTTACATCAAGAAGTTGACAGGTATCCATTTCCAAATGTAAAGACACTTTCTTCCAGGTCCGATGGACTACTTTCTGTTGTTTAGTAAGATAAACTGCACAGGTTCCTGAGATGGACACAGTGGCATAAAACCATAGAGCCATGTTTACAACACTAGGGAGAGATAAGCTACCTCTAAGTGGGACACCTCTACATTCAACATTATTCAACAATCTTCAGTGCTTTAAAATGTTCAGCGAAGTTCTGGAAATAAACATTCACACTTAAACATATTTTGTCTATAGCACTGCATTACAACTATGTAATATGGGCACATGTCCAAATATCCGCAGGGGTGTAAACTGTACTGAACAGAAGCTTTGTCCTTTCTCATATATATATTTTTGTAACAGGTTTTGGATTTAGGCCTCAACCTACTTTCAAGCACACCTCTGTAACCCCATATTAGGTGAGCTCAGCCTTTATCTTTTGTAACAGGGAGTAATACTGGCAGCCTAAACATTAGTGATTTTTAAACTGTGCACCACATAACTTTAAACATTCACAATCATGTGTGTCTTTACTCTATTTTTCTTTTACAAATGTATTGACTATTACATATATTTACAAACATAAATACACTGACGCGCGCGAGGAGACTAAAACACTCGCTGCTCCTGACAACATGAATTCCGTCAGTTTTTGCCAGACTACTTTTGCGATAAAACTTGCCTGACTTGACATTTTATTCTGTGTGCTCGCTGATTTGCAGAATAGCTTTTAAACTAATTTTAGCTGCAATTACCTCATAAATTGCCGGTCCCCCGCTGGCCTATCCCGGTTGTTATGGAGGGATTTAGTCTATTTCTGGTCGCGAGGAGGTCGGCGTTCTAGCGGCCCCTACCTCCTGCGATAAAACCGGATGCCTTGTAGAATGCTCAGCGGACAAGCGCAGCGGGCACACGCAGGCGGCGTGCCAAAGGCATGCCTGTCTGTGCCCATCTGCACCATGATGGGACCAGGGGCCATAACCCCTGGCCAAAAATTATTAAAACACCTTTTCCCAATGAGATATACCCCCACACAGCTGCTGAACTATCGCAGTTCGTCCCAGTCTGAGTGAGAGTGTCTTGATCCACTGGGTGAGACTACTAAATGCCCTTGCTGCAGCTTTGAATTCAACAAATCACCCCCAAGAGGGATGAATAGCTCACTTACTGTGAAACATTTTCTCCAGCAGGACAGCTACCCCTCCCTGCGTTGCAAAGCCACTAGCACAGCTTTTACCTTGTGGAATATTAATTGTCATTCCCTCCCCAAACAGAAATTAGACATATTCGACCTATTAAGTAGTGAACAGACTGATGCTATCTTTCTAACTGAAACATGGCTGCAAACGAGTTCGGGCCTGGACGTGGCCTCAGCTTTACCTCCTAACTATGCTATAGTTATGATAGATAGAGAACTCAAGATAGGGGGTGGTATTGCCATGATTTTTAAAAAATCTTATTCATGCAAATTAGAAGTACTCCCTTTCAAGGGATGCGAGGCAGGCCTTTTTAAACTTGTGATGACCCCTCACTTTACCTTATCTGGTATTCTTTTCTACCGACCCCCTGGTCTGCCGGCCCCCTGGGTGGCCTTATTTCCAGAGTTAATCTCCCCTCATCTTCTTAAAGCAGCAAATTTTACTATCCTCTGTGATCTTAACATTCACTTGGATAACCATACATGCTCCACCAGCAGCACATTGATTTCTGACCTTGCAGCAATGAATTTGCTGCTTTGTAATACGGGTCCTACTCATATGGCAGGCCATCTACTTGACCTTATATTTTCCAACCTGTCTGATATCCAATGACTACCATCTCTTCCTTTATGCTGGTCAGATCATTATGCAGTTAAATTTCACTGCACTATCCCAGCCTATCTGACCACAGCTACCTCTGGCGCACATCAGGAGTCTAGGAATTGGAGCAAACTGGATGTGAAATCTTCAATACGCTCCTCTCTGATAATACCCCCTGTATTCCTCATGTCTCTACCTCTTCCTCAGACATAATCCATAACTGGATTCTTAAAGCAATAGACAACTGCCTTCCTGTTTCAATCGAAAAGACATACAATCAGAGTTCCCCTGCCCCTTGGTTTACGAAGCAACTAAAAATAGAAAAAAGCAAATGCAAAACCTTAAAAGGCATTGGAGGAGAAATTATGCAACTGATTCCAAATTAAAATACAAAAAGGCCTTTATAGAATATCAAGCCCTTTGCAAATCTGCTCTCGCAAGTTATGTTGCATTCACCATTTCCAATGCACAGAACTGTTCGCGAACGTTGTTCTCAATGGTTAAAAAACTATCGGGCTCAGACATTCAACCCACGCCCCCGCCTTAGTTGGATCACAGTGAGATGATCTTGTCAATTTCTTTGTGAACAAAGTACAGCATATACATTCCATGCTTAGTAGCTCTCCGACAGCCATGCCTATGCAGCAAAATGCTAATCTTGAATCTACTGATAGGGCAGAACCCACTAACAAACTGCAATCCTGTTCACTACTAGATATTAATTAATTCAAGAAAATCGCCTCGGGACCTTCTACCTTCCACGGTGTTGCAACAACTTGACACATCTTCCCTCAAATTAATTATGGACCTTCTTAATGCCTCCATACAGGAAGCAATTGTTCCACCTGAATCCTTCCACTCCTGAAGAAGGCCAACGCTGATCCTGCCCAACCTTCCAACTTTAAGCCTATCTTCTGATATATTCCAAAATTTTTGAAAAACATATAAATTCTCAACTCACACAGTTTGTGGAATCTTCCAAATTTTTATATGGCTCCCAGTCCGGATTTAGAGCCGGTTTCTCAACAGAGACAACACTACTGGGTGTTACGGAAATGCTGAGACATCACTTGGATATGGGGGATACAGCAGCCCTCATACTACTCGACTTGAGCACTGCTTTTGACATGGTGTCTCACACTGTGTTAATAAAATCCCTTCAATACCTCTGCATTTCTGGCTCAGCTCTGGACTGGTTGACATCTTTTCTTACCAATCGCACATTTCAAATTATTTCCTCTGTTGCCACCTCCAAACTTCACCTTTCCCATTATGGGGTCCCTCAGGGCTCTATTCTTAGTCCACTGCTCTTCAATATCTATGTCAAACCGTTGGCGACCATTGCAGAGGAGGCCGGGCTGTCCCTATTCTCATACGCAGATGACACCCAGATTATCTTCCCGATTTCCACTGAGAAGGTGTCTAGTCCATCAGCTCTTCAGGACGACCTAAGAAAAATTGCAGCATGGATGCAAACTAACATGCTTAAACTTAATGGCGACAAGACCCAGGTCCTCCTTTTGGGGAACAAAAAAAGATCTATGGGGCCCCCAGCATTGGCCTACCGAAATGGGAACCCCACCCCATCCCACCCAACAGGTTCATAATTTGGGCTTCATTATTGATGATCAGCTGCCTATGAGACAGCAAGTAGTAAAGGTAGTGGCTACCTGCTTTACTGTATTAAAATGGCTAAAACAAATTGTCTGGATGCTTCCCTGCTCCACCCAAAGAACGGTGGTCCAAGCGCTTGTGACCTCAAGAATAGACTATGGTAACATCCTCTATCTAGGGGCCAACAAAGATATACTGCAGAAGCTGCAGGTGGTGCAGAACACTGCGGCTAGACTACTATGCCGAATTCCCAAAGCCACTTCCATTTCCAGCTATCTACACGGCCTTCGCTGGTTGAAAGTGGAAAGCCGCTTTAAGTTCAAAGCCTTGAGCTTTCTATTTAAGATCAAGTCCGGCACTGCTCCCCAATATCTGCAAGCCTTAACCCAGCCTTATCAACCTTCACGACTACTGCGTTCCACTACCCAGGGAAAATTTCTAGTACCCAGGATATGACTTTCACGGATGGGAGGCCGCTCCTTTGCCTTTCTCTGCCCTATTCTGTGGAATACTCTTCCTGCATCCCTTCAGCATGAAACAAGCTTCGCAAACTTTTGCAAAGGTTTAAAGACATGGCTGTTTAACCAATAACACCAGTACTTTCTTTCCACTCTTCAGGCGGGCGCTGGGAAACCCTTTTTGCGCCTTACAAAAATTAATTTAACATAACATAACATAACATAAAACATTATGGCTTAATAAGGTCAGACTTATTGGCTTTGCCACTGTTTGCATTTTTCCCATTGTCAATGCTGTTCAGCATTGGAAAAATGGCAAAAAACTAAGCCTATTGGCTTTGAAAATACTTGTCTACGCCAGCAGCCATTAGGATTGTGAGCACACCGCTCCCACAGGGAGGAGCAGGGCACATAGTAGAAGTTGGCAAACACCCTTCTAAGCAAACTATATCTGAAATGTAGTTATGGGTACACAAACCCAACGCGCTGTTGGTGATATCAGAATTGTAATGATGCAGGCACACAATAAAGATGACTCTGGGGCCAGGCTGTCTTAACTTTAACTTTATTATATGTTTCCAAAGAGCGCCGAGCCTCTGCTCCCTGTGCTGTCTCTCTCCGCTCTCCTTCGCGCCTCTCGCGCTCCTGGCACGCCCACTACATGCGCAGCCAATCCTGGCCGCCCGCACGTCACGTCGCCGACGTGCCGTGCATCAACTAGACTGTCTCTACATATCTCCCTTTTTTCCACACAACCATAATCAACTTACTGTCCGTCGCTCAAATCAAAGTCTCTGAATCTCGCTGGTCTCACCACCACTCTACCACTCCGAGTCTGTCTTACCGGGGTGGTGTTGTTCTCTTCCTCGCCGTGCCTATTCCTGTTGCCACCGGTCTCATCGGCTCTTATCTCCTGCTCAGTGTTCCTTGCTTCTCCTTGTCGTTGTTCTCCTTCTCTGAGTGTGACTTCGGTTCCCTGATGTTCCTGGTTCTCCCTCTCACTCTCTTCTATTTCTCCGCCGGCTCTTCCACAGTCCCAAGCGAGTATCTTATTGCACCTGGCCATGCGGTCTTGTGACCATATGTTACCGTCACTCAGCCTGGCCGCTCTGCCCTTGATTTCCCTCACCTGCATGGGCTTGCTGTATTTGCTCTCTCCCTTTCTTTGTAAGGTGGGCAACTTCACTCTCACCCATTCTCCTTCTTTGAGTTCTGTGTCTCTCACGTTTCTCCTTGCATTGTAGTGTCTTGTGTATACTGCCTGAGCTTTCTCTATGTTGGCTCGCACCACCGCAGGGGACCATTCACTCACTATGGTCTTTTCCTTCCATACCCGGTTGTCCTGGGTGAATGGTTCTCGACCACGTAACAGCTGGAAGGGGCTATATCCTGTGCTTGTGGGAGTGATCCTGTATGCCCATAACATGTGCCATATGTCCTTCTCCCAGTCTTTGTTGTCCGAGATGGCTGCTTGGATCGACCCCATCACCACCCTGTTGAAGCGTTCAACTTGGCCGTTTCCTGCCGGGTGGTAAATGGATGTGTGCTTCGCCAAGATGCCGTTCCTCTTCAGGAAGTGGTCCCATTTTTCCGATCGGAACTGGGGCCCATTATCACTGAGGATGGATTTGGGTAAGCCCTCCCTCACAAAAGTGTCTGCCAGAAACTTCACTATTGTTTCCGTGTCCATGGCTTCCTCAATCATGACTTCTGGCCATTTCGAGAATTTATCAATGAGGACACACACATACTTCTGGACTCCTTGGGTGTCTAGGATAGGGCCTAGGATGTCAACTGACAGCTCTTCCCATGGGTTCCTGGGTGTTTCAAATGTTCCCAACGCTGGACGCAGGGGTTTGAGTGTCTTGTCTGCACCTTGACACCTCGCACATTCCCTTACGTGCCGTTCTGCTCTTATGTCCATTCCTGGCCACCAATAGTCTTGCTTAGATCTCAGTTTGAGTTTCCCGATGCCCAAGTGCCCTTCATGTAGCATATCCAGCAGTCTGGGTATGATGCTCGTGGGAGGAATGACTTTCTCACCTCTGTATACAAATGTCCCTTGATTGTCCAGGGAGAGTTCCTCCCTCACTTCGAAATATGGATTGAGTTCTCTCCGGACGTGTCTCTTTTCCGGCCAACCTTGGGTAATGTGTGTTTTCACCTCCTTCAGTGTCTGGTCCTCCTCATACGCCTGTGTCCATTCTTGGAGGCTGATGACTCTTTCGTGATCCTCCATTAGCGCCACCCATTCTTCCGTGCCGGCCTTGTCTTCCTCACTCGGTTCCATAGCTGCCGCTCGGCTCAGGTAATCTGCAACCTTGTTCTTGCTGCCCGGTATGTGTTCCACGTCATACCTAAATTCTAGCAGCTTTAGCGACATTTTTGATATCCGGGGCGTTGCATCGGCATGGCCACTCGATGTCAGCACTCTCAGTAGCGGCTTGTGGTCGGTCCGCAATTGAAATCTGGTGCCCCACAGGAACTGTCGGAAGCGCGTGGTAGCCCACACCACCGCCAGCATCTCCTTCTCTATCACACTGTATTTTCTTTCGGTATCACTCAGTGTGCGCGAGGCAAAGCTGATCGTCTCCAACTGTCCGTGGCCTCGGTCTTGCATGAGGACAGCGCCCAGTCCTTTGTCGCTGGCGTCGGTGGTCAGGACGGTCTTGCATTGGGGGTCGAATCCTTGTAGGGGTATAGCCCCAGCCACTTCCTTCTTGATGATCTCAAATTCCTGTTGTGTGTCCTCTGACCACTTGAATTCTGTGTTTTCTTTCGTGAGCTGCCTCATGTGATGGGTCTTCGAGGCGAAGTGCTGCACGAATTTTCCGTAATACTCTGCCATCCCCAGGAACGATCTGACTTCTTCCTTGGTGACGGGGGATGGTGCTTCACAGATCGCTCTGACGTTTTCTGCTTTAGGAGTTACGCCTTGCACTCCTATCTCATGGCCCAGATAGGTTACCGAGTTCATTCCTATTCGGCATTTGGACCATTCGGCCGTGAGTCCCTTGCTTTCCAGGATCTTCAACACACTTCCCAACTTCACGTCGTGGTCTGGAATGTCTCTTCCCATCACCAAAATGTCATCTTGGAAGTACTGGACGTCAGTGAGGTCCCTGAATAGTTGGTGCATCATCTTCTGGAACACCGCCGCTGCTGAAGCTAGGCCGAATGGCATCCGGCGGAATTGGTAGCACCCAAATGGGGTGATGAAGGATGTTAGTCTGCGGCTGTCTGGATGGAGGACAATTTGGTGGTACGCGGAAGTCAAGTCTATGGTTGAGTACCACTTAATCCCCCTGGTGCTGGCCAGCATCTCTTCTATCCTGGGCAAGGGGAATCTTTCCACCACTATGCATTTATTCAGTTCTCTCAGGTCAACGCACAACCGGACCTTTCCGTTGGGCTTCTTGGCCACTACCAGGGGCGCCAGCCACTCTGCGCACATGATGGGTTCTATTATCCCCTTTCTTTCCAAGTCTTGGAGTTCTTCCCTTACCGCTTCTCGTACCGCCAACTGGATGTTCCTCGCTTTGTGGGCTACCGGGACGGCATCCGCCTTTAGGATGATTTTGTGGGCGAATTTCTCCAGCTTCCCTACGGTGCCTCCAAACACTTTGGGGTATTCGCTTCTCCATTTATCCAGTCTTGGCTCAGATTCCTGGTCCGTCAGGAGTATTTGCTCCTTGCCTCCTGGATCTAGCTTGATGCCCAGGTCGCCTTGATCCAGCCATCCTAGGACCGACGGGCCCCTCTCCGATACATAGAGCTTGCATCGTGCCGACCGTCCCCGAAATTCGAAGGTCAGGGTCCTAAACCCCGCCATTGGAATCCGGTCTCCATTGTACGTGACTGGGCGGATATCTAGTCTCTCTAGCTCCGGGCCGAGGCGTGGTGCAAATTTCTCCTCCCACACTGCTCTCTGGATGATGGTGAAGGGTGACCCTGTGTCTGCCACCACGTTGATCTTGACACCACCTATGGCCATTTCCAAGACCGGTTTCATCGTACGTTTTCCTTCTCTGTCCAGGACTCTACCCTCTGTGCTCAGCACCTGGTCCTCGATGTAGATCACTGTGACCTCTTCTATTTCGGTGTCGTCGTCCTGATCTTCATTGCTTTGATCTACACACCTCACCATGCTCTTGGAGGCCTTCTTCCTGCAAACCTTCTCATAGTGGCCAATTATTCCGCAAAATGCATATTTGGCGCGAAATGCGGGGCACTTCCGATCATGAGCTTCGTGCGACCAGCTTCCGCACCTGTAGCATGACTTCCTGTTGCTCCCCGCCTGTTTTCCTGCCGTGCTTGCGTTGCTTTGCCACTTGTTAGGCCCCCTTGCCGTTGGTTTCCGGTTCTGATACTCTCTGCGAGGCCCTTCCTCATCCACCTTGTTCACCATCGTGCTGGGCGCCATTTCTTTCTTCGTCATTTCCGCGCACCGACGAGCTAGCTCCGCTCTCTTCACGATGACTAGCACCTCTTTCAGTGTCGTGTTTCCGCTCGCCCATAGCTTGTCCTGCACCGTCGTGCACGTGGTGTGCATCACCACCTGGTCCTTGATGAACTCATCTTCCCAGTTGGCGTATTTGCACATGGCTGCCAGTCGTTTCAGTGCCGCCACGTACTCCTCCACTGTTTCTCCTTGCTTCTGCTTCCTCTGTTGGAAGTTAAACCTGTCCACCGACACACACACTGCCGGTCTAAAGTGTTCATTGAGGTCCTCGAGCGCCTGTGCATACACATCATCGTCGGTGGATGTTCTCTGTTTCGGAACTAAGCTTTTGTATATTCGGAGACCTTCCGGGCCTAGGTTCAGTAGCAGGATGCGCTTCTTCCTCTGGGGTTTGAACTCTTCCTCGTTCTCATCTTCCAGGACACCTATGAAATTGTCTATGTACTCTCTCCAGTCCTCCCATTTCATGAGCGGTTCTCCTGGCCTGGGTAAGAACTGTACCGGTGCCGTCGCATAACCTGCTTGCGCGCTCATCTTCTCTCTCTTTACTGCAGTGAGCGTCCCTCCTTGGCTGCGGGGACTCCCTGGTGTGTCGTCTTGTTCTTCTCCACTCGTTGGGGCTCGGGGACTGTCTATGTCGGCCCCCTCAGGTCCCTGTGAGTTCTCCAGCGCGTGTTCCCTGGGTCTGCTGTTCGCCCCGCGGGTCAGTGTCCTTATCCTGCCCTGTTTCTTGGTGCCTGGGTCTGTCCCCCTTTTTTGCTCCTATGCGCCACACCCTCCGGTGTGTAGGGCTCTGCCACGCTCTTTGGGGTACCTGTTGTCCTGTACAAGGGTGATCCTGCTCCTTTATCCCTTGTGTGGTGGTTCTGGAGTCTCTGGTACTTCCTGGTCGCCTTGGGGTCGAGTCGGTGGTCCTGCCTTGTTGGGGGGTCTTCATCCCACCCTCGTCGCCATTGTAATGATGCAGGCACACAATAAAGATGACTCTGGGGCCAGGCTGTCTTAACTTTAACTTTATTATATGTTTCCAGAGAGCGCCGAGCCTCTGCTCCCTGCGCTGTCTCTCTCCGCTCTCCTTCGCGCCTCTCGCGCTCCTGGCACGCCCACTACATGCGCAGCCAATCCTGGCCGCCCGCACGTCACGTCGCCGACGTGCCGTGCATCAACTAGACTGTCTCTACAAGAATATGCACATTTTTGCACGCTATGCTACAATGACCTTAAAAAACTTTTGAGAAATGTTCATACAGGGGGGCGTGGCTTGAGCGCCGCACAAGATGGCGGCTTGACGGCGAGGCTCCGCTGACGGAACGCGAGCGCCGGCAATTTTCTCAGCCTACACCGGGACTTCCCTGGCCCTCTGCACAGAATCTGAAGTCGGAATGTGAGGTGAGCAGGACGCAATATTCCCTGTCTCTCAATTCCGCCGGAATGCGCTCTTTTTTCAAATGACGCGGTCCGCTATTCCGGCGGCCGCCATTTTCTTTTACCGCGATCCTCTCACAAGCGGTTTTCGCCTATGTATGCCTCGTTTTCCCTTCCTAAAGACTGTCATATGAATCCTCCTCCTCAATCAGCCTCATATTACTGCGACATGCCTATAAAGCTGCAACTTTTCGTCTTCTACGTTTTCAAGGCTCCACGCTGTTCTTACTAACTTGCCTCCTCACCTCAGTGATTTCTCAACTTGGTTGGCGCCTTTTCTTTCACGGCATTCATGCTTTTGGCACATTCTATACTATTTTATTTATTTTGAAGAGGATTTTCATACAATAAGAGGCTATGTGATATAACTGACTTTTGCTCCTTGATTCACGCAATCTTTGTTTCATTCTTCTAAAATATCACTTCAAAGACTGCATTCCTCACATAATCTTTTTTCTTGGATTCTGTAGTAGCACTGCTGTACTCTTCCCTTGCTTTATATGGGGAAGCTGCGCAACCTCAAGCTCACTGCTTCCAAGACCATTTCTCGTCATTCCTCAGACTCTGATTCCACGACGCAGACCATGAATGACCCGGCTCCCCTTAAACCGGAGGTTACACATGGGGCAATTCCTAAAACTAATACTTCCAGTAAGCTTTTACAACCTGGCTCTACGAAACGTCTGAAAAAAGATCCTCCCTCTCCAGGTTCCTTGTCGCACTCAGCGTCCATGGATCTTATCCTTGAAGAACTTCGTGCGCTTAAACCCTTCATGGCCGAAACCACTAAAACTCTGCAATTTCTTCATGATAAATGGTCTACTCTTGAATCAAGGGTTCTTTTGGTGGAACAATCTACGGAATCTCTTCAGACTTCTTGTGCAAAAATTTCGGTGTTGGAGAAGGATGTCTCTCTCTTAAGAAGGCAAACAGAGGAGTTGGAAAATAGAAATCGTAGAAATAACCTACGCCTTTATAATCTTCCGGAACTCACAGAAGGGTCAAATCCAACTGCGTTCTTCCAAACCTTCTTACCGAAAATTCTAGATCTTCCTCCTTCTTCTTCACTCAACATTCAACGCGCACATAGACTTGGTCCGAAAGTTTCCACCAAGCCCCGCGGAGTCATCATGCTGTTCTTGCAATATACTGACCTCCTTCAAGTACTTTCAGCAGCAAAAGCTAAAAAACAACTTATGTGGGAAGGTCACCGTTTATATCTTTCTCAAGATGTAGCTAAAGTAACAGCTGACCGTCGGAAGCAGTTCCTTGATTTACGTCCACGACTTCGAGATCTTGGTGCCAGGTTTGGTTTGCTTCATCCGTGCCTCTTCAAGGTGACCTTCAAAGATAAGACCACGACTTTCGAAGAACCACACGTCCTTGAAGAGTTTCTCCGTCATCATGAAGCCGAACACATGGACACTGCAAGACATGTTTAGTTATTTATGTTTTTACCCTGTTTGACTAAAGTGTTTATCTCTTTCTTATCCTACCGTATCTAGTTTTTGTTTCCTCCATCCCAGTGATTACATCTAGTCCTCATTTATTGTGCCTAGTACTGTGCATTTACATATTTCGTTTCTCATATGTCTCTATAACCTCCCCTTTTCAATTTTTCTCTTCCTACAGATCCCCTCCTCATGTTCCTCACCCTGGTGTATTTTCGCTCTCTTCAACTGCTCCTATGCTGGTTCCTCAAGTGTTCGGTCGCGTGAGTTTCCGTTGTCGATGTCGTCCTCTTCTGGCGTCGTCACCCCTCTTTCTTCTTCTGTATTTGTTGGTATGTTTCTTTCTTCTTCCCACTCCTTTCTATTTTCTCTATGTTATCTATTTTTTCTAATGTTCTTCTTACTATTTTCTTTCTTTACTCTTTTCTCAACCTTTCACTTACCTTACTCTCAATTTTTTCTCTTGCTTTATTTCTCTTACAGATTCTTTTTTGCATTCTTACTACTTCTCTCCCTTCTTCTCGACTTATTTTCTAATACATCTTCTCTTTTTTATCATTCTCCTGATACTTTATATTCCGAGTAGTTACCTGGAATGTTAAGGGGTTAAATAACCCCATTAAACGTCAAAGAGTTTTAACACATTTGACCAGACTTAAAGCAGATGTAGCTCTCCTCCAAGAATCCCACCTTACAGCATCGGAGGCTACCAAACTTAAGCGTTGTTGGGTGGGTCACGTTTTTCACTCTCCTGCTTTAGGTAAGAAAAATGGTACGATTATATTATGTCATAAAAAGTTAAGTGTTTCAGTTATATCTCAAGAATGCGATGTTAATGGTCGTTGGGTTCTTATTAATCTTCTTATTGATAAAATACCTATAGTTATTTTCAATATTTATGCTCCTACAGGTGTTGATAAATTTTTCTGGCCTGCTATTTCTGATAAACTTGTTACCCTCAATGAACAATATGTTATTCTTGGCGGTGATTGCAACCAAGTCTTTGATCCCTTTATAGATAGGAATTCAAAAGTTAAATTTGTTCCTTCCAAAATGCATTCCCAATTTGTCACATCTATACAGAACAATGCTCTAGTTGACATTTGGAGGCTCTGTAACCCGGATCTCAGAGAATATACTTTCTATTCCCCCACTCATCACTCCCAATCACGTATTGATTACCTCTTCCTCAGCAAATCCTTAGCACAACTTGCAATTCACTCAGACATAGGCTCCATTTTAATTTCAGACCACGCTCCCGTTTTTGTGGATATTGACCTTATCCCCTTCTCCCCTCACTCAGGGCGCTGGAGATTTAATAACTCCTTACTTCTTGATTCCAACTTTTGCACCCAATTTAAAAATTTTACCACTGAATTTTTTACACTTAACCATCTTCCAGAATCTTCCTTTGTCATGGTATGGGATTCATTTAAAGCAGCTGCACGGGGATTCACCATTAATTTCGTTTCTCAAAAGAAAAAGCAATCAATCTCTAAATCAACTCAACTTTTAGATAAAATTAAGAAGCTAGAATATGCTTACTATCATTCTAACTCTGAATCTTCTCTTCGTGAACTTATATCCGCCAAATTTTATTTTAATAAATATACCACCAATGCTGCCTCAAATTCACTTCTTAAATGCAATTCCCGCTATTACGGTGGACAGAACAAGATGGGCAAACTTCTAGCCAATTATCTCAAGATACGAAAAGACAGAACAAAAATCGAATCCTTACAAGGCCCGGCTGGTGTTTCTTTATTTAAAGACAAAGACATATTAGCTCAATTTGTTTCTTTTTACCAAACTCTTTATACTCCCGAATCTAATCCTGACCCTATTGATCTTCTTACATACTTTCAAGATATCCCTTCTCCGGACTCATCTCATCTTGACTTCCAACCATTAGATTTGGATATTACCCTTTCTGAAATCTCACATGCAGTCTCTATTCTTCGTCGAGGTAAAGCACCTGGGCCCGATGGTTTTACCATTGAGTTCTACAATCACTTTTCCTCCCTTCTTCTCCCTAAACTACTTTTGCTATTTCAATCCTTTGCGGCTTCCGGTTCTTCTCAGGGTACTTTCCAAGAAGCATTAATATGTTTAATACCTAAACCAGATAAAGATCATACCCTTTGTAAAAATTATCGCCGGATCTCCTTAGTAAACACTGATTATAAAATTTTCGCCAAAATTATAGCCCTTCGATTAGATCCTCTACTACCGGAACTTATTGGCCCTGAGCAGTCTGGATTCGTTAAAGGTCGCTTATCGTCAGACAATTCTCGTGTCTTCTTTAACATTTTGAGTAAGGCCGCCTCCCTTTCTACTCCCCTTGCCGCCATCTCCCTAGACGCTGAAAAGGCCTTTGATAGAATAGGATGGGATTTTATGTTTCTGGCACTTCGTTGGTTTGGTTTCCCCCCTAAATTCATTTCTCTTATTTCCTTACTTTATTCTAGCCCCCATGCTTCAATCTTTGCAAATGGTATGACTTCCGATTACTTTCCCCTTCAAAGAGGGGTACGTCAAGGATGCCCTCTATCCCCTCTTTTGTTTATTCTAGCTTTAGAACCCTTTTTAACTAAAATCAGACTCGATGATAATATTACTGGTTTTCATTATGGTTCTCAAAAACAAGCTAAATTATCGGTTTACGCAGATGATATCTTATTTTATTGTTCAAACCCCCAAACAACTCTTCCCTCCTTCCTTAATCAAGTTTCATCTTTCTCAAATGTTTCAGGTTATCGCCTCAATACTGACAAATGCGAAATTTTACCCTTAAATCCTTTATGTCAAAAACATCTCTTTGACTCCTCTGGCTTTTCCTGGCAACCCTCTAAGATTAAATATCTGGGTATTTGGTTCGCTCCTCGTCTTTCCGACACTCTTAAATTTAATTTTGAATCTCTCTCTAATAAAATTACTACATCAATCAATCGTTGGAACCCTCTCTTCCTTTCCTGGTGGGGTCGTTTGGACTCCATCAAAATGATGCTAGCACCTTTAGTTCTCTACTCTATTTCCATGATTCCCATTCATATCCCGGACCACTATTTCAAGTCGATAGACTCTCTTTTATTAAAATTTTTGTGGAAGGGTAAAAAATCTCGAATAGCACTCTCTTCTTTGAAAAAGGATAAATCCCTCGGCGGCGTCAAATTCCCTAACTTTAAATCATATCATAATGCTTTTTCCTTAAAACAAGCCCTGCGGTGGCTTTCTTCTGATCTTCCTCATATTCCTCCTCTATGGCTCACGTTAGAATCTTCTTTTCTTCATCCTTATGAATTTGAAGAAGTCCTATCCTTTTCCTCTAAGGTATCATCCCTTCGTTCCCCTATCATTTCTCATTCCTGCTCTCTTCTTCGTCCCTATTTATTGTCCACATACCCTTCTGCTTCCTCCACTCACACCCAACCTATCTGGCATAATAAGCTCCTCAAAATCCGTAACCGCTCCTTATATTGGAAAACCTGGCATTCTCTTGGTTTAAAATGGATCTCCCAACTTCTTTCAGACACGCAACCTCTTCCTTTTCATGACCTTCAAACGCAATTTTCGCTGCCTTCCTCTTCTCATAAACAGTATTTATCACTGATTCCATCCCTTACCCAATACCTTTCTTCGCTCCCGATCACCAATTCTATCCCTGTCATACATCTTTCGATTTCTAATGCCTTCGACCAATCTCTTTCTGCTTCATTTATTTATAAATCTCTGCAGTCTTCTAACGATCGTACTAAATCTAAAGTTGAGTTGGCTTGGGAAAAAGATTTGTCTCAAATTTGGTCCTTCACTTTATGGGATAAAATTTGGTCTAAGATTCACAGTACATCCAGAGCTGCAAACACTACACAAACTTTATTCTTTATTTACAATCGTACACTATTCACTCCACTAACTCTGTCATCATTCTCCCCAGACACTCCCTCCACTTGTTGGTCCTGCCCATGCCCTTTGGCTGATTTGAAACATATGTTATTCGAATGTCCTCACATTTTAAGTTTCTGGCATTTAGTTTGGTCCCAATTGCAAAAGATTTTCAACTTTACTTTTTCTTTTTCCATCATACACATTTTCTTAGGTTCCCTTTCTCCTGCTTTTACCGGGTCACACCACAAACATAAATTAATTGACCTCTTAATAGCAATTGCTTTTCACCATATTACATCACATTGGAAACAGGCTAAAGATGTCTCTTTTACTGCTTGGTGGAACGCAGTTTGCTTTAATCACCGTCTAGACACTAATTTTGTTTCCCCCATTTCCTTAGCAATCAAACGTGATCTTTTATGGCTCCCCCTTACTGAATACTTATCTAAGATTGCCAGGCCTCCTCCCACTTCTCCAATACGTAATATTGAAGTTCGTAAACCACCGTGAATGCATTTTCTTATTTGCTTATACTGTTCTTTATTGCATCTATTGTTTATCATATCATTTATATACTTTTATAATTCAAGATGTTCCCTCACTCCCCTATGTTCCTGACATTTATTGCTTATTCTATTTTTTATGTATAAGATAGCCTTAATACGTTTCGCCATTATGTAAGAGAGATTTCATGTTTCTCATAACTTTTGACTGTTTCTTCATTTTCTGTCTTTGCTTCTTTTTATTTCAATAAACTTCAAACTTAAAAAAAAAGAAATGTTCATACAAATCTATTGATCTAGGTTTAGTTCAGCAGAACACAATTAAGTTCCACATAAATATACAGTGGGTGCTGCAGGCATAGAACATAGGAACTGGGCATGACAGAAGGCAGGGGGGTAGCTACCATTGGTGCTGCAGATGCAGTGCACTGGGCCCGAACCCTGACAGGCCCATTAAATCCTGATAATTGCAGTATGTATTACCCCTACAGCAGTCAGAGGGGTAATTTTCTTTGCTTGCACCAGAGCCATGGCATCTTTGCAACTCTACTGACTGATGGCCATACATATATTGTGCCCTCGGACCATTTCCTGCGGGTACTGCTGGCAGAGGCACTGGGTATAGGTACATGCCAAAAGCTGTGACAAGTGACCAGTATCTATAAGGCAAGAGACACGCCATGTCCTGAAGAGTATTGTGGGATGCGGATAGAGTATTTAATTACAAAATCCAACTAGGACAATGAAAACAACTCAGTTAAAGGGTTGTTATTGTTCTCTAGTGTACACGTTATACCAAAAAGGTATTGGAAAGCGCTTCAGTTGAAGGGATGTTATTTCTATGATCCAAATCCAAAAATACTGATATTCCTCAGTTAATCAGACGAACTTTATTTGCGAATTACCACCTTGAATTCGCGAACAGGAAGTCTTCGCGGTCATGCAGTTGAAAATGCATCCAGACCAAAAATTACAAATATCACAGTAAAGACATACAAACAATAAACTCTTTTAAACCCTGACTGCAATGTTTTTTTTCTTGCACTTTTCTGAAAACGTACTAAAAAGATGTATGCAAAGTCATTAAAAAAATCAGGGACCAAATGTGCAAAGATTAAATTTGCAACAAACACAGACAAAGTCAATGGGCCTGATTTATGCATGAAAGTGATTTTGTGCTCTCATCCATCTATCCACTGACTTATTTAAACATTCACTCTCTGACACAACCACAATAAAACACAGACACACAACATAAGTAACATAAATTAAAAGAGTACAAGTAAAAAAAGAAAACACAGTGTTGTCTAAACACAATGGGCATACGTTTACAATAACAAAATTAAACATAGCAGCTGGCACCAGTATGTTATTACTCTATTGTTGTTTTAAAGTTTAAGCATGGCCGCCACATTTAAAAAGCATCATGTCCGCCACTTTGGAATGGTAAAACAACGCACTATTGAAAAAGCAATCTATAATGGTCTCCTGGTTTAGAGGAAGTAGTGATGTGAGATGCCGCACACTGCAGATGAAATGAGAGACAAGCAAGCTGTCAGTTAGCTTTACATGGAGAGCTATCATTTTAAGAAATATTAAAATAAACAGAGAAGAAGCTAGGAAATGAAATGGGAACTATAAAATAGGAAAATGGAAAACTAAAGGACTGCCCAGCCATCCTGAGATAGAAGAGTACTCATTTCCAGGTGGATTTAGCCATGTGGACATAACATGCTCTCATTCACAGGGCAAAATAGCCAATGAGTGATGTGGACTGAGTCACTGCCCCATGAAGTATGCTTTCATGAATGGATGCAGAGTGAAATTGACACTCAGGCAGACCAATGGCAGAACAGAGATGAGCCAAAGTTCATCTATGTATCTATATGGATATATATTTAAGCACATGGGTGGATGTATTATTTTTTGTTTTTAATTACAAGATCCTGGCTCAGAGCTAAGAGATTCTAGCAAGAATTACTAGAGTGTAAGGCTTCTCTCTCTAAGGTTTGTCAGAGACAGCAACCAACACCAAAATAATTCCCTACAAAGGTCATCTGTGACCTTTCATGTTACAAAATACCTTTCTGTAAGCTTTTATACAGAGCATGCCTATTGACTAACATATGATTTTCATAATCAATATGTCAGGCCTACTGCGTTTATCATTACTTTTTATAATAAAAAGATCAGATCAACGGAAACCGAGGCCTACTGTATTGAGCTAAAGCTTTCCTGCAAGGCAATCATCAGGCATACATACAGTCATAAATGAATAGAATACAGAAATACAGCCGACAAAGGAAAATGCTATTTCTCATGAAAGAGCCTAACAAGGATTCGGGCACGGCAAATCTTCTACGCCGACAGTTTGTCAGAGGGGCTGCCAGCACCAAACCCATTGCCTGCTACGGTAATCCGACTGCAAAGGTAATCTGAGATTCCATGAAACAAAATGCGTCTCCTTAGGTTTTAATACAGAATTAGAACAATATACCCTTAAATCCCTATAGATTTAAAAATATGTGTTTCACAATCAACATGTCAGGCCTACTGCCTTTATCACATCTTTTCATTATAAACTATCATGCCTATTAGCTTCAGTCAGTCAGATTTTCTTTATTCGATTTGCAATAGCAGTCATGAAAGCCCAGTATAGAATGGAATTGGAATTGGAATAGGATTTATAAAGCGCGTGGCTACCCAGAGGCATCCCAGTGCTGAGCCTGTGGAGTTAGTAAGGGAACGGGTGAGACCTAGGGGAAAAGCCAAGTTTTCAGAAGTGTATGGAATTTTAATAGGTTGGTTTCCCTACGAATGTTGAGGGGGAGGGAGTTCCAGAGCTTAGGAGCATTGTAAGAGAAGAGGCGTCCCCACGATCGCACCTTCTTGATTCTGGGAGTGTATGCCAGGAAGAGGTGGTCAGATCTCAGCTTTCTGTTGGCTTTGTGTGGTTTGATCAGGGCTCTTAGAATAGGAGGGCCCTTACCCTGGAGGATTTTATGTGTTATACAGAGGGACTTAAAGTTAATTCTCTCCTGGATTGGGAGCCAATGGAGGGAGCTTAAGGCAGGTTTGGCTGAACATCGATTTTTTGTGCCTGTAAGCAGTCTGGCTGACGAATTCTGGACGAGTTGGAGTTTGTTAATGACTGTTTTCGGGGCGCCAAGATTTGAGGGCGTTACCGTAATCCAGTCTGGAGAGAATGAGACCCTGAATGAGGAGTTTTCTGGAATGGGGGGTAATAGGGGGAGGAATTTTCGTTTACTGCGTAGCTGGCCAAAACAAACTCCCATGAGTCATCTGCACACAATAACATTGACACGTCCCAGCAGCATTCTCTTGGTTTGTCGCCATAACTAACTCAGACCTACGGTGTTGGTCAAAAGCCTTCCCACAAGGATACCATCATGTATACTGTAATACATTTGCAAACGTACAAAATAATGTTGTCAAAACAATGTAAATTGCTACTAACAAAGCCTAATAAGGATTGTAATAGTGCAAATTGTCTATCCCCATTGATTGTTTGGGTGAGTCACCATCACCAAAATCCATGCATGCTAAGTAAGATCCCATGTAATAAAAATACCTAGCTGTAGGCTTTAATGTGGGGTAATAATAATCCACAATTATATGCCTATTGAATTTAACATATACTTTTCACAATAATTATATCAGGCCTAGTGTTTTATGATTACATTTCATAATGAACAGATCAGGCTATAACCAACTCAGATGTGCTATATGTATGGAGTATAACATGCCACAAGCCAAAAAGGGCAATGTAAGCTGTCTATAGTGCAAAAACACAAATACAGCCCAATCAAATCCTATACTCATGGAAACTAATGTGTGGGTGGAGTCTAAGTACCTCTCTTGGTAGTCCTCTGAAAGCTATTTTTTGTTGATCACGTTAGGTTAGACAACCGTGGCATTGCCAAGTCAAAACTAAAAACTCCATGTAGACTAGTGTAGCCCTGGACATCTCATACTTCTCTCAAACACAAAACTACACCCCAGTGTCTGATTAATAATGAAAGGGGCGAAAGCTGGGACTGCAATACATTCCTCATGACTGTCCTCCTCCCATCTATGCTACTGAGAGAAAAACAAACACAGTAAATTATCTAGGGCCTCATGTAGGTAAATAGTATTTACTGATTCGTAAATACAGAATTTTACAGATTCGGTATTTACGAATCGATAAATGCTATGTAGCTAAAAAATCGGTAAAAATTACCGAATCGTTAAGATTCGGTATTTACCGAATCGGTATTTACCGATTCGGTAATTGCCATTCATTCCTATGGGCCTGGAGGCCCATAGGAATAAATGTCAATTACCGAATCGGTAAATACCGATTCGTAAAAGGGGGAAAACATTGAAGGGTGGCAGGGTGTCACTTTGACACCCTGTTGCACCCCTCAATTGTTTATGGGTGCACATGTTGCAGACATACATGCCCAAAGTGCATGTATGTCTGCAACATGGCATTAAAGTAATTTGCATTAAATTGCTTTTTGGTGGGGCTTCGTTATTTACCACCACTTGTAGTTGGTGGTAAATAACGAATCCTAACATGGGATAAGCACTCATTTAAGTGCTCCCTACATTAGGAATTCGGTAATTTACCGAATCGGTATTTAAGAAATCGGTAATTTACCGATTCCTTTAATTACCGATTCGGTAAATTACCGAATCCTTAATTTAGGTCCCATACATAGGAAAAGCCCATTACGGTCGGTAACGGCCAAAATTCGGTAATTTCGGCCGTTACCGACCGGTAATGAGCCACCTACATCTGGCCCCTAGTTATGATACATTACCAGCATTGCAAAGCCATGTTTGTGATCCTAAAAATTCAAGCTCAGGCAGCCATACTGCAGCTAGCTCAAGCAGCTGGATAAACATACAACATAATCACAGCTTAGTAAAGGAGAAACTTTTTTTCTGTGGAAGCACACAACTTCTACCATTAAAATATGTACACCTGTCTACCAACATGTGGGCGGAGACAAAACCCCTCTCTGTAGTACTCCTGAAAGCTCTTTTATAAGTTGATCAAAATACATCTGGAAAAAAGGATTTTGTGGTCCTAAACCCTGTAATGAAGGGTTTGCGACTAATCACTTTTTACATTTGCCCTTAATACTTCTACAACAGCACTTACTTAAAGCCAGGCGCAGCGGGTGAGGCTTACGTCATTAATTGTTGAGTACCAGAACTTATTTTACCTCATCAGACTTTCACTTAGAGCAATAGAGCGAAACACACAAAAGGGGGAAAGAAAGAGATAGAGAAAAACACATGAACCCGGACTTAGGGAGAAAGTAGAGTTGAAAAATAACCAGTAAGATTGAGGCAAAGGGGCAGGGAGTGTCTAGTGGTGGATGAAAGAAGCATGAGGTAAATGAAGCCTACGCAGCCTTGGTATTCGGTAACCGACCTTCGATAGTACTAGCAGCGGGCTTCTGAGCACAGGAGTGACTGGGCAGGTAAGAGCAGTACGGCCAGGTTCAGGGGGATTCAACAGAGGACCACAAGGAAAATTTTAACAATTAATGAATCTTCCCTCGTCGTTGTCGGTCGAAATCACGCCCCCCACCAGACCCCACCGATTTTACCTGCCGGGGCCATGGCTGTCTGAACAAAACATGGGCCCCACCCCTTATTCTTTTATAATGGAGCACCCCGGTTTAGTGTAAATCTCTTCTTAAGATTTTACTTTAGTGCAAAGGAAAAATCAACAGTTTTCATATGGACACACGTAAAAATGCTTTGGGAGGGAGGGGTGGGGGAAAAGCAGACCACGGAACATGGTTTGTGTGAAAAAGGGCGCTTTTATTGGAACAGGTCTACATAACAATTTTAATAAACCTCGGCAAAAAGCCTTCCAAAACGAAGCCTCACTAAATAAACCACATACCTGACGCCGTACCCCGCCCCTCCCCTAAAATTTCTTTGAACCCGCCCCCACCCGTACATTACAACATTCCAAACAATACAAAACATTACATCCCATATAACCCAGCATAAACCTATAAATACAACCCGTCCGTTAACATACTCCCCTGCCTGCCTATTTACAGCTGTCAATCACCCAACCTGTGTAACCTAACTAAAATTAACCAACCTATCCATTCCCTGTTGATGACCCAACTTAACAATTAATCAACAAACCTCTGCCAAAACTGTTAAAATTAAAAAAAAAACGCCACCCAGAAAGACGGGGGGAGGAAACTACCCCCCTTTCTGCCCCCAACATAGGAAAAAACGCTTTAGATTCCAAGCCTCTGAACATTCAAGCATCTAGACAATACTTTTCTAATTTCAAGCAAAAACAAATCCATACCAAGCCTGGATAAATGCACTCCATCATCCCTAAAAAGCTGCACTGCCTCAAAAAGAATTTCTTTGTGCGTCACTCTCCCAAACCTCAGGCTGCGGCAAAACCTAGAAATTTCAGAGTTAACTTTCCTCCTTGCCCTGTCAATAGCTCTGGGGCACACTGCACCTCTCGAAATCCTCTGCGGAACCAGCTCAGTCCACAAAACATGGCATCCCGACCATCGCTCCTTTAACAAGGACAAATCCCTCTTCATTGCCCTGAGCAACACTACACCCTTCACTCCACAAAGATCATTCTCACCGAGATGTATCAACAAAATATCCGGGCACTGGCCCCTCACCCTCGCTTTATATAAACAGGGTATAAGTTCCCTCCAAAGCATGCCTCCCTTGCCCTTCCACAAAATTCTAAACAGATGTTCATTGAAACTCAAAATGTTCCCAAATAAATTTGGCACACCTGAACCTGTGCCCATTTGATGAAAGAATGACCCACTATCCAAACAGTCAACTCCTTCAAGTAGGGCCCAGCCACAGAACCTGTAGGGTTAAAAATAGAATGAGATTCATAACAAAGATGATGACGCGTGCGCCTCCCCCGCGTTCCCTCACACACATCGCCGAAAACAGTCTGGCGATCAGCGCCCAAGCCGCATATTGTCCCCGTGAGACCAACCCCTGTTGTGTGCTTCAGTTGCCTCCCCGATTCTAAAAGAATGGGTCCCATACTGCGCCCAGTTCAACCCAATCCTCTGCAACGCTTTACGCAGAACCATGCGCAGTTGGTAATCTGTTACCCGGGCACCATTGATATGCTGAAAAACTAAATCGCTCCTAACCCCCCCAGACAACGTCTTCCAAAGACGTGCCAAATGCAGAGGACAGGTAGAACTGGGTGCCTCCGCTTCTAACCACACACCTTTCACACTTCTTCTCTGATCAGTTTTCGAACTGGCCAGCCAAATATGCAAACCCTATTCTGATAAAAACACTTCACCCCAAGTGATGCTCCATCTTGCTATGGTATCCAGGAGCTCTGATACTCGAAACGCCCAAAAAAAACATGAACGCCATAAGGGGGCAAACAAGCATGCCTCAAAATCATCCCTGCAAACCACAGGTAAAACCTCCGACAAACGTGCCAGGGACTGCCACGAAAGAGGGGAACAGGACAGATGAACCCCTCCCCGCTCCCTAGCCCAACCCTCAAGCATTCTTCTTCCCACTTCGCCAGCAGGAGGGGAATAGCCCCAAAAGAGCTTCCCCATAAAAGAGATTCCTGCCAATTTCCCGGCAATGGTAACCTGGAAAGGCCTCTCTCAATGAGGTCTAAGATAAACTGGATCACATCCTCAGAACGACGCCATACCTCCTCTCGCCTACAAGCCCCAGATGCCAAAAAATCCTTCCATGCCAGTTTGTATGCCGCCCGAGTAGATGCTGACAGTCAACCTACCACCAGTTGAAATACCCTATGTTGCCTACATACCAAAGGTACTTCGGCATAGGGGTTGGTGTCCCGTCCGCCTCCTTGGCCAGCCCGTGGACTCTCCCCCACTGCGAACGAGACAAAGCATCAGCTATGTCATTGGCCACCCCAGGTATGTGCAAGGCTCTGAATGAAATGTAATGTCTAAGGCAGCCCAGCACAAACACTCGCAACAACTTCAAAATCTGTTCATCTCTCGCTGACTGCCTATTGACGATCTCCACCACTGCCATGTTATCCACACGAAAAAGCACCTTCTTGTGTGCCAACTCCTCGCCCCAAAGGGTCAAAGCCACCAGTAACGGGAAGAGCTCCAGAAATGTTATGCTCCTTCCCCATCTCTCCATTCTGGCGGCCACTTCTCTGCACACCACCTGCCTTGCCAATATAAGCCAAAACCATCACTGCCTGCTGCATCAGAGAACATTTGAACATCCCACTGGACATCTTCCTCCCTGGCCAGTGGCACTCCATTAAAGGAATTTAGAAGAACTGACCACATACGCAGATCCTCCTTCACCGCGGCCCGTGAAGGGAGTTGCGGAGGGGCAGGTGGATGGGGCGGGGGAGGGGCAGGGTGGGGGGTGATAAACAACGGAATCTGGATGATTGCAGGTAAGTAAACAATTAAATTAATAAAACCGAATTTCGTAGCGCGCCCTGCATCGCATTTTGTGATGCAGGGCACGGAACGAAATTCATTTTATTAATTTAATTGTTTACTTACCTGCAATCATCCAGATTCCGGTGTTTATCACCCCCCACCCTGCCCCTCCCCCGCCCCGCCTGCCTACCCCACCGCAACTCCCTTCACGGGCCGGGGCCGTCCTTCACCCCTGCTGACAAGCGGACCTGGTGGTGAGGCAAATGCTAACCTGCTAATGCCCGGCCCAAGCGCCTACAAAAAGTCCTCCCCACCCTGACCACTCTGCAAGTGAAGTTAAGATGTCCCAGTAACACTTGAATGTTCTTCACCGTCACCTTCTGCCTTGACAACATTCTGTCCAACAATTCCAGCATTTTTAACTTTTTATCTTCTGGCAAGCGAGCCCGCATTGCCACAGAATCAATTTCAATTCCCAAAAATGATAAGGCTGTAGCAGGTCCCATTGTCTTTTCGGGGGCCAAACGCACCCCTAGTTCCTCCATGAGCTCATGGAAAGTGTCCAGAGATATCTGGCATTCCGCAGAGCCCAGGGAACCGACAAAGAAAAAGTCGTCCAAGTAGTGTGGCCTGTGTGGTGCGTGAAATGCCACTGCAGGAAAGTGCTGAAACATTCAAATAAAGCACATGACATAGAGCAACCCATAGGTAATGCTTTGTCCACGTACCATTTACCCTCGAAATGGATTCCCAGAAGATGCCAATCATCTGGATGGACTGGAAGCAACCAAAACGCCGACTTAATGTCACATTTCGCCTTCTCTGCAGTTGCCCCTGCGGTCACTACCAGTGACATGGCCACGTCAACTGAGGAATATGAAACTGAGGCAGCCTCCTCATCAATGAAATCCTTCACTGAGGACCCCTCTGGCCATGACAAGTGCTGAATCAGTCTGTACTGACTTTCCTCTTTTTTGGGCACCACACCAATGGGTGATATAATCAAATTCTCAATTGGCCAATCATCAAAAGGGCCTGCCATCCTCCCTTCACACACTTCCTTGCTCAGTTTTTCTTGCACAACCCTGTTATGTTTCGCTGCCAATTTCAAGTTATCCACCCACCTTCTTTTTCTTGGTCTCCGGTAATCCAAATGAAACCCCCACTGAAACCCATCCAAAAGCAACTGTTTGTCCCCCCTAACTGGCGTAGGAGCCGTTAGGCCCAGTACACTGTGCTCCCTTACCTCCCCAACCGCCCTGGAACTGCTGTGAAGTGCCAGATGTGCCTGCGCCTGACTGCTGCCATTGCTGGCTTCCCTGCGGTTTGACGCCCCAACAGTTAACAAGGGGATGCCGCTTACCACACTTGGAGCACTCGTGGCGATACTTGCAGTACTCCCTTGTGCATAGTCCTTTATTGAAGTCCCAGCATGCACCAAAACCAGTTGTACCTCCCACCCCGCCCCGGTGGGCTTCCCCTGAAAGGGCCGGTAAACTAGGGGCAGCCCACTAACCGTAAAAATGGTCTTGCCACCTGCTGCCGCCCCCATAGTATGCTGCCATAAATCGGTGTCCAACTCTCCCCATTTTGCCTCCGCGTCCCAAGCCATCCTTGCCCGGAACTCTTTGTCGTATTGAGCCCATGCATAACCACCACCCGTAATCTGGGCTTTCCGGATTACATCCATAAATTTAAAAATAGCCACGCTGCGCTCAGGAAACTTCTCACAGTATACGCTAGCATTAATCAAAAACGCTACTGTCAGTTCTCAATGGTCAACGGTACTTTAGGGCGCTTGGCCAACTCATACTCTTCTTCATTAGAGCCCTCTTTGGACCTTACCTCCCTATGAAGGAGCTTCAATATTTCAACGTATTCACCTTTCCATATGCATGCCTTGGTTGCCAGCATTAAATGAGCACCCAAAGGCTTTGTCACCCCCATGTACGGCAGTTTCTTAATTTTCAGCTCCTTAATTTTCAAAGGCTCTTTACCCCCTTCCCCATACATCTATGTTAGTTCGCTCTCAACCTTGGTACCCAGCGCTGGTCCCCCATCTCCTGTGCCTACCCCCGTATCCTTAACGTATTTACCTTTGTGCAATCTCCCCTCCGTCACACCCCCACTCCCCCCCCCCGTCCCCGCAGACACCATTTTAGGTTTGGGCTGTGCTCTAGCGGTCTCACTTGGCTCTAATGAGGATGTGCAGACGGACTCTGACTGCTGCACCAACTTCTCAGATTGATCCCCTGGTCGAGGAGCCCTCACTGATGGGCTGCGCTCTTTTTTGGATCCTGACGCACTGTCTGTTTTTGCGACACCGCTTCCGACACCTGTAAGAAACTATGAGACACGTGAGAGGGCCTCATTATCCCACCATTCCCCTTCGTCTGGGCTGTCCTCATCATAATCAAGCAAAATCGTCTCCTCCACCTGGAGCACCTTAGTAGCAAAATCCACAGCGCGGGCCTTACCAGACCCCGCATGACCCAAACTGGCCCTAACGGCCCCTGAATGTCCTTCTTGCGGGGGAGCCAACTGTACCCGCCAGTGCTCCCCCATGCGTTGACCTCTTTGAAAATCCATATCTGTTGTTAAAGCTGACCATATTCGTCTGCTAGCCGTGACGGGATCCCCCGCCGGTACGGAATGTGCCGTGCAAGGCCTCACCCTCCTTTCTCCTCGCGTAATTGGGCCACACCTCGCCCTACCGAGTCCGCAGCACCGCAGCGCTCCCTGCCCTGCAAAGAAAAGTTTGGATGGGTGTGCTGGGTCCCTGAATACTATCTGAAAAGCCCACCCCCTGCATACTCAAAACAGCATCCCTAGACCGCCTACTCCTAGAAAACCCCGCCTGAACCACACTTACTGGGAGGGATTCCCCCCTTCCTCCTCCACACTCCACTCCAGCATTGCCTGAACCACAGCAGACGCAGGCCCCAAATCCCTGACCCCCCCGATCCAACATACCCCCAAACACAACCAGCTCCCTTCCTCTGGCCCCCCTTTCCTCGAATGACAACCCCGTGCACCCCCCTCGCGAACCATGCCACAAAATTCTCCTAAGGACCCCCCCCGAGACCCCGCACCCCTTCCGCCCATGAAGGGAAGAGATCCAATCCTTCCCAGGCTGGACCACCCCCAGCAGGATCTGGGAGGCATATTACCAAAAAATAGCGATATTTATCGCTAAGTAGGGTTAGCAGCAATATTTTTATCGTCGCGCATCACCGGTTTTTATCGCTAAGATAACTTGCTATTAGCAAGGTTTATCTCAAAAGCGATAAAAATCCAGGCGATAGCAGCGAAATGCGTGAATATCGCTGAGAATACAGCGATATTCACGCATTAGCGACAAAATGCTCTTAGCCATGTTATCCACCTCCCATTGGATAACATGGCTAAGAACTGGTCTGGGCAGGTGTTAGTATTTGGAGATATTCGCGCTTAGCACGAATATTTCCAACGCTACGCCTGCCTTGCTAATAGACGATAGCGACGTTAGCGACTGCTGTCAGTTGCTAATGGGTTGGGTACACCCACTTTGCATGTCATTAGCGATAAATATCACTGACATGCAAAGCAGGCCCCAAACTGCTCGCTATCACCTACAAGCTATCGCTAACTGCTGTTAGCGACAGCTTGTTAATATGGCGATAGAATTATTGCCGCTTAGCGGCCGAAAACGGCCGCTAACGTGGTGATATTCGCCTATCGCCCTTCTTGGTAATATGCCCCTAAGTCCCTTGAAAGCACATCTACATCCCCTAATACAGCTTCTCTGACCCCTGCTTCCATAAACTGTTCCCCCCCACCCCTAACAGGAGCACCCAAACCCCCCCAACGCGAAAGCTGTGCCCCAAAACCCCCACGCTCAAGGGAGGATACCACCTGTTGCTGACTGCCCCACCTCCCCACCTGGGCCCATTCGCCCTCCCCAAGGAGCTCCCCCCTCACCCTTTAAAGAATATGGGGGCAAAAACAGCAAAGGGCTAGATAACAATCCCTCACCTGCTTCCCCCTCCCCAACAGCCATCGTCTCTGCCCCGCCCCTGTGCTTCGGCGAGAAAACCCAGCTGAAAACCTCCCCGCTGAAACTGCGCCTAACGCTTGGGCACCTTTGCTGCCTTCCGCGCTAATAGTGCGCCCTGCTGAGTCCGGCACGCGCAAGAAGCGGGGAAGACCCTCTCCGCCTTTCCTCGCAATGCTCTATGCTGCTGCCCCTCCCGGAGTAACCCCGCGCGAGTCCCCGATCCGCCCGGCCCCAGCAATTGATGCCGTCACTTGTGCTGAAGGCAGCGAGGCAGGATTCCGCTTTCCGCCCCACCCTCCCCCGCGCTTCACTCTCAAAGCGGGGGAGGAAGAAGAACGCTCGACCGGCAAAAGCATTGCCGCCGGCCCCGCTGTCACGCGCCTCACATCACCGCCCCCGCTGCCCATACCTCCCGCCTCCTCACACGGTCCCCCTGCCACAGGCTGCAACAAATGAGCAGGGGCCGCCTTTTTAATACGCGGGCGGCCCCGCTCACTTAACGGTAACAGTCGCAGGCGTTTGGGTGACGTGCAGGCGGCCACGGCCGCAGCCACGCCCGCCGAGGCCTGACGAGCAGGGCGCGACGGCCCTGCCACCTCCCCAAGCACTAGGTCTATCCGGCCCACCTCGCTCAGGAGCCGGAGGGCCTCCCAAACGCGGTAATCCTCGCCAGACATTCTAAAAGAAAAGCTAATTCCCTGACACTAATACAGCTAATGACACAATTACAAAAATTTCTAAGACAAAAAATTCCTAAACCTAAGCTCCCAGCCACCAGGTCACCAAACCTAAAATGGTGGCTGGGAGCAGGAGCCCAAAGCAATTATGCTTGTGCTCCTTTTGGGCTATAAAATAACCTGCCCAATGCCAAAATGGCCGTCGCGATTCCCGCCTCCCCCCCCCCACACCGCTTCCAAAATGCCCGGGGGGGGGGGGGGGGGCTTCCCTACGGTTGGCTGCTCCCCCCCAAGCTCCCCTTTTATTTTGAATCGCTTGACCACTGCATGCTAAATGTTGAACGGCAATTCAAAAAGATTCCTATTAGAAAGGTGCAGAGTCGATAAACTTGTCAAAGTTACTAGTGGAAACTAAAACTATGGACACACCAAGAGAAACACATAGAAAAGTGAATTCCCCCCTGCAGTATGTACCTGCATTCACACACACATCTGCATTCACGCATCTGTATAAATATACATACATTTTTGTGCTGAGGAGAATATATTTAAATCTAGTGACACATGCAATATTACTGATAAAAGGACGAAAAACCTGCCCGTGGAAGCTATGGTAAGCGTGTCTGAAAGTCAGCTGGATCAGACTGTACCCGACAAACAAATATGGCAGAATAGGACACATCTGTTGCTAATTAAAACTGAATAAAAAAAGAATAAGCGAGCTAAAGTGCGCCATCAGCAGATGCCCTGTCAGTGCGAGGCTGCAATAATACTCTGAACACAAACCAGAGGCGGGGAGTGAGCAGACGCTTCCGAGGAGCTACAGGACAGACAGACACACGGCCCAGTGGGCTCGTGCGCTCCCTTGAAAGGGCAGTATTGCTGGGAAGGGTGTCTGCCTCTAAAACCAGAGCGCAGGCAGCGCTATAAAAGGAGGGGTGACTGCTTAATGTGCATATAGAAAGCGCTCCAACTTTTATAGGCTTCTAAACCACAACAACAGCTGCGCAGTCGCACGCTGGGGGCCATGGATGCACGTAAACAATTCAGTGACAAACATGGCGGATATCTGTCTGCCTTATTACAAGAGTCTAGAATATAATGCAATTGTAATGAGGCAGGCAGGGAACCCCCAAGTTTGTGACAGAGTAACCCGTCCACCAAACTTTACAATAGCTCCATATGTTTTCACATAGGATTTTCAGCTGACCGAAGTCTGAGAATCATGGCGCTTTATGGAGAAATACTGACAACTGGAAATCTGCTTGGCCACGAAGCAATAACATATTTTTAAGGCGCTCCAAATGCTATTTGTATGTTGCATTTAGAGCTTTCGGTGCAGATATGAATTTCTATGCCCGTCCCAAGTATAGCATGTTACTATAGTGTAGCGGAGAGACATGTGGGCTTTGACTATGGTGGCTCGATGTTCCTACCCAGAAAATGCACAGAAGAACTCTCAGCTGTGACCACCTCATGCAATACTGGTTTATTTATCTGCATTCTGGTGTTTGGAGTCCCTCATTAACCTCATATTTATTGCATTAGTTAGTAAATAGCGGGATTGTGGCAGAGGTCACTTCTTAGCACCGATGGGAGAGATGGGAGTACATACTTGCTATGGCCAAACCTGTTCTAGGGCGACTGATGATCCGTTCTGTGGTGGATCTGGGATCTCATGATCCATGATCAGCCGCCGCCTCGTCAGAGGACAAACAGCAATCATATGGGTCCTACGCCTTTTCTAGGGTTTTGGGTGTAGCCTCAATGGGTTCACTGTAGGATTGGAAAGCCTCAATGAAGACTTATGTCTGTATTTTTTTTTAACTGCTTCATTTATGAGATCTTAGAGTGTCAGAATTGACCATGCCACGCTCGGATCAACTTCACTCCATGACACTGTTGGTTAAATCTATTAGGTCACATCAGCTTTGCCTTGCTATATCTCAGATTTTGGTTGGGTTGTACTTTGCAAGGAAGTCTAAGCATGTAGGGTGAAGGGGCTCACAACCTTTGAAGACGGTGAAGAATAGCTTAAATTGTATTCTCTGTGCTATCATGAGACAGGAAGGTCTTTCAGATCTGGCGTGATGTTACATGACTTCATTAGGTTGAAGCAGTGTGTGGCAGATTGGTTTTGTTACCTCGATACTTGTAGGGCTCCAGCACAGCCATCATCATAAAATGAGTTTATTCAGACTCAAACAAAAAGAAGGTAAAAGGAGGTAACTATAACAGTGGGGGCGTTTTTCAGCAATATGAGATAGAAGTTGGTGTTTTTACTCACCATGGTATTTGGTAACCAGTTTTACTTCAAACAATGCCCTAGATTCCTTATAGTGTGAGCCTGTCTCATGTGGTTATTAATTCAGTTGACCAAATCTACAGCAAGATATTGCCCAGGAATTATAGACAGGTATTTCGGTCTCAGAGGATGCAGGACTATTCCATAGTGACTTACGTCTTACAGGGGATAACTTGAGATTTCTGCTAATAGCTGCAAGTAAGGGCTTTTCCTGACCCTCAACAGCCATGTGTAGGGTATGGAGTACTGACTTTTTTTGAAGCATGTACATAAGGAGTAGTATGCCAATAGTGCCAAGGGTCCCAATGCAAGCAAGGATGGAAAATGGCTCCCTCCCCCTTAGCTGGGTAGTAATTGACATCCAGGTGTTTTAACACTGCAGAGGCAACAGAGAAATGTTCTGCTTGGTACCGACAAGTCTCAATTCAGTTTTACTTTCACTGCTCTTTAAAACAAGTCTGTTTGTGGCCGTCCACATATGTATTGCCATAAAGAAGTCACTAAATCTGCTTCAGAGGGTAGGTGGGAACACTGGGCACAATCTCAGGCATAATTATGGAAAGCACTATGTTGAGATGAGACCGGGCCTCCCTTAGGACAGGGAGGTGAGGAACCACCGGAGGCACTCCTGAAAGGGCGAAAACACACTCATGCTGAGCTGGACACTGGCACCGCGCCATATCTGGCAAGGTTTTAAAGACCCCAAAAGGAATATTGACAGGTCCTGTCGAGCCTGCCAGGACATGTTACTAGATGCAATAATTGGGGTGGCAATAGAACTGTTGGCACACACCTGTAGTTAGTAGCACAACTATTGTAGTGAAAATCAATACATTTCGTAATGCACGTGGGTGCTTGGTAAATGAGGAAAGCAGCCACTCGTTTGCATTCCAGATCAGAGACAGAGTACTTTAATGCATGATAAAGAGGCAGTAGTATGTGATTAGTTCTTCTGTTTATTCATGCCTTTGAGAGAGCACAAGTCTGAAAAATGTATAAGTGCACCATATTTACAAGCACGTAGTTAGTTTAAACATGCGCTGAACACGAGTGTTTTATATTTAGAAGTGAAATACACAGAGTGTCTTATATTCAGTAGTGAAGTGTATAGAATGTTTAAGTAGAGTAACAATAATCATAGCTGTGTGAGATTAATGTAGAAGTGTTGGAATGAATATGAAAACCTCATGTTCTCATGTTAAAGGAATCATGTTAGAGTTGAATAGAACTCTGAAAATCCAGTATATTGTGTAGGCCTTAGGGCAATTCACAGCAAATCTAAACGTGCTGCTAAAATAATGTGAGATGGGGTTAACATGGTTCTTCCAAAAATGTATTATCGAATTAAGTTTGAAATATATGTTTTATAGATGTGTTGTTTTAGAAACGTATGCTAGTTAAGAATGTTGTTTAAATCAAGTTAATGTTTTAGAGTGCAGGGACTCGCTTCATGTAAATCAAGTAGGCCTGAACTGATAATGTCATATCGTTTGAACTGCCATGTGCTCGTTAGGGAAGAAGTCGAGAGGTGTCCAGCACAAAGCTTTGGGGGTGTTTTACGACCTAAAGATATGGTGGAGTCTGGAATTTGAGGCCCACTGCAGGACGGACTATATGCAGGTGCGAGGGTCCTAATCAGCTCGAATGAAAGGGGCTTTGTTCAGTGGCGCTTGGCGCAGGCCTGTAGGAGTTTCCAGGAATTTCAGGGGGTATCAGCGCACTGGAGAAGAAGCCCGGGAACCAAGGTCAACTATAACGAGGGTCTTGAAGAGTACCATCATGGAGTTTACCGCGCAAAGATGTACCACGTGAGGGGCGTCCCAAGGGGCGTTCCTATCAGAAATGTGATTTGGTATTAGGGAAAGAGACCCGGGAGGAGAGCAGAGCAGATGATTTTGGGAGCCTAAGGAAGCGGATGGGTAGGCAGATAGACTGATCAGGAGAGACCCATTATCAGAGAAGAGACAAAGAGAAGTGCGTGATCTTCTTAGGAAGTCACCACGGCTGACACCTAGAGGGGTAAAGATCTTGTTAAGTAGGGATGTCACTTAGTATAGTGTAGGGACAGACTAACCTTAATTTTCTTTCCTGTAATGACTTTGAGGTTGCAACTTGTATCCATTTTGGCAACGCTCATGTTATTGGAAGTTGTACTCATTATTCTGTTTTTCAGACTCAGACTATTCAAAAAGTTCATGTTCATAGTGATACCAATTTATCTCCTGAATCTTATTTTGAGAAGTTTGTATCTTCAGTTATCTTTGACTTTATATTAAATCTTTGAAACTTAAATTTGGTCAGTGGTCATTTAGAGTGGTGTAAGTTCTTAAATTGATTGACTTATTGTTAGATTACCTTTTACTCAATGACAGGTACCAACGATTCAGTCGACTTAGTTTGGGATTTGGTAAGGTAACTAGTAACCAGTAATCCCGCGTTAGCAGTTGGTAGCAGAGTGAGGATGGTTATCTTCTTGAGGAAGGTAATCTAGAGAGGTTAGTTTACCCCAAGGCCCCGAAACGTCGAGAGACGAGCAGCGGAAGAATCGTGTGCCGAAAGGTGCAGACGGTGCGAGAAAAGCAGCAGTATCGGAGGAGAGTGAGTATAAAAAGGGTCATGCGTGAACAGATTGCGGTGTTTTGTGTTGTATTTGTATTGTAATGTCTTGCGGAGTTGAATGCCTGTAGTGTGAATGAGAGAAGGTTGTGAGCGCGCGCAACCTGGTAAGCTGGTTACCTGGTAAACGGGTGAACTGGTGAAATCTTAAGTTCAGGCCAGAGCTTAAGTGGTTTTGGGTGTATCGAACATCCAGGGTAGTTGTCGACCATAGTACGGAGGTCACGAGGTACCATTGACCGCCGTGGATCCAAGATAGGGGGAGTGTAAGAGTGAGTGTATGAGTAACGGACGCTGGTCGAAAGTTACTGCGTGTGAGTAACCTATCGGAGAAGGCGATTGTCTGGAAGTAAACGGAAAGACATTTCGCCAAGTTAAGGTGACAACTACAGAAAGACTGTGGGCGTACAGTCAAGAAAGGTGATCGCTTGGACGGAAGTAATCATTTTTCAGAGTATGAATGGGACGCGTGCATGACCGAGGAGACGAGCTGAGAAAGGAGGGGAACTGCTGCGAAGGGGGACGGGTGACGTCGGCTAGAGCCGCGCTGTGATTGAGCGGTTGGTGTGACGTTAGCTAGAGCCGCGCTCTGGTTGGGCGGCTAGAGTGACGTCGGAGGAAAGTTGCGTACGGATAGGCCAGTTAGTGAGAACGGGGCTGAGATTGGTGGAATATCATCAGGAAGTAAACAACCGCGGAGGAAGAGCGAAATCATGAAGTGTTTTAAGTGTTTGAAAGGGATTTTTAAACGAAAACGAAGTGAACATTATTATGGGGAAGAGGCTCCGCCGGAGGGTACACCAGCTCATTATATGGCAACGAATGTTGGGCTGCATACGATATTATGGATTGGGGCTTGGAATAAGCTCACGGAAGGGAATGAGGAAATGCAGTTCCCGAGGTACGGGACGTTTAAGTTAGAGGTGTTACATCGGCTAAAAGCAACCATGTCCTCATTGAAACCCTCGCCCAGACCAACACAGTTTGAGGCCCTTAATGCATGGATTAGGGCTGCACACGACAGAAATTTGAACAGGCGTCAACAAAGACTGACGCGATCGGTAAGAGCAGTGCGAGATTCTAAATGGGATGAGGAAGCAAAGCGGTGGAGGGTACAGGTTATTGAGGTGGAGAAAATGTATCCGATGAGGGAGGTGGCAGGAGGAGGAGGAAACCTCATGGAAGAAGACGAGGAAAGCGAGTCGGAGGACAATCTGATAAACAGATTGTTAATGGATAGACCACCTCCGAGAGTGGGGGTGATAGAAGATAGAGGGCTCGCAAGGGAAGATGGGAATGCCATTGAGGGGTATACACCACTCCCTATATCGGAATGGACACCTACCAAAGGTGGGGAGACACCTCAACCCAGCACAGTACAGAGTGTAGTGGGAAGGTTTGTGGTGCAGAAAACGCCAGCCACCGAAAGGGTTGAGTCCTTTGGATTGCCAGATGCTCTTCAAGTGCCTGTTACCATAGGACCTATAGTATCAATCTATAACCCAGAGAGAGATAGAGAGGAAGAACAGAGGCAGTTGGATAGAGAAAGGATTGAGATGGAAAGGAGGAATAACGTGACAAATGCATGGAAGCAATTGCCAGGTTCGGTAACGTGGAACACCCCATTAGATACATCTGTAGGTCCCAACACAGGACAGGGAGGTCAGAGAGGACCGATGGACCTAAGGGGACCGCGGCCAAAGTCCTATACAGAATTAAGAGCTGATTTGAGGGAATGGGATGGGTCCGCAGTAGCCCCGAGTAACAGGACAAGAACAGAACCAGAATGGGAAACCAGGGGCAATGGGACTGTATCTCATTGTGGGGCCAGCGAAAGTAGTCAGGGGCGGGAAGGCCAAAGTCAAGAGAATAGAGGGGATACACGTCCTACAGATCAGAGAGAACAGCAGGAACAAAATAGTAGGAGTGTAGAGTGTGAGGAAATGTCCCGTCTCTGGGAGAAAGGGGGAGATGAGATGGTACGAGCTTTTCAGAATAGATTTAGGTGCCTTCATCATGTACTTGGAGAAGATGTTCAACATTGGAGAAAGGAGAACAGCGATAGGTCCCGCCACGCCTCGAATAATCAGGAATCACAGGGAAGTAGTGAAGAAAGAGGGAGTAATGGAACATCTTACCCTGCATCCCGTGAAACTAGCCAGGATGGGGAGAGAGGGGCTATGAGGCGTGAAGGAGTGTTTCACCACCCACCCCGAGAAGATGGAAAGGCATGGGAGCTAGAGAGATGGGAACAGGGGAGGACTCCCTATAACTCACCTGTACCTAAACGTAGATCTCGGAGCTGGGATGGGAGAGATGTGGATGGAGGAGCTAAATTGAGTGTCTTGAAAGCTGAAATTAAGGCAAAGAGGCTCGATGTTACTAGTTTAAAATCAGATGTTGATGAGATAATAGATGGAACATTGTCTTTGGAAAGGATAGAATTGTATGAACAGGATGAGTTATTGTTCATGGCAAAGGATATTACTAGGAAAGCTAGAGCGTTTCATGAGAAACTGACTGATTTGGCAGATAGATATGCCGTGGATTTGTCTAGGACAAGGGCCTTGCAGAGTAACCACAGATTACAGTACGCAGACCAAGATCTAGATGAGAATAGAACTACTGGACTAAAAACACACATAAGAGAGCTGGGATCAGGGATAAGAGTGTGGAGAGAATTGGACAAATGGGAAGAAAGGTGGTCGAAAAAGGGCACAGTTAGACGAAGTGCAAATGTGATGACCCCCGAGGGAAGGGTAATGCATATGGAGGCATTCCCTTTGCGAGAAATATCAAACGGAAATTATGTACATGTGCCCTGGAGTAGAGGAGATTTAGCTGCATTTACCAACTCATTTCCGAAGTTAAGGGACAATCCAGTTGAGTGGTATAAGCAGGTAGAAAGGTTTGTCAAGATCTCGAAAGTACTGTGGATTGATTTGAACACGTTGTTTGACATCGTGGTCCCATCTGATTTGTGGACCCCGTGCAAGACTAGTGTTGAATGGCCAAATACTGAACCAGTGAGGGATGCTCGGACTAATGGACCGTCCGAGATTGTCATGCGAAAATATGAAAGGGTAATAGCATGGTTGAAAGATAAGGTACCACCACAGGATATAGATTGGGTGAAAATAGACCGAACAAGGCAGGAACCCAAGGAGACAGTTCACGAGTTTTATGAGAGATTATTGAAAACATTCAAGCAATACAGTGGACTCGATGTAATGGATCCCAAAGATATAGGGCAGTTTGTGTCAAAGTTTGTCTTGGGGTTGAGACCTGATATTTGTTTGATGATACAGCAACATTTAATCTGTTGGCAGAACAAACCACTAGATGAGATTTTACGTTATGCAAGATACTGTAGCGACGAGATAGATTCTAAAGCCAAGAATCTAAAGGAGAAATTGATGGTGGTGCAAATGCAGTCCGCTGGGAAGGGTGGCCAGCAGAAGCAGGGGATGGGACGAAAACCAAACGGTCAGAACAAAGATAATGAAGAAGGGCAGAGACCTAGGATAGACTTTGCCACTTTAAAGAAAACGACGAAGTGCCATCAGTGTCACCAGGTGGGGCATTGGCGACGCGAGTGTCCCTTTAACCCTGAAAATGGAGAGCTAGAAGTAGAAGAGCAGGTTCAAGAAGTCCCAACTCCAAGGGTGACAGTTCCAGGCAGCAAGGTGGCCAAAGGGGGGACTTCGGCTCCACGGGCCCAGTTCCCACAGCCACCGAAGGTAGCGACAGGTGGAAAGATCTTTAAACAAATGCCTCTATTCATCGAGGAAGAAAAGTGTTATTACATTGATCCATTGACAGGACAACGTGTGAGCAGTGAAGAGGACTGTACCCTCGGGGCAGTCCTAGAGGTGGATCAAAGAGGGCCATTTGTTGAGGCAGAAGTGGCAGGGTGTCCCACAACGTTCTTGGTGGATTCTGGGGCTACCCGATCAACACTGAGATCGGCGGTGGTTCCAGACTTGCCGATGTCAGGGGAAACAATTCAGGTGGTAGGAGTCGCGAACAAAAGGCTGACTAGTCCCTTGACAGAACCAGTGTTTGTGAAGATAGGAAACCACATGAACGAGCATCAGTTTGTGGTTTGTGACTCGAGTCCGGTATGTCTGTTAGGAAGGGATTTGTTGTGCAAGTTGAACTGCACCATATACTGCACCCCGCAAGGAGTGGAGGTACAGACTACCGACGATGTTGCTACCTTTAAGGTGGCCAATTCAAAATCCTGTGTAGAACTATATCCTACTCTGACAGTAGAAGATCTTCCCCAAGACTTACGAGATGCAGTGGCGTCAGAGGTATGGGATTTCACAGGAGAAGAAATAAGATTGATTAAAGGGGTAGAACCGGTAAAAATACTGGTAAAACCAAATGCCGAGTTTCCAAGAACGCCTCAATACAAATTGTCCCAGGAAACGATTGCGGGGATAAAACCTGTGATCGAGTCAATGATACAACAGGGAATACTGAAAGAAATCGTGGGTAGTCCTTGTAACTCCCCGATTATGGGTTTGCAGAAACCTAGCGGGAAATTCAGGATAGTGCAGGATTTACGAAAAATTAACAACATAGTCGTTTCATGTTGTCCCGTGGTACCGAATCCTTCAGTGATACTGTTTCAAATACCATGTCAAGCAGAATGGTTCACAGTGATAGATCTTTGCCAGGCTTTCTTTTCCATCCCATTGGATGAAGAGAGCAGGTATCTTTTTGCTTTTAAAATGGAAGATCGCGTTTTAACATGGTGTCGAATCCCACAAGGATTCACAGACAGCCCATCCATCTTCAATCAGTTGTTGAAAAAGAATCTCGAAAATCTAGTACTGCCCCAGAACTCGGTTCTGGTCCAATACATAGATGACCTACTTGTTGCGTCAGAGACAGAGGAAGCCTGTAAAGCAGACTCAATTGCCTTACTGAACCATTTAGCTGAGAATGGACATAAGGTATCCCCGAGTAAGTTGCAGTATTGTCTGACAGAAGTACAGTATTTAGGGCACCGGTTAGAAAAAGGGAAACGTAAGGTGTCCCCAGAGAGGATTGAGGCGATAATGAAGATGAATGCGCCTACAACACAGAGAGAAGTTAGAATGTTCCTAGGAATGGTGGGTTACTGCCGACAGTGGATAGTTAACTTTTCACTGAAAGCAAAGCCCTTACAGAAACTGACGCACAAGGAGGTGAGTGATCCGGTACCATGGGATGAAGAATGCCTGGTGGCGTTCTTGCAGCTGAGAGACGATTTGTGTCGTGCTCCGGCTCTGGGAATGCCCGATTACGAGAAATCATTTTCACTCTATTGCTGTGAGAGAGAGGGATGTGCTTTGTCAGTCTTGGCACAGACCCACGGAAATGCCCGTAGACCAGTTGCATATTTTTCGGCTACATTAGATCCAGTAGCCGCAGCGTTGCCCGGATGTCTCAAATCCGTTGCTGCAACGGGTGTCAGCATTGAAAGGAGCGAGAGTATTGTGATGGGACATCCAGTGGTGGCGTATGTACCGCATTCAGTTGAATTGTTAATGACCAGGACGAAGACGCAGCATCTGACCAATAGTAGGCTCACGCGCTACGAGCAAGTTATTCTTGCCGCGGAGAACGTGACCCTCAGGAGATGCTCTGTCTTGAATCCTGCTACTTTGATGCCATTACCTACTGTAATAGAAGGCGAAGGATGTGAAGACCACGATTGCCTTGATGTGACTGAACTATGCACGAAACCCAGACCAGATATTGTGGATGAGCCGTTGTCTGACCCCGATGAAATTTATTTTGTTGATGGCTCATGTTTAAGAGACGATACTGGTCGATTGAGAGCAGCTTATGCTGTTTGTACCATTACTGGAGTTGTGGAAGCCGCTAGCCTGGAAGGAGTACATTCCGCACAGGTAGCAACAATTATTGCCCTAACTCGTGCCTGCATAGCAGGAAACGGAAAGAGAGTCACCATATACACTGACAGCCAATATGGTTTCGGTGTGGTTCATGATTTCGGGCAGTTGTGGTCTCAGAGGGGTTACATGACCTCCTCTGGTTCGCCCATTCGAAACGGAGAATTTGTGAGACTGTTGTTAGAAGCATTACAAGGTCCAGTTGACATTGCAATCGTAAAGTGTGTAGCTCATACTAAGAATACAGATTTTGTGTCACAAGGCAACAGATACGCTGATGAAGTCGCACGTTATTGTGCGGAGCAAAATTATTCTTTCTCAAAGGTGGAAATAGAAGGTGCGGAAGAAAGGACAGAATTAAGCATGATGTTAGAGACCGTGGATACCTGGGAAGATTTGAGGGTAATGCAGGAGAATGCACCAGAAACCGAGAAAAAGGCATGGGAAACAGCAGGTTGTGTGCGAAGTGGAATGGATTTTTGGGTTTCAGCAGATGGGAGGGCTGTGTTACCTGAAGAATTAGCAAATCCCATGGCGAGAGAAATACATGGTCCAGTACATCTAGGAAGGGATGCTATGATGAGAGTGTTTAGGCAAACTTGGTATTGCCCTAAATTTAGAATAGCATCAGAATCAGTATGTAAGCGATGTGTTACCTGTCAACAACTGAACGTAGGCAAGCGAACACCAGTCACACTGAGTCACATTGGGAGGTCGGGGGGGCCTTTCAATAGAATGCAACTAGATTTCATCGAAATGCCAAGAGTTAATCGCCTTCGATATGTGTTGGTGATTGTATGCGTATTTTCCAGATGGGTTGAAGCGTACCCTACACGTAGGTGCGATACACTCACAGTGGCTAAATTGTTGCTCAGGGAGTTGATACCGCGCTTCGGGGTGCCTGCCTCTTTGGAATCGGACAGAGGGAAACATTTTAACAGCGAAATAGTGAAGATGTTGTGCTCCACACTGAATATCGATCAAAAGCTGCATTGTAGTTATCGACCAGAAGCTTCAGGAATTGTGGAACAAGTGAACGGCACTTTGAAGAATAGATTGGCTAAAGTAGTGGCATCCACATCTTTGAGTTGGCCAGATGCTCTTCCTTTAGTGCTCATGAGCATGCGCAGCACCCCTGACAGGAGGACAGGTCTCTCTCCACACGAGATTCTAATGGGGAGGGCCATGAGACTTCCCACAGTTCCAACTGCTGCCCTATTGAATATTACAGATGATCTGATCTTGGATTATTGTAAAGGATTGTCTGACGCCATCCATTCTGTGTCCCTTCAGGTGCATGCGGTTGAAGTTCCAGCATCGAGGAACCTGTGTCATGACCTGAACCCAGGGGACTGGGTGTTGGTTAAAAAGCACGTCCGGAAGAACTGCCTAGATGTTCGCTGGCGTGGGCCCTTTCAGGTAATCCTGATAACGAACACCGCGGTGAAGTGCGGGGGGCTGCCAAATTGGATCCATGCATCCCATACTCGAAGAGTTCCAGCACCTCTAGAAGAAACAGCTCCTATCCCAGACGAAAGCCCGGAAGTGGAAGAAGAGTCGCAAGAAGGGATTGAGGCAGCTGAGGGGGTGTCGGAAGAAGTTGGGAACGCATCGGATTCAGAAGAAGAGCGAAGGCAGGACGGCAGTGAGACTGAAGACGCAACTGAAGGAGAGAGCAGCAGTGAATACGAAACAGACACGGATCAGTACCAGAGTGATCAAGAACCGAGTGTGAGGACGAGATATCGGAGAACAAGGTGTGAGGCTGCCACTTGGCCGGGAAGAGACAGGAGGCTAAGTTTGAGGTCGGCCCACGAAGAAACCCTTGCTCCTATATCTGAAGACTCGGATCAGGAAGAAGATACCCAGGAGGGAACTGAGGAGGGCCTTAGAAGATCAAGGAGGGCGCGAGTGCCTAGTAGAAGATACTCTACTCCTGATTGGACCTACCTCGTTGCAGATGTCGGGGGGGCACAGAACCGGGAGGATCAGGGAAGTGGACCTGGTCAGAACTAACCCGATCATCACAGTGCAAATAAGGTTTCTACTGCCAGGAGCGGAGACCGAAAGGTTGCTGACACTCAACATCGTTCATCCTCCTCTCCTGAGCGGAATAAGAAAATTGATTTTAGAGACAGTTGAATTTCCAGTTTGCTGTTCACGATATCCAATATTGGAGGGAACTCTTCTTCGTTTGGAAATGCTTGAGCGAGTAGTAGAAGTTCTTGGAATGCTCATTGTTGTGGATTAATACCATATTGCGAATGTCTTCAAAGGGGCGCAGAACTGGAAAGGTGAAGAAAGTGATCCTGATTAGAACGGACCCCTTTGTTATTGTGGATGTAGAACTGATAGTACCAGGAGTAGAAATTGAAAAAACGTTAACTCTCAATTACGTCCGTCCACTTGTTCAGAGCGAAATAAGGAGAATAATCCTAGAAACAGTTGACTTTCCATGTTGTTGTACGAACTGCCCAGAACTTGAGGGAATGTTTCTTCGGATGGACATTTATGAAGACGTAGTGTCACTCCTTGAGCCATACATAACTTCAGACGGATATAAGACTCTTGAAAAGAAATTGTAAAATTACTGCAAGATAACCTAGCGCCGAGTGGAAGAAGAAGAGTGGTAGGGGTTTCCTTTTAGCGGACGGAGAAGGGCTAGGGTTGTCTGTTTCTACCGAACTTTGAACTGTTTTGCGGAAATAAATTGTCAAGCTTCCAAGTGTTCAAAAGAGAGACATTGCAAGAGAGAAAGACTTTGTTCGAAAAAAGGAAGAAGTTGATGCAGGAAGAGCGTCCAGAACCACACTGTTTGAGAACATGGAGGCTGGCAACCCGAACCGCAGGGCAAAATGTATAGTTGGCACATTGTTGGGAGTAGTGATTTCCTTGATAGTTTTAGTGGTTACTGTCTCATACATAGTGGGACACGAGAGAGATGCAACTGCAGTAAAGGAGGCCAAGGGAGTGTCAACACCGAGAACTACCATTATTAATGATAAGGGAAACATCAATGATAAAGACAAAGCGTTGTTAGATGCAGAAATAAAAAGGTTACACACAGATGAGTCACAGGGAAATTTCAGGTCAAATGCTTATGCTAAATTGCTTTATGAATACATTGATGTCATGGAAGTGAAGAATTGCTACGTTTGTATGCAATTACCAGCTTCGGTAGAGGAGGGTATCAGATACCATCATCTTCCGTTGACATATGGAATCACGTGCAGTTTGTTGTTGAGCATATTTTATGGACGAGAAGGATTTGAGTATTATTTCTCGAATTTCGACTCGACATTGCCAGAGGTCCCGAATTTCAAGCATTTGAACAAGTGGGACTATTACAAAAGCGAAGACAGATTACACAAATGGTTTATTCCATGGAAAACGTTAGATACTTCACATGCTCGAAGAAACAATCTGACTTGTCAAGTGTCAGAAATTGAGAAAAAGTTTATAGGACAGGTAGATACTAGATACAGGAGGCAGAAGATTCTGAAGGCCTCAGGACAATGGGAAACAGATTGGACCAAGGAGGAAAGGTTACATCAAAGAAAGGGTAGTTTTGGTCCAATTTCTTATGATAAGGAGAAGCGGGGGAAACTGTGCATTCACAGGAGTTACTCCTATTATGAGAATTTGTATGTAGGTCAGGTCAATTGTGAACATGCCTTTCAACTGGAGTATTACTCTAAGGATTTTTTGAAAGGGATGCAAGCAATTCCAAATGTATATTTTGTATGTGGAAGAAATGCCTATGTGAAGTTACCAGATAATTGGTACGGATCATGTTATCTGGCTATTGTCTTCCCTAAAATCTATCATGTTGAGAATTTAGAAACGACGAAGAAAGAAATACCAACTAGGTGGAAGAGAGGGCTGGGTGCAGCAGAAGTAATTGGAGATGTATTCGGTGCTGCATTCCCTATCCTAGGAGTGATATTGAATGACATTAAGATCAGGAGGTTAGCTACAGTCGTAGATAGGCTATCTGCCAGTACTGCTAGATCATTGATGCTGGTGGAAGGTGAGATGCAATCGATTAGGGCAATGGTTCTTCAGAATCGACTTGCTTTAGACGTTCTGTTAGCTAAAGAGGGAGGAGTCTGTAAGGCTTTGAAGGTCCAGGAGTGCTGCACTTACATTCCAGACAATTCAAAACCTCTAGAGAAGTACATACGAAACATCACTGCCATACACTACGAAATTGAGGATCTGACAAAGATAAACGTGTGGGAAAAAGTAGGTCATGGAATGGGTAAAGTTGGAGGTTGGTTTGCCAACTTAGGAAAGGGTATCGTTTGGTACATACTGAAACCCATCATCATAATTGTGATTTGTGTAATCACTTTGTGGGGATTGGTGCGTTTGTATCAGTGGTATAGAGCAAATAGGTTACAGAGAACTATGAGGAAACAGGAGGAAAAGTTGACAGCGATGCAGGACACTCAATACAGGAGTCTAAAGGCATTAGAGACAATGAAAAGAGGTGGCACTGCCACGACTTCACTTTGAAGGGTTCTACATTTTGTGATGGTGTCTTGATGGTGATGACCCCTGAAGGTCATCAAAGGGGGGATTGAGAGAGCACAAATCTGAAAAATGTATAAGTGCACCATATTTACAAGCACGTAGTTAGTTTAAACATGCGCTGAACACGAGTGTTTTATATTTAGAAGTGAAATACACAGAGTGTCTTATATTCAGTAGTGAAGTGTATAGAATGTTTAAGTAGAGTAACAATAATCATAGCTGTGTGAGATTAATGTAGAAGTGTTGGAATGAATATGAAAACCTCATGTTCTCATGTTAAAGGAATCATGTTAGAGTTGAATAGAACTCTGAAAATCCAGTATATTGTGTAGGCCTTAGGGCAATTCACAGCAAATCTAAACGTGCTGCTAAAATAATGTGAGATGGGGTTAACATGGTTCTTCCAAAAATGTATTATCGAATTAAGTTTGAAATATATGTTTTATAGATGTGTTGTTTTAGAAACGTATGCTAGTTAAGAATGTTGTTTAAATCAAGTTAATGTTTTAGAGTGCAGGGACTCGCTTCATGTAAATCAAGTAGGCCTGAACTGATAATGTCATATCATTTGAACTGCCATGTGCTCGTTAGGGAAGAAGTCGAGAGGTGTCCAGCACAGAGCTTTGGGGGTGTTTTACGACCTAAAGATATGGTGGAGTCTGGAATTTGAGGCCCACTGCAGGACGGACTATATGCAGGTGCGAGGGTCCTAATCAGCTCGAATGAAAGGGGCTTTGTTCAGTGGCGCTTGGCGCAGGCCTGTAGGAGTTTCCAGGAATTTCAGGGGGTATCAGCGCACTGGAGAAGAAGCCCGGGAACCAAGGTCAACTATAACGAGGGTCTTGAAGAGTACCATCATGGAGTTTACCGCGCAAAGATGTACCACGTGAGGGGCGTCCCAAGGGGCGTTCCTATCAGAAATGTGATTTGGTATTAGGGAAAGAGACCCGGGAGGAGAGCAGAGCAGATGATTTTGGGAGCCTAAGGAAGCGGATGGGTAGGCAGATAGACTGATCAGGAGAGACCCATTATCAGAGAAGAGACAAAGAGAAGTGCGTGATCTTCTTAGGAAGTCATCACGGCTGACACCTAGAGGGGTAAAGATCTTGTTAAGTAGGGATGTCACTTAGTATAGTGTAGGGACAGACTAACCTTAATTTTCTTTCCTGTAATGACTTTGAGGTTGCAACTTGTATCCATTTTGGCAACGCTCATGTTATTGGAAGTTGTACTCATTATTCTGTTTTTCAGACTCAGACTATTCAAAAAGTTCATGTTCATAGTGATACCAATTTATCTCCTGAATCTTATTTTGAGAAGTTTGTATCTTCAGTTATCTTTGACTTTATATAAAATCTTTGAAACTTAAATTTGGTCAGTGGTCATTTAGAGTGGTGTAAGTTCTTAAATTGATTGACTTATTGTTAGATTACCTTTTACTCAATGACAGGTACCAACGATTCAGTCGACTTAGTTTGGGATTTGGTAAGGTAACTAGTAACCAGTAATCCCGCGTTAGCACCTTCACAGGGTACAACTCCAACCAGCAAACACGTGTTTTGCCATAGTAGGCCTAAGCCGTTTACTTCCTAAGGGCTTTAATAGCATACAGTCATCTCTCATCTTCTTAATTGCAAATGTACAGCTCCATAGTAGTGGTTATCTAAAGAATGGTATTCCGTAGCGGGTTCCTATCTTGTGTTTGTGGCATTGTTACTATATGTGCTGGGGTCCCTGGTGAAAATAATTAAGATGCCGCATTCCCCACAGATAACAGGAATCACATAGATCTGGAAATTCTCTCAGTGCGCCATGTGCCTCGTGAGCAATGCAAAGTGTGCAATGCCGCTCAAGCGCAGACAGCCAATTCTTCCAAGAGTAGACCCCAAATAAGAGAAGCTGTGCCCCTTGGAAGCTGAACCTGCAGCCATCAGCTCTCTCTTTGGCAAGGGTTTCTTCAAAGACTTGGGGACGTTTGGGCATACCTTCACATCCTTAGATAAGACTCAAGCATCCCCCAAAAATGTTTTAACTCCCAAGGGTTTTTAAAAGTGGGGCGTGGTAGGGGGCACTTGCTGGGTTGTGGGCAGTTTTGGTTTCAAGTCCTCAGAAATGGAGGTTGGCAGACCCGGAAGGGGTCACTTCAGCGGAGGTAGCGGCTGAGGAACTTCAACCACTGAGCGATTCCCCTTCTTCCCAAGTAGAGATCGGGGTCAAACTGCTTCATACCTAGATATATGGTGCAGGATAACTATAGATGCCTGAGTTTTCCAGATGATGCAGGGGCTCAAAATAGCACTCTGAGGTTCCCTACTGCATCCAGCGAAGTAAAACCGTATCCTATTCTCACAGGAAATCATACCTTTGGATGATCCGGAGGGGAGGGCAAGGGGTCTAGCCAGAGGTCATTTCTTCATTCCAATGACTCTCTAAAAAAGTTGTTGCTAGTGGCAACGGGTGGCTGGTCTACAGGCACTTCAAGATGGAAGGGGACCATTTGCTGAGGGAAATCATGAGTGAAGGGGGTAGATGTTAGAGTTGCACTTGAAGGACATATACCTGTCTGTCCCGATTTTCAAAACCTACAGGCGCTTCCTACAGTTTATTTGGAGAGGGCAGGTCTGGGAGTTCAAGATCCTCCCATTCGGCTTGTTGTCTGCCCCATGGTGTTTCTCAAAGCTGTTGTGCCCTGCATTGATAGGCTTCCAGCACAGGGCATGAGATTGATGGTCTACTTCTTTCATGGATAAATCATATATATGAAATTGAAAATAATATTGTAATCAATGGAGCCAAAATGTGGAAAGGACTTTAGTCATCCATTTATGCATTTCTGGTGACATTTTCACACCAAGCAAGCATGTGTGACACTGCCAGCGAGTCCTGCCTGAAGATGACGATGCATAAGAAATAGGGCCGCTTGGCTGCACTGAACATACTAACCACTTCAAAGATTGCAGTTATGTTCAGTTATCCCTCTTAAAAGTGCACTCAAAAACATGATTGCCAGCAAGCTGTTGGCAGATCTCCCACCCTAGAAGTGGCCACAGTAATCCTACTTCCTAATTGGACACTAGAGCGTGGATAATCTTCACTCTTTCTTTCATTAAAATCAAAGTGCTGTTTTTCAGCATGTCTGTCTTTGCTCCCTGGCATACATACTAAAAGCTTATCTTAGCCAGAGCCTGGTGGGCCCCCTAAAATCAATTCATGCCCTCTAGGGGGGCCCACTACACAGTTTGAAGACCTCTTCTCTAGTGTCTCAAGTGCTGGTGGTGATGGATCTACCAGCCCATCTGCTGTTTTTGATCAATCAGGAAATATCAGACATGATTCTCAAGAGACAGCATTCTTGGGGTTTGTTATAATCTTGGAATCAGACGTTTATGGCCATCAAAAGGGAACTGAAAAAAGTCCTCATTGAAGAATGTGGCCAAACAGTGGGCTCTTGTGCTTGTCAATACAGGCCCTATTGCCAGGGCAATTGCAAAACTGGGCCTTGCATAGGCTGATGGTCTATAAAGGGTTCTGTGCTACTTGGATATAGTACTTCTCTTGCAGGAGGCCAGGGCAGAAATGTCCTAGTGGCTTAAACATATGGAGGCCTGGAATGGCCAGAGAATTTTCAAATCGAACCCTGTTGTGGTGATCGAGTCAGATACCAGACCACTTAGTTGGGGTGACCGCTGGGAGCGTTATCCAAGGGACGATGGGGGTGGGAACAGGGGGGCATTAGTCCCAAGATGAGTTATACCTCCACATCAGCTGCTTGGAACGTCTGGCACGGTATTTTGTGATTCAATACTTCGCAAAAGACAGGGCAAATTTGTGTGTCTTCCTCAGAATCAGCAATGTCTCAGTGGTGAGGCACGTCAGTCACCTAGGAGAAACCAAATCAAGGATGCTGTCTGAGTTGGCCAATGGCTTTTGGCACTTCTGTCTGGAAACAGGAATATCAATCAAAGTGGAGGAAATACTGGTTGGAACAAATATGATATGGGACTTGAATTCCTAGTTCATGCGGGATGACAGCAACTGGAAACTGGATCCCTTGCTATTCCAGTGCATAGTTGAAATATGGGATCTTGCAAATTGTTATGTTAATTTTATTTGTTCATTCATCATGGGTTTCTTGACGCTGAACTGGTAACAGGCAAAAGCTACAAGTAGGAGAGCTACGATGGCAATGTTAGTCTGAGAAGCCATGTTTTAAGCTTCTAACCTAAGATTATCAGATTAGGTTTTTAACAAATTTGGTCAGGAAGAGTGTTCCAGGCTGAAGAGGCCTTTACTGAAAAGGTGCATCTTCCAGAGCCAGTGGAACTTTTGCAATAATGGAGTGATGTGTGTGTTTTGGAAGTTGGAATACCAGTCTAGCTGCCTCATTCTGAAAGGTTTAGAGCCTGTAAAGGATGTTTCTGGGTAGCCCTGGATAGACAGCATTGGCATGGTCCAATCTAAATATGATGACTGCCATTATAATCATTTTTGTGCTTCAAAAGTAAGAATGGATAGGAGTTTTTGAGGTAATTTCATGGTAAATATACATTTGGATACCGCCATCCCTATTTGTAGTTTCAGGGGCAATTTAGAGGATACGGGGACTCCTAGTCTCATTGCCTTGACTTTAGGTTGAGTTGCTGGGACCATTTCTATGGGCCAGTAGTACTGATTCAAGAGAGAATTATCATTATTGAGGACAACAATTTCTGTTGTGTCCATGTTTAATTGTAGGTGGTTGCGATTCATCCAATGTGCAATAGACAACATGCTATGTTGGAATTCAAGTTGAGAAGCTGATGCTCTGTCTAGAAGGAACAAGAGTTGAGCAAAGTTAAAAAGCTACAGACCCTGTATTCCAGCTCCTGTGTTAATGACTTGACATAAATGTTGAAAAGGTGGGGAAACCAGGAAGATCCCTGCACGACTCCATAGGCTATGCCATACCATACCATACCATACCAAAACATTTATAGAGCACTCTGCTATCACCAACAGCGGTGTCCCGGAGCTAAAGGGTCAGGCAGGGGGGAGAGGGACGGGCTAGGGCAAATCAAACAGCCATGTTTTCCATGCCTTCCTAAAAATGGATTCCGACTCTGCTTTACGCAGGTGATCAGGCATTGAATTCTAAAGAGCGGCTGTCCTTACTGCGAAGGCTCACCCGCCAATCCTGGATTTAGAAAAGTGAGGGGTGTGGAGAAGCATCTGAGAATTAGATTGCAGGGTTCGGTTCTGATGGTATTTCTGAAGTCACTGTTTCAGATAACCTGGACCTCTATCTCTTGTGGCTCTAAAGGCAGGAGACTGTGCCTTGCATTCAATTCTCCTTTTCACTGGGAGCCAGTAAAGGCTGCGCAAATGAGGGGAAATGTGATGTCGGAGAGGCACATTTCTGATGAACCTTTCTGTAGCGTTCTGGAATGTCTGCAGCCTATGGGTAAGATAGGCAGGGAGACCCAGATACAAGCTGTTAGCATAGTCCAGCTGAGATGTATTAAGGGCATGGGCTATAGTGGCCCAACAGTACATCGACAGCAGATGGAGAAATCTTCGCAGGGTTTTACGTTTTCAAAAACACGCTCAGGAAACTTGTCCAATATGGGCCTTGGCCAACAATTTTGAACCGAATTTGAAGCGTAAATTTATGACTAAGGTGACAGGTGTGGGAGGGGGCTTCAGCAGCATTGGCCACCATAGATTAGCCGGTTGGGGTGAAGGTTGATTAAAGAACATCATCTCTGTTTTGTCAGCATTTTATTTCAAGCAATTGTCCGCCATCCAGGAAGCGATCTTGGTTAGGCAATGCCTGAAGTTGTCAAATGCAGCCTTTGCGGTGTCTTTAAATGAAAACACAAGCTGCGTCTCATCAGCATATGATATTATTCTCACTACACAGTGTTCCACTACCAATGCCAAAGGAGCAAGATAGACATTAGACTGGCGGGAGGCTGTTCTGGGGATTCTGTTGGGTTTCGGTTTATTTTTTCTTACTCTTGCTAGTTTGAAAGCAAATCTATTACTGCAGGGTATGACATGATGTAATTACTGAGAAAAGTTGCGTTCCTGGCGGATAGGGCGGAATGTTGACACCCTACCGTCTGTCTGTCTTTTTCCATAGAGGTGATACTACTGATGCAACAATAAAAAGAATAAAAAAAAAAAAAAAAACAATCTCACAAAAAAAAAAAAAAAAAAAAAAAAAAAAGATAGACATTAGACAGGATGGGGCTCAATGCCGAACCCTGAGGATCTCCACATACCATGGAACAGGAGGAGGAGACATGGGGGCACAGGAAGACCTGCTGAGACCGCTCATCCAGAAATGAGTGAAACCAATTTAAGATGGTCCTCGAGATACCCAGCTGTGCAGGTCGGTCTAAAATAATCGAGTGAGAGACCGTATTGAAGGCTGCGGACAAGTCCTACAGCACAAGCATGGTACAGCTTCTTTGGTCTAGGGATTCTCTGATGGTTTCCGCCACCTCCAGTAGAGGTGTCTCAGTATTATAGCCCATCCTAAAGCCCGACTGGGAGTCATGAAGAAGGTTATTGGACTCCAAGTCGCTGTCTCAGGACTTCCTTCTCCAGAATTTTTGCAGGCGCGGGTAGGAGTGAAATGGGCCTAAAGTTCTTAAGTATGCCAGGATCTGCGTCTTCCTATTTAAGAATCGGCAGAACTAATGCCTTTTTTCCATACTGAGGGGTAGCTACCCGACATGAAAGATGCATTCCAGATAACATTTAGGTGAGGATTGAAAAAAGGAGCCAGCAGATTAAAAAATCTAGCCGGACAAGGATTAAGAGGCAAGCCTGATTTGGTTCTCACTAGGTCTAGCAGGGACAAAGTCGGGCCCACAGTTTTTGCACAGTAGCTTGCTTGTTGAACTGGTTGAGTGTGGTCTGATAAGAAGGACTTGGTCCATCTCAGAGCAGACCCTTGAAATCCAGCCTTGTCCACAAGGTCAATTAATATTTTATGATTGAGCATGTCAAGAGTGGCAGACAGATCTAACAACACAAGGTCCGACTCTTTTCCCTGGTCCTCAACCCATCTTTGGACATCAACTAGTGATAGGATGACTGTCTCAGTGCTATGCATAGGGTGGAAGACTGCTTGAACGGGATGTAAGAATCTGAAATCTTGTCAATGTTTACAGACTTCTTGGGACACACGTGCCTCCACTATTGTTTGGTAGTTATGGGAGCAACAATATCGGTCTGTAGTTTTTCAATATTTTGTTATCTTCTAGCTTCTTCATGAGAGGAATCACTACAGTGTTCTTGAAGTCTGTAGGCATAATGCCTTGTTTCAGGATTTCTTAAGAAGGCCAGACAGGGGAGGACTGACAACTGGTATTAGAGATTTGAGAATTTCTGGTGGAAATGTTTTGGATGGTGAACCAGATTTCACTTTAGTCATGAGTTCTAACAATCGTCTCTCATCAATTTCTTTGAAGGAGGTTAGAACTTTGAGGTTCCTCTCTGTTTTATAAACTGATGTGTCTACCCTAATAATGTTAAGGCTGTTTTGCATTAGTTGTACCTAGAATAAATTATCGTTGTTACAGAATTTTTGGGTAGGGTTAGATTTGGCATAGATTTTTTTCAGATGAGGTAAATTCTTTAACGATATTAAAAGTTTCCTCTTTTTGTATGCTATTGGCTTTATGAATCTTATCTGTGTAGTAGGAGCATTTTACACGGATTAATTTTGTTTTTATATACTGGGGGTACCTCTTTAAATTTGACTTTACTTTCTTCATCATAGTTTCTGTGCCACTGTCACTCCAAGCGTCTCAGTGTCAGTTTGGCTTCCTTTAGCTCATGAGAGACCCAAGGAATATGCTTAGGCCTAGTTAAGACCTGCTGCTTAGCACGTGGGGCATGTAAATCGCATGCCTGTGTTAGCTATAGGGTATATGCTTGTTCTGCTGAGTTTACATCCCTTATAGTTAATTTATTTTCCTCAAGTGTAGATCTAAATTTCTCTAGAATTGACTTTACGCCATTTACAAATACATTTTCTTTTCTTCTTATGGTTATCTTAGTCACTGCTATTGAGATATTGAACTTAATCATATGATGGTCCGACCATATACATGAGTGCAGGTGTAAATCATCATCTGTGTGTTGCATGTCCATAGTAAGTCTAGGGATTTACCCTATTCATGTGTGGGGCTCGAGATATGCTGTTGGAGAATTAACAAATTCATGAATTCAACACATTCTAAATCTTTTGTGCCAGTATTCAGTTCACCCACCCAAAAGTTAAAGTCACCAACTACAAATGTTTGTGAATGGTCAGTAAGAACAGAGCACATGATTTAAAAAATAATTTGGAGGTACTCTGCTGGACATGAACTAAATAAGCAAGAAATAGATTTTCTGCCTAGCTCAATTAAAAAAGCTGAGAGGTCAGTAGCCCTTGATCTCTAGTCATTGCGACGCTCCCCTGTCCTAGCACCAACTAGACTGGGACGCTGTTCCTTGACCCACAGACTCCGGTTTGAACCCTGCTAGGAGGACCACGCATCCAGCCTGACTGCTGAATCTACCCCCCCCCCCCCCCCCCCCCCGCCTTCATGGTTATCGAAATTGTTAACCATTTTGTAGTGGTTATTAGTTATTGCTCCTCCCAGGGTACATTATTGTATTTTCTTTGGCACATTTAGCCACTCATTTATATTCACTTTATTTTGGTCTTTTGGGTGTTGTTTTGTGCTTGATGTTTTTTCCGCTGCCACTGTTTTCCTGATCCCCACCCTCCCACCTCCCTGACGGCCTCTCCCTCCTCCCTAAACTACTTATGGAGGACTCTGCACAGCTCCAGTAGAAGCCCTTGACCTCTGGTCATTGTGTCGCTTCCCCAGCCTAGCATCCACGAGACTGGGATGCTGTTCCTTTCCCCCCTGCCTCCGGTTCGATCCTGCTGTAGGAGGACCACGCATCTAGCCTCACTGCCATGTTTACCCCCCCCCCCCCCCCCACTACCTTCCTGGTAATCGTAATTGTTAACCATTTTGTAGTGGATTTCTGGTTATTGCTCCCTCTTGGATACTTTATTGTATTATCTTTTGCACACTTTAGTCAACTATTTTTCATTCACTTTATTTTGGAAATTAGGGTGTTATTTTTGGCACAATGTTTTTCCTGCTCGCCCGCATTCCTGAAAGTTCCTCCCAGGACTACTTTTGGTAGCCGTTGTGCGGCCATGCGCAGTGGGTCGGCCGCTGATGTGCTAAAGACAAGTCCATCCGTGCTTCTACCCCTCCTACTGCCTGGACCCCTTGTCCGCCTACCTTCCACCACTACACTTCCAAGGAGCTTGTGTCCCTGGATCCCGACCACTGCAACAACAACTGCTTCACGTCCTCCCCACGTTCAATCAAAGGACCCTTCACCTGCCACACAGGACCCCCAGCCCGCTCTCGACCCTGCACTGCTCCTGATCAGAAGACCTCAAATCACTCAGAACTGCTCCAGTGCATCCTACCAAATGCAAGCTCTCTCTGCAAACACGACAGAAATCTAGGACACCACCACCCTTTCCGCAGACGTCGCCTTCATCATCGAAACGTGGGCCAACCCCTCCTCGAACCCCAATATTGCCACCGCTATTCCGGCGGCTACAAGATGATACACTGAGATCACACCAATAGACAAGGTGGGGGCATCACCATCATCTTCAGGGAAACCATCCGATGCACCATCACCAATGACAACCCGACGCCCCTCATGGAACACCTCACCTTCCGTCTACAGATCAACGCTAAGACCACGGGAAGAGACACCCTAGCCTACAGGCCACAGGGATCCCAAATAGCCTTCTGCAACACCATCTCCAACCACGTTACCCCCCCCCCCCCCTCCTCAGCCCTCAAAGCAGTGGCAAGACACCTTAAGGTATACGAGCACTTTCTACATTAAAATCAAATCTCCCACCACTAAATCCTACTCTGCAACCTCAATTTCCACGTCGATGACCCCAACAACGCCAACTCCATCACCCTCCTGGAAACTTTGAGCAACGTTGGTCTCACCCAACTGGTCACCGATCCCACGCACAAAGCTGGACACACATCCATATCCATCTTCTCCTCCAGTGACAGAGTCAAGTTCACCCATGTCACTGAACTCAACTGGACCGACCACGCCATTATACACTTCACCATCTCTGACCCCCAACACACTACCACTACCACTGCCGCACCTAGCGTAGCTGCGGCAAAGTTACAGAGACTCAATGGACACAGGCCCTCAGCATCACTCAAACCAAAATGTCAGCAGACCTTAACCAGGCACTCCAGAACTTCTCCGCCTGGATCACCAAATGCGCCGACAGAGTAGCCCTGTTGAAACCTACAAAAACTAACAAAACCTCAAAAAAAGCCAGCTAATACACCCAAAGCTCAGAACCACCAAGCACAGCTGCTACTGACTTGAGAATAGAAGGTGTGCCACCAAAAACCCCTTCAACAGAGTCGCTTACAAAGCAGCCCACAGCAACTATCACCTGCGACTTAAGGAAGCCAAAAGAACAGCCATCACTACCAGCATTGATTCTGCTGCCAAACACATGAAGGAGCTCTTCAAAATAGTCAAAGAATTCTCCAGTCCGACAGCCACAGAGAACACCATCCACCACTCCCAAAAACTCTGCGACACCCTCTAGGACTGCTTCCACAGCAAAATCGCCACCATCTACAACAACTTTGACACCTAGCTCACCTCTCTCAGCATCAACAACCTCAACCTACCAACAAACACCAAATGCTCAACACCTGGTCTCCAGTCACCACTCATACCACCACAGCCATCATGTCATCCATCCATTCTAGGGCACCCACCGACCCCTATCCCCACCATCTCTTCACCCTCAGAACCAACGCAATCAGCATGTAACTCACTAGCATCCTCAACACCTTCATCACTACAGCATCTTTCCTGGATAGATGGAAACATGCAGAGATCAGACCCCTCCTCAAAAAAACCTCAGCTGACCCCAACGTCCTCACAAACTACCAACTGATCTCCCTGCTTCCATACCTAACCACAATACTCGAGAAAGCCTTCAACCAACAGCTCACCGAATATCTGGAACACAGCCACCTCCTTGATGCCTCGCACTCGGGATTCAATGTCAACAACAGGACTGAGGCAGTGCTGACTGCTGGCACAGATGACATCAGAACCCTCTTTGACCACAGAGAAACTGTGGCCCTGATCCTCATAAACTTCTCTGCTGTGTTCAACACCATTTCCCACCACACCCTCATCGACAGACTCTACAACACCGGCATACAGAAAAACGCCCTTAAATGGATCGCCTCTTTTCGTACAGGAAATACACAGAGCATCCAACTGCCTCCCTTCACCTCTACACCCAAGTACATCATATGTGGCATACATCAAGGATCATCCCTCAGCCCCACCCTGTTCAACATCTGCATGACCCCCTCACAGATGTCGTCAGATCCCACGGACTCAACATAACCTCCTACGCAGATGACTTTCAACTGATCCTCTTGCACACCGAGGACCCCTCCAATGCCAAAATCAACTTCCCAACACCATGACCAACGTAGCCAAATGAATGAAAGACAATTGCCTCAAACTTAACTCTGACAAAACAGAGGTACTGATCGTCGGGAAGAACACCTTCACACGGAACCACAGCTGGTGGCCTGTAGAACACTGACTGCCACCCATACCACCAACCGTGCTGGCAACCTCGGTATAATCCGTGACAGCTAACTGAGCATGAAATGACAAGTCAACGCAGTCGCCTTCTACTGCTTCTACACCCTTTGCATGCTCCGCAGAATTTTCAGATGGATCCCAATCAATACCAGAAAGACAGTTACGCAGGCCATCATCACCAGCCGCCTCTACTACGGCAATGCTCTCTATGCCAGAATCCCCACTCAGCTCCTCAGCACACTCCGGACCATACAGGATGCTGTGGCTAGACTCATCCTGGACCTCCCCAATCAGACCCACATCACTCCACACATCAGACACGTCCACTGGCTCCCCATCCAGAGGAGATGCCAGTTCAAGATCCTTGCACACTCCTTTAGAGCCCTTCACAACCAAGGACCATCCTACTTTAACCAATGTCTGAAATTCCATCTGCCCTCAATACATCTACGCTCCGCCTCACTTGCCCTCACACAACACTAACATCTGACGAAGCCACAGCAGAGGGCACTCCTACGCCTACATTGCCGCGAGGACCTGGAACGACCTGCCCCTCCACCTCCGAACTGAACCTCCCTGGCGGACTTCAAAAAGAAACTCAAGACCAGGCTTTTTGACAAAGACATGGCACCCAGAGCACCCACATATCCTTGGGGGTGACAGTGCTGCACTTTACAAATGCCGACTGAGTATTGATAACAGGGGTAATCTGTATTTGAGAATGTTGTAATCGTCTGTGGACTGTTGCTGCTACTCCTACACCTTTTTGTACCATATACTACGGCCGAAGTAAATTCATTAGTGAGCCGGGATTCTGTAAGCAGGAGCATGTCCGGTATTAGCGACTCCAAAAGCTTTTGTATTTCAATTGTATGTTTAATTAGTGAACAACTGGACTATTTTTTACTGTGGTGCCAAATGTGACGTATTGTAGATATGGGTGGTGCTGGTACTAATCGGCCAGCCTTCTGAGCATCTATCACTTTGTTGATTAAAAATTCCATTTGTTTCTAGAATTGAAGCGAGGGCTGGTTATACCTTCGGGCCTACCTGCTTAAAGAGAAGAGGTTCCAAGATTGAGTATACCAAGACCTTCCAAGCAGTGACCTCTTTGTTTCCAGTGTAAATGCCCAGGTGCCTCTTTTCTTCAGGTGGAGGCCAGACACAGAAGCAGTACAAGTGGATGCCTTTCTTCAGGACTGGCGTGGTGGCCTCAACCATGCATTCTCACCTTTTAAGAGCATCTTGAGTGGGGAGCTCAGACCAGGATGCAACTATAGGAGGTGATTCTAGTGTTTTTGATCTGGAGGACAACAGTGGGGTTTCCAGTCCATGTAGAACTCTCTGGCAATCTCTCGAATTAGTTACTTGTTTCCTAAAGGAGTTGTTGGTCCTATTAGGGGAGATACAGTCCATGATTCAGGAAGCCTGCTATCTTAGATGGCATTGAGCAATTACCAAATCTTTGAAAGGCACCAAGCGCTTCAGAGAAAACTGCCTCATTTACTGGCCACATCTGCTCCACAGTAACACATAAGCATTACTGATCAGCTTAGGCCAGCTAGCACGATTGGTGTGTGGAAAGAGACCTTATACCATGGTGACATAACTTGTCTTTACCCTGACCTTTTTATCGGAACAGGGCAATTCGGGCAAAAGCTTCTGAATGCCGTCAAACCAACATGACAGCACCAGTTGTTCTGCAACTTACTTAATGGAGTGAGACTTGTCAACCCTTCGGAGCGAAGGTATTCACAACCTTAGGATGTGACTAAAGTTTTTGATTCTCTCCTGTTCTTGGCCAATGACGGTTGTCTGTCTATGAAGCAGTTGTTTGTCAAATTAACCATAATGTTTTGCCTTATTTCCTGTAGCAGGGTAATGTGTGTTCAGGCATTGGAACTGTCCCAAGGTATTGTTCCCAAATGGGGTGACATTCATGGTGTCCACGATGTCCAAGTCCAACACCTGGATTGTTTCTTATCCGGCCTTCTTACAACCCCAAATTGTGCATAGTCAGATCAAGCTCATGATGGCGCCCACTCCATGAGCCCCATATTTAGACTTCACTACCAGAGAGGGAGATTCTTGTCACACTGTACTCTGGAAACTGTAGTCCGGCCGTTCTCCTGCGTAGGTAACACATAGTGCACTGTATCCAAGTCCAGACATTTAAACTGTACCAAATCCAACAGTGTGACCAGCAAATCCCAGGGTGCAGTAGCCCCAGCGTGTTTCCCCGGGTAAGGGTGCCACTTGGCAAAACCAAGAACCAATAAGATTAAGTCGAATTATTCATTAGCCTCAATTTTAGAGAGTCGAGGATCGAAGCAGAAGTCAAGGATTTTAAGTTCTGAAGACAAGCAAAGTTAGTAGTCCCCACATGGTCTTACGGTCCCTCTAACAAGGCATTAGCATTTGGAGATACGACCAGCCTTACTTCGCTTTTGCACTTTTGTTGGCATTCCAATGTGCCAGCGGAAATTCATTCAGTTTTATATGTTCTCTACAAGATCGTTCAAGCTCTGAGTATCATACTAAATATTACGCCACCGCATTTGTCTGTAGGCTCTGTAGGCACTGCTGTACTTTTAAGGGTGAATTATGCACATCCTATGCACAACCCTGTCAGGCTCCTGGTTCAGGCTTAGCTTTGTGAACAGGAAACAGTCCACTCTCACCGGAAGAACACCAGTTGAACAGCCATGATGCCCTATAACCCAACGCTCCATCAGTTGTATTTGACCCGCAACCTAGATGAGGGGGTAAGTGGAGTCAGAGAGAGCTGTAACACACAGGTCCAACGTCCCTAAAATTCAGGCTTCTGTGGAACGAGGTAAAGCACAGAAGGCGCTCTAACTGAATAAGAAGAGCAAGAGAACAGTTCATGACATGTAAATTGGGGTAAAAAATTGGAACAGAAACTAAAGGGACAAACAGGGCTGAACATATGAGAGGACTGGGCGTGCCCATCTGGCCTTAATGGCGTGCAGCTTCGACATTGCTTCTGGTACAGTCCATTAGGCGGAAGCGTGCCACCCATGTAGGCAAGCGCTTTAGCATCCCACACAAGAGTGGTACGCGCTATATACATACTACAATACAATATGTTGGAATTATGGTGTTAGGTGTTCTCGTACAACCATTACATACCTAAGCACCCCTCGGTGCTAGGGTGTATTTAAGGAGTAGCTTTACATTTGATTTTCCATATCTTTGAAGTAGTAACGAAGTGCTTCTGCCTTACCGGTAGTGGAGGCAGCTCTCAGCACGTGCAGGCCCGGGCTCCATTTTGTATTTGCGCGCCATGTTTTACGAGGGCCTTCTATCGGCACCCTCCTCAGGTGCAGAGGTGACGTTTGCACTCAGCTCTGCCTCGAAGGCGGCCGGGATAGACAGGCCCAGACAAAAACGGCAACACGCTGAACAGGAAGGACCCTCCGCGGGCCCCGTAAGATATTCAAAATAAATGAGTTTCTCGCTATCTGGAATTGGAATCCGCTCGCCCAGATGTAAGGTCTGGGGAAACGTAGCGCGGAAGCGGCGTTCGCTGATGAGATCTGAGCGCGTCTCTGAGACATGACAACAGACCGACGGGACACGCAAACCATTCACCAGATGGCTACTAGCCAACTGCAAATAAAATATTCACCAAATTCAGGCAGGTGAAATGCCCCACCATGCTCCACCTCACTCTGGATCCGAGGTATCCACTCCTATAACAATGCAGAGACGCACACAACGCGTAATGGCAGGGCTTTAAGTGGGCCGGGTCCCGCCGGTACTGCTGAGCAACGGCAGTTCTAAATACCATGTGGCTGATTCACAAGCCCCTTGCGCCACTTTTGCGTCACTTTTAACATGGCAAAAGTGACGCAAAAGTGGCGCAAGAGGCTTGTAAATCTGCCCCATGTACCGAGACGGGTCTATATCGGGCTCTCAAATTTTGCCACCCCCCCACAGGGTGAAAATAAAATCTTAACTCTGGGGCAGTGCCAGCCGTCACTGCCTTTGGGGTAACTTCGAAGAGAATCGTTAAAGTTATTTCACAGTCTCATCATCTCAGAACTGAAGGATTGTCACATTATATTCAACGAAGTCATAGTTGTTGCTTACGAAACTAACAACCACTGACAAAACCAATAGTCCTGGCTTGTAGGTGTAAATTCTGTCGTGTAGGTGTAATGTTACTTGTTGTATTATACATCTGGATACGACAGAAGCAGTAAAATACCAGTCCGGTATCACACTATGCTAAGCGAAGATGTTTCGCTTAGTGTTTTAAGCAACGCCCTTAAGAACATTGGCCACGCCCCTACGAGAGACCCCCACTTTTTCATCCACCTGCTTAATGGCACCGTCGGTGGCGCGGCCAATGTGCCAGGGGCCTTCGTGCAAGGAAGGACGTGCCCCCCTGGTCGATGTTTGAACAGTGACATACAGCAAAAATCAGGGTTCAGGGGGTCATTCAGGCTTCTTGGCCCCGTTGCCACTGCACCCGCCGCACCCCTGGAAGCTAGGCCCTGAGCACCTTCACAAAGATGCCCCGGTGTATCTCAGCCCTAGTCTGCAATGCAGACCTGAGGCCCAAACACCTTAATCCAGGCCTGCTGCAGCACCATTGCTACAACAGTACTGGGGCTCACACAGACCTCTGCCGCTACAGCTCGGGCCCAAAGCAAAGCTCTGTGGGCGGATCTCAGTTCTAACCTGCGGCATCTACAGCTTCTCCAGCACGGGGTCCCACACACTGCCGGTCTGACCTCAGCACCCCTTCTGCAACAGAGCACGGGTGCCGCACAAGGCTCCACACACCACACCTCAGACTTAAACTGTAACAATCCTGCCACTTTAATCTGAGATTCACACAAAACACACTGCATTCGCCACTGCAGTTTCAGGACCGACCTAAAAGCCTCCCAAACTAAAACGCATCATTAAGAAGCAAGAGCCTGCGCTGGAAGAAGATGCCGCGAATTCAAGGCCAGTGTCAAAAAGGGCGTTCTTGGCCAAGCACACAGGAAACACAGCCTTAGCTCATACTCGAGTCTTCTTGGCAGAATAGAGCCGCCTCTCAGCAGACTGGATTCTTGCCTCACAAACAGGCCTCCAAATTATCATTTTTACTTCTTTATATTCAGCCCTTTCAAGTAAAATTGCTTTTCTCGAGGTTCCAGCATTGCCCTTCAATTTTCAACACACACCTCGGCCCTCCCACGGACCTCATGAGCGGGTCATTCGAAAGCATGCAGTGCCTTCTGAACTGGACAACTACGCCCAGGGTCACTGGAATTATGCAGCAGGGGAGGGCCAAATTATGCAGCAGGTTAACTCAATTATGCTGCACGAAAAGGCAAAGTATGTGGCGAGCTGCGGCACATTTTATGATAGTATTAACTTCAGGATATGCACATCTGGCTAAATTATTCAAGCATATGTATCTAAAGCTAACATTTCATTGCTATGCACATCCCTCTTGCATTTTAAAGCATTTTCACACCTGGCTAACATTTTCAGTGACCTACAGATCTGGCTACCATTTGGGATAATCACTTCGTGCTGGCAGCACCGAGGATTTACACATCTGGTGAAAAGTTCCAAGGACCTGCACACGTGGCTATCTATCCCTTCCTATCCTTTGCGCGTCGTCCTGGCTGTTCCTAGGATGTGCAGCTCCTGGTAAAGGTTGACATCATCTGCGCATCCTGCTTGGGGCTCCTGGTAACGCTGCAGCTGCTGGTCCACGGCGCACGCGCGGCCTGTACTTATGATTTACCAGGGCTCTATAATTCAGTCCTGCCAGCAGCTGCCCCCCGCCAGCCACCGTTCAGAAAGAAGTGTTACCCGGTGCCTTATCGATGGCTTCCGTCGGTGATCAGAAGTGCTTGCCCAAGGGGGATCAATAAGTTATTGATGGGGTTAATCTACAGAGCGGCCGCAAGGGGCGGGAAGCGATTATGAGGTCTGTTTTCAATTAAGGGTGCGCACGTGCCGGCCAGCGAGCCGTGACGCATGACTCCGCCATCCATCTGGGCCCGGTGAGGGAACACCGCAATGGCGCGAGAGACGTGAGGAGACTTCACGACAGGCAGTGGCGTAACGAAAGTTTAAGGAGCCCCCCTGCAATGTACACGGAGGGCCCCCCGCTCCGGATTTAATACGAGGCACTCAGGACTAAGTACTGTGTTGAGGGGGTCCCCTGCAGCTCTGGGGCCACCTGCAGCTCTGGGGGGCGGTGCTTGTGAAAACCAGCCATACCTGGGGTGCAAAAGACCTCTTATAACCCTGGTCCTGGTGTCACTGCACCTACAGCACCATGGATAGCTCAGCCACTTCACATGGAAACACGCACTGGCAAAGCTAACAGGTTTGGAATTGACTGCCAACCCTTTGGTTTTGCCAATGTTTTTTTCAGGTGAGGCGTTAGAGGATTGGGAAAGCGGGCAGTCAGGTATTGGGCGCTGGGCCGATGCCTCAGGGCCGCATGTGGATGTTTTTTTTGCAGTGGGGTAGCTAGGCCCCAGGCCCATGGCGGCCCCGGCGTTTGCCACCTGCAGCAGCCGAATCTAAGAGCAGGGGTGGCTGTTGTCCCCAAAACTTGTGCCGCCTGGGCGGTCCGCCCCCCCCCCTTGCTACGCCACTAGTTTTTAGGGCCTCTATAAAGTGACCCAAGAGACTTGGGGCCTAATTATGATGTCGGACAGACCACCACCTTGTGTGGGGTGGATCTGCACACCAGTACTCGATGGTGAAAATAGGTTATGTGGATTCTGAAGATCTTAGCGTGCTTACTAGTATGAGGGTTGTGTGCCTGACTCCCTCCTAAGTAACAATCATACAAATACTAGCCCAGGGCGACCCTGGGCTGCTAGAAGCACAGCAGTTGGGCAATAAGCCTCTGTAATTTAAATGGAAGTTTAACACATATACTCAGACTTCAATGTTTTCATTCATTTTTCAAAGGATAGCATATTTACTCATAAGCAGTAATCATCAAAAATATATATACACATGTTTCAAAGGACATTCATAATCAATGTCAAACATTAGGCACATGAAAATATTAACAAGACATATTTTCAATTCCTGTGAAATGGTATTAACGGTTCATCAATAATTGGTATTCAAAAACAAAAACCAACATCCCAATGCATTTCGGGTTACATAAAGAACAGACCACCACCGACAGGCCGTAAGTGGTTGACGGCTCAACCTTCGGTCCAACCGCCGCATTTTGATGCAGGCAGTTGGACCCTTGTTGAGTGGGGGACAGACCGCTGCCTCTGACATGATCTACTGATCCCAATGGAGTGGTGGTCGGGATTGCAATCCCTAATAACGGTGGTGCAGAGGCAGGCACCACCATTCGGATTACGATGTCTCTTTCCGACTGCCTTTTCACGGCGGTCCCACCGCCATGAAAAGGCTGATGGAAAGGGACCTTGGGGTCCCAAACAGGGCCCCTTTCCTTTGTGGGCCACTGCAGAGTGGCGCTGGGGGAACATGTAGTGCCACCACGTACATCCATGCACTGTGTGCTATGCACCATTTGGTGCATGGCACACAGTGCATGGATGTGTGGCTTGTCCTGCGGCCCCTTTCCTGAGCTGCAGCACAAGCCGCAGTATTAAAGAGACCTTTCCTTCTGCCAGCACGGCCAGTCTATCGTAACTGGGTAGTCAGATTGATGACTGCTTTTCGGGTGGTCTCCTGATCGCCACAATAGTAGTCATCGGTCCGACCGTCCAATATTATAATCAGGGTCTTACCTTCTTCCCCAGTCCCTGCCAGGCCACTTTATTTATTTATTAACAGTTTTCTATAGCGCGAACATGACCCTTGGGTATCAGAGCGCTTAACATCACATGGCATGGGTTAAAACAACAATGTAGCAATAAGATCTAAAAAACTTAATTAGTATTACTTTAGACCTAGTCTATAAGTAGCTAATATAAAGAAAACAGTAAATGGCCAGTACCGATTAAAACACGAGTAAACAATGCTCTAAGGTAGTTTTCTTTAAGGCTCTATCAATTCCATTCCCATGATAAGTATCTAGTAATCACTTCAGTGATAAGTCTTAGGTGGCGCTTTGTCGTACCTATGGGAGGAACTTACTCATAAGAAAGATCTTAGTTTCCTTCTTAAATGTTACAGAGTTTGTAATTTTTCTGATGTTTGCGGGAAGGGAGTTCCAAATTCTGGGAGCCACGCCTGAGAACGTCCTCTCATATGTTTTTTTCTTCTTGAAGATAGGTGGTCTCAGGAGCAGATAATTGGCACTCCTGGCTGGTCTGTTTCCTCCTGAAATTTCTATTTTGTGGGCGAGATATCTAGGTGTGTTGTGATGAATAGCTTTATGGGTGATGCATGCCATTTTCAGCTGTACTCTAGCTTCGTAAGGTAACCAGTTTAAGGCTTGCAGGTGAGGGGAGATATGGTCAAATTTCCTCAAACCTGTAATAAGCCTTGCCGCTGCATTGAGGCAAGCTTTTAGGGGTGCTGTGGACATTTTTGGTAGTCCTGTTAGTGTTGTACACCCATATTCAATTATCGAAATAACCAGTGATTGCACAGCTAGTTTTAAGTCGGTCTCCGTTAAAAAAGATTTCATTTTTCTCAAATAGTTCAAATGGAAACCAATCAATCAATCAATCAAAGCATTTATATAGCGCACTACTCACCCGGAGGGTCTCAAGGCGCTGGGGGGAGGGGGTCCGCTACTGCTCGAACAGCCAGGTCTTGAGCTGCTTCCTGAAGGCGAGGTGGTCCTGGGTCAGTCGGAGGTGGGTCGGAAGGGAGTTCCAAGTCTTGGCAGCCAGGTGGGAGAAGGATCTTCCTCCTGTGGTGGCTCTTCGGATGCGGGGGACGGCGGCGAGGGCGTGGTTGGTCGATCAAAGCTGGCGTTTGGGAACGTAGAAGTTGAGGCGGCTGTTGAGGTATCCTGGGCCTTGGTTGTGTAAGGCTTTGTGTGCGTGGGTGAGGAGCCGGAAGGTGATTCTCTTGTTGACCGGGAGCCAGTGCAGGTCTCTCAGGTGTCCGGAGATGTGGCTGCGGCGGGGGATGTCCAGGATGAGTCGTGCTGAGGTGTTCTGGATCCGCTGGAGTCTCTTCTGGAGTTTGGCGGTGGTTCCGGCGTAGAGGGAGTTGCCGTAGTCCAGACGGCTGGTGACGAGGGCCTGGGTGACCGTCTTCCTGGTCTCGGTGGGGATCCATCGGAAGATCTTACGTAGCATGCGCAGGATGTTGAAGCACGACGAGGAGACGGCGTTGACTTGCCTGGTCATGGAGAGGGAGGAGTCCAGGATGAAGCCCAGGTGGCGTGCGTGGTCTGTGGGTTTGGGTGCGCTGCCCAGGGCGGGGGGCCACCAGGAGTCGTCCCAGGCGGAGGGTGAAGATCCCAGGATGAGGACTTCCGTCTTGTCCGAGTTCAGTTTCAGGCGACTGTTCATCATCCACTTGGCAACGTCTGTCATTTCTTCGTGTAGGTTGGCTCTGGCGGTGTCGGGGTCGTTGGTGAGGGAGAGGATCAGCTGGGTGTCGTCGGCGTAGGAGATGATGTTGAGGTTATGCTGGCGTGCGATGGCTTCGAGGGGGCTCATGTAGACGTGGAAGAGTGTTGGGCTGAGCGAGGAGCCTTGAGGGACGCCGCAGATGACTTCGGTGGCCTCCGATCTGAACGGGGGGAGGCGGACTCTCTGTGTCCTTCCGGCGAGGAAGGAGATGATCCACTCCAGTGCCTTATCCTGGATTCCGACGTTGCTGAGGCGCTGTACTAGGGTACGGTGGCAGACAGTGTCGAAGGCCGCGGATAGGTCCAGGAGGATGAGGGCCGCTGTTTCTCCGTTGTCGAGCAGGGCTCGGATGTCATCGGTAGCTGCGATCAGGGCGGTCTCGGTGCTGTGGTTGGCCCGGAAGCCAGACAGCGAGAGGTCGAGGGAGCCGTTCGTCTCGAGGAAGGTGGTCAGTTGCTTGTTGACGGTCTTCTCGATGACTTTAGCCGGAAACGGGAGCAGCGAGATGGGGCGGTAGTTCTTGAGGTCGGTGGGGTCGGCTGATGGCCTTAAGTAGGGCGCTGAGTTCGGCGTGCTTCCAGCTCTCCGGGAAGGTGGCGGTGTCGAAGGAGGTGTTGATGATGTCCCGCAGGTGGGGTGCGATGACAGCGTCGGCCTTGTTGAAGACGTGATGAGGGCAGGGGTCTGTCGGAGAACCGGAGTGGATGGAGTTCATCGTGTGGACGGTGTCTTCTGTGCTGATCGGGGTCCAGGCGCGGAGGGTGGTTGTGGGGGGCGGTGGTTCGGTCGTGGCGTGCGTCGGTTGAGTGCTGAAGCTGTTGTGTATGTCCGCGATCTTGTTGTGGAAGTAGGAGGCGAGGGAATTGCAGAGGTCTTGCGAAGGGGTGATGTCGTTGTTTCCGGCGTTGGGGTTGGAGAGCTCTTTCACGATGTTGAAGAGTTCCTTGCTATTGTGTGCGTTGTTGTCCAGTCGTTCCTTGAATGCGGTTTTCTTGGTGGTGTGGATCAGTTGGTGGTGTTTTCGGGTGGCGAGCTTGAGGGCGGTCATGTTGTCCGGTGTTGGGTCTCTGCGCCAGGTTTTCTCGAGTGCTCTGCAGTTCTTCTTGGAGCTCTTGAGTTCGTCGTTAAACCATGGTGCTTTCTTGCTGCCGGGTCGGCTGGGTCTTCAGAGGGGCGAGGTCGTCTGCGCAGTTGCTGATCCATTTCATGAGGTTGGTGGCCGCTTGGCTGGGGTTCGTTGTGCTGGTGGGAGGGTTCATTCTCAGGGAAGTAGCGAGCTGGTCTGCGGTGATCTTGTTCCAGCTTCTGCGGGGAACCTGTTGCTGGTGATGGTGGAACGTGGTCCTTCTGAAGCTGAAGTGGACGCAGCTGTGATCCGTCCAGTGGAGTCCCGTGGCGTGGCTGAAGGCGATGTCCTTGCTGGAAGAGAAGACCGGGTCGAGTGTGTGTCCGGCGTAGTGGGTGGGGGTGGTCACCAGTTGCTTGAGTCCGAGGTTGGCGAGGTTGTCCAGCAGGGTGGTGGTGTTGCAGTCGTTGTTGTTCTCCAGGTGGAAGTTGAGGTCCCCGAGGAGGATGTAGTCGGCGGAGAGGAGGGCGTGTGGGCTGATGAAGTCGGTGATGTCTTCGCTGAATTGTGTGCGTGGTCCCGGGGGTCTGTAGATGAGGGTGCCTCTGAGGGTGGTCTTGGGGTTGGCGAGGATCTGGAAGTGCAGGTGTTCGGCGGGTGCGAGGGTATCGTCGGTGTCGGTCGTGATGCGGATGGTGTTCCTGTGGATGATGGCGATGCCTCCTCCTGTCTGGTTGACGAGGTCCCTCCGGATGATCTTGTAGCCGTCCGGGATGGCGATGGCGATGTCGGGCGCTGAGGAGGCGTTCATCCAGGTTTCCGTGAGGAAGGCGACGTCTGGGGCTGTGTTGTCGAGCAGGTTCCAGAGCTCGATGGCGTGTCTGTGGACGGAGCGGGTGTTCAGCAGGATGCACTTCAGGTGGGTGCTGCTGGAGTTCGGCTTGGTGGGTGCTGGTGTGGCATGGGTCCGGTTGCAGGTGAACTTGCAGGAGTGGCAGCTGAAGGGTCCGTGGGTGCGTCTCGGTGTGGCTCGGTAGCAGCCCTGGGGTCGGCCGGTGTTGAGTGCGTTGAGTTCGGTGGCGTTGTAGGTCCGTCGGGTCGGCTTCCGTCGGTGGGGGCCAGGGGTCCTGGCGCTGGGCGCGGGCAAGGCGCGGACGGGCACAGACGGGCTTACCATTGGCGCACCTTCGGCGCTCAATCGGTGCGCCCGCTGCGCGCATCCGCTGCGCGGTCGCTCTGGGGGCGTCATAAGAAGGAGCCGGGAGGGCGGGTCAGCTGGGTGGCGGGAGCGGGGCGGCCAATGGACAGGAGGGGGGCGGGGTAGATGGAGGTCAGTGGCGGGAAGGGGGATTGGGGCGGCTCGGCGTCAGGGAGCGTCACCCAGGTAGGGGGGGTGAGCAGAGGGGGGAGCAGGGGGTAGTGGCGGCAGGCAGGTAGAGGCAACGACCAGGCAACACAGGGTAGGGTGGCACAGGAGGCTAGGGCTGGGCACACGACAGGCGGACACAGGGAGAGACACAGAGGCGGCACAGGTGTCAAATGCTGACACGGCGGGAACACAGAGGCGGCACTGGGGTCAGCAGCGAGGCAGCAGGGGGGGGAAGTCCCACGAGGCGGCAGCGAGGCAGCAGCAGCGGGCAGGAGCAGTGGAGTGGGGGTGACCTCGCCTGAAACAGGCTCAGCGGTCAACGGGCGTTTTTTGCCATTATTTTAATGTGGGTTTTCATATCAAGGTTCTCATCCAGTGTGATTCCAAGTGATTTCGCCGAGTCAACTAGAGTAGGGATGCAATTTAACACTGTGATCATTTTGGACCATTCCTTCACTACGGATTGATTCTTTTGTGGTGTGATAAGTAAGAATTCTGTTTTATTTGCGTTTAGCTTGAGATGATTGTTAGTTAGCCATTTTAGCGATATTTTGAGGGCCTCATTCATTGTGGTTATGTCTTCCAGGCTTGCTATCTTGATGTAAAGTTGCTTGTCGTCCGCATACATGTGGTAAGATATTTTTGATTTCTTCAGAATTTCTGTAAGAGGTTCGATGTATAAGTTAAACAATGATGGAGATAAAGTGGATCCTTGAGGGACTCCGAGTGTGTTTGGGCATGAAGGAGAAAGTGATTGGTTTACTAGGAATCTCTGAGTTCTGTTCTGTAAAAATGATTCGAACCATTTCAGTACAGTGCCAGACATTCCCATCCTGTCGTGAAGTCTGTTCAGTAATTTTTCGTGGTTAACTGTGTCAAATGCTGATGACAGGTCCAGGAGGATGAGTAGACAAGATTGATTGTGATCTAGTGCTTGAAGTGCATCATCGACAATGTGTAGGATTGCTGTTTCCGTGCTGTGATCTGCTCTGAATCCCAATTGACAGTCATCTAACAATGAGAAGTTGTCGATATGTCTACTCAGCTGATTCTGTACACATTTCTCTATCAATTTGGCAAGAAAAGGGATGTTGGTCACTGGGCGATAGTTATTTGGATCAGTTGGGTCCACTGTGGGTTTTTTGATGATCGGGACTACTTGTCCTGTCTTCAGGCTTTCTGGGAGGACCCCCTGGGTGAGTGAGGCGTTTATAATTTCTGTCCATATTGGAATCATAGTATGGCTGATTTCTTTTAGGCATTTCGATGGTAGTGGGTCGTTATAATGGTTGTTGGGTTTCATGATCGCTAGCGTTTTAGCAATCTCATTCTGGTCCAATAATTTGAAAGTGTCCCAGTGTGCTTTGTTTTTAGTTGTCTTTTCCTGCATAATTCGGAGCAGATTGTGATGGTGGTGTATTGTCGTTAATGTTATCTGCAGCGATCCTAAGTTCTTCCTCCAGTTTATTGGCTTTGTTAGTGAAAAAGGTAGAGAATTCTTCGCAACTTAGTTGCGTTTTTGTAACCTCATAGACAGATTTTGCCATCTTGTTTGATTGTTGTTTTATGATTTCAAACAATTTCCGTGGTCTGTTTTTGGCGTAATCCAATTTTGTTCTGATAAATTCCTTTTTTGAGTTGATGATCTTCTTGTTATATTTATTTCTGATTTTTCTGAGTGATTTCAGTTCAGGGGAAGATGGGTGTTGTCTCCATTTTCTTTCTGCACGTCTCAAATTATGCCTTTCTTCATTCAATATTCCATTAAACCATGGGTTTTAAATCTTTTCCGTAACTCTTTTCAATTTGAGTGGTATGGTGGCATTGACTATTTCCGTTACTGAGGTAGTGTAATGGTTCGTTAGATCGTTCGCATTTTTCATGTTGTCAGGTGGGTGTAAGTCTCTCTTGCAGCTTTCAATTAGAAGATCCATATTTGAGTCTCTGGTATCTCGGATCTATCTTTTCATTTTGTTAGTTTGAATGGTTTTTATCTTTTCCCGCGATGGTATTAGGAAGGTTATGGCGTGGTGATCTGACCAGTCGCAAAGTTCAATGGAGAGGATTGAGATGTCCTTATTCTTCGAGATAATCCAGTCCAATGTTGCTCCTTTCGAGTGTGTTGGTTGAAGACATGCTTGGGATAGTTTTAGTTCAATTAAAAAGTCTTTAAAGGCGTTGACCTGTTTGTCGTTGTTGTCATTCCAGCGTAGATTGAAATCACCTAAAAATATATTATTAATGTCGGTGTTGGCGTTAGCAGTGATGATCTCCATCAGTTGGTCAATGAAGTTCAAATTGTTTCCTGGTGGGTGATATAGGGCATGTAAGTTGCAAATCTGTTTGTTTGCCGATCTTATATTGAGCCCTAGGTATTCGCATGATTCGAGGGGGTCGGATTGAAAATGGCCAACTTCTAAGTTCGATCTATGGATACAGGAAATACCGCCCCCTGTCTTTTTCTGTCTGTCCAGTCTCAATATGTTATAGTGCGGTGGCACCAGAAGGTCCAAGACCGGGGACGAGGATTCAGATAACCAGGTTTCGGTAAGGATTGTTATGTCTATTTCCTGATTAATGATGATGTCAGCTATGTCAGAAGCATGCTTCGCTGCAGATCGACAGTTGAGCAGTAGACATTTTAATGATTTCTCCGTTCTGGTTGTGATCCTGTTTAACAGATCAGTGGTTAGTTGGATTTGTTGTAAGTTGTTGAGATTTAGTTTCCTCTCATTCCTCGTGGATGTTCTGTTGGCATCTATCGGTACTCTTTTGATTTCCTGTGCCTTCATGAGGTCTGATGACTCATATTCCCGGAGTAGTGATAGTATGTCTTCTTCAGTTAAATAATTTTGATTCCTATCCGGTCTGTTTTGTCTGTTTGACAATGGCATCGATCTCTTGTTGTTTATATCTATGGATGTGTTTACTAGCTCTCTGATGAGTTCTACTTCATTGTGAGTATTTTCTGTGATATCACATAGGGGCATATTATCAAGGACCAGTGATAAAATATCGCCGTTATATCGGCAGGAAACTGCCGATAAAACGGTGATAATGGGCTTGATAATGCGCCCTTGTTAATTCCCATAGAAGCCCATCTTATGGTGTTAACATGGGCTTCTATGGGAATTAACAAGGGCGTATTATCAAGCCCATTATCGCCGTTTTATCGGCAGTTTCCTGCCAATAAAACGGCGATAATTTTATCACTGATCCTTGATAATATGCCCCATAGTTTTTCTATCCCTTTCAGGGAGTTTTGTATTTCCTGTGATAGGTTGCTGATTTGTGTTCGGATCTCGAAGATTTTTCTCATGACCTTGGGTGCCGTAGTGTGAATACTCCTCCGTATGTTTCGATCTTCTCATTTTTTGTTCCCGAATTTCCGTTTTGAGCAGTGTATCATTGACTTCTTGATACTTTCCTTTGGTAGATTTTTTCCTCTGTCATTGATTGCGGAGTTAGCCGTTCTATCAAGGTTTGGTGAACCACGGCTATTGTTGTTATTATTTGTATTTTGCGTTCTCTCTGATTCATTCCCGACTAACGTATTCTCTGTTCCGCAAATGGCTCCTGGTTGAGTGACTTGTTCCCGTGGGTTTCTAGATGGAGTACTGTTTTGTTCAGGTTCCTGTCAGTCTCTGGTTGGGGTAGTACTTATAGGGTTGGTGTCGGATGAGACTAGGTTGTCTGTTGGCGTATTCTAGAGTTGTAAAGGCCTAGTATCTCTTATTTGCGTAACTTGTTCAGGTTCCTGTCGGTCTCTGGTCGGGGTAATACTTATAGGGTTAGTGTTGTATGAGACTAGGTTGTCTGTTGACGGATTCTGGAGTTGTAAAGGCCTAGTGTCTCTTAATTGCGTAACTTGATCCGGTTCCTGGTGGTCTCTAGTTGTTGTGCTACTTATAGTGGGGTTGTTGGGTGGGACAGGGTTGTCTTCTATATGAATCTGGTGAAGTAGTGGGTTCGTGTTCTCCACATTTCTTTTTAGGAATGAGAAGATGTTGTTGAATTTTTCCAGTTTGTCGTTAGAGGCTTGGATCAACACTATTTCATTCTTGAAGATGGTTATGCAAATGTCCGCTCTGAGGTTAGGTGATGCTCTGGTCATAAATTTTGTTCCATGCGGGATGTTGGTTGTGGATTTAATATATAGCATGTTTGTAAAGGCATTGCGCCATTTTGCCCTTCTCCTGGTGAAGAATATCATATCTTTTATAATGATTCCTTTATCCATGCAAAAGGAAGTGTCAGAGATCAATGTGTCAGGGTTTTTCCTCATGAGGTTATGCTTAAATTTTTTGGCTGCATTTTTAGAGAGATAGGTAGGGTATTTTATGATATATGCGTTCCTACCTATTCATTCCAGGTAGTTGTCCTCCATTTTGTGATATGTGTTAGCGTACTAAAATTAGTTGTCTTCTTCCTGGTGGTATGGGTATTCTTTTAGCATAAATTACTGAATAGTAATTATAATTATACCTGGTGGTATAATAATAGTATTCTCTTTAGTATAAGTAATTAAATGTAATCTTTGGGGCATTCTAACTTTGGCACCCTGCCTGAGTCAGTGTAATCCCCTGCAGGCCATCACATTTAAGCCATGGTGGGTGTAGGGAAAGTGGGAGGATGCAGGGGCCTCACTGAGGGGGATGGGCGGACATGTGATTTTGTGCTGTTGAGCCATTCTCACCTGAGAAGCAACAGCTGTGCTCTATTCTTGATCTTGACCCCTCCCAGATCATCGCCCTGAGTCTATAATGGGCTGGGTAGGAAGTGAGTAAGAGAAGTGGCCTCCCTAGGGGACAGTTGCGGCCTGCATGGCTCAGGTGTGGGGGAGGGGTTGCGGGGGAAGGGGGGCATGCGAGGGGGAGAGGGTGTCATAATAAACAAGCATTTACAATGCAATGGTCTCGGCATTATGAAAGGTAGAGCTATTGGCATTGCTCATGACATTTTTTTCATTTTTTTAAAAAACATAAATAAATGGTATTGTCATTTACAATGGCAATAGGTGAGCATTAGAGAGTACTAGAGAGTATTTGAGGACACAGAGCCACGCACACAGACAGAGCCACGCACACACACAGAGAGCCACGCACACACACACACACAGACAGAGCCACTCACACACACAGACAGAGCCACTCACACACCCAGACAGAGCCCCTCACACACTCACACACACAGAGCCACTCACACACACAGACAGAGCCACACACACAGACAGAGCACTCACACACACAGACAGAGCCACTCACACACACAGACAGAGCCACTCACACACACAGACAGAGCCACTCACACACACACACAGAGCCACTCACACACACACACAGAGCCACTCACACACACACACAGAGCCACTGACACACACACACAGAGCCACTGACACACACAGAGCCACTCGCACACACAGAGCCACTCACACACACAGAGCCACTCACACACACACACACAGAGCCACTCACACACACACACAGAGCCACTCACACACACAGACAGAGCCACTCACACACACAGACAGAGCCACTCACACACACAGACAGAGCCACTCACACACACAGACAGAGCCACTCACACACAGACAGAGCCACTCACACACACAGACATAGCCACTCACACACACAGACAGAGCCACTCACAGTGCTGCTCACTTTTCAGCAATATCGTCCAACATACCCTGCCTTTACCTATCATTTGTATCACAGGAATGCTCACAACAATTTACAACTCCTCTCAATTTTCAAAAAGGTACAGCTTTCTACTTTTGAATAAAAGGTCTGTGGCAAAGAAAGCGCCCACCCTGAATCAAAATGACGACTCCCTTTGATGCATCACAGCAAAACCAGTCCTGTTCTTTTCTGAGAATCACAGGCATATCACACTCCTCGGCATTACCACCCTCTGCAGAATCAAGGAAAAAGCTTGTAGCAGCACATTTTTAAGTGAAACAATAAGGAGTAGCATAACTAGGCAGTCAAAATGACTCCAGGAGGAGTCGGGTGTTAAATCAAAGACATTCTGCAACATGTGCAAGCCCTCAGTACAGTCAAGAAATGGCTCCACCCTACACATTAGCCAGGAACGTTTGATCAGTCGTTAGAATCACGATTCAAAAACAAACCTTTAATCACCTAAAACATGTATGCAGGCACTCAAGGGTCCATGGCTCTAGACAACGGACCATCCTTGCATCCTAAACCCAAATCTGATGCCAAAACCTAGTAATATGTGCTTCAGGAGACTTGAAAGCCAAGCATTTCAGTTGCGCTTTCTAAAGAATAGGGAGGGGGGGGGGGGGGGGGGCGGGAAAGGAGACACGGACAGCGGGGGGGGGGGAAGGAGACACGGACAGCGGGGGTGGGAAAGGAGACACGGACAGCGGGGGCGGGAAAGGAGACACGGACAGCAGGGGGGGGCGGGAAAGGAGACACGGACAGCGGGGGGGCGGGAAAGGAGACACGGTTAGCGGGAGGGGGCGGGAAAGGAGACACGGACAGCGGGAGGGGGGGGGCGGGAAAGGAGACACGGACAGCGGGGGGCGGGAAAGGAGACAACACTGGTACAATGAACAACACCGACCTTGTTGTACATCAGCGATCTTTTGACTGTAGACATTTTCCTGACAGAATTTAAACTGGTACTGTTCTTAGTTGTGTATGATATTGGGTCAGCATTCATCCAGTGGGACACTGGATCAGATAGGCACTACTTTTCCTCGTGCACTAATATCTGCCTGTTGTACATCCAGTTGTTGTACCTGGCATATATTGTTTTTGTTGACACATGCTATATGATTGTCTGTCTTGAAGTAGTGTTGCTACTCAGTACTGCAATATTTTGCTAGTTTCCATTCAGAACTTCCAGCACTTAATATACTTTTTTAGTCAATAAACTTGAAAAATGGTACTGTAAAATGCACACGTTCACCCTATTTTATTACACTTTATTTTGTGTGGAAGCGCTTCTCAGACCATTCTGGGAAAGTTCATCAATGCGCCTGGATATGCTGCGCCGTACAAACGACATAGCACATTGCTCGCTTGCACAGTTTTAACAAATTTGTCGAGGCTGTTTTTTGTTCTCAGTCCGACCTTGTTATTAAGGAGCATATTACTGAAATGTAAGCGTTCCTATTGACAACATACTGACAAACAGGGATAGTGTACTTTAAAGGCAGGCAATTCCAGATGAAAAATACCTAAATGCAGTAGTCCTATTGAGAAAATCAAAATCACAGCAGTGGAGATTGAGCACGCTATGCTGTATGTCATCAAATGTATGTCAGCCCTACTGTAGAACACGGGCACCAGATTGCCATGCTTCTCACCACCACATACCTTCGCAACAAAGTCAAGAGGCAGTTAGAAATCAATACCACGCCGAAAAGCCAACCGCTGTTTTACTTAACAACGGCCAAACCTTTCGACTTCTGGCAAGGCTAGCGTGGCAATTTTGTCACGATGCCAGCTAAATAAACAAAGGTATGACTCTGTCTTTCTGGAGAAGCGAAATACAACACTAAATTGCACCCACAAAATGTTTGCAGCGGTGTCATATATTAAGGAGCACTCACGGTAAGGGAGACCAGGAAGTCACGCCGCTCCATCCCGCTCAATATCACTATGCCAAGAACTCCATGCCACAAGAAAACTCTCTACAGTACACCATGCGCCCTTCTTCGCCGCCAGGTCGCGGTTGGAAGAGAAGCACAAGTTACTATCATGAAATCGCCGGTCCTGTCAAATGGAACCGAAAAAAGAAAGAGATAGCATAAAAAGATAGCCAAAATAAAAACCTGTCTTCTCAAAATGATATATTAAGCAGGGGTCGCTTCCATTATTTACTAACAGATTCCTACGCTCATCTGCGTTGTATTGCCCGCATTCCTTTTCGAGCATCAAGTTTTCATACCTCACTATAAAATCATTATCCTGGTCCCGGGGCGGCTGGCTGAGGCCCTGGGGTCGGGCGGCGGGGCACTGGCACTGCGGGCGTGTGGTGCTGCTACTGGCGGTGCCGTGGCAGGGAGAGGGCGGCGGGGGGGTGGGGGGGAGGAGGGGGCGGCGAAGCCAGTGTGGAGGCCTCTCTCCCCGTAGCTTCGCTCATCTCACCTCTCTCCGGGGGGCTCGGGGTGAAGTCCATGGCGGTGGCAGCTGTTGCGGTGCTCCAGCACAATGCCCGCTGCTGCTGCCGCCAGAATGAAGCTCCGGCTCCCAGTCCAGGCTCTAGCGCACAGCTTGCGATGGCAGAAGGGGCGGAAAAGACTGCAGCTGGGCTCCGAGGCGCTGGGCGGAAACCCCATCCGCAGTTTGTGCCGGAGAATGTGTGCTGCATCACCGTACTCGGCGCCGGCTGGGCAACAATGGCGGCAACAAAGCTTGCGACATTTTCGGATTTGGGGGCGTGTTTTGCTGTGCTGAGTGACGGACGACATCACTGTCTAAAGAACAGCAAAAATTACGCCCCCAAATCCGAAAAGGACGGGGCTACATCGGAGTGACGGATCTCTCCTCCAATGGCTGGCCTCCATTTAGGAAGCCAGCCAATGGAGAAGAGACGGGGCAAGGAGGCGGGATCTACTGAGCTACTGAGAGACATTAATTCTCCGGACCGGAAGCTGCTTCGCAGCTTAACGGTCCCTCGACCTAAAAATAAAAAAACGTACCTCGAGTTCGGATCCCCCGTCTTCTCTGCTCCTGCTCTCCTGCCACCGACAGCAACAGGAACAGGAAGCAGGCAGCCAGGATCCCTCCCTAAAGCCAATCACAACACTGCAATACATGTTCTCCATGCAGGCGGAGAAGGGAAACGTGTGCATGACTGGTTTGGGCAAACAGTCATTGCGCACTCAGGAGTGGGAAGACCACTCCTCCCCTTCCCTGCTACGTAAGCAGAGCAGCCCCACCGTCCAGCAAAGGAAGGAAACATAAAATGGTAAGAACTAAAAGTTATTACCATTTCATGTTTTTGGTTCTCGCATTGCAAGAAAGCAGTGGGGTAACACTCCTCTGCTATAGAGGAGGAGATGCCACTGCTAGGGGCTAGGTGTTATCACCTCGGCCCCAGGGTCTTTTAGGCCTTGTTTAAGTGGGTGTGAAAGGGCGTGGTGCTTGCATAAGCCTCACTGTGAGGCCACATTTCCCATAGGGGATTTTTTTAATGTAGATTATGGGCAGAGATGCAAAAGTTGGAACTAGGTTCAATTCCCAGCATCAGGTCAACATCCTGTGATTCTGGGCAAATAATTCAATCTCTCCTAAAATAAAAAATAAATTGGATCTTGTGTAATGCTGGGGCTCATGTACATTCTAGTCCAGTGCCTTTGTGCTGAGTTCACGCTATATAAAACAAAACAACAACAAAAATCATAAAAAATAACCAGCCAGATCCCAATAGGACTAACCAGATAGTCATCAATGAAAGGGAGGATCCTGGAATGTGGGTCAGTTTTTTGGAAGTGCCGGTCCTAATTGTGATCCCAATGCGACCATGCGTTAGCCAATACCTTTTGGTTTTACCAATTATAGGGGCTTTAAACAGTCCTCTTCATCTTTTGGTCTGTTATCGTGTCATTCATGTTTTTCTTCAGTCCACCACAATGTACAGCATGGGGTAAGGCGGGTATGGGGTCAATATATTAGTTTTTTAGTTAAAAGGGCAAAGCACCTTTCCCAACAACAGTGTTGTGCAAAAAGCATGACAAAACAAACAAGTATTGACAAATTCAAAAGGCTGATGGACACCATCATACTCATTGGCTTTGCCAATACTTGTTTATATTGTAATGAATTTTGCTACTCTTTAAAATAAACACCTTTTTGTTTCAACAAACACTATTGTCCATTTTTGTTTCAATCCAACAGCACACATTGGCCCATTAGTCTCTAGCATTAATGAGAACTATTTTAAGTGCAAATTTTGCAAAGGCAAAAAGCCATTACTCACAGTGACATTAGCCAATGGCTCAAGTAGGCTGACCCACTGCCCCATGCTGTGTGCGGCAGAACTAGGTGAATTATGTCACAACAGACTAATGGGTGAAGAGGGCCAGGCCCAAAAAAAGTGGGTGGGATGGGAGTGCTATGTATGGTTGTATGGATTTTGTGCCACATACTGTATCCTGTTATAGTGGCAACATGTGTAGGTACAACGCCCAGCGCTGGGACCACATGTGATAATGTGTACATATCTGGATGCTACACCTGCTGCATTGTTCTAATTTCTGGCAACAGGATCTGAAATATTGGTTTCAGTTGGGAAAAAGCCTTTACCACACAGTCATTACCACAACATGCATACCATGAAGTCATTACCACGCATGCCACCACAATGAATAGGCCTTAACATCGAATGTCATTACCACGCATGTCAATGTCAAGCATTTCTGTGTAAGTATATAGGTAAGTATATTGGTAAGTATTTGGAGATAGTTTATCCAGTTTTTAAAATAGTTGGGGTTATTTTTAACACTCAGATATTAATTAAAATTCCTGAGATTTAATGTACACACTAATGAAAATATTAATAATATTTTTATAAATGTTCTAAGAAATATGCAGCACTAAAATTTTGGAACGGGATGCAAAGGTAATTGGGGTATTGGGTGGGGGAGTGTATTAATACTCAGGTATGTATTTCTATACCCAAGTATTAATTTATACACTATTGTAAATATGTATAATCTTTTTAAACACGTGGTAAGAATAATTTGTTTCACTAACATTGAGGCACGGGATGCAAGAGATATAGGGGTAGTGGGTGGGGAAGTCTATTAATACTCAGGTATTCATTTAATTACTGGAGTATTCATTTATATAGTAATTTAGTATAAAATTAAAATTTCCTAACATAGGGGCCGATTATGATCGCGGACGGACTTTAGTCGAACCGCGACCCCTGAGGAGGAGGGAACGTCAACAAGGGCTGCGGCGTTCCCTCCGAGCATATTAGGATGTGACCGCCAGGGTGGCGGTCACATCCTCTATCTTTACCATTGCGGCAGGTGCAGCTTCAAGCTGCACCCGCCGTAAGGTTAAAAATGCATGCATCGCATTTGCATGCACAAAGCGGCAGGCACCGCGCAGTGCCTGCTGCTTTGAGCACGCAAATGCAGGGGGGTACTATGGTACCCCCCATGTGCACCCCCCACCCTCCCTTCACCCAGGGGGCCCGCAACGGGCCCCCGAAGTGAAAGTCTGTATGCTTTTCCACGGCGGATAAGCCGCCGCGGAAAAGCATGTCTGTCACACCATCCTAATATGGCTGGCGGTGTCTGATAGACACTGTCAGCCATGTTAGAGCTCGACCGCGACGGAAAAGCTGCTGACGGAATTCCAGACCGACCAGCCATCCTAATATGGCGGTGGGTCTTTGGAGGCTCCGCAGCGGTTTTTCCGCATCCTCCGGCCCGGCGGTGGCTTCCGCCGGCCCGGAGGAAGCGGAAAAACCGCAATCATAATCAGCCCCATAATTTCTAACACTGATAATTAGGCACAGGATTAAAGGGAGGAGTTTTGGTCGGGGAAAAGTATTCATACTTAGGTTTTAAGTTTAATACTCAAGTATTAATTTATAAGATGCATTTACATGTGCTTAGTAATTTGGAACACTAACATTTAGGCACATGATGTAAGGGATATAGGGGTATAGGACATGGAAGTGTAATAATACTCAGGTGTTATTTAATTACTTGAGCATACATTTTTACATCAATTAAATTGTTTACATATTTTAACATGACTGTTGAAAATTATAAAAAATATTTTATGAACACATAAATAAAATACTTTTGTAACTATTGTTAATCTAATAAAAAAAAGCAACAATTTTTTAAACAAAATATCATACATTTAAAAAAATCTGTTGAAAATGTAATACATATGTATTGATTTTTTTCTAATTTATTAAAAAGAAAAAAGAAATCAAAAGGTGTAACAATTTTTAAATAATTATTTAAGTCACTTGTATTTAAATGGGAGAAATTGACCTTTTACAGTTTTTACTTTCAGCCATGACGTACGCTGTTGTGCGTCTATTTTTACTGTCGTTTGAGCATGGCAGTGGAGATAGGAAGCAAGGAAGAGCTGCGGACAGGTAAGAACAACTTTATTTACATTTGAAAAGTATATAGTTGACTACAATTATTTGAAGTAGGAGGTACATTATAGTAAGGATGTAAGATGTATTATTTTTATGTTTATGACATTTTCATTTCCAAACAAGTTGCCATAGTATGCCCACGTTGGGATGGTTGTATTTTTTTTTCAATATACATTTTAAAAAAGTGATAAGGAACATTAGTAAGAAGTTCTTTAAACGTTTTTGATAAAGAATCGACATTTTTCATTTTTTGTGTGTTTTTGTATTTCAAACATACATTACATACTTGTTGTAAACCGTCCGGAGCACATGGACGGAGTTAATTTGAATTTCTTCCTTTTTAGGTCTCGCTGGTGTTAGCAGTGCGAAGCGCTGCATCCAGCGAAATACCTATTGTTGTTGACTTGCCGGGAATGTTGGACAGGGGAAAGGTACGCGCTTTCCCCCGGCGATTTCATCTCTAGGACGCGCACGTAGAGCCTTGCGCCGTGCACATCTCCTGTCACATTCCCAGCAAGTCAGCATCTCCCAATCGCGCGCGCGCACACACACAGCCACACTCACGCATGCACACACACACACACAGGCACACACACGCAGGCACGCACACACACACACGTGCCCACACACACACACAGGCACACACATGCAGGCACACGCTGGCACACACACACACCCTCCCCACCCTCCCAACCCACTCACCGGGCACACGTGGGGCCTCCCTCACTGGGCGGGGGGCGGGCATCGGCAATGTGCCCCGAAGCCCCCCCTCACTGGGTCTGCCGGACTCCTCTCATCCCGCGGTAGTGGCGGCTGCACGGGATTCGTAGGCGGCCTGCTCCCCACCCTTCACAGGAGCGCGGGGTTGGCTCCTGTCCGCTTCCTGTCTGTGCTGGTGGCCCCGCCCTCAAGCAGGCAGTCCCGAGCAGTCCCGCCTGGCTTCCTGTGTCTCGTTTTTTATATATCTTTATCCCAGGTCAGATCAGCAGCAGTCCTGAGCTCTCTGCTCCTGATCCCTTCTTCTCAGGCCGCTTGGAGGTAGGTGCATCTCCTCTGGCTCCCGAAAAAATGGCGGCAGGTGCAATGGATGAAACCGGCACCGCTGCCTCCGAGTGAACGCCCGGGCTGACTCACAAGGCCACATGTGTGCCCTGCCTCGGCACCCTGGGTGGTCTCAAGAAAGGTCCTGCTGCCTGTAGTGTGAAGGGAAGAGGACTTCCTCGGGGGTGAAAGCTGCGCAGGGTTCACAGAAGGCACAAGCCCAGCCCGAGGGCACACAAATCAGAAACACTTGTTGTTTCCTCACAAACGAAACATTCACGTTTACTGGCCGAGCAGCCTTGGAGTAAACGCGCATCCAATTTCAACCTTTTTATCGCTCGGTATTCCTTGAGGCGGAGATTTTTGTAATCGTTACCACACGCAGGGGCCGAGCCTTGGGCACAAACTCAGAAGAGGTGGAGGGGGTGTCGGGGAAGCGGGGCAGGCCTGGCAGTGTAACACGAGCAGAACACACACATCTCCGCAGCAGGCGCTCAACCAACTCAGCATGCGCCAGCAGCTCGTCCAGCTGAATGCAAAATATGCCTTCTGTTTCAGGTGAATTTATGTTAAGTTTGGCTTTTTCCAGAGTAAAAGCCAGTCCTTTGTTTATAATTTGCAATTCTGGAAGGGAAATAGTTCATGAGCACAAACACGCAAAAAGCTATAGCTGTTGCTGATTAACATATCATTTCTGTCTTTTTTCGCTGGAATAGACTTGTATTTGGTGAAATACACATCTAAGAAAAGTTTTGGAAACTCAAAAACGTCTTTTCTTTTTGTATTTGGAGTTAAATCTGCTGTCGCGATGATTCTCTATTAACAGCGTTGATATAAAACTATGTGCAAGGTAGGCACTAGCTAGTAGCGTCTTAATATTACCCAGTCCATAGTATTCACTTGATCAACCTCAGACGGATGGATGGCAGAGATGGCCCTACTCTTATTGAAAATCATGACCGTGTAAACACAAAAAACACCTGCTGCGAGTGTTAAACTCGCTGAGCCATCTTGCCAAAAATAAGACAGACGAGCTGATCCAAGTTAGCCACATAAACCCATCAGAAGAGAGTATTGTTTATTTTAGTATTTGTAGTGTACAGTCCTGTCCCTGGAAGGAGGCCAAAAAAGCATCTCGAAGGAAGGGGCCTTAAGCTCCCGGTGTCCGAGAGAGGGAGGGAGAGACGGAGCAGCCTGGTCGAGAAGTCTGCGACTCTTAAGAAAAGCTGCACAGCTTCCATTGATGGTGGATGGGAATCCCTATGGGGTGGGGTGTCCACATCAGGCACGGACATAGAGCTCAAATAAATGGAATGAAAAAGAGTGAAATGGTTTTATCTATTTATTACATTTATTTAGCGTTTCCCCCAAAATGTTTGTCTCGTGGCCCATCGCGCAGCTCTTAAGACCAGACACTACCAGCTGGGAAAAGGCAGGTGGAGTTTACAAACACTGGGGCTCACCCTCTGAAGACAAGCCCTGGCTAGGAGGACACTTATGTGCTGTGGGGTCTAGAGCCCAAGAATCGATCTGAGCTACCCTATGCCTGGTGCGCTTGGACTAAGCTTCGGCAGCATCATATGGCGAAGTTGATTCCCTGCTACACCCAAGCAGGCCTCCCCAAAGGACTGATTCTGTGGAGATGTATTGTAATTCGTAGATTTATATAGCGCGGCTTATCACCCATGAGGGTATCCAGGCACTGTCCATTGATCAAGTGATCTGCCCAGAATCACAGGATGTTGAGCCGACGCCGACGCTGGACCCTGGGTCCCTCCAGCTCCAATGACGGCAGCTCTGGTCGCTGCGCCACACCTTCTTCGTATGTGCTCATACTGCCTGCCTGTGAAGAGAGTGGGGGTACCTCTAGAACTGTCCATGGTGAATGCATAGTATCTTGGGCCTTTGTACACAGGGGCAGATTTACAAGCCCCTTGCGCCAAGTTTGCGTCACTTTTAACATAGGAAAAGTGACGCAAAAGTGGCGCAAGGGGCTTGTAAATCTGCCCCATATTGTTTAACAATGACGTAAGCCTACTGTTGGTCCTATCAATTTTACACATAAGGAAATGGAGCCAGAGAAGGGTAAAGTAATCTACCCAGGAGCACACCGCTTAGTCAAGTGGAGAAGCCGGGACTACAACAAGGGTTGCTGCTTCCTTTCTGGTGTGATCGGTGCCCTCAGAAGGAAGAACAGCTTTTGTGGAAATACAGCAAGTCAGCAGAATTTGCTCTTTGCCGGTGACAGCCTGGGAGCTGCCCCGTGGAATGGTTGTTGCTAATAACAGCCTGTATTTGAAAGGGCAATAGAGAGATTTGAATCAAATAAGGAGCGGAGGCAAAGGTCCTGGGAGCCGGTTGGGTCAGAAGCACTGGCAGAACCTGCTCGATGGGTCAGGGTTCGGAAGACAGCACGTCTGCAGCTGGAGTTACTTCCACCTCCTGCACAGACAAGGGGCTGCTGCATACCACTGCCCGCACTGCACACCAGTGCCCGCACTGCACACCACTGCCCGCACTGCACACCATTGCCCGCACTGCATACCACTGCCCGCACTGCATACCACCGTCCGCACTGCATACCACCGCCCGCACTGCATACAACTGCCGGCACTGCATACCACTGCCCGCACTGCATACGACTGTGTCCGCACTCTATCGCTTCTTCCAGGAAACAGCCATGTCAGTCTGAGAGGAGTCACTGTTTTACAACTTCTATTTACTATCAATATAATGAGGCATGTGGCAGCAGTTACATCAGAACATTCCGAGACCATTAGAGCTTTTGAATATGTTTGTTCACCCAGATATAATGCATCTCCCTTTCTTTACTCAAATGGTTATATGTTGTTACTACGAATTCCGTTGCAACGCATGCCTTTACCACGCATGCGTTACAACGGAATTCTTTTTTTACGCATAACCTTTCCCACGAATATTCCTTTACCACGCATAGATTAACAACGATTTTCGTTGTTAATTTATGTATGGTAAGGGCATATTCTTGGGAAAGGTTATACCCCTCCCCTGTACCCTTACGTGTTCCTCAGCCCCCAAATCTTCGTCTATTTACCCCTGCCCTTAACGCTCAATATTTTTGAATTTTTTAATTCCCCTTACCTCTTCACGTCGTTGTTTCTTCGCCTTGATCTTCCTTGATGACGTTCTACGTCGTAAAGAGGAAGCAGAAGTTTTTTTCTGTTTCCTCTCTAACAACGCCGATTGTCTCCATTTTGCTTTGTAAATTCTTTTTTATTCTCACTTTTTTTATTGGGTATGCCCCCATGCCCCCCTTTTAAATTTTTTTCCTTTACCACACATGCCTTTACTACGCATCTCGTAGTAAAGGTATGCGTGGTAAAGGCTTCCGTGGTAACCACGCATGTGTTCTAATGCATGCGTGGTAAAGCCTTTCGTGGAAACGGCTGCGTTGTAGTTGCCATTTCCCATTCCCCACCAGCCAACTCCATGAACGCCCTCTCCTGTGAATTTGAACAATCTCTAGATTCCCCCAGAAGGGGGTATACATGGGCTCCCACTACTTACATTCCCTTTACCCCAGATTTGCACCCACTTTTTGGGGCAGCCCCTACTTTCATAACCCACCTTCTCGGCCACCATACACCAGTCCATATCTTTCATCCCGTCTGGAGTGTCGGTGTTGTTGTAATCCCCCACAGTTGCGCAATGTTACGTTTGGCGAGAAACATCCCCAGCGATACCCAGTCCCTCTTGTCATTAGATAGCTGCTCTTTTATAGGACATTGCTAACTTTTCTTAAAATGTAAAGAACAGGTGAATGACCAGGGAACACTATGCACCCATTATGGAAGTGCTCTAAATGTGGGCACAACTTCACATAGACTTTCTGTTGTGTGGGAGTAAAGGGCTTACATTTCGTTTTACTTGCAGATCAAGCACTTTTTTAAACGGACAAGAGGATTCTCCGTCCTGTTGTATCCCCCGATGCCCTTTGCAGACCCACGTGCTTGCCATAAACTGCGTACAGAAATTGTGGCACACCACTAATTAAGCTTCTTCGTGTTAGACGTGTTTTTTATTTTACTGAATCCAACTCCACCCTCCAACTCCACCCTCCAAATCCAACTCCACCCTCCAACTCCACCCTCCAACTCCAACTCCACCCTCCAACTCCAAACTCCACCCTCCAACTCCACCCTCCTACTCCACCCTCCAACTCCCCCTCCAACTCCACCCTCCATCACTCAAGAACACCACCACATCACTCGGGGATGCTACCACATCACTCGGGGACACCCCCACATCACTCGGGGACACCACCACATCACTCAGCCCAACCACATCATCACTCAGCACCACAACAGCACTGTCCTTGCTTGCTACCAACAAGCATTGCCATAGCCAATAGGACTTGCATTAGGAAAGTGTAATCTATTGGCTTTGTAAATAAAAATGATATTAATTTATATATTTTCAAAGTCAACACATATTTAAAAAATGTGTCATTTACAATACCAATAGCTCACACTTTCCTAATGCGAGACCTATTGCATTGCAAATGCTTGTTTTGGATTTTCTTTTCCTTAAAATAAAAACTGTTTGGGATTTTGTACATGTTGGAACTTTAAAAAAAAAACTTTTTGGGGAGCATTCGCTTTGCACACCAACACAATTCCTTACATATACAGAGGTGTAAAACAGTCAAGGAATTGCGTGGATAATTACATAGTGAGAGCTCCTTCAGTGTAAAACATCCCACCTCCTGTCGCCCTCTCCCATCCCTGCGGTTTAGTTACTTCACAGCACCCATACCTGGATGTCATCTAACTATGTCTGTACTCATCCCAGTGGGCCCAGATCTTTTCCCATTTTTTGGGATATCCTCTGCTTTGATAAACAACCTTCTCTGCCAGCTGGCACCAGTCCATGTCACGTTCCCAGTCCCTCACCCTTGGTGGAGACGCTGCTCCCCATGCCTGAGCAATGTTTTGCTTCACTATTGCTGAAGCCAGCATAAGCCAAACTCCAAGGTATGTGGGCCACCACTCCTCCCTGATATTCCCAGGATATGCCACCTTGCTTCTAGTGGGACTTGGAGGCCCGTGGCTGCAGCCATAATCCTGGTCACTCCCTCTCAAGAGCAAATGATACTAGGGCAGGCCCAAATGATATTAAAGAAGTATCCCACCTCCTCGCACCCTCTGGTGCAATGATCGGAGTCACAACTGCTCCAGCTAGATTGGAGTGTTCTAGAGGTGTATGACCTGTGCAAGATGCGGATCTGAACCAAGCGGAAGCACAAACAATTGGCAATCACTCTAGGACATTGCAGTGCCTCCGCCAAATGATCACCCTCCAGAAGCCTTACATCTGTTTCCCACACGTCTCTTGGTGGGCACAGAAGGTCTGGAAGATTGTAAATAAGTTTCCGGACGGAATAAGAGATGGCTTTTTCCTTCATCAGATCTAGAAGAAGTCGGTCTTCAAGGCGAGAGTACTCGGGTATCTGTTCCCCTTCTGGCAGGTGGCAGCACAGAGCATGCTGCATATGTAAATACTGTAAACACTCGGTATCTGCTGTCTGGTATTTGGTCTTTAGATTGTCAAACAAGATCATTGCCCCATCATGTCAGATATCCCCAAGGAGATCAGAAACTATTAGGCTCCAACCGCTGAAGCCTTGTAGGCGTACCACTTCTCGCAGCCCATCACGGCCCAGAGAGGAGTCTGGGCTGTCAGTTTGTTATCCCATCCCAACAGTTTGTTCGCCTCCCACCACGCTTGCACTACTGCCTGCGTATGGGTTGGGAGCTCTTTCTCACAGTTTTCTGATAGAGCACTGATGGATAGCCTGTCAATCCCATGGCGTACCGGACCAGCTCATATGCCGGTTCCGTGGTGTCTGTAAACACCCAGCCGTTGAGGTTTATCAATTGGGATGCCAGGTAGTTGCACCTGATATCTGAAACTGCTAAACCGTCCTTGTATACTCTTCGCTAAAGTTTTTGCAGCGCTATTCGCCATGTACCCCCCTTCTAGAGCAAGTTACTGAGTTCGGAATCAATCATCTGGAAGACGTTGGTTGGAATTTTGTAGGGGGTGTTCTGGAGCACGTATAATAAATGTGGGTAGGCCATCATTTTAAAGGGATGCCCTGAATCATCAAGGAGATCGGCAGCCACCTCCAGGGGGTAACGTCCTCCCTCAACCTCCTTAGCTGCGGGTGTATATTGAGTGATACAAATTCCCCCTCTGAGTGAGCGATATGGATACCCAGGTATTTGAACTCTTCTTTCTGTACCAACTCTGCACAAGCGGATGTCGGGTGGGGGGAGTTCACCGGCCAGCGGAAACACCAGGGATTTATCCCAGTTTATCAGATATTCGGAGTAGCTTCCAGACAGCCAGAAGCTGTGTATGAGTCGATGGATTGACTGCCAGGACTTATGCACATATAATAAAACATCTGTGTATGTTGGAACATTTTTAAAGACTTTCGTTGATTATGGATTGTTTTTCTGGTTTTGGACATCTACATTGGATTTTGCATGGGAATGGAGTATACTTCATTTTTGGAACAGTGTTTGGGAATGGCATTTTGGATGATCCTTTCTTCAAACACTGGATGGATGGTTTGTATTTGAAAAGGAATTAGTTTTTCATTTTTACATATTTTTCAGGCTATGGACTTTGGTTAGGATGTTGTATACACATTTGGATAGTTGGAATGTAAAAGACTCTTGGTGATAGGTGGAGTTAAAACGCTGCCAAGAGTTGAAAAAAGAAGACATCTACAGATAGGAGGCAACTGTTACATTTTAGAAAAGAAATGTTTACAAAAATGGCAATTTGAAATTGAGTGTTGTTAAAACAGGCAAGTAATGGGACAGGGTGTCATTGTTAGTAATGTAAGATTTAGGCAATATTTTCTAGGTAGTCTTACGTACCAATCAAAGAAAAATCTTTGATCCTTGCCAATAGTCTTTCTGACATTTCTATTATTCCCTTAGTTACCCAGTGGTTCAGACTATCTGTAAAAGATTGAGCAATTCTCATTTCCTGGAAACTCTGATACATCTTGAAAATTTCCAGTAAGTGATATGGGTTTGGGTGGTGTTTGCCAATAGATCGGTTGAAGGAGTTGGGCATTGTTAGTCTTCGCACCCCCCTCTAAGCAGGTGGCGTAGTAGTTCCACCAGTCAATAGGGAACCTTGGCTTCCTCCTGTGAACCCACATGCTTAGATCGGTAATACAAGTGTCTTCAAAACAATTTAGTAAGGGTGCCAATTTCTCCTCGTTTTGTGTGAAAATAGTCAGATTCAGTAATTGATGTGTAGAACTCGTCTACACACTCATGAGGTATGAAGCATAAGGCAGTACATTTTCGTGATTCAAATTACTGTTAGATATATAGGGCCCGATTATGACTTCGGTGGTCCGTCCGGCAGACCTCCATTGTGGCAGTTCGGAGTATGCAGGCAAGTGTGCAGCATCCTGACCGCCGCAATACGAGTTAACTGCCGGGCTGGTGGTATTGCAGCGGCAATGCCATGGCTGTGGCATACTTCAGCTCATAGAAAGCCTGAAGCACATGCTGCTGTTGCGACACCGCCTTTTGCACATCAGTGCACTTTGAACCATGCACAATGTCGTGCACGGCACACAGTGCACGCATGACAGTGCAAGAAGAGGGGGGGCACAATATGTGCCCTCATGCACACTTTACATGGGCTACAACACCCTGTGCCCCTGTTTGGGACCCCTTTCCACCGACCTTTTCATGGCGGGCCCTGCCATGAAAAGGTCGGCAGTGCGGCAGGATGTAACCTGCATGGTGGTGCTGACATCAGCACCGCTGCCAGAGACTACCATTTTCCCCACTGCCACCCAGTCAGGATCTAGTATCCTGGCAGTGGTCTTGCACCGGGCTTGTGGTGGTCCGACCGCCAACCTCATAATCAGGTGGTTAGACCACCGAGGAGTCATCGGTCGAACCGCCACCATGGCTTCAGCAGTCTTGGGACCGCCTTACTCATAATCAGGCCCTTCATTCTCAAGTAAGGATGTTTTTTAAATTTTACGCCAATATGCCTGAGAAAAGTGAAACAAACATCCTTGAATTTGGGTGTAATGTACAAATGGTGTTAATCATTGTTAATTCAAAATCAATGATCGCTTTTCAAGGACTATCTCAGGTTTAGGTTTTATCACTGTCAAAAATTCAGTATATGTTGAAGATTGTTTTTCTGGGAGTAAACTGTATAACCCCTTCGCAGCTGGGGGAGTCCCCCGCTGTGCTGGGGGGCGGGGGGGCGTACAGCGCCCCCATGCTCATGACGAGGTCAGCTCGTCATGAGCCACGGCCCTCCGGTGCTCATGACGAGCTGAGCTCGACATGACCGTGCCCGTTCCAATGGAACGTTCAGCACAGCAGGGGAATCAGCCCAGCGTGCGAGCGTTCCACGGAACGGGCACGGACATGACGAGCTGAGCTCGTCATGAGCACCGGAGAGTTGTCGATCATGGCGAGCTGAGCTCGTCATGAGCATCCAAGAGGATAATAATGGTATGGTTGTGTTATTTATTTGAGCATGAATAGTGTATATTTGGGTGAATGGATGGGGTATGGATTTAAATGTACCATTCATCATCACTATTCTCAAGTGTGACCAGGTTATGGGATGTTGCAAAAATTAGCCTTTTTTAGGGTTTTGTTGTCATGCAGTAGAAAAGTATAATTAGAGAAAGTAATAGTTAAATCTAGGGGAATAATAATATCACAAAAGGTCTGTGGGGTCACATGTTGGGGATTACTTGCCTGTTTTTATCTCTGGATCATCCTTCTAAGGTTGGGAATTGTGCGCATACTAATAGCTAAATGAATGGGAATGTTTTGTGCTACCTCCCTCAAAACTGCGCCACAGGGTTCACTGGAGGTGGATGCAAGATTTTTTTATTTGTTGGATATTTTCTCGTACGTCTATCTCCATTGCAGATGCAGCAAGGTTATGCTCAGAGGTGCTTTCAACACAGTCACCTAGAGTTATCGCTCTTCCTGTTCAATGGGATAAAAAATATTGCAACGGCCTCTAATGACTCCTGAGCTCAGTCAATCTATCCTTGCAATAAAGATAGCCACCATATTTCAGAAGTTGGTTTCCCCTCCTTAATTTTACATTCATAGCTTGTCTAGCTGCAGCAATTATTTTTGAACCTGTTGTCAAAAAAGAAACAGAAAGAAGTATGTTACTGTGTTTTTAGTATTGTTTTCATTTTTGTAAACTGTGACTTTGCCTGTTTGGAAAAATATGCAAGTGGTTTTGTTAATTTTGCCTTTCTGTGGGGAAAACGGACACATTAGATACCCTCTGGAAATTTTCAAGCTGCATTGTTGATTAGCATTTTTTACCTAGGGAAAAATGTACTTGGTTAGAGAAGGAGAAATGTAAAGGTGAGATGTATTTACCTGTACTGTAGTCTGACTTGGTACTTTAGAAGGAGGACTGCTTTCCTCAGCATTTGGACTGTCTGTTTAGCACTGAAAGAAAATAAACCAAACTTTTTCTCTAGTATTTTATTCACCCACATTCACATTGTGCAGAACCTGCCCTACATTTTGACCCCAGCAGAGTTAGAATGTTAAATTTGACTACACTACTGTCTAACACCTGCCCTGATGAATACTCCCCAGTGGAATTTGAATAGTAAATTTGCCCCCAGTCACTGTCTAGCACCTGCCCTAAGGGATTGTGGTAAATTAAATTTACTTATTACCTCATTTCTGAATTTCTATGCTTAATAAATCATAATTTCTTGTCAATGCAAAGCGAGGAGTCCGTGGTGCTCAAATGAAGGAGGAGGAGACCAATAACTCGAGTTAAGGGGAGCGCTTCCAGCGCCAAGCGGGCACAGGAGCAATCTCTCAAGTCTCTCTCTTGAAGTGGGTGTCTTTATTTTCAACAGCAGGACATTTATACAGTCTTGGTCATGAGGCAAAATAGAGGAACAAACAGGTCATGGCAGATAGAGGAACAAAAATTAGCAAGAGGAGCAGATTGTGAAGAAATGGGGGCGTGTCTTAGGCTCCGTGAGGGGACTTGCGATGTGAAACAGTCTGACAGTTGGAAGGGGGAGGCTTCCTCATTTGGGGTTTGTGCTCGTGCTTCATGTCAAAAAGAGGAACTATCTTGTGTAAAACAGAGACCAGCTGCTCTCTGGCTTGCAGTAACTATTTCTTAAAACAGGAACTATCTGCTGGTTGTGGGAATTGGCTGAAACACAGGAAGGGGTGGTCAATGAACTAAGATGCCAGGTGCAGGGTGTCTTACAGTTAAGAACAGGAACTATCTGCTGCTGGTTCCCAGAATTGGCAGAACCACAGAAATGTGTGTGTTCACAGTGTACAACCTTGTGCTTCCTCTTTCAGTTGGGGGTGGTCACAGGGCAGTTGGTGTGACAGGCTGAGTTACCAACAATGGACAGGGTGTGGCTGAGTCTCTGGCACAACTGGGGGAGGGCACACAGACAGGCTTCTTGGAATTGGCTCGACCACAAGGAGTAGGGGGTTGTGCAAGATTCAATGGGGATGTGAAGGACAGTTTTCAGACAAGTTTGCTGAGAGCATGTCACACACAAAATGGGTGTTTGTCTGAGAAAAATGGCTGTCAGGCAGAAACAGGGAAATGATGGGGCACAATTGTCAATTTTATTTCCACATTCCCTCCTTGCCCCAGAGTGTACCTACATTATATCTCAATTTGCATGAGATCATTTATACATTCTTGTAACATGATTCTTTCCCTTTCTCTCTGCTGGAAAAGTGGTTTAGGAATGCATTTTGCAGCGCATAGACCGCACAGGGCAGGACCACATTGGATGCAAAGGCAGCATCCAGTTATTAATAGGAATATTATACCTGCTGCTGACAGCAGTTGCCATCCCCAGGACGATCTGACATGGGGCACTAGGAGGTCTCGGTGGTAAGTGGATGGGGCCACAAAGACAGGGGGTAACAGGAATGCTATATAGCAAGTTCCCCCCCAGTTCAAGGGCAGCTGCACATAGGCCGTTTGGCCACAGATGAAATAAGTATGGCGAGATGCTAGTAATGAGGACTTTCATCTGTCTTCAAAACTTATAGTGGTATGACAGTCACTGTGTCCTAATGGAACAGAGCCATTTTTCTGGATGCACAGGTGTCCTTTTACTGGTGAGACCGAGATGGAAGGGCGACCAGCATTCTTTTTAGGTTTGGTATTTAACATCTTGTAGGACATGGTCATGTTCCCTTGCTTGTATTCTTCACTTTCTAGGACTGTACCTGTCGCCTGAGGATCTCCCTCCTTATTAGGGTAACAGGCAGTATTGAGTACCATGTTTAAATCCCCCCAAGGCCACCCATTCTTGCATGAATTATTTCCGTCAGGGCAGGAGGTGGGGGTAGTATCATCAGCTGTTATTAGGGCGAACCAGGCTTCACAAGTTCCATTATAAGAGAATGGGAAAGGAAAAAGAGGCATCCCTCCCTTTTTCTGATGAGGTGGGATGCGGCCACATATCCAACAATTGGTGCTATTACTGGCCTGCTGAGTGTGGTGTAGCATCTGTATGAAGGTATTGTTTCGCAAGGCTAGTCTATGGGCTTGTTCATGAGGGGGTAGGTCGTGATAGGTGTGTTCCTGAGTGCTGTTGGGTGTATGAGAGGTGTGTTGTGTTGGAGGAAAAACAGTGTGGAGAATCCAACCAAGACACGTCATAACTGCCATGAGGAAAAATAATACTGTCAAACATATAATAGGACCATTATGTCTTTTTCTAGAGTTCATTTTTTCTTTCTCCCACATAGTCAAGGTGTTAAAATCCATTCCCATGCTCCAACCGCTTCACCACTGGACCGACACCCAATGGACTTAATTAGCCAGAGTCCGAATGGCAGACCTTAACTTTGATTTGTAATCCTGTTGTGGGGTTAGTTCCAAAGGCAATAAAGATTGTTCAGTCACAATGTCAGTGGGATTGGCAGGGCCATCAGCAACAGTGTCTTTTTGTCCAAAATGTTTCCGGCAGTGGCTTGCGTGGAGCCAGCCCTTCCTGCCCTCGACCTTCACTGCTGTCCATGTTGTTAGTAGTACGAGTCTTGGCTTCCTCACGAGGACCCAGTCCCCGGGTCGGATGGCGTGTTCTTCCGGGTTGGTTTTGTCAGGGAAGGTGGCAGCAACCTGAGAACGACAAGATTGGAGTGCAGACATCAAGGAAGCCAGGTAGTCTCAGCATAGTACTGTCAACATCAGTTATTCTTTTAGGCCTTGGCGTACCCCACATATTTGGTGGTCTGCCAAAGACCACTTCATATGGAGATAAGCCAGTTCTGGAATGGGCTACCATACGCATGTAAAAGAGGGCAACCGGTAAGGCTACCATCCAGTCCACGCCTTTGTCAGTGCATATCTTGGCCAATTTTGTCTTCAAAGTTTGGTTGTGTCTTTCTACTAGACCTGCTGCCTGAGGATGTCTTACACAGTGAAACTTTCAAGTGTACCCTAACAGAAGAGACACTTGCTTCATGAGTTCAGAGGAAAAAGGTTGGCCGTTATCTGAGTAGATGACACGGGGCAACCCATACCTCGGGAAAAACTCTCTAACTAATTGTTTAGCAGTTGTCGTTGCAGTGTAATCTGGGACGGGATAGGCTTCTGTCCATCTGGTCAGAGCACACACTACAACTAGTACATACTTGTGACCTCTACATCTCTCCATCTGGATATAGTCCATCTGGAGAACTTCAAATGGATGGTCAGGGGGTTGGAATCCTCCCTGTTCCACCTTTGTGCCTTTTCCTGGGTTGAACTGATTACAAATCATGCACGTTTTAACTTTTTGTTTGGCTGCAGTTCTCAAATGTTTGTTGTGCCATATATTTTGTATGCTGTCTAACATTGCTTTTTCTCCCAGATGCGCTGGTCCATGTATGGTGTTTACCATAACCTGTACCATGGCATCCGGTAGAAACCATACTGCTCTTTCAGGTGTCATCCAGCCTTGATCTGTAAGGACCCCTCCTTTTTCCTTCCATTCTAGCAGTTCCTGTGGTGTGGCGTGACTTTGGACATCCTGGATGTCAGAAAAGGGGTCTCGTATTGTATATTGGCGGTGTGGTATACTTAATTCTGTGTTTGCTGCTAACTTGGCTGCACTGTCTGCAGAATCATTTCCTTTTGATATTTCATCTGTTCCTTTTGTGTGCGCTTTACATTTTAGCACTGCGATTTTCTCTGGTAACTGACTGGCCTCTAAGAGGGCAGTGATGAGTGTAGCATGCTGTATTCTGGACCCATGTGATGTGAGAAATCCTCTCTCTCTCCACAATGTACCGAAGTTGTGTACAACTCCAAAGGCATATTGTGAATCAGTGTAGATGTTAACTGACTTTCCTTTTGCTAAGTGACATGCTCGTGTTAGGGCTATGAGTTCTGCTGCCTGTGCCGACAGTATCTCTATCTTGTGTGCTTCTAAAGTGTCTGTACCATTTGTGAGGGCATAGGCTGCTGCTAATTCTCCTGTGGGGAGTCTCATACATGAACCATCAACAAAGAGTATAATTTCTGCCTTAGCAAGGAGAGTATCTTGTAAATCTGGTCTTGGTTTGGTCACTAAATCAATTATGTCAATACAATCGTGAATTTCTTCAGTAGGAGAGGTCAGTGGCAACAGTGTTGCTGGGTTTAAAATGTTGCAGCGTCTAATCTCAATGTGTGGCTGAAAAAGTGTCATCTCATATCCGGTGAGTCTGGCTATTGTCAGATGCTGTGTTTGTGTTCTGTTTAACAGAAGTTCTACAGCGTGTGGGACCTGAACTATCAGATGATGTCCCAATACAATAGAATCGCTTTGTCTAATAGCTTGTGCAGTAGCTGCTACTGATTTTAGACATGCAGGCAATGCTTGTGCTACTGGATCTAATGTGCTTGAAAAATAACCACATGGTTTATGTTTGTCTGCTTGAAGTTGGGTCAGAACTGATAGTGCTGTACCTGAGTTTTCTGTTACAAATATTGTAAAATCTTTGGTGTAATTAGGTGTTGCCAGCACTGGGGCTTGACACATAGCTTTTTTAAGAGACTGAAAGGCTTGCGTGTGTTCATCTGTCCAGGGTAATTGTGGAGTAGCTCCAGCTTCGAGTGTTGTCAGCTGCACTAATGGTTTGGAAATGAGTGCAAATTGTGGGATCCACTGTCTACAATATGAGGTGAGACCAACAAAGGCTCGAACTTGTTTCTGTGTTGTTGGTTGTGGTATTTGTAGTATGAGCTGGATGCGTTCCTGTGTAAGCTGCCTACCCTCCTTTGACAGCAAGTGCCCTAAGTATGCCACTTGCTGTAAACAAAATTGAAGCTTACCAGGGGAAACTTTATGGCCATTTGCAGCTAGGAATTCTAGTACTAGTAGTGATGCTTCAGCACATGCTGCGTCAGATCTGGCCGTAATGAGGATATCATCAACATATTGTAGTATGGCTGTATCCGTGGGCATTTGAACAGTATCTAGTTGTCTTTTTAATGCTTGGCTATATACGCTTGGACTCTCTGTGAAACCTTGAGGAGCTCTTGTGAATTGGAAACTTCGTCCTTGTAAGGAGAAGCCAAAAAGGTATTGACTGTCTGGGTGAATAGGTATGCTAAAGAATGCGTTTTTCAAGTCAATGACTGAAAAATGCGTTGCTTCCGCATCTATGGCTGTGAGTAGGGTGGAGATGTCTGGAACCACAGGGTGTTGTGGAACGACACATTTATTGAGCTCTCTCAAATCAACCACTAGTCTGTAGACAGGTGGTGTTCCTGGTTCCACTTTTTTATGAACTGGTAAAACAGGGGAATTGCAAATGTTAGAAGTTGTTTCCTTAATCACACCTGATTGTGTTAGGTCCTGAATAATTAACATTAATGCTTGTTCAGCCTGAGGTGGAATTTTGTATTGCCTTATACGTGGTAGTTGGGCTCCCTCTTTCAGTGTAACATTGTGAGGTGTTATTTCCATACATCCTACTGTGGTGGAATCAGTGGCCCACAGGGTGTGTGGCAAATCTTTCAAACGCTCATCTAATTCTCTACTTGTGTAGGGGCCCTTGAAATCTCGCAGAAATAGTCTGACATCTGTAGGTGAGCAAACAATGACAGCTCCTAATTCTTTCAATGTTTTTATACCAAGCAAGTTTTCTGGACATGATTTTGTCAATATAAGATCTGTAGTTGTCATGAGGGGACCAACCTGCAAGGGCAGTGGCTTTGACGTGACGTTTGTCACAGGTTGTCCCGAGAAACCCAGAGAAATACTTTTTGAACCCGAGAGAGGAGCCTCTGGGACCTCTTGATGGCTTATTGTTGTTTTACTGGCCCCAGTGTCTAGTAGAAATTTCCTGTCCTCCCCAAGAAGTCGGACCTCTATAAATGGACCTGTCTGATCTACTGGAATGGGGATTAGGGGCAGTTTGTCATCTTCTCTCTCTGGGCAACATCATGAGAAATCTGGGTAATATTCAGTGTAGGCGCTGTCTATAATATTCATTTGGGCCATTTGTGTTGTCAGTGGAACTGAAGGTGTTGAACTGTCTAGGGAACCATTCTGTTTTGGCTGATATGGGCGTGGCTGTGTCTTACCAGTAGCCAAATTGTGCTTTAAGACTGGGCAATCTTTAACGAAGTGTCCCATCTTCTTGCAATAATTACAAGTGCTTTTTATATTTGTCTGGCTACTTGGTGTCTGTTGACGCTGGGGTGCAGTTTGGGCTACTAATGCTTTCATCTTTGTGTCTTTCATGCGTTTCTTATAATTTTCTTCTTCATCCCTAATGCGATTTTGGTGATATTGTAGCATTTGTAACACCTGTGGAGGTGTATGTGCTTGCCAGGTACTTTCTACTTTTAGTACTCTGTCCTTAATGGCTGGCAAGGCGTTATCTACTAATTTGGAAACAAACAGATGCGGGTAAGCTTCACTTGTCGGCGTAAGGCCGCTATTTACCGCAAAACACTTTTCAAGTCTGGTGTAATAATCTCCAATGTCTTCACCATGTTTCTGTTTGCAGGAGGAAATGGCATCCCAGTCCTCCTTTTTCACTGTTAGTAACTCTGGTAGCACCTTTAAAATAGTGCCAGGAAGTGCTTTTAGTCTGTCTCCTATACCTTGACCTGCTACTCTAGTATTTTCGTCATTCTGAAGTTCAGTCCATCTAATGTGTTCACCTGCTACTTCCCAATGTTTTTCTCTTAGTTTGTCATATATACCTGATGGCAACAATAATTTCAGAATTGCTGTGATATCAGAAAGAGTATATGTTCCCATCATTAATACATCTCCTAATTCCTTAAAGAATCCAGCAGGATCCTTTGAGTGGGAGGGAACCATCTCTTTCATCCTTAGTAACTCAAGTTTTGTCAAGGGTACATAAATGAAGACGCGTTGTAGCGCTCCATTTGTGTCAGCTCTGGGGTGGACCTCTCTCATGGGGAACTGGCGTGTTTGAGGGAGTCTATTAGTTGATCCACACGTATTATTGAAAGATTTATATTCAGTCTTTTTCTGGTATTTCTGTCTAAAATCTATAAATGTGTTGAGAAAAACTGAACTATTGTGGAGGAACATGTTATCAGCGCAGTCAGACAGAAAATCTTCGAGTCTTGGATCATGTTTAAAATGAGTGTCATTGAGTGTGATGAGATGTTAATGTTTTCAGGTGCAGATGGCAATACAGGATAAAAACCAGTAGAAATGGCTGATTGTTCCCTTTTATTCCTTTCACTAACTACTTCTTTCCCTATTTCTTGTAACTGTTCTTTCTTGGCCTGCTCTGACATTCTCTTACCCTTTTCAACTTTATGCAATTCCTTCTGTTGCCTCCTATGGGCTTCTTTTCTCCATAACTCTACTGAGTCACTCTGTGACTGGCGGACTCTCTTTTTCTTCCATAACTGTTCCTCTAATTTTATAATACATTCCATGTCAAAAGTACCATTTTCAGGCCATCTATATCTGTGTTCTAGGTCTTTAGTATAATCCACCCATAAATCACAATAAATAAGTGCACCGACACCATGTTTTGCATACATGAAGTGTCCTGGAGTATCCCGAGGAGGAAGGGGAATTTCCTTCTCAAGAATACTCCTTTTGGTTGCCATCTTACGTATTTTCGAGAAAATAGGCATGATGGCAAGACTTTTAAAGATTTTAGAAGTGAGAAAAACACAAACAGAACAAATATCTTTACCGTATCCACGAAAGAGGTGAGTCCGTCTTTTATACTAGTTTAGTAGTCCTCACAAAATAAGTGAGAAACACACAAAAACATGTATCTTTACCGTGCCCACAAGGGAGTGAGTCCGTCTTATATACTAGTTTAGTAGTCCTCACAAAATAAGTGAGAAACACACAAAAACATGTATCTTTACCGTGCCCACAAGGTAGTGAGTCCGTCTTTTATACTAGTTTTAGTAGTCCTCACCAAAGATAGGTGAGAAACCAACAAAAACGCGTATCTTTACCGCCCCCACAAAAGCTGTGGGTTCGTCTTTATACTTTTCAGCAGTACTCACCGAAAAATAACTGGAAGGCCTCTTGAAGATTTTGGAAAAACGCGGCGCGCAGTTTCAAGGTGGGATTTGTAGAACCTCGGACTCGTCTGCTTCGCAGGTTGGGCTTTGGTTCAGGACGTTCCGCTATTTCCTCACCGCCTCGTGTGGATGCTGGGCCGCAGTCGGTCCCCCTCTTCGCCTCGAGGGAGTTAGCGGGAATTCCCCGCGTTGTGCACTTTTGAAGTCCGTCAACGGTCAGGAGGGGACAGTACCGGGTCCAATATCGCCGGCGCGTGGGGGAAAGGGAATGTCCCTGTTCCGGGCGCCAATTAATGTGGTAAATTAAATTTACTTATTACCTCATTTCTGAATTTCTATGCTTAATAAATCATAATTTCTCGTCAATGCAAAGCGAGGAGTCCGTGGTGCTCAAATGAAGGAGGAGGAGACCAATAACTCGAGTTAAGGGGAGCGCTTCCAGCGCCAATCGGGCACAGGAGCAATCTCTCAAGTCTCTCTCTTGAAGTGGGTGTCTTTATTTTCAACAGCAGGACATTTATACAGTCTTGGTCATGAGGCAAAATAGAGGAACAAACAGGTCATGGCAGATAGAGGAACAAAAATTAGCAAGAGGAGCAGATTGTGAAGAAATGGGGGCGTGTCTTAGGCTCCGTGAGGGGACTTGCGATGTGAAATAGTCTGACAGTTGGAAGGGGGAGGCTTCCTCATTTGGGGTTTGTGCTCGTGCTTCATGTCAGAAAGAGGAACTATCTTGTGTAAAACAGAGACCATCTGCTCTCTGGCTTGCAGTAACTATTTCTTAAAACAGGAACTATCTGCTGGTTGTGGGAATTGGCTGAAACACAGGAAGGGGTGGTCAATGAACTAAGATGCCAGGTGCAGGGTGTCTTACAGTTAAGAACAGGAACTATCTGCTGCAGGTTCCCAGAATTGGCAGAACCACAGAAATGTGTGTGTTCACAGTGTACAACCTTGTGCTTCCTCTTTCAGTTGGGGGTGGTTACAGGGCAGTTGGTGTGACAGGCTGAGTTACCAACAATGGACAGGATGTGGCTGAGTCTCTGGCACAACTGGGGGAGGGCACACAGACAGGCTTCTTGAAATTGGCTCGACCACAAGGAGTAGGGGGTTGTGCAAGATTCAATGGGGATGTGAAGGACAGTTTTCAGACAAGTTTGCTGAGAGCATGTCACACACAAAATGGGTGTTTGTCTGAGAAAAATGGCTGTCAGGCAGAAACAGGGAAATGATGGGGCACAATTGTCAATTTTACTTCCACAGGATGCCCCCAGTGGAGTTAGAATAGTAATTTTGCCCCTAGTCACTATCCTGCACCTGCCCTGAGGGACGCCCCCAGCGGAGTTTGAATATTAAATTTGCCCCAGTCACTGTCCAGCACCTGCCCTGAGGAACACCCCCAGTGGAGTTAGAATTGTAAATTTGCTCCCAGTCACTGTCCAGCACCTTCCCTGAGGGACACTCCTACAGGAGTCAAAATAGTAAATTTGCCTCCAGTCACTGTCCAGCACCTGCCCTGTGGGACACCTCCAGCGGTTAGAATACTACATTAAAAAAATATTTTTTAAAGTATGTTTGTAAATTTTTATTTTAGTTTCAGGAAAAAAGTCATTTATAATTACTCACATTACAGTAATTGAATAGAGTAGAATCATTTTTTTTAATGAGATGTAAAACTCGGAAATAAGGTAAAAACTATTAATATTTATCTTTTTGAATAATTTAGACATACTAAGAATGTGGTTTGTTTTCTCCGAGAGACATGTGGTCATGAGCAGAATGGTGACAAAATGGAAGCCACATTTCACACATAAAATATGTTTTGGAATCTGCACTTTAACGTGTTTTATAGTCTGACAAAATATGTATTTATTTGTAATGTTTATTGCAGTTCACACATACTATAACAGCCACTTTAGTTTTGGACAGGCTGTATTATATGAGCATTAAAACAAAGAAAGGACTACTGTTGAAACGGGATTGTTTCAGATATATTTCACCAAGTTATAGATGTATTGCACTTTGCTTTCACTGATGATATTTAGGGGTCTATTAGGATAGCGGGCGGACTTCCGTCCGCCCACCACCCTAGCGGTGCTAGGACCAACCGCCAGTAGTGCGGTGGTCCCCCACCGGCAATTAGGATGCCACCACCACGATGGCATCCCCCATCCACAACATTGTGGCGGGCGGTGCTCACATCACCGCCCACCACAATGCTGTGGATGCACCTTGTGCATTTGCATGCACAACGTGGCAGGCACTGCGCAGTGCCTGCCACGTTGTGTATGCAAATGCAGAGGGGTCCCATAGGTACCCCCCATGTGCACCCAACACCCTGGGGGCCTGCAATTGCGGGCCCCCACATGCAGACTCTGCATGCCTTTCCATGGCGGTCACCTGTTTGACTGGCGGAAATCAGGTGGGCGGTCTTTCCGTCCACCGGGATCCCCACCACCATACTAATATGGCGGGGGAAATGGGAGGCGGGCGGTGAATAATGGCAGGCGGATCGCCACCGCCATAAGGGCAATCCGCCCACCATTATAATAGACCCCTTAGTATTCAAATGTTTTTTTGAGGTAATATTACTGCACTGCTGTTTTTTTTATTTAATTTTGAGAATGTCAAAATTTCATTTGTTCTTTGTGTGAAAAATTTCAGTGCAGAAACCATTCTTTTAAATGTAGAATAAAGCTGCGTTGTAATGGTATGCGTGGTAAAAGTATTCATGGTAAAAGTACGTGTGGTAATGGTAGTTTTAATGTATCGGTAATGGTATGTGTGGTAAATATGTGCGTGGTTCAGGCATATTAGTGGTGTAGACTGCGTTGTACAGGCACACGTGGTAATGGCATTCGAGGTTCCGTCAAACAACTTTTTCAGTTCGGTGAGCAGCTTTTCTTCTTGCAGCAGTGTTGAATGTGAGCATCAAGGAAGTTAGCCCTGAAGCATGATTCTTGTGCAATGAATATACTCCTTTTCAGAGGTCGCGTAATAAGATTGGAGACTTTACTCCAATGGCGCTTTGAGCATAGGACCAAAGGCTCCTTCCTGCAGGTAGGTTCAAGAATCAGAGACTTCACCCTGCACCATAGGCCAAAGTCAAGGACCACAGACCCTATTCCAGGGCCATAGGTATAATAGAAGTATCAGGCTCCCTTTTAGGGGCTGAATACGCGGATCATAGGCTCCTTTCCTAAAACTAGTGCAGAGTATGTATCAAGTACGGGAATTAAAGGCTCCTATCTGGAAGCAGCGGTCTAGTGAAAGAGCCATAGATTCCTTCACTCAAGCAGCTGTTCAAGACACTAATCCTGAGGCACGGGTGGAATTCAAGTTTCAGATTTCTTTTTAAGAGTCGAGTTTGAAAATTCGAAAGATTATTTTTCTGAAAAGGAGGGGGGGTCGATTTTAGAAGTTGAGCATAAATGTCAGAGTACTCCTTTTTATCAAAAAGGCTTTGCGTATGAAGAAAAGAAAGGCCTGTTCCCAAGGCAGTGCGTACACGCCTCGCAGGCTTCTTTCCTGAGACAACGGGATGCGTACAAAATTGGAGATACTATTGCCGAGATGGGAACAAGTACAAGGTCAGAGACTTCACACCTGATTCAGGCATGTGGAAAGACACAAGGCGTCATTTCGAAGGTCAAACATGAGTACCAAAGACCAGGGGGCATATTATCAAGAGCAGGCAATAAAATTATCACCGCTTTATCAGCAGGAAACTGGCGCTAAAGCGGAGATAATGGGCTTGATAATATGCCCTTGTGAATTCCCATAGCAGCCCAGGTAAACACCAGAACCTGGGCTGCTATGGGAATTCACAAGGAAATATTATCAAGCCCATTATCGCCGCATTAGCGACAGTTTCCTGCCGATAAAGCAGCGATAATTTTATCGCCTGCTCTTGATAATATGCCCCCTAGTTCTGAAGAACCGTGTTTTAGAACCCAGCGGCGCCAGGGGCACGCCCAAAGTCTTCAGGTTCACCTGTCTTAGAATACAGAGACACGGGATACTTCTGAGTGGCGTCAAAGATCAAATTTATTGGCTGCAGCCAGTAACAGAAGTCCTAGAAATCATCACGGTATGAGTTCTCAGGAGACGGCTCAATTTTACAAAGCAAGTCATCCCTTTTTATGCCCAAAATCACATTCCAGGCAAATACCTAACATTTACAAACTGTCCAATCACATGTATCCACACCAGAGGTATCGCATGACGGTAAAACCCAATTTTCAGTTGCCCAGCCCATGATCAATCATCGGTCAAACCCAACATTCTTCTTTCGACAGGTCGAACGAACCCATAATAAAAAAGGCCACAACCCAATCATAAATAGACCCTAAAGAAAGGAGCAGAAACAGGTGAGAGTAGGATAAGGCATATTTGTGTGCAGTAAAACTTTATGATGTCCTGTGCTCTGATCCTTAATCTTGATCAGCTAAAGGGCAGGAACTGGTTTAACAAGGTCAGCTTCAGGCAACAGGGTCAGTTCACTCAGGTCAATCAGGAGTCAGCACGAACTCGAGCTAAGGTGTACATGTCCTTAAAAGACTAGTTCAACCGCAGTCATCGGCCTATGTGAGGGCAACCACAAAATGGCTGCCATACACAAAATGGAACCCAAGGGTTCAGAACGAAATCCCTAAATACGTAGTGAATCCATCGGTCTAACATGACGAAAACACTCATACTTGCCACACTAACTAGTTACGGTTCGCTAATATCAAATTCGTAACGAAACCATGACCTTTATGAAACGGGTTCAGAATTCACGGAACCTCAGGCCCTCCTTTTGACCTTACATAGGCAATAACCTAAACTCACGTCAATCTAAGTCCAGGTCTATATTCATCAGATCATCAAGATGTTGCTGGAGCATAATCCTATTACTTAGTACCTCTCTTGGGACAGGTCTCTTTGCACACGTAGTAGCACAGAGGCCACATATAGCAGGAGCGCACTGCACACAAAGACAGAACAGGAAAAGAATCGCTAAAGCCATCCCAATGATCATCAGAATCTTCCATCCCCAAGTGGATAACAATCCCCAAAACCATCCCATCAACGACCAATCTCCTTCGTCCATGTGTACAGACTCGGAGATCTTATGTAGCTTGGAAATGGCCTGGTACACTGTAGGAGCATTGTCTGGAATAAAAATGCAGCAGCTCGATTGATTCAATTTACATACCCCTCCTCTGTCTGCAAGTATGACGTCTAACGCAACTCGATTCTGCAACGTCATAAGACGATCCGATTGGAGCTCAGCAGTCAAATTACTAAGGGCACCGGCAGTCTCAACTATGGTGGACTCAACCACTCTCGTCAATTGCCGTATGTTCCTACTATTAACCATAGGTCCCCAAAACGGCAGGAAACCCTTAAGAAAATCTCCCAATTCTTGTCCTGAAGTATCTTCCTTACTGAAGACACCTCTAACTACTCTAGTTCTGTGGTAATCTGCCGCTGCAGTATACGTAGGGGGCAACAAGTATCCAACATAACATGTTCCCGAAAAATCAGGGGGCAACCATGTATATGCTCTATCATAGCACACAAAATACGTACCCTTAGCTGCTAAAAACGGTGGGGAAGTCTGGGACGCAAAAACATACGTCTTAGTACAAACACTCTTCCCTACTGAGCTCTCGGATTCTTGCCATTACCTTGCAGACAAAAATGACCACGAAGGGGCATGATCCAAATCGGGGATGATTTTTCCCTTCTCTGCTTTTCACTCAGACTAACACCATATCCAGTCACGTTCCAACCAATATAAGCTAGTGTCTCATCTTTAGGGATAGTCTCATAGGAATCGATTCCTCTAATCATATCTACTATTCCTTTCACTAGAGCACTATTACTTGCATTATCTTTCATAGAACGCAGGGGGTAAACTTCATGAGCATAAATAAACATCGTCCTATATGCCCATACAGATCCATTATAGCTGAATGGCAGAACCAGGTAAGGAATACCCTTATCCGTGGTATGAGGCATAAGACCACACACCCAGCAATTAGTGGTGTTCACTACTAACTGATGCTGATGCAGAAGCTGCACAAAGGAATTATTAACGAATTCCAATCTTCTGATAGATTCATGTTCAGGCAAAGGATGAAAAGAATGCGAAGAAGTAGTAGTAGGAAAAGACATAGGTTGTATGGTGGGTGAAAAAGTCACTTGGAAAGAAAAAACAAGATATCCCACTAAGAACATTGTTATGCTAAGTAGCATTAAAAGACATGTTATCAAAAAACATTTGCTACTCATTAGTCTACACAGTCTCGTCTTAAAGTTAATTTCTACAACAGCTCTCTCGATCTCAAAAAACTCCATCCTCTAACCGTGCTGTTCGCGGCAGGTGGTTCTCTTTGGCCCAGAGGTACGTCTGTAAGTCCAGGGAACGCCCTAGAACAAACCAGAACCGTCGACCTTATGTCTACACGGCTGTACACTCCAAGGCTTCATACCGCGACCCTACAGCTGAACCCGGATGGCGGTTCGAAAAAAGAAAAATAGATCAAAACAGCTTTTCGGATGAGAGAGCGTTTCTTTAAAAAGAAAAAAGGGATTAATTGTTTATTAGTCCATCGGCTCTCGGTCGTAGATTATAGCGGCCTTTACCAGGCACTGTCTGATCTCGGAACAACAACTCAGGCTTAGTAGTGTCCAATCGTGCAGGTGGAGACACAGCTTCTTGCAAAATATCTTTATCCTCACGCTCAGAACTTGTCCCAACCAAACGTGCGTCACTGAATGGAACGTAACGTGGCACTGTATCAGTCTCTGAATCACCAACACCCTCCTGGACCCACTGGTCGTACGGCAGAGGCAATGATACCCTCTTACAATGTACGCCATGGATCCAGTTCTTCTTGCCCTGAACTCTCACTGCGGTACGCGTCGATAAAAGGACTTGAAATGGTCCAATCCAGCGGGGCTGATCATTCTGTGTCCGCTGAAAGTTGCGCACCAACACCCAGGAACCAGGGTCAATGGCGTGTCCTGAATCTTCAGATGCTTGAGGAAGTGTATCGTAAACCTGTTGGTGTAAGACACGCAATTTAGCCGTCAAATCATACAAGTAGTCAACCAGCACAGGATGTTCAATCTCGCTAAACTTTGTTGGCCTCGGCACTCCCCATACATTTGCCGGGCGGCCAAACACGATCTCATAGGGACTAAGACCAATTCGGGAATGCACTGTAGTCCTTGTTGACAAAAGTGCCAACGGCAAAGCATCGGGCCATTGAAGACCAGAGCTCGCCTGAATCTTGGCTAGTTTCAGCTTCAGAGTGCCATTATAGCACTCGACTAGGCCAGCTGATTGGGGGTGATTTGCAGCATGAAATTTTTGCCTAATGCCCAAACCTTCACACACTCTCTTCATGACTTGACCCACAAATTCACTTCCATTATCACTCCATACCATCCTTGGCAATCCGAATCTGGGGAAAAATTCCTTGAGTAGGGCTTTAGCTGTGGACAAGGCAGTATTATCTTTCAGGGGGTATGCCTCTACCCATCTCGAAAAGGCACAAACAACTACAAGGACGTATTTTAGATTATTACACCTTTCCATGTGTATGAAATCCAATTGTAGCACCTCGAACGGATACGTCGGAGGCGCAAAGTGACCAGCTGGAGTTGGAGTTCCCTTGCCAGGATTATACATCAGACAAACCATGCAGTTCTTGACCAGATTCTCCGCACACTTAGGAATTCCAGCATTCTGCCATACTGGAGCCAACAACTTACAAATCCCTTTCGCACTAATGTGAGCCATTCCATGCGCCATCGTAACCACAGCAAGCACATACGCATCAGGTAACAACCATCGCTGATGTTCTGACAACTCAGTCCAACAACCAGTCAAATCCAATTTTCCCTTACTCTCTCTCCACACACTCAATTCTTTCTCCGTAGCTTCAGCCTGAATTGACTTCACACTCTCTATCGTATCTTCTCACATTCCTCTATCCAGAACCCATCTTGCTGGGCCCGCAACATACATTCGACTCGTCACATCTTTCGCCGCTTCTTTCGCAACTTCATCTGCAAACGCATTACCACGAGAAACATCATTGGTAACCTTATGTGCACTGCATTTCACGATCGCAACTTGCATCGGCAACGTAAGTGACTCGAAAAGCTCATTCACCAACTGACCATGTTGAATCTTAGTCCCCTGGGATGTGAGAAATCCCCTTTCTTTCCACACGCATCCAAAACTATGGGCAACACCAAACGCATACTGACTATCGGTATACACAGTCACTCTCTTTCCTTTCGACAACACACACGCTCTCGTCAGTGCAATCAACTCTGCTGCTTGGGCTGAATTTTGTGGGATACGTGCAGCTTCAACAATCGTACACAATGTCATCACAGCATATGCTGCAGTCGTATCACCATTCGGGAGCTTGTAGCATGACCCATCAACCCATAGCGTACCATCAGGATCCGAAAGAGGAGTGTCTTTTAGGTCGGCTCTACCCTTCGTCTCCTCTTCCGTCCTCAAAAACAATCATGCTGTTCCTGACTATCTGTGTCCACAGAAATCGGCAACAATGACGCTGGATTCAACACATTACACCGCTTGATGTGCACATGACTAGCCAAAAGCGTCAACTCATAACCCGACAATCTCGCACTAGTAAGGTGCTGAGTCTTTGTTTGATTTAATAAAGTGTCCACTGCATGTGGAACCATCACAACCAACGTATTATCCATCACCAGCCCAGCAGACTGTCGATAGAAACAGCCGCTGCCGCTGCAGCTCTTCAGCAACTTGGCAACGCTCTAGCTACCGGATCTAAAGTCGACGAGAAATACGCACATGGACGTTGCTTATCACCAAATTGTTGAGTCAAAACTGACAATGCACAACCCTCTCTCTCGTGGACATAGAGTGTAAAAGGCTTACTGTAGTTAGGAGTACCCAACACTGGAGCAGAACACAACGCATCACGCAATTCAGAAAAACTTTTCTGACAATCGTCGGACCAAGGAAGAGGGTTCGGTATATCCTTACAAGTCAATGTCAATAGAGGTTTTGCCAATAAAGAAAAGTTCGGAATCCACTGTCTACAATACGACGTGATACCCAAGAAAGCACGCACTTCTCTCTGTGTACTTGGCACAGTCATTCGAGCAATCGCTTGAATTCGTTCTGGGGTCAACCTTCTTCCCTCCTTCGACAAGAGATGACCTAAGTAGGTCACTTCTTGGCGAGAATACTGCAACTTAGAAGGTGACACTTTATGATGCAAGTCTGACAAATGTCGCAACAAAGAAATAGTAGCTTCTTTACAAGTTTCCTCATCATCAGCAGCCACTAATAAATCGTCAACATACTGAATAAGAGCAGTACCAGCAGGCAACGCAAGAGTATCAAGCTGAGTCTTCAAAGCCTGGCTATAAATAGAAGGACTTTCGCAATAGCCTTGGGGAGCTCTCTTAACCGGAAGCTTTGGCCTCCTAAAGAGAAGCCAAAAATATCTCTACTTTCCTCGGCAATTGGAATGCTGAAGAAAGCATTCTTCAGATCTATAACCGAAAACCAGGCAGCTGAAGCAGGAATCAAAGTCAACAAAGCAGTAATATCCGGAACAACTGGAAACTGTGGCACGACAATCTTGTTAACCTCTCTCAGATCGATCACAAACCTATAAACAGGTGGCTGAGTAGAGTCAGTGAGCTTCAGGACAGGCAAAACGGGACTGTTACACACATTACCTCTCGTTTCTTCAATCATATCTTTTTCAATCAAATCATAGATGATCGCTAAAAGCGCTCTTTCACCATCGCTAGAAATCCGATATTGGGGAATACGCGGCATTTTAACATTCACTTTAAGCGTTACAACATAAGGTGGAATCTCCAAAAGACCCACATCATTAGGACCAGTAGCCCAAAGAGTATCAGGGAGAGAACGCAATTCCGGTGGAAGCTGATCTTTGGACAAATACATTGGAGAGATCACTTTCTTACCCAATGTAAACTGTACTCCCGAAGGAGAACAACGTAATGTTGCATGCAACCTTTTCAACAAATCCAAACCCAACAAATTCTCACCACAACCTGTGGTTAAAATGAGAGGTGCTTCCAACTCACAAGGCCCTATAGAAAGAGACAAGGGACTAGAAACTGGGTTACGAACTGGGGCGCCAGAGAATTCTACTGAAACATTAGTTAAGCCAGATAAAGGTGCGCCAGGGAGTTTAGAGTGCATGATAGAACTCTTCGCTGCACCAGTATCCAAAAGAAAAGGCTCTACCACACCCGATGTGGCTACTGCAACATAAGGCCCACTTTCTTTGTAATAACCAGCAGGATTCTTACGAGGATCAGGTAAGGTCTGCTTAAGAGCCAAGACCTCTGCTCTCTTCCAAGGGACATGTACCCATACTCGCTGAAAATGAGCCGGTGCGGCAACAATACCCTGATTTACATTAGCCTGAACTACTTCCTTCCATACAGGAGGAACTTCTCTCATGGGATACTGTCTCGCTTTTCTTCTAACAGAGGAATCAGGTTCGTACAATGTCTGAGGCGGAAGGCTAGATCTAAAAGCCAGTATCGTCTCTACGGCATCTGTAATATCAGATTCCACTATCATCCCTTTAGCAAAATCCGACTGACCATCAAGTAGTTCCTGCGGGATCAAACCCAAATCATTATCTTCCCATTCCTGATGCAGAAACATACACATTACATTTATTTTTATTTATTTTACGTAATTTGTATTGCGCAACAAATACCCTAAGGTGTCTCGGCGCATTAAGGACTTCATGGGACAGGAGCCAACTGGAGGAATCATTGGTCAAATAACCAGGAAAAACATACCTTTGCTTGGGCGGTTCCCACTGAAAGAAAACATCCATAACCGCTGGCAAACTATACCTTGAGGCATTCATAATCCATTTACGAGCTAACAAATCCAACACAGCCCGTTCCTCGGAACCAGGAAGCTGACTACGACTCTGCCTATGTTCCGAAACAGGGGTCATATTCAATGACCCAGACAATGGAGACAATAAACTAGAAACAGTCTCTGTCATTCGTTTTTGAACAGAAGGAGAAGAAGCAGACATAAGAACAGGAGAATAAGTATTTTGAGGCAAAGAAGTTGTAGGAATAAGAACAGTAGGAGTCTCAGATGCAGAAGCGGAAGGCAAAGGAGTTTGAGGCAAAGCTGGTAGCGAAGCTTGCGACCCTAGAGCGGGTTGCGCAGGAGGAGGTAAAGCCATCTGTGGAGTACCAGGTGGCTGAGCAACAGCAGGAGGTTGAACCACAAAGGGTGGAACAACCGGAGGTAATAGAGGTGCAGTAGCACCCTGCACATAAGGAGGTTGTAATCTCAGTAAATGAGACATCAAGGGATCTTTTTCAAGATCTTCAGTCATTTTTGGAGGAGGAGACGGCAAGGCCGGATAACATTTATCTATGGCCATACAACGCTGCCTATCTGAAACTTCACTCGCTCGCTCCTCTCCATCATCCCTATACTGCCTAGCAGCTTGTAGTACCGACATATTCCTATCTTTCCTATCTCGTTTAGCTTGTTTGATTTCTCTCTGTTTGGCTTCTTTACGCCAAAGGCGAAAGGAGTCAAACATTGCCGGCCGGGCTTTATTCCTAAACAATTTTGTTTCTAGATTATCTAAAATCTCAGTATCAAAACTACCATGTTGGGGCCATCGTAAAACCACATCTTTCCTAGTGTAATGGACCCATACTTCATTAAACGAAATGGGGAACACGCCGTGTTTAGAATAGAGCTCATAAGTCGGAGTTCCAACTGGAGGTATCGGACATGAATCCTCCAATCGGGAATCCCTGTTACAACCATAACAGAATATTCTCCCAATTTTGCTAAGACCAGGCATCTTCGCTCACTAATCTAGCTTCAAACTTCAAGGGATTATCTACAACGATAGTCTCGCAAATATACGAGTCCCTCGGCTTTGGAATTTGCAATTTTCAAATCAAAACTAAGGACCAAACAAACTAAGGACCAAAGAACCAAAAACTAAGGACTGGGAGCGACCCACTTATACTTAACTGAGGTATCAGTCACGCCACCAGAAGACCCGTCTATCGTCTCGCCGTACAAAGCATCACAAATAGGTCCAAGACAGGGCGACAGTCAGGGCAGCAGTCCTTCGTAGCCGTCAGGAAAGCGGGAAGCCTCGCAGAAAAGACCTTCAGTCCACGTTCGACATGCCGGGGTCGATGAAGTGGTGGCCGTCCTCCAGAATTTCCTCACGGAGCTCCTCACGATCTTCAGGCTTGGCCCGGTACCACTGAAGTCGCCCCACGTTGGGCGCCAACTGAAGAACCGGGTTTTAGAACCCAGCGGCGCCAGGGGCACGCCCAAAGTCTTCGGGTTCACCTGTCTTAAAATACAGAGACACGGGATACTTCTGAGTGGCGTCAAAGATCAAATTTATTGGCTGCAGCCAGTAACAGAAGTCCTAGAAATCATCACGGTATGAGTTCTCAGGAGACTGCTCAATTTTACAAAGCAAGTCATCCCTTTTTATGCCCAAAATCACATTCCAGACAAATACCTAACATTTACAAACTGTCCAATCACATGTATCCACACCAGAGGTATCGCATGACGGTAAAACCCACTTTTCAGTTGCCCAGCCCATGATCAATCATCGGTCAAACCCAACATTCTTCTTTAGACAGGTCGAACGAACCCATAATAAAAAAGGCCACAACCCAATCATAAATAGATCATAAAGAAAGGAGCAGAAACAGGTGAGAGTAGGATAAGGCATATTTGTGTGCAGTAAAACTTTATGATGTCCTGTGCTCTGATCCTTAATCTTGATCAGCTAAAGGGCAGGAACTGGTTTAACAAGGTCAGCTTCAGGCAACAGGGTCAGTTCACTCAGGTCAAACAGGAGTCAGCACGAACTCGAGCTAAGGTGTACATGTCCTTAAAAGACTAGTTCAACCGCAGTCATCGGCCTATGTGAGGGCAACCACAAAATGGCTGCCATACACAAAATGGAACCCAAGGGTTCAGAACGAAATCCCTAAATACGTAGTGAATCCATCGGTCTAACATGACGAAAACACTCATACTTGCCGCACTAACTAGTTACGGTTCGCTAATATCAAATTCGTAACGAAACCATGACCTTTATGAAACGGGTTCAGAATTCACGGAACCTCAGTTCGTAAGGCGACGATCAGGTACAAGCAATGGAGACTTCTTTGCTGACACAGCATACAATATATGTTCCAAAGATTGCTTATTGGTAAAGCTGTGCTCGAGTAGCTGGAACAGACAATTCTTTCCTGAAAAAGGGGTATACTAGGAGCATTTGAGACTTGCGGCTCAGGAAGTCCCAGGGCAACCAGGGGTTATTGGCCTCCCATTGTTTCTTTTAGGGCCTTTTATCTGTGGTGTCATGGAGTTTCTTTACAATTAGAACCAAAACTAAGACTAGAGTATGACTTAAGCACTTGACCCTCAAGGTAACGAGACAGAGCAGTCCAAGGCATACTCAGGGAGTTGGTGTGGACCAGGGGTCTACAACCTTTTCTGTAGTGAGAGCTAATTCTGCTCAAGGAAAGTCCTGCCGAGCTACTATCATATTTTATCACTGTAAAATGCTGATGATATGTATTAACACTATACTATGACCACCTTAAGAACGATTTCTCAGTAGTCACCACCCAAACATTCTAGATGAATTTATCAGCAGAATGCTAGGAAAACGTTTATCAATATTGAATGCTTGTAATCAAGTAAAATTCAAATCATCACATGCTGTGTGCCACAAAGGGTACTACTACAGCAGTAAGTCTCCCCAACTCAAATTGAATTATCATGCAGCTAACAACTTTAAAAGTGTTTTAGATTTGTAATATTTTGTCTTCATTAGCATATTAGTTTTTAAAAATACACATTTTTCTATCAAAACCACTTTCCACTTTCCAGCAATCAAACTCAATTTTCCAAAAGAAAAACCTTTTCAGAAACAGCATAATTTTTTTTCTTCAAAAATCAAATCAGTTTTTATTGTTAGAAAATACACAGTCCCTAAACATCAGCTTTTCGTTTTCATTGAGTACCGCCATGTAAAAATGCCAGGGATGGACAAATTCTGCTTCAAATACCCAGGAATTGGAATCATAGGCCATGCTTGCTCACCATAACACTATTAATGCATCTGTTATGCTAATAATGTCCACCATTAAACCAAGGCTAACACTGTGCCACAGCTGGATGCTCAACATATATCAGTTATGGGCATTATTATGGGAGAAGCGGTTGCCACTCTGTCAGGAATGGCTAAAAGCAAGCCAGTCATGCTCTTAATATCTCCTTTTGTGCACTTAGGATTGAGTCGGAGCCCCACCTTCTATTTGATTGTCCTGCCTATAAAGCTCCCCGATCTAGGTGGCTGAAACCCCTGTGCAAGGAGCTGGGTACCAGAAATTACATTGTGGCTTTGCGAATCTTGAAGTCCGATACGCGGCCCTTGTTTGTATGTGGCATGGCAACGTTTTTAGGTTGGGCATGGGTGATCAGGTCAAAAAGGCTCAATGAAATTGTTTAATTTTGGTCATTATGTTAGACCGTCTTAGGTAATTTATTGTTGCCATTCGATTTGCATCAAGTTATGACTGTATTTATATGTTTGGCTTTTTATCTCTTTTATCCTGTCGTATGTATTGCTTTTAAAGATATGCTTTTATCGAAATAAAGCCTATTTGACTGACTGACTGAATATGTCAGTAATGGCAGCAAGTATGTCTTGTATGCCCAAAATAGTCAAGGATGTAATATTATGGCAACAGCACAATTATACCATGAACGGGCACAATTGCATCACAGATAATACTCTTATGATGGGGACCAGAATACATATTTGGCAGCCCTTGACACTATGAGTAGCTTTAAGGAACTAACACTGTTTATTAGGGAAGGACACAATGTCACACACCCACACAAAAATTAATATGATGCTTCTAATTTTCTCTGCCCTGGATGCATCCTCCCTTCCTTCACCTCTTTGGTTGATCATGCTCCCAACTAACACATTTTCACTCTAGTTCATGCAGTCACACACTTTGGTTGGTCAGCCCTGGTTACTGCTGCTACTATCCTTTGTAGTCACACACGGTGCGACTTATAGAGCCGGACATATAACAAGGCCAATCGACCTCTTAGGTAGATTTAAAGTGGATAAAGAGGGTTCATGTGACAGAACCATAGGGCGACACCATAGCCTACACATGCTTCAAACGGATCCCCCCGAATCCAGGAAGCCCTTCACCCACGCACTCATCACCAGCAGGCTGGACTACCGGAATGCCCTCTATGCCGGAATCAACCAATCTCTGCTCCACAAACTCCAGACCGTCCAGAACGCAGCAGCCACACTCGTCCTCAGCATCCCACGACAAGACCACATCACCCAGCACCTACGAGACCTCCACTGCCACCCCTTTGAAAAAAAGAGTGACCTTCAAGCTGCTCACACACACCTACAAAGCCCTCCACAACACCAGACCCCAATACCTGAACAAAAGAATCTTCTTCTACGCCTCCAAGAGAAACCTCCGCTCTGCTGACCAGGTCTTGGCCGAAATAACCCGCATCCACAGAGCCAGAACAGGAGGCAGATCCTTCTCCTACATCACAGCCAATGCCTGGAACTCCCCCTCAGCGTCAGACGAAGCCCCACACTGAAAGCATTCATTAAGAGCCTCAAGACCTGGCTTCTCGAATGACCAGAGCTGTCTAAATGCCCCCCCCGCCCATCGCTTTGGGACCTTCAAGGGTGAGTAGTGCACTCTATAAATCCCTGATTGATTGATTGATAGGCCAACAGAGTGTGTGTTTGAGTGTTATTAAGAGGTCCTGCCATTGTTTTGGCTTTCTGTAACTCTTACGCGTAATGAAACGAGCAGTGCTGCCTTCTTTAATATACACAGAATCCCTGAGATCAGATTGGTTTGGCTTCACCTCTGAGAGCTACTTTGAGGGTGCTGGTGAGCTACCAGTAGCTCCGAGCTACTGGTTGGGGACGCCTGGTGTGGACTAAAGTCTTAGACCTCACTTTCGCACTCAATAATAATATTGCAACAGTGACCAGCCAGTGCTTTTATTTGAAAGGAAACAGTAGGACAAAACGGAGATCCTTATCTCCTGTCTTGCACTAGAGAACTGAAGCAGCGTCTTTAAATGGATTCAACAATGTAAAAACATTTCAGGTTGTATTTTCACATGGTTTACATAGCACACTAGGGCCTGTCAACTGCATCCGACACTGGAGTTCCACACTGGTCTATAACTACAGTCTTTGACATAGGGTTTGCGCATGTTTTTTTCCATTTCAACCGCAGAACCCCTTCCTATGAAGTGTCAAAAAGGAGTTTTGCCTCTTTGGCTACTTTCCAATGTTGACAGCGAGCAACACAAGCTTCGCAGTCTCAGGGATGGTCCCTGCTTTAATCTGGTTTACATATGTCCATGGTTTAGAAGCAGAGCAGACCACCTGGCTGAAAGGGGCAACCAAGGATAAGGGAAGTATGACTTCCTTAGGGTGAGCTGTTGAGTGAGCGCAGTTACACACCACACCAACATCCCCCTGTGCCTGACCAAGCTTCCTGTGCCCTGTTTGATCGTCTCAGATGTGCACCGGTCCAGCAATCCCACACCTAAAAGGTGCAGAAGAGCCCACCTACACACCCGGAGCTTCATGGCTCCAAGGTCTGCTGAGGCAGGAGTCCGATGAGGGACAACGGATGGTTTTCAGTGTCCACTCACTAGGGTGTCGTGAGAGAAGTGTGTAAGCACTAGACACAGAGAAGAAATCTCCCTGAAGAAGTCATAGTGGAAATCAGCGGTTTTTTTTTTAGGAAGCCCTCACTCACCACCCTGGGTGGTGACATGCTTCATCATCGGGCCCACCAGGAGAAGCTGAATGCCTCCCTGGTGTGCTACAACGCCAGATTACTGCGGAGCAGGTTCTTTGTGGCAAAAGTGTCAAAAAGAAATGTGAATTAAAAATGTCAGAAACTGTACCATACGGAATTTTTTTTTATTCAATGATCAGTTTGACATAAGTAAAATATGTGTGGGAAACGTACCAGTTAATGACTCGGTTGTTTCCATTAAAGTGGGGTCAACATGTTTCTGCCCGTCTATGTGTCATTTACTGGGCTTTCATCAGGACCGTCAGGTGGTGTACCTCGGCGGTATGGGCGCGCTAAGGCCCACCCTTACCAGAGGACGTGAAAGTTAAAAACAAGTGTGTAAAATAAAGTGCAAAAACCAAACAAAAGTGATGGGAAACCTTCAATTTGAGGTCCCTGTACTGTCTGAAAGAAAAGGACATACATACACAAAAGACAAACAACACACAGTTAGTGCGATCCATCTCAAGGGTTTTTTGCAGGGTAAAAACTCTGTGTGGACGTGCTTGAGACTACTGAGAAGGTGATCATGGTGCCATAAATGCTAATTTAGTGCAAGAAAACGCCGCCCTATAGGTGGGAACAGCGTAGAAACATGCACTATGTCACGTAGAAATGGCCGTTAGACAGATCGGCCGGTAACACAATACTCGTGGTTAGGCGATCAAACTACCCCGAAAATGGGGCAAAAGGTGATGTAAAGTATGGCGTCAAAAAAGAAATAATTGAGAAATACTGGACAGGGTTCTCACTTGTAATGCACAAGATCCACACCCCATGGGCCTCTGGAGGGGGGGGAAAGCGACAATGGCACACCCTGTGGAGGGATAACAAGAAAGGCGAAAAACGGAGTTGAAACAAAGGAAAGAGGGTGCACAGATTACTTATCTGATTGGAAGTAAGGGTGGTCTGGAGATCTTACGCCCGCAACGCCTGCCACCCGTTTTGCACCTAGCGTCTCCTGCTACCGGACCCCGTGGATATGGGGCAATGTTGGAAAAAAGCTAAAGTATGGTGCTGACAGGGGCGGCGACTGCTGGCCCAGGCGGAATAGCCAATCCCTGGAAGGACTGCAAGTGAGGCTTGGGAGAGGCAGCCAATCAGGTTACAGCATCACTGTGAGGCTTGGATAGTGAGCATGTGAGTCATAGGGACCTATCAGAGAGTCCAGCCAAAAAGAGGCTTGGACCTCAGGATGGAAATGAACTTCATTACCTAATAGCCAATCCCTGGAAGGACTGAAAGTGAGGCTTGGGAGAGGCAGCCAATCAGGTTACAGCATCACTGTGAGGTTTGGATAGTGAGCATGTGAGTCATAGGGACCTATCAGAGAGTCCGGCCAAGAAGAGGCTTGGAACTCAGGATGGAAATTAACTTCATTAACTTTATTTAATCGAAAAAAACGACATTGGTTTTTTGTGATCAGTTTTATGGATCGGGAGAGCGATATAATTAGATGCTTTATTGACTGGTAAAGGTGGAATTACACAGCGCCATACTACAGGAGCAAAAAGTGGAACTGGCAAAAAAGTAATTCAAATATTAAAAACGAAATGTTCAGTCTTGAGTAAGGATGCCCCAATAATAGGCAAAGGTAAGCAAGGTTACTGATTAGCGAATTGCAGGGCAAAGCGTTCAGTGTTTTGCAAATTTCCCTCTGTAACAAAGAAGGGCAAGCGAGGTGGTTGTGTAGCCCATCACAATTGTTACCGCTTCAGTACTGAGCTCCAGGGAATTTGATCGTTAAGGCCATCGCGATGGGTACCCAATCTATAGACCCAGCGTTGTTCCTTTTCAAAAAGGAGGCTGGCAGTGTTTTTTTCGGTTGTGATTTGTTCTATGATGGTCCAATGTAAATCATTTGGAGTGTGATTATTTTGGAGAAAATGCTCTCTCATCCTTGTTGTGATCTTGCGACATCTGATGTTGCTGCGATGCTCGCAGATTTGTTGTTTTACCTTGCGAGTGGTCATGCCCACATATCTTTTTAGACAGGCGCACGTGATCAAGTAAACAACGTTGGTGGAATTACAGTTAGTGTGTGTCCTTTGTGTCCAGGTCTTGCCTGGTTCTAAGGAGAGTTCTTTAGTGTGTGTGGTCAAGTGACACACACTGCAGTTGGAACAGGGATAGTGCCCGACATAGGTGGTAGACCCCACACGGCTACACAACCACCTCGCTTGCCCTTCTTTGTTACAGAGGTAATTTTACAAAACACTGAACGCTTTGCCCTGCAATTCGCTAATCAGTAACCTTGCTTACCTTTGCCTATTATTGGGGCATCCTTACTCAAGACTGAACATTTCGTTTTTAATATTTGAATTACTTTTTTGCCAGTTCCACTTTTTGCTCCTGTAGTATGGCGCTGTGTAATTCCACCTTTACCAGTCAATAAAGCATCTAATTATATCGCTCTCCCGATCCATAAAACTGATCACAAAAAAACAATGTCGTTTTTTTCGATTAAATAAAGTTAATGAAGTTCATTTCCATCCTGAGTTCCAAGCCTCTTCTTGGCCGGACTCTCTGATAGGTCCCTATGACTCACATGCTCACTATCCAAACCTCACAGTGATGCTGTAACCTGATTGGCTGCCTCTCCCAAGCCTCACTTTCAGTCCTTCCAGGGATTGGCTATTAGGTAATGAAGTTCATTTCCATCCTGAGTTCCAAGCCTCTTCTTGGCTGGACTCTCCGATAGGTCCCTATGACTCACATGCTCACTATCCAAGCCTCACAGTGATGCTGTAACCTGATTGGCTGCCTCTCCCAAGCCTCACTTGCAGTCTTTCCAGGGATTGGCTATTCCACCTGGGCCAGCAGTCGCTGCCCCTGTCGGCACCACACTTTAGCTTTTTTCCACCATTGCCCCATATCCACGGGGTCCGGTAGCAGGAGACGCTAGGTGCAAAATGGGTGGCAGGCGTTGCGGGCGTAAGATCTCCAGACCACCCTTACTTCCAATCAGATAAGTAATCTGTGCACCCTCTTTCCTTTGTTTCAACTCCGTTTTTCACCTTTCTTGTTATCCCTCCACAGGGTGTGCCATTGTCGCTTCCCCCCCCCCCTCCCGAGACCCATGGGGTGTGGATCTTGTGCATTACAAGTGAGAACCCTGTCCAGTATTTTTCAATTATTTCTTTTTTGACGCCATACTTTACATCACCTTTTGCCCCATTTTCGGGGTAGTTTGATCGCCTAACCACGAGTATTGTGTTACCGGCCGATCTGTCTAACGGACATTTCTACGTGACATAGTGCATGTTTCTACGCTGTTCCCACCTATAGGACGGCGTTTTCTTGCACTAAAATAGCGTTTATGGCACCATGATCACCTTCTCAGTAGTCTCAAGCACGTCCACACAGAGTTTTTACGCTGCAAAAAACCCTTGAGATGGATCGCACTAACTGTGTGTTGTTTGTCTTTTGTGTATGTATGTCCTTTTCTTTCAGACAGTACAGGGACCTCAAATTGAAGGTTTCCCATCACTTTTGTTTGGTTTTTGCACTTTATTTTACACACTTGTTTTTAACTTTCACGTCCTCTGGTAAGGGTGGGCCTTAGCGCGCCCATACCGCCGAGGTACACCACCTGACGGTCCTGATGAAAGCCCAGTAAATGACACATAGACGGGCAGAAACATGTTGACCCCACTTTAAGTGGAAACAACCGAGTCATTAACTGGTAAGTTTCCCACACATATTTTACTTATGTCAAACTGACCATTGAATAAAAAAAAATTCCGTATGGTACAGTTTCTGACATTTTTAATTCACATTTCTTTTTGACACTTTTGCCACAAAGAACCTGCTCCGCAGTAATCTGGCGTTGTAGCACACCAGGGAGGCATTCGGCTTCTCCTGGTGGGCCCGATGATGAAGCATGTCACCACCCAGGGTGGTGAGTGAGGGCTTCCTAAAAAAGAAAGCGCTGATTTCCACTGTGACTTCTTCAGGGAGATTTCTTCTCTGTGTCTAGTGCTTACACACTTCTCTCACGACACTCTTTTGTTGTTTTACAAGATTTAACAGGGGGACCAAGAGTGTCCTTTTCCCTCTCTCTCCATTTGTTATTACTCACTCACTAGGGTGACCACTTGGCAGAGGCAAAACCTTGGAAGTGACTGTAAAGAAATTAGGACAAGGGTCCAAATTCGGGACAGTTTTTCAGATATATCTGAGGTGTTCACACAGTTCTAAAACAGGTGCCCTACACAAGTACCAGTCAAAGTAGGTTTATATTTTTAGTACTAACCGAACATTCCCATGTAACTGGAAATATTTGAAGATTAATACAACTAGCAAACACACACACACACACATACAAAAGCAAACGTTGATAGCCAGTGTGAGGCACAGTTCACACTTGTACCCTGTACCATTAGTGAAGGTGCTAGAAGCAGCGCTCAGATGCTGAATGTGCACTCACTGAGTTCATAGGCAGAAGCACTACCTGTGTAGATTTTCTTTTTGGCAGCATACTTTTTATTAGAGCTGATTTCAAATTAACCTGAATCTGAAGTTCCACATTAAGAAGTTCAATATTGCACCTATTTCATGCGTCACTCCAGGTGAATTTAATTTGGCAAAAATCGTTTTGTTTGCTACATAGCTGCCAGGCATGGAAGAGCATAAATTACAGCAGATTTTTTTTTAACATAGGGAACTTCATCAGGCATCTTTGAACAAAACAGTCTGCATTTTCCATGTGTAGGAAAGGTTATTTCCTGTGACAGCCCGCAAGGCAGGAGCAATTAAACTGTATTTGTTGACTGGGTACTAGAGTTCCAGCTTACTGGTAAGGTTAAGCGCATAAACAGCTCTGTAAAGTTGGTAAAAGATTGAGGGAAGTCAGAACAAAGTATGTAAAGGCAGGGCCAGTGCTACACTAAGGTCAATGTTGGCAGCTGCCTTGCATCACAACGACAAATGGTCACTGCATTTCAACATATGTCCTTGGCACTAGGCTGTAGGTAGGAATACTGGAATAATGAGGTAATGGATGACCAAATGTTGTGGTACCACTGGCTAAATTATGTGGCTAGAAAAGACAAATTGTGCGGTGTAATAAAGCATATTCTGCAGCAATATTCAATATTTTGTCATTTTAACACATATTAATACGGTCTGTGAAAAGGTCTCCCCTCATTAGTACCAGTGTAACACCTGGATAGAGCAATCAGCAATTAAACAGTTACATGTCAAGCCTACAAAGGATTTGCTATTGCAAACTGTAATTGTAAATTGTATTTATATAGCGCTTACTACCTCTGAAGAGGCATTGAAGCGCCTTCCAAGCAGCATGCTACACTGGAACCCAGGACTGTTCAGGAACTAAATGCATACACGAGAGACTGTAACTTTTGATCCTTTTGAGATAGACATGTTTGTTTGCTAAAATCAGGTGCCCATGCAGCAGACAGAAGGATATGTAGTATGTGTGGTAAATTTGTGATTATGCAGATTATGCCATCGCTGCATTAGCGCCAAATGTTTTTGGCTCTGGATTTACGGAGTGCACAAACACTAAAGATGCTTTTTTCATCAGCTAATCCTTCTACCTAGACTATGGACAAGTTCAATCTCACTGCTAAGGAAGCCAGGGAAGGGAGTCAATGCAACACAGAAGCTCACCTACAAAATCAAGAAAAAGAGACACAAATGTAAAGATCATCAAAACACATCAAATTATCAGGCAAGGGAGACCGAGAGAGAAAAGTTGTTTTGTTGTTTGTGGCCTGGTATATACTAAAATAAGTTCCACACTGGCAATTAATATTTGCTTATCAATCTTTTTCTTTTTACCTAATCCTATTATTCTCCCAATAATAAAAACTATTTTAAACATACTGAAAATGATTATCCACGACATTCTTTGTAATGGAACAGACCTTTAGGCAAACACATGACCATGGAGACAGAGCTACAGGAGCTCATGCCCTTCGGCTAGAAAGCCTTTCACTGTAACCATTGGGCCACACTCAGTATTCTACTTTTGCAGATGTAAACATTCAATACAAAGTTAATGTAAGCGATAGATGTAGTTTTGGTCTTTGGAACCAGGAATATATTCAAAACAAATACTTCGGAAAAGAGTGGCAATTATTTATTAATCAATAAACATTAGTTTTTGCATGATTCTCTGTGTTGTCCCCTTTACAAATTCAATTTAAGACACATTGCTGCAATCTGAAAAAGAATCTCAGGATTCAAGTCCTTGATCTCCAGACTAAGTCTTAGGCCCTAACTACTAGGCCACAACAAGCATTTGACTTTTGCAGATGAAAGCATTCCTTACCAAAACCAATTCAGGAGAAGTAGTTATGAGCCCGATGTACAAAGCATTTTTCCGGTCACAAACGGCCCAATTTGCAGAATTGTACGTAAACAACAGGGATAAACCCAAATAACCCTCTAATACCTGCTGGGTAAGGGACGTACTGTATACAAACAAAATTGGTATCAAAGGAAACAATACAAGATACTTTAAATGAGTAGAGTACATTTAATTACTCTCTCACTCATGACCCTTGTTCATCATGAAAATATCACAATGTTACATACACAAAAGGCACTAGCGCCTATCAGCAGTGGAATAGAAAACACAATAATTTGTACATTACAAAAACTACTACACAATATAACACATAACAATAACCCTACACAAATTGAAGTTCAATTTGTGTAGGGTTATTGTTATGTGTTACTCATTTAAAGTATCTGTTATTGTTTCCTTTGATACCAACTTTGTTTGTATAACAATTTGCAGAATTGGGCCATTTGCAACCGGGTTTCTAATGTACAAAATGTGAATTGGTAATTTGTTACCAAATTGCACTTTGCATTTGTGAGGCCATATGTACAACACATTTTTGCAAGCAGTCAGAAATGGCCTCGTTCCATTTCCGGCCGCAAAAATACTTTTTCATTTGTACAAATGCCAAATTATGATTCAGTAACTTTTTACCTAATTGCGATTTGGTTCAGCGATTCGATATTTGGAAGGGGCGTGTTTAGGGCGTTCCTTCCAAATACCGAACTGCAGTGCTATGTATGAATGTTTTGCGATCGCATTTCTGGCGGCAAACATTCATTTTTTTACAAACTACTAAAAGGTATTGGTAACCATTTACAAATGGGAAGGGATCTCCAGGAGATCCTGATCCTTTTTGAAATGTAAAAAAATATATATTTTTTTTAAAGCAGGCAGGGCCACATGGAACACTGCCAACTCTTAAGAAAATGAAACTTTAAGGTTAAATCTTTTCTTTTTAAATGCATCCAATTTTTGCGGCATTTTAAAAAAAAGATTTGCTTTGGTAAAAAGCAAACACAGAAATGGTAGTCAGCTGACCCCAGCAGGTCACCATCCCTGTGATGGCTATCATTCCTAATAGGTCACAAATTGCATTAATATTCATGAGGTAGTTCTATTTGCGACCCATTAGGGATCATGATTGAAAACGTTTAAGTTTTCTTACATCACTTATTGTGATTTCCTAATCGCTATTCGGTAAGAACTGCAATTATAAAGCGCAATTTCTAAATTTTGTACATCTAACCCGTGATTCAGTATTTGGAAGCGGCTTGCTTTGGGCCTTCTTTCCAAATACCGAATTGGTATGGTATGCATTACTGTTGTGCGACCGAATTCCGGTCACAAAACAGCAATACTTTACCACCATGTTAAAAGTGGTGATAACTCGCTCACAAATGAGACAGGGTCCCCATGAAACCCCTTTAAGAATGCAGACAAAATATTTTTTAAGTGGAATGACTAACTACTCTTAAAGAAAATTCAACTTCAAAGTTTAATTTTTATCTTTATAAAAACACATCCTGAAAAAATGCTTTATTAAAAAGCAACGTCGGGTATATTGGTCTGCAGGCCATGATGGCTGCAATTCGTAATGGGTCGCAAATTGCGACCTACCTCATTAATATTCATGAGGTAGGCCGATTTGCGACCAACTAGGAATCGCTATAGGGGAATAAAGCATTTCATACATTCGAATACCGATTTCCTAATTGCGATTCGGAGTTAATCTGAATAAGGAAATCGGTATTCCTAATGTTAATACATCTGGCCCTATGTTCTTGGGGCCTGGCATATATTAAATACAAATATTTCCGGACACTGTGCCAGTTCAAATATTTATCAATAAAAATAGTTGTCGCCTAATCCTACTATTCTGCCATTAACAATCACAATTTTAGACACATCTAGTTTGAAAATAATTATCCATTTATCAAACGAACCTGGACAACAATTTTTATAACGAAGCAGACACATGATCATGGAGACAGCAGGATTGAACCTCCAAACCTTCAGACTAAGAGTTTTAGACTGTAATCCTTAGGCCGCATCATCATTAAATTTAGGAAAGGGTGGTTTGAATGAAGCCACCTCCTTGGTTATCAGTCCGCCACATTTAAAAAATGGATATTCGTTACAGTATTAGTTACAGACAACGGATATTTGTCCAAAATAATGAATGGTCGTAAGTAACGAATGGGTGGTCATGCTATCCCTCACAGGTATCCTGGAGCCCATGACGGTAAGACTATAAAAAATTAAACTTTAAAACTGTTAATTGAGCTTCCAATTAGCCTTCAAAGGTACAATACAGTGAAACCACCACTCGTATTTGACTTTTTCCTACAACAACAGGGTCCACCAAAGTGGGAGGTGCAGGTAGGGATAAAAACAAGCATTTACAATGCAACGGTTTCGCCTTTGGAAAAGTTTGAGCTATTGGCATTGTAAATGACAAAATTTGTATTTATGTGTTGGTTTTGAAAACAGATAAATAAATGGCATTGTCATTTACATTGCCAATAGCTCTAACTTTTCCAAAGGCGAAACCGTTACATTGTAAATCTCTGACCCTTTCCCCCCTCCTAACAGAGAATGAGCCGCTCTATGATATTCTATTCATGGACGATGTCTGGAGTCTGAGATTGGGCTAGGGAGGAGGAGGGAGTATTGGGGTGTCGCTAGCAGTGAAAAGCTTAAAGGCTGCCGTTTGAGTCCTTTGTGTCCCTGTGGGGGAGGGAGGGGTTATTCTGTGCAGCTTTATGCTAATAGAGGTGGAGGGGGTCAGTCTGAACGCGTGGCTCGTGGCTTCTTCTGTACACACTTTCCAACTTTACTTAATACGTAAGAGCCCCCTCCCAGCCCACCACCCTTCTAAGAGGCTGATGACGTGGGGGATGGGGCAGCGTGAGGGGAGGATGCAGTGCACTGATTATAAGACTGTCCAACGTCTCGTCCCTTCTGGGTGCTGCAGGGAATTGTTCATCTTTAAGGCTCAATTCACAATGTTCCAAGCGTCAATGGAAAATTTAAATTATATGGAATGTTCCTATCAGGAGAGATAATACACTGTCACAGTGAAAACACGGAGAGCGGGAGGGGGGGAGGGGGGACGGGCACACGGAGAGCGGGAGGGGGGACGGCGGGAGGGGGGACACGGAGGAAGGCAGGACTACACGGAGAACGGGAGGGGGGAGAGCGGGAGGGGGACGGCGGGAGGAGGTACACGGAGGAAGGCAGGACAGCAGCAAGCACTCACCAGAGGTCGGGGCAAATAATAAAATGAAAGGCGGCCCAAAAAAAAAAACCACACAACACGCCCCCAGCCGCATGACGTGTCCAAAGGGGCTGGATGAGAAAAACATCCAAGGAACGCCCACGAGTCGCCTCGAAGGATGACGGACGCCTCTGTTTGCCAATGGCTAGCGTCCATTTATGGAGCTAGCCAATGGCAAACAGAGGCGGTGCCGAACATCCATACTGTTGACAAAAGTTTTCGATCTGGGAGAAGCACTTCGTGCCCTCGCCAGGTCGAAACCTAAAAAGCATTGGTAAAGCCAATAGATTGTGCCTATGTGGGAGCTATTGGCTTTGGCATTGTGTTTAAACCATTATGTACCCCAGCGTGGCTGCTGTTCAGCATGTCTAAAAGTTAGTGGCATTGAGTGGGGTGGGGTAGAGTGAAGTGGGGTACCTTGGTGTGAAGCCGGGGTAGAATGGAGTGGGGTGAAGTGGGGCAGATAGGAGTGGGGGAGTTAGGTGGAATAGCATGGTAGATTGGAGTGGGGTAAATTGAATTTGAGTAGATTGGAGTTAATTAGAGTGGGGTAGATTGGAGTAGAGTAGACGGGCTCTAAGTTACACAAAGGTCAAGTGGCTGCCTTCCAGCAGAGAAGTGAGAGGCAATCAGCGCCTTTAAAGAGGATACGGTCTCTTCAACAGTCCTTGTTCTGAAGGAAGCCCTTAAAGGGATGCCCAGAGGCAAGATGATTGGAGTTAGAGGCTACAAGATCCCCAGAGTTTGCCAAACAAGAACCTGAGTAAAGGGCAGAAAAGTGCTTGCCAAGCAGCCCCATAGGATGGACTGAGCCATAGGAGAATGGCCGCATGAAAAGGGTGACCTCTCTGGACCGACTGATCTGCGGAGAAGCGGGGGATTACCAGACAGTTTGTGCCTCTAAAATATCCGAAGATCTGGGGATGGGCCACCAATATGCAACCAAGACATCGGTATCCTCATCTCCTCACAAGTCAGCAGCATTTTCTCATTAGCTTGTAAAAAGTGGGCGGGTTTCTACTGTGGATGGGGTGTACTGGGGTTGTTTTCCACTGGAGCCTCACGTGGGATTCCTGCTGCCCGACAATGTACAGCTCCCACGCAGACGAACATCACAGTTATTATTCCTGCTAGCCATTCTGCAACAAGGAGCACTGTGAAAAGGCATGCACCGTCCACATCCACACTGGCATGGCATCCAGTAAGGATTACCGGCTTAGCACACAAATCCTGGTAATAAATGTGCCACTCATGCAAAACACAAAAAAACGCTTAAAAAGCTACCACAAGGCAGAGAAGAAACACAGTGACATTTCATGCAAGACATGGGCGGTGCAAGCTACAGGTAAAAGAAAAAAACCAACAAGCATTGGCAAAACCGACAAATTGAGATTTAATATTCCTCGGCATGTAAACACAGGTGCTCACACATATCGTTTTCATGTGTTGCATGCAGAATTGCTGTCTACCATATTAAAGCTTGTTCTATTGCCTTTGCGAATGCTACTAAAAAAAAAGTCAATTGCTTTCTCTACAGAATGCATATACGAGATAAAGAACTAACCCCTAGATTCATCATTGTCCAGTTTTGCGAGTCCTTAATAGCGATTATTAAGGAATCGCTATAAAGGAATGACTCCCCATTCATTCCTATGGGCCCAAAGGCCCATAGGAATGAGTCATTCCTTATTTGCGATTAGCAATTTGCTATTCGCAAATAAGGATGCAATTTCAAGGGTGTCAGGGGTGTCCAAAGGACACCCTGTAGCACCCCTGAAATGTAAATGTAGCCAGATGTTGCGCACACACATGTCCAAAGGACATGTGTGTGTGTAACATACCACTTAGAAAAATGCACTAAAGTGCATTTTCTGAGTTTTCGCTATTTACCACGGTCTGACTTCGTGGTAAATAGCGGCCAGAAATAGAGAATTCGTAAATAGAAAATGGTTAATGAATTGCATTTAAGGAATCTCAAATAGAGATTCCTTAAATGCAATTCCTCGCAAATATGCGATTTCGCAATTAGCGATTTTTGCATTTGGGATGATGAATCCCAAATGCAAATATTGCACTCGCAAAGGGCCAGATTCTCAGAATCTGGCCCTTTGCGAGCCAATTTAACAATGATGAATCTAGCTGTTAATGTGACAAACAGTATGGTGATGGACTGTCTGTTTCAAAAGTAAGATAGTACTCTCTTGCATTCCACTGGCACGCTGAATGAATCACAAAACAGCCAATCCTCTTCTGGGTGGAGCTAAACACACACACACACACACATATATATATATATATATATATATTACAACAAGGGTACTCGGGTTTGAGGCCGCTCACCACTCACAGGTTGTTTACAAAACATTTGTTTGGACATTGCAGTTTTTCATCCCGTTTTTAAAATCCTATGACCGTACGCGTTTCGAGGCAGTTGTTCCTCTCATCAGAGGTCAGTGTAGGTAAACCATCTTTGCCTCCTTTTCAACCTTATTGCTTGCATTTCACATGCTTTAAATAGCGTCCATTTGCCGTGATGCATTTTGGGTGATGTAGTCTTTAAGGCTTACTTTTTACCCTACAGTGGGTTGTGGTTCCTGCACTTTATATTAGGACACTTTGAAAGTCTTCCATTAGGCTCCCAGATGGAAACCTGCAGTGTTAATCTCGCCTGTTCGTGCCACATCAAAGAGGCACATTTCCTCTCTGGCGGTCCCGTCGGTGTTTCTCAGGCAGTGCGATCCCTCCACGGCGGGGGGCCGTCGTGATTAACATTACAACAAGGGTACTCGGGTTTGAGGCCGCTCACCAGTCACAGGTTGTTTACAAAACATTTGTTTGGACATTGCAGTTTTTCATCCCGTTTTTAAAGACCTATGACCTTAAGCGTTTCGAGGCAGTTGTTCCTCTCATCAGAGGTCAGTGCAGGTAAACCATCTTTGCCGCCTTTTCAACCTTATTGCTTGCATTTCACATGCTTTAAATAGCGTCCATTTGCCGTGATGCATTTTGGGTGATGTAGTCTTTAAGGCTTACTTTTTACCCTCCAGTGGGTTGTGGTTCCTGCACTTTATATTAGGACACTTTGAAAGTCTTCCATTAGGCTCCCGGATGGAAACCTGCAGTGTTAATCTCGCCTGTTCGTGCCACATCAAAGAGGCACATTTCCTCTCTGGCGGTCCCGTCTGTGTTTCTCAGGCAGTGAAAAAAAAGGCAGCCTAAGAGACGGAATAATTGGCAGACAACGTAATTTGCTCATAAAATTGAAATGAGACATGAAGCACCCTGTTAATGACAGATTATAAAAACTAGTTATATTGACATAGATGTGTACAACTGCTTCACCTCCTACAGACGTATCACCAGAAACAGGATCCTGCTCTTTATCCATTTCAATGACACCAAGGAGCGTTTATCTTGTACCACATTTGCCTTGCCAGCCCAACGCCCAGCATGCACCAACCTGTTTACAATGTCCATCAGCAGCCTGTTGTATTGAGGGACGTGTAGTCTTGCTTGTACCTTTTCAAAGATGAACTCCACATTCGCGAAGATAAAGTGTTGCTTATTAAAAAGGCAGTTTTGCTTCAAAGTCCCACACTTGGCAACTACATCCAGGGGGAATTTAATGTTGTAGGGGTTGTGAAATCATACCTCTGAGTGGGATGGTTTAGGTCTATCACGGTTGCCCCTGTGGTGCACAGTTACTGTAAATGTCCCTCTTGGGTCTGACCCGAACAAGGAGAAAATTATATTATGTGTAAGCTTGGCTGCCACAAACCTTACATGGTGTGCTTGTTTTATGTAAAATTAAATTAGCCTCTGTAGGTTCAATTGCCTGAATTTTTCCACCCCCCCCCCCCCTTTTGTACAACACAGAGAGTGACAGAAATGTGGAAGGGGCGAAGCAACAATGCAGTGGGGGAGGTGAGACACAGGGCACTGTAAGGACAAGCATTAGCATAGCCAATAGGTCCCGCTTTTGGGACCTTATACGTTTTTAGTTATGCAGCTCAATATCCTTGGTGCAACAACATCAACTGTTGCACGGCTAAACACTTATAAGGTCCCAAAGGCGAGACCTATTGGCTATGCCAATGCTTGTTTTTATAGCTCTGTGGGACAGGCTGCTGGATGGTCCTTACTATGCTAGATTGCCACCCAGTGTAGATGAGGGTCTGTGCCCACCCTCCAGTAAGTGGTGGTGGTAGAGTAACACTCTGGGGTGGGGGTAGTAAGGAAAGGTGCTGCAGGCCTCGGGTGGGTCCAGTCCACGTCAGTGTTTGTTAGTGTATTGCCGTGCTGGACTGGTGGTAAGGAAATGGACTCCAGGCATTTCGCGACCCACCAGTGGGTCCCTACCTACAGTTTGGGAAGCACTGCCCTGGAAGATGTCTTTACATCTAGTTAAACATCAGCATCCCTCTGGAGTGGGGGTTTTCTAACCTATTATGCAGAGCACCCCATTGAGTAATATAACCAGGCTGGGATCACAAAAAGACAAAATAAGAATCAACATTTTCCTGAATAGCTAAAATTGTAAAAATTCATGGTTAGGCAACACATTGTAATGGGGCTGGGGAACATTCTTTACAAGACGCGTACTTTTAAATCATTATACTCCATATATGAAGCGTGTAAAATTTTAAAAGTGAGCAAAACAAATCAAGGGTTGAGAACGTCGAGAAATTATGGGGAGAGGAAGGTGTGTAAAACTGATGCTCATGTTTATCTTTTATCACATATTATAATTTAACATTACAAGCGTACCAATGATATTGGCTTGTTGTTCTCCTAAATGTATCCTGTATGGACCAAAGGCCACTGGTTTTAAGGGACAATTATTTGGCATTTTTAACATTGTATACTTAGCTGCTGATTTTACTGCAGTACTTATCCTTCTGCAGGAAAACTGGGATTTACCGCGAAGTATGTCACAGTGGCTACATTAGGAACGCTCTTTGGGGTAAAGGGTGGGCACAGTCTGCCAAATAAGAAAGGGGATGCGTGATAGAAGAAACAGTTCACTCTCAAGGGCACAAACACCTCACCATTTTAAACATGTAAACACAATGACAGCACAATGTTTGCAGCCTGCCAGTGTGGGCTGCCTCGCATTCCTTTTGGTTACTTTTTGTCGTAATTGTTTGCACTGAAGAAAAAGAAAAGAAAAGGGCAACAAAGGGACACCGTAGGAACAGGTCAGGTTTACAAATAAAGCCTCAACACTCACCCTGCAAGTGACGCCCGTCACATAACCGCCCGGATCGCGGAGTGGGAGGTGGAGGCCTCTGCGCCCGGCTCACTGATGACGCACACGAGGAGTTAGCCATTAAGATAGAAGACGGACAAGGATTGCAGTCTTGGAATAGAAACAAGGCAGCTTCACGTTGATACAAAAATTGCTACTCAATAATCCATTAACCTGTTATTTTAAGAGTTGTTCTTCAAGTCTGTCTTTTTTTTTAAATGCATATTCAAATTGCTTTGAGATGTAATACATTGGTAGCATATTCAACCAGACAAAAAGAACTGTAGCTAACTTTCCTCTTTTAAGGACGCGTTTCATTGATCTCATGTGTGCTCTCTGATAGCATGGGAATGGGAACTACAACTTAATAACACGCCTAACAAGCCAGGGAGATGTGTGCGCACGCACAATAAAAGGGAAAAAAAAAGCACGTCAGTGGTGCGCACACGCGTAGCGGAAAATGTGAAAGCAGCTGCAGCGTCCAAGGGTGCCCACGACCATGACAAGAGAGGAAAGCCAGATGGCGCCTGTGCGCATAACCGTGCGCGTACCCGCACGCTTTAGGCCACAGAAAAAGCATGTGGTCAGATTTTTAAAGCCCACTAACTAAAAGTCTCGCCAGAGTAGCGCATGCGCTGGCTTAGACGAGACCTAAAAAAGTGCTTGGGCCATGCTCCATGAGAGGCACACACACACACTCACAAAGAGGAAGTGAAGCCTATACGCACACATCAAAGGGAAGCAAGGAAATGAGACCATGAAACTAACTAATGGTAAGGAATGGGTGGGCTCTGAGTCCCTTGTAAGAAAAAAAAAATGTCTTACAAGCGATAGTTTATGTGCTATCTCAGGCATGACCTAAAAAGGTGTACACCATGAATTCCAGGCTGTGAATAATAAATTCAAGAGAAAGTCCAGCCAAAGTTCACTTAAGGAGGAAATTACATGAAATGCCCAAAATATAATGCAAAATGACATGATATAATGGTCTAGCATTTAGCTTCTTTCCTTTCTTAGCGCACAATGCGTCCTAGGGTCCATTATGAATACGCGGACACATTTCGGGTTAAATTTGTTTTTAAGTAATGGGCAATATCCCACAGGACATAAGCAACAGCTGCTTGTGATCTGTTGGTTAACATTGTTCCTGGGCCCTTGCAATAGAAGTTTTACCTGAACAACATCTCAGTTACATGACGTGGCATAATCTTGGGCATTTCACGTAATAACCATAATGCTAAATGCCAGAAATTGCAAGAGATTACTCTGGTGTACAGGGAAACTTTCCCTGTGGCTATTCAAGAGACGAGGTTTATTTGTGGTTGGCTGCCATCCGCAGGGACATGATGAGTAAAACAAATATGATGGATTGGAATGTGGCCAACAAGAATTACCAATGGCTCTGATAACCTCTCACCACATTTCCTGCTGTGTAAGAAAGTATCATAAGTGCGAGGGATATGCCCAAACGTGGATCCTTAAGCTTGCTGTTCTATAAGACTCCAGTGGCACTTCACTGATGAGCCCAACAAGACTGAACCTATCTGGGTTACTTGTATTACCGAGGGGTGCATAGCGAAGCAGCTCAGAGTGCATCATCCCTTTTGGTGTGGGCCCAAGAATAAAGGGTAGGATTGCACTTTGTCTGCAAAAGCACAACTACCAAAAGCACAATTAAAAGTGGTATTGCATAAAGGCCAATTGCCTATATTAATTCAAGCATCCTACCCACTTTGGAGGTTTTCTCAAGGAAGAGAGGAGAGGCCGTCATTGAAAAAAAAGGAATGCAGAAGGTTGCTTCACTGAAAGCCTCGCTACAGTCTGCCTTACCACCAACCTGCCTACTGTCAACCACACGCTAAATGGAAGCAACCAAGCTAACCTTTTCGTACCTAGATTTATTTACTATGGCAAATGCTTCTTGTAAATAGCCCATTGCTCTTCAGACAGTAGATGTAAACACCCACAATCAAGGATACTCTTCTTCGGGGTTGCCGGCACAAGACTCAGTCTAAAACAGAGGTATTCATACTGGGTTTTGGACCCCCTGGGGGGGGGATTGATCCTAGGAGGGTTCCAGGCTCTGGCCAAGAGAAACAACATGCTGATAAAAGGTCTTTGTTTAAAGTGAAAAATCATGAAGGGCAGTAAGCCACTCTGTAATGGGCCATCACTCTTTTGCCATTTATATACTGGCTGGAAGTAGGTGTCAAGGAGGAAGGGATTCCAAATATTCTTCAGACCTCTTCCTTCCTCCCCCACCACACCCCCACCACTCTCCCTCATTTCTGATAATCACACTGAGGATACTTTCACACTTTAGTATGGCCTGGCCGACCAGCATTGTATGTTTGGCAATCATATTTGAATGTATTTTTAAAAGGGGTAACAGAACTCAACCGGAATGTTTAAACATATTTAAACATTGCTAATTTCATAGGATAGTTGTAAAATATTCTGGGTGGAGGGAGGCCAAGGATGATGATTATAACTTTTTTTTCAAAGGGGAGCAGCATTAAAGAGTTTGAAGACCACTGTTCTAAAATGACAGATAAGCCCAGATCCGATAAAAAGAGAATGAGCATTTAACAAGTTTATCTGTCGCGACTCCAGATAACCACAAGGAGGCAACAGTATACATATATCACCCAAGATTTAAAGATGGCAGTACCCCGCCACGCGACCTTATATGTAGTCCTGATTAATGCTCTTGACCTTGGTTGTGCTGAAACATATTGAAAACCCTGACAGAACAGGATTTAAGGGGTGACCTTCATTGTTGCTTTTTATCGTGTGGATGGGCAGGAGCGAATAAAGTAGGTCGTTTCCTTGTGAAGCACAATTTTAGTTAGGATAGGAGGGGTCTTGGTGTAGGTTGGATACAAGTACATGGTTGTAGGGCTGAGAACTGGTCTAGAGGGCTGTGGCGGTACAGATACGTTTTGCTAAGACCCACTGCATTCTTCTTATGGTTGCATGTTTTGGCTGAGGGTTCAATCACAGGTGCTCCACCAGGAACACTCACTTTGATCATTCAATAACAGGTGAACCGAAGGATCCCCGGTTCACTTTGAGTTAGACCTTAATTGGGAAGGCTGTCCTGCCTGCCCTTTAAATTTTACCTAGAGTCCAGTTCTGGTTGCAGTCCTTGTCACCAGAACATTCAGCACATCCTCATGATTGTGGTGTATACTATAGCAGAAATCAAAAAACATTGACAAAACCAATAAGCCACACATTTGCAATACGAGTGCCAAGCTGTTGGATTTTATTTACAACAAGGGGTGGTGATGGACAGAGTCTCTGAATTAAGCAGAGTACTCTCACCCAGTCAAGAGATCAGGGCTAGATCCAACACCGTTTTTTAGCTCATTGCACCATCCCAGTTTCAGAACCTGGCTGTATGCAAATTAGTCTGTCCCTGGCCCAGTGCATCATGGGAACAGGGCAGACCAGACTACAAAAGCCAATTCTTACACTGGGAAGGAAACAAGCTTCCGGGGACCGGTCTCTGGCATTTCAGCCGTCTTCGGCCCGGCTTGCTTGAATCCTGATGGTGCAATGAGCAAGGGACTCACGTCTGAGTATACCCTTCCACGCTTAGGGTGGACAAAAACCGGTCCTCGGAAGCTTGTTTCCGGTCCAGGCAAGGCATGGCTTGGCAGTTCGGGCTGGACTGTCCCCATGAGGCACAGGGTCAGACTGATTTGCATATAGCCATGTCTGAACTGGGGTGGCAGAGTGGGCTAAAGAACGGTGATGGATCAAACCCAGATCTTTTGACTGGGTGTGAGTGTTTGATTGGTTCAGATGCTCCGTCCATCACCACCCCCTTTTGTACAAGCTGTTGGATTTGCCAGTGTTTATCAGTAAAGTATTCTTGAAAAAAAAGCAAAAGTAAAAATCATTTTGTTTAAATTGGAGGAAAGCAAACCTGTTTGCTATTATCTCAAAACTTTACATTGAATTCAATTTTCAAATCTTGGTAAAGGTCATGATTTATTTTTTTTAAAATAATTTTCACTCTGGAAACTGAACAGAATTTAAAGTGAATAAGGATGTTTCAGAATGTAAAGGGAAAACTTTCAAAGCCTAACTTACCTTCCACAAGATTTAGCCATTTTGTGTCCTTCAGTGGCACAGGAAGCAGATTTATGTATCTCTAGAAGAAGTGGCATGCTAAAAACACCTTCTGCTTCAGCTGAGTGGGTGCAGCAGATGGCACTTCTCTCAGCACCATAAAAACATTTGTGTGCCAAAGCTAGGGCTTTTGGGCAATATATTGAATGCAGGAGATAAAACAAAAACAAACCCCCTACATTTTGCTGTTCAACCACACCCCAGCAAAAATATATTTGTGCTGTGCTTTTATGGACAAACTATCGTTTCTATCGCATCGGCCTTCAGTCCCAGATCGTGGCACTAGGGAGTCTATCTCTCCCCCGTCTCCTGCTGCCCCGGCTGGCTGCTACGGTGATCCCTGCAGCCGATCTGGGCGAAGTGAGGTCTTCCCTTGTGCCCATCCTGATCGCCTGCCTTGATGGCGGCCCTGTTTACTCCCGCGCCAGAACGAGGCGGATGCGAGGCCGCCTGCTGCCCGCTGCCCGTGCTGGCTACTGTGCGCCTCCTCCCAGGCACGCAACACCCATTGGGCTCACGGGGCTTCAGCCACGAGCCCCCCCCCCCCCTCCCTCGTGTGTGTCAGCCCGGCCGGAGACAGCTTCTTCGCGGGCTGGCCAGCATCTGATTGCAGCCGCACCCGAGTACTTAACAGGTCTTTAAAAGACCATTTACGTGTAAAAGGCTTTTGTTGTGTGTTCGCCCCTTCTTACAGCCACAATGTTTGGTAGAATTAGCCCCCCCACCCGAAATATTTTTCAGCCCCCCCGAAACTTGGCTCTAGTTGCCCGCCTGCCTCCTCCCATACTGTTACCATAACTTTGTCATTATCTATTACTTACAACCGTCTTTGGCCACTGTCTGCTACCACAGGGGCAGACCTCAGCCCCACTTTCAGCCCTGGAGTGAGGCAGGATCCCTTCCTCCCACATCCTTGGAGCAAGACCTGCTCCCCGCTGCCTGCTACCGCGCCGCTTGCTGTGACGCAGAGTGCCTGCCTTCCCCTGGCTGAGTCGGACGGGGGTGTTCTTCCATCAGTGGCCGCCGCCCGTTGTGCATGCCTCACGGCCCTTTCGCTACACAAACTCCAAAGCACCGTCCCAGCCTCAGCGTGAGAAGCCCCTCCTGGGGATCCGCCTTCTGCCTTGCCTGCACTCTGAATTTGCCTCTCACTTACTCCTATCTCCCTCCCAATACGGTTCCTCAACTGCACCTCTCTACTGGACACAAAATGGCCATTCACTGACTGACCCCCTGCCCTCCTCACGATTCTGCCCGCACCTTGAAGAGGTTTTGCCCTTGCCGCCTGGGCTCAGATTCTAATGTAGGAGCCTCCAATTCCTGACGCCCTGCAACTCAGCGGCCATCCCAATTTGTGCTCTGGATCAGCATTCCTTCTGCATAAACCACTCATGCAGCCTATCTAAGTTCATCCACCTGGCTTCACCTAGATCCCATTCTCTCTCCAGTATGGCAGGCTCTTGCCTGAATGCAATAGGGGGCAACTCTTACACCATCGTTTACCCTCCTAACCTCTCCAGGACTGCTGCTAATGCCTTCAAACATACCCTCCTGAGAAGACATCCTGAGACTCTGATCTCTGACCTTTACTTCAATGCTGACAAGGGCACCATTATCAATGACCTTAGTTTCAACTCAAGAAAAACAGCACTATGGCGTTCTGCCATATCAGTCCTACTGAGCGTACACAAATCCAGAAACATTTCTTACGGCGCCAAACTCACGATCGTGCCCTCCCAAAATATAAGAGCTGACCTTACCATTACCTTATATAAAAATGGCACTGTTCTGATCCAAGCACTAGATAAAGATCTCAATAAATTTGCTGACTTCTTCACCATCCTTAAAAAGCAAGTACATGACTCCTATCCAGGCGCGCAACACCCATTGGGCTCACAGGGCTTCAGCCCCCCCCCGTCGTGTGTGTCAGCCCGGGCTGACACAGCTTCGCGGCTGGCGACGTCGAATTGCAGCCGCATCCGAGTACTTCACTGGTCTTTAAAAGACCGTTTACTTGTAAGTGATGCTTTTGTTATGTATTCACCCCTTCTTGCGGCCACTCTGGTTACGGCTGAAAGAATTAGCCCCCCCCAAAACTTTTTCAGCCCCCCCTGAAATTTGGCTCTAGTTGCCCGCCTGCTCCTATCCCTCTACACACCCCCAGTGTCCGCTGTTTCCACCTGACGCTTGCCGTAGCTCCAGTCAATACAGCTCAATGGCCAAGGGTATGGGCTTCCCGTTGATGTCTACCAAAACTGAAGCTACTTCCCCATGTAGCCCATCACTCTCTCCTAAAGGTCTGGCTGGCGCGACTCTCCCTAATGTGCTCCCTACTCAAAACAACACTCTGGACAGCATAGTCCCTAGATCTGTAAGAGAATTTCCCTCCACTTCCCCTCAACCTCCTCTCATAATAAGGCAACGCTGCTGCCCCCCTCTCTCAATCCTCGCTCCTCTCCTTCACTCATAGTGGCTAACACACAGGTCACTCACTTCTCACCGGACCCCTCCCCAATAGCCCTGTGACCACCCTGCTCAGCACCCCTATCCCTTCGCACACCCATCCTCTCAGAAACCTAGTCTCAGGGCGCTCAAGCTCCTCCACCAGGCTACCCGATCAAGCCAGCAGAACAAATCGTGACCCACAAGTCCAATATCCGCAAGCACAACCTTCTCCAATGGACCTTGAAGCTCTGAACCGCCGATTAGCCAACATAGCTCAGAGCATCCATAAATCCATTCTCGAATTGAAGAGCATCCTTCACCTCACTGAACACTATCTCCACCTTTGCCCTCGCGAGGACCCCAACCACCTCTCAGAGGATGAACCTCTTGCCCTCCTCTTATCCTATAAGACCTCTCCTGACACCCCCAAACTTTCTGTCAAGAAAGATGAATACTTAATTCATACTGTCTCAACCAACTCTAATAGATCATCTACTCTCTGTAAATGAGGAGTAAACAGCAACAAACTAGCACAAGTACCCTTATTCTCCCTAACTCACAACACATGCCCCGACCCTCCACTCTCTGGCCTACTACTTAACTGTCGATCAGCAGCGAAGCATGCCTCCGACATCGCCGCCCTCATCCTGAGCCATAAAACTGACGTAGCAATACTAACCGAATCATGGCTCAATGATTCATCGTCGCCTTACCTAGATTTATTGGTCCCTCCAAATTATAACATCGTAAGGCTTGACAGGCAATTAACACAAGGGAGAGGCATTGCTTGCATCTACCGCTCAGACTTCCTCGTTACAGAACTTCACGCCGACCCCACAGATTCCTGCGAATATCTTGCACTCTCCATATTTAACAATGCTTCCCAGTTTAGCAAACTGCACATCTTTTACCACCCCCAGGTAAGAACGACACATTCATCGACCACCTCATGGAAACCATTAAAGCTAGGATTTCCCCCCACTCCAATGACATTTTCCTCTGTGACTTTAATCTGCACTGGAATTACCTCAATGACCCTCAGGTCAATGCTCTCAAAGACTTCCTTACTGACCAATTACTTACTCAACCCTGCTCATTACTTACTCACACGAAAGGCTCCACGCTGGATTGGATCATTGCCAAGGCAACAGCGGTCAGGCTTAACTCAATAGACCATTGCGACTGGTCAGACCAACATGCTATTACCTTCCTAATGCCTGTCATTCACAAGAAAAGGCCAGCGCAGCCTGTGAAACCGATCTAAACACCATAGAGCCACCCAATTATCCCCCAGGGACTGGGTATGATCAATAACAAAATACAATTGTCCCTAAAGGAAACCGAAACACCTTACAGAGCACTACAACTCGACTATGTCTGCCATAATTGATGATCTCGCCCCGCTAAAGTTAAAAAGAGCCCAAATAAAAAACAAACCCCCCTGGTTCAATGGATCCCTCAACAACTAAAAGAGAACTCTCCTGCTAACAGAAAGAAACTGGAGACAGCACCCCTCAGCCTTCCAACTAAAACTTCTCAGGCAGTCCAGAAAAGCATACAACAGGAATATCCTCAAATCTAAAAAAAGAGTTCTTTAGATCGGAACTGGAAAATGCTAAGAACAAACCTTGCAAGCTCTTTGAAATGGTCAAACATCAATCAAACAAACTGTCTAAAACCTCCAAAGAAACTACAAAATCCCTAATAACCTATGAGGAGTTCTCCTCCTTCTTTACAGCCAAACCTAACTCCCTAGAAAACAAACTTAATTCTGCGACCAACTTCAGACCTCCTCCTGGTGGGACCCAACTCTCTTCTCATCCCCCCCAGGCAATAACCAGAAAACAAGCACACTGGTCCATCTTCAAGTTATATGACGACCATTCCATCTAAAAAATTCTATCCTCCTTAAAACTGAATAGCCACTTTAATGACCCACTCCCTTCCTACTGCTTGTCCACAACCTCCCAATTTCTCATTCCCATTTGGACTTCAATAATCAACACTTCCCTATTACAAGGGTCCATACCTGACTCTCTAAAAGTCATCCCCATCTTGAAAAAAACAACCTTAAATCCTGCTATTCCTGACAGTTTCAGACCAATATCAAATATTCCACTTCTAGCGAAGGTTCTGGAGAGATGTGTGCAACTTCAACTGAGCCTACACATCCCCAATTTCAACCTGCTAGACAAATTCCAATCTGGGTTCAGGCCTGGACACAGAACGGAAACTGCTTTTCTCCATATTGTAGATGACGCACTTCAAACCCTTGACCAAGGCAAAACATGTGTCTCCTAACTCTATAGATTTATCCTCGGCATTCGACACCGTCAACCATGAGGAACTAATTGAAGGCCTCGAACACAGGATGGGAGTAGGGGAACCCTTCTCGAATATTTCAGATCCTTCTTCCAGAACCGCTCCCAGAGATTCTTAGTCAACAGTAATCTGTCTGCTCCTTCCCCGATAACGATTGGAGTCCCCCAAGGCTCAACGCATCTCCCAACCCTCTTCAATCTCTACCTGGAACCGTTAGCTGAAATACTACGTACCGCCAACATCTCCTTCCACATGTACACCAATGACAATCAGATCTATATCAGAATCTCATCACTAAAGGACATCAACTCTTTGAATGAGGCTCTATAGCTGTCTGTTCAATTGCTCGCCAGCAACCAGCTAAAACTAAATGCTCAGAAAACGGAGTTCCTTCTAATCTCTCCCCCCCTAAAAGTACGAGTGACATTCTGGAATGGACCAAGCCGATCACAGCACTAAACCTCACACCAATCATAGTGGAATCTGCCAAATCTCTCAGAATAACCCTGGACAGTAACCTGAATATGCGAAACCCCATCAACACAATGGGCAAAATTGCCAGATTTCACCAGAGCTACTTGAGGAAACTTAAACCGTTCCTTGATGCTTCGAACCTAAAAATAGCAGTTCAGGCATTAGTTATCGCCAGAATTGAATACAGATGCTCAACCCTATCTGGCCCACCCAATATCTCCATGGTCCCCGAAAAAGCTTGTCTCAACGCCGCCGTCAGACTCCTAACAGGTTAAAAAAAATGCAACCACATCTCACCGCATCTGAAGGCGCTGAACTCTTGAAGGTGCTTCCTCTTGAAGCCAGAATCCATCTCAAACTGGCATGTATCACTCAGAAAGCGCTACACGCAAAAAACCCTGCATATCTCACCCAGAAAATTATGGTTTCCAGAGGAACCAGAAACTCCTGGTCTGCCAGAGACTTTGTTCTCCATCCACCCCGCTTCCGAAAGGAAAAAAAGTAAATTTGTGCCTTCTCTGAGGCCACACCAAAAATCTGGAACTCACTGCTGTCTTTCATCAGAAGAATAACCTCTCTGTCATTATTGCTTGGTTGCTCTTTGTCTTTTTACTGACCTGTTTCTCCCACAAATGTAACTGCTTAATATCTCGGCATAATGCTCACATGTTCGCTGCTCTGAATATTGTATACACCCTGTTACTCCCTTTGTAGTCACTTCCTTCTATCCCTACTTATGTCTATTGTCTATGTCAAGCTTGTATTTATTATTTATAACGTTTTATATAACGTGTTACCCCTGTACAGCGCTATGATACCCTAACGGGTCACGTTTGCTCTCTATAAAACTCTAAATAAATAAACAAGCTAGGATAGGTAGGAAGCAACAAAGCACAGAGGGGTTGTATCTGATGGGATGAATGAGCACACAAGTATGAGAGCTCGAAACATATGCATTCTCATGGAGTACCACCACCACAAATACCACTACCAATACTACCACCAATACTTCCACCACCACCAATAACACCACCAATACCACCACTAATGCCACCACCACGAATACCACCACCACGAATACCACCGCCACCAATACCACCAGTACTACCATCACCACCAATACCAATACCACCACCAAAACAACCACAAATACCCCTACTATCACCACCACTACCAATTCCACTACCACCAATAATACCACCACTAATACCACCAACACCAATACCACCACCAATGCCACAACCACCAATATCACCACCAATAACACCAAAAATACCACCACCAATACCACCAGTACCACCACCTTTAATACCACCACAACCACTACTACTACCACCACCAATATCACCACAATACCACCACCACCACCTATACCACCACCAATACCACTACCACCACCACCACCAATACAACCACCACCTTTACCACCAATACAACGACCAATTCCACCAATACCACCACCAATACCACGGCCATCAATACCTCCACCACCACCAACACTTCCACCACTAATACCTCCACCACCAATACGATCACCACCACCAATAATACCACCACCCCCAATATTACCAATACCACCACTGATACCACCAATGCCATCAATACCACCACGTCCACCACCACCAATACCACCACCACCAATACCACCACCAATACCACCACCGCCAAACCACCAATACCACCACCATCAATAGCAATACCACCACCACCAATACCACCATCACCACCAATACCATCACTAATACCACCACCAATACCACCACCACCATTACAACCACCAATACCACCACCAATACGACCACCAATACCACCACAAATACTACCAGGTGGTATTGGTAATGTTGGTGTTGGTGAGCCGTGACAGTGTAATCACAGAGCAAAAGGTGTTGGAGCGCTTTGTTAGTGTTTAATGCTTGGATCATATGTAACTCTCACTTCACACTTTGTGTCTGTGTAATTTACAACACTGACACCTTATTCACTGCAGTATTTATCACTACTTTGAAGATGTCGCAGGCCGGTCTCTTTCAGTGATATTTATAATCTAACAAATGGTCGAGAAGGCCCTTTATTGCAATGCAATAGGGCTCGCATTTGCAAGAGATTAAGCTACTAGTATTGTAAATGACAATGCCTTTTATTTTTGTTTTATAAAACTCAAAACATAAATAAAAGCATTGGCAATTTTCAATGCCAATAACTGAAACTTGCGTGAATGCGAGACCTATTGCATTGGAAATGCTGGTTAGGTCTCGCATGAGACAGCGCAGGATAGGTAGGAAGCAACAAAGCGCAGAGGGGTTGTATCTGAGGGTATGAAGGAGCACACAAGTATGACAGCTAGAAACATATGCACTCTCATGGAGCACCACCACCACAAATACCACCACCACCAATACCACCACCACAACCACCACCAATACCAATACCACCACCACCAATACTACCAGCACCACCAATACCACCACTAAAACCACGAACAATACCACCACCATCACCACCACTACTACCAATTCCACTACCACCAATACTACCACCACAATCAATCTCACCACCAATGCCACAACCACCAATACCACCACCAATACCACCAAAAATACCACCACCACAAATACCACCACCAATACCACTACCACCAATACCACCAGTACCAACACCTTCAATAACACCACCACCACAACTACTACCACCACCAATATAACCACAATACCACCACCACCACCTATACCAATACCACTACCACCACCACTACAACCACCACCAATACCACCAATACAACCACCAATTCCACCAATACCACAACCATCAATACCTCCACCACCACCAATACCTCCACCACTAATATTAATATCTCCACCACCAATACGATCACCACCACCAATACCACCCCCACCCCAATACCTCCAATAACACCACTGATACCACCAATGCCACCAATACCACCACCTCCACCACCACCAATACCACCACCACCAATAGCAATACCAACACCACCAATACCACCATCACCACCAATACCACCATCACCACCAATACCACCACCACCACCATTACGACCACCAATACTACTACCAATATCGCCATTGTGGTATTGGTGGTGTTGGTATTGATGAGCCGTGACAGTGTAAGAGGTGTTGGAGCGCTTTGTTAGTGTTTATAGCTTGGATCATATGTAACTCTCACTTCACACTTTGTGTCAGTGTAATTTACAACACTGACACATCTTCTTCACTGCACTATTTATCACTACTTTGAAGACGTCGCAGGCCAGTCTCTTTCAGTGATATTTATAATCTAACAACTGGTCGAGAAGGCCCTTTATTGCAATGCAATAGTTCTAGCATTTGCAAGAGATTAAGCTATTAGTATTGTAAATGACAATGCCTTTTCTTTATGTTTTAAAACTCAAAACATAAAAAAAAGCATTGGCAATTTTCAGTGCCAATAGCTCAAACTTGCTTGAATGCGAGACCTATTGCATTGGAAATGCTGGTTAGGTCTCTTCGAGACATTTAGTAAGTGGCTTTTAAATGTGCCACAAGAGGCTTTTGCTGGTCTACAGCTTGCGTTCACAAGCTCGTGCACGTGCACAGCTGCCATCTGTGTTTTTATTGCTGTAATCAGGCTCCTCTGCTTGCCCTACCCCCCTCCCTCCTGGTTAGCTTCATTTATGTCTTCTAGCTGTGAATCATGCTCCTCTGCTCGCACTCCCCCTCCCTTCTCCCACTCCTCTTCGTCAGTTTCATTTGTGTCTTCTATCACTGTGAATGCTCCTGCTTCCACCAGGCACACACACCTTCAGTCGTCAGTGCACGCTTCCACCAGGCACACACACCACCAGCTGTCAGTGCACGCTTCCACCAGGCACACACACCACCAGCCATCAGTGCACACTTCCACCAGGCACATACCACCAGCGGTCATTGGGTGCTTCCACCAGGCACACACACCACCAGCCGTCAGTGCATGCTATCACCAGGTACACACACCACCAGCCACCAGTGCGCATTTTCATCGGGCACACACACCACCAGCCATCAGTGCACACTTCCACAAGGCACACACACCACCAGCCGTCAGTGCACGCTTGCATCAGGCACACACACCACCAGCCGTCAGTGCACGCATCCACCAGGGACACACACCACCAGCCATCAGTGCACGCTTTCACCGGGCACACACACCACCAGCCATCAGTGCATGCTTCCACCAGGCACACACACTGTCGGTGGTCAGTGCACGCTTTCACCAGGCACACACACCACCAACCATCAGTGCACGCTTCCACCAGGCACACACACCACCAACCATCAGTGCACGCTTCCACCAGGCACACACACCACCAGCCGTCAATGCACGCTTCCACCAGGCACACACCACCAGCCATCAGTGCATACTTCCACCAGGCACACACACCACCAGCCGCCAGTGCACACTTCCACCAGGCACACACACCACCAGTCATCAGTGGACGCTTCCACCAGGCACACACACCATCAGCCATCAGTGCACACTTTCACCAGGCACACACACCACCAGCCGTCAATGCACGCTTCCACCAGGCACACACGCCACCAACCATCAGTGAACGCTTCCACCAGGCACACACACTACCAGCCGTCAGTGCACGCTATCACCAGGCACACACACCACCAGCCACGAGTGCGCACTTTTACCAGGCACACACACCACCAGTCGTCAGTGCATGCTTTCACTGGGCACACACACCACCAGCCGTCAGTGCACGCTTCAACCATGCACAAACACCACCAGCCATCACACACTACCAGCCATCGGTGCACGCTTCCACCAGATACACACACCACCAGCCGTCAGTGCACGCTTCCACCAGGCACACACACTACCAGCCGTCAGTGCATGCTATCACCAGGCACACACACCACCAGCCATGAGTGCGCACTTTCACCAGGCACACACACCACCAGCCATCAGTGCACGCTTTCACTGGGCACACACACCACCAGCCGTCAGTGCATGCTTCAACCATGCACACACACCACCAGCCATCACACACTACCAGCCGTCGGTGCATGCTTCCACCAGGCACACACACCACCAGCCATCAGTGCGCGCTTCCATGAGGCACACACACCACCAGCCATCAGTCGCACGCTTCCACCAGGCACACACACCACCATCCGTCAGGGCACGCTTCCACCACGCACACACACCACCAGACATCAGTGCACACTTTCACCAGGCACACACACTACCAGCTGTCACACACTACCAGCCACCACTGCACGCTTCCACCAGGCACACACCACCAGCCATCAGTGCACACTTCCACAAGGCACACACACCACCAGCCGTCAGTGCACGCTTCTACCAGGCACACGCACACACCACCAGCCGTCGCTGCCCGCTTTCACCAGGCACAGGCACCACCAGCCGTCAGTGCACGCTTTCATCAGGCACACACACCACCAGCCGTCAGTGCACGCTTCTACCAGGCACACGCACCCCCAGCTGTCAGTGCACGCTTCCACCAGGCACATACACCACAAGCCGTCAGTGCATGCATTCACCAGGCACACACACCACCAGCCGTCAGTGCACGCTTCCACAAGGCACAAACACCACCAGCCATCAGTGCACGCTTTCACCGGACACACACACCACCAGCTGTCAGTGCACGCTTCCATCAGGCACACACACCACCAGCCATCAGTGCACGCTTCCACCAGGCACATACACCATCAGCTGTCAGTGCACGCTTCCACCAAGCACACACACCATCAGTGCACGCTTTCACCGGGCAGACACACCACCAGCCATCAGTGCACACTTTCACCGGGCACACACACCACCAGCCGTCAGAGCACGCTTTCACCGGGCACACACACCACCAGCTGTCAGTGCACGCTTCCACAGGGCACAGACACCATCAGCCGTCAGTGCACACTTCCACCAGGCACACACACCACCAGCCGTTAGTGCACACTTCCACCAGGCACACACACCACCAGCCATCAGTGCACGGTTTCACCAGGCACACACACCACCAGCCGTCAGTGCACACTTCCACCAGGCACACACACCACCAGCCGTCTGTGCACGCTTCCACCAGGCACACGCACCACCAGCAGTCAGTGCACGCTTCCACCAGGCACACACACCACCAGCCGTCAGTGCACGCTTCCACCAGGCACACACACCGCCAGCAGTCAGTGCACGCTTTAACCAGGCACACACACCACCAACCATCAGTGCATGCTTCCACCAGGCACACACACCACCAGCCGTCAATGCACGCTTCCACCAGGCACACACACCACCAGCCGTCAGTGCACGCTTCCACCAGGCACATACCACCAGCCGTCAGTGCATACTTTCACCAGGCACACACACCACCAGCTGCCAGTGCACGCTTCCACCAAGCACACACACCACCAGCCGTCAGTGGACGCTTCCACTAGGCACACACACCATCAACCTTCAATGCACGCTTTCACCGGGCACACACACCACCAGCTGTCAGTGCACGCTTCCACCAGGCACACGCACCACCAGCAGTCAGTGCACGCTTCCACCAGGCACACACACCACCAGCCATCAGTGCACACTTCCACCAGGCACACACACCACCGGCCATCAGTGCACACTTCCACCAGGCACACACACCACCAGCCGTCAGTGGACGCTTCCACCAGGCACACACACCATCAACCTTCAGTGCACGCTTTCACCGGACACACACACCACCAGCTGTCAGTGCACGCTTCCACCAGGCACACGCACCACCAGCAGTCAGGGCACGCTTTCACCAGTCACACACACTACCAGCCATCACACACTACCAGTCGTCGGTGCATGCTTCCACCAACCACACACCACCAGCCGTCAGTGCACGCTTTCACCGGGCAGACACACCACCAGCTGTCAGTGCACGCTTTCACCAGGCACACACACCACCAGCCATCAGTGCACGCTTTCACCAGGCACACACACCACCAGCCATCAGTGCACACTTCCACCAGGCACACACACCACCAGCCGTCAGTGCACGCTTTCACTAGGCACACACACCACCAGCCATCAGTGCACACTTCCACCAGGCACACACACCACCAGCCGTCTGTGCACACTTCCACCAGGCACACGCACCACCAGCAGTCAGTGCACGCTTCCACCAGGCACACACACCACCAGCCATCAGTGCACACTTCAACCAGGCACACACACCACCGGCCATCAGTGCACGCTTTCACCGGGCACACACACCACCAGCCATCTGTGCACGCTTCCACCAGGCACACACACTGCCAGCGGTCAGTGCACGCTTCCACCAGGCACACACACCGCCTGCGGTCAGTGCACGCTTTCACCAGGCACACACACCACCAACCATCAGTGCACACTTCCACCAGGCACACACACCACCAGCCGTCAATGCACGCTTCCACCAGGCACCCACACCACCAGCCGTCAATGCACGCTTCCACCAGGCACCCACACCACTAGCCGTCAGTGCAGCAGGCAGGCTCTTCTCAGAGTTTCTTGGTAAATATATGTTCGATGCCTGGGAGGGAGTGGGTTGAGTTTCCTTAAACCATGCTGAGTATGCAGGTGCAGTGCATGAACTCCTGTGTGAGTGAGTCATGCTGCCCGGGGCTCACTTACTCCACACTTGTAAATTGCGCCTGCACCAGGCTTTTTCTCATTTGCAAAGTTTGGCGCATGCGCTCAGCTAGGCAGCCCCCACACCCTCGGGAATGACCGCTACCTACAACCAGAATGCAAACAACATTCAGAGCAATGAAAACAAGTTCATTTGATGCAAAGAACTGTTAACAAAAACCATGTTCCGCTATTGTAGATCTGGCAACTTAAACAAAACAGCTACAAAAAACAATCAATCATTGGCATAGCCAAATGGTCTCGCTTTTAGGACCCTATAAGTATTTAGTTATGCAGAAGAATATCCTTGGTGCAACAACACCAACTGTTGCATGGCTAAACACTTATAAGGTCCCAAATGCGAGACTTATTGTCTATGCCATTGCTTGTTTTTAATCTGCAACAGTTCCTTTGAAAACCAAGATTGCCAGGGGCTTCTGCCATTACTGTCTCTTGCTTTCTCCCTGGGGCCACTACATGCAGCGCTTCAATGAACAATCTGTTAAACAAATTTGTTAAAATACTCTGCCATCATATTGTTGATCCCGAGGTAGAGCTTGGGAGGCCTGCCCTCTAAAATGCTGGTAGTGAGTTTAATGCATTGTTCTTCCAGGTATGGAACTCCACTGATATTACTATAAAGCTACTGCACAAAAACCCTAACTCCCAGGAAGAAATACTGCGTTATTCTTCGTCCATGCCACCGGCCGGAATAGAGAGGAGTGAATGTTTATACTCGTCGAAAATATAAGATGTAGTGTACGCCTATGAATAGGTGTCGGCTCTTTCACAAATTGTTCCAGCCTCACCAGATTGCCCCATACAGAAACTCAACTGCACTATTCCGATCGCAGCAATATGCCCGAAAATTAAAGTCCCATAAAGGTTTAGAAGCGACGATAAAAGTTCTGTCAACGTTGGTAAAAAATTAGGATCCGATCTCAGTAGTCCGTATGCTGCTACTATCATGTGTCAAGAAGGGGTGGGGGGGGAATTGAAACCTAACAACTCCACTGCGTTGAATTCATCGAAAGTAATTGCCACTTCTGAAAATCTAGTTTTAAAAACAACTGCTACTTACCCTTTGCCCTTCTTTCTATCTAGCTTGATGTTAAAATCAGGTGAAATAAACAGTGCTAAGAGAGGATTATTCTTCTAGCCAAGTTCAGGTGTAAAAACTAAAATGTAGCTTACTGCTAGAAATGAGGTCCTAAACTCAGGGATGCTTTGGGAGGGACCTTACATTAAGTAATGCGCAGCGCAAGGCCTGCTCTTTTTCAATCCCTAAACTCTTCAGTGTTATACTTTTTGTTAGAAATGGGGTTGCCAATTCTACAGGGGGTAGCATGGAGCAGAGCGGGCAGGCCAAACTCCTGAGGACATGTGTGAAGCATCCACGCAGTACCCACAGACGACACACCAGGCACACCACAAAAGAGACACAACGTCAGTTCTGGTTAGAAAAAGAATACGTTTTGTATTAGGTCCAACCTGCAAAGGTAAAACACAGTAATGCACAGTAATCACAATAGGGCGCCAACTGGCGCCAGGGCAATGGATGTCAGGGGGATTATTTACAAGGAAAATGGGAAAAGTAAGAAAAAGGTAAGTAAGTCCATTAGTGTCCAGGGCTGAAAATAAAAAGAGCGTTATCAATTAGCATGTAACACAAAGTCAGTATTGCAGGGCAAACACAGGCATTAATTCTCGGCAGGAGGCATTAGCATAAAATAACACATTAGGCCTAAAGACACCGCATAACTTACATCAGCAACTCCTGCGAAAAGAACCTAACGCACCTAGCATCAACATCTGGCATAAGACAGTTCTTCCCAATAAAACAGTTCCTTCAGGCCAAGCAGCGCTTCTGCCGCACAGCGCTTGGGGGCACAGTCCTCCTAATACAGCGCTTAGGAACCAGCAGGTCAGGCAGTAACACTTCCAACAGTAAAGCGCTTCGCAGGGCAACAGCGTCTTCACGGCACAGCGCTTTAGGGTTCTAGCGCTTAGAGTACACAGCAACGCTCACAGCGCCTGGGCCAGCAGCAGTTCCCAGGGCAATACAGCGCTTAAAACACTCACAGCAGGGTAGTCTTGGTCACGGCGCTTTGGGGACACGAGGTAGTCTCCTGCAGGCCAGCGCTTTCAAGGGTACACCAGGCTGCAAAAGTCCTGGGCAAGGTTAGTGCTTTGCAGGCACACAGCGCTTTAGGATTGTGGTGCTTAGGGGGCAGACAGTCCCAGCAGCAAGCCCCAGGGTAACACTCCTCACCTCCTAGGGGGGTCCAAGGTGCTCCTTCCCTTCCAGGCGCTTCTGGGCACAGCGCTTGCGTGGCGCAAGGTCCTGGAAGCTTCAGGGACCTAAGAGGGCCCTCCTTCTTCAGGGGCCCGGGGGACAGAGCAGCAGGCACTACTGGGCCAGGTCAACAGTCAGTGGGGGCTTCATCAAAACAGGGCGGTAGGCTGAAACCATCCTCCACTGCAGCGTGGCCCTCCTCCTGAACAGCAGCCTGAACTCCTGAAGTGGGGCTTCCACTAGCCCTGGGGACAGTAGAGGGGCGATGGATGGGTGCAGGGTCCAGCACACAGACCCAAGTGGCGGTATCCCCTGGCAGCAGGTCCCCTCACATTCATGTCCCTGCTCTGACTCTCTGCACATAACAACTCTACTGCTCTACCTATACCAGAAAGGCTGGAAGCCTCTAGAATTCTCAGGCGAACTAGTTCTAACTGGCTCAGGGGGAGGAGTGGAGCACCCTGGGTGCCAGACTTTCCCTCCAAATGCTGGGGTGGCTGGATACCTAACGACTAGACCGCTAACCTACTGCAGTCAGGTGGCAAACACATAGCCTTGGCAGCCATTTCAAATACATCATTTCATCAGGGTACATTTTCATGACAGGGGGTTCACAAGTGCACACACCATGGCGTCACATTAAACAGGGCATGTCATACCTCACATGGCCTATACAGTGACCTTTACCATGGGGGAGACATCCTGAAATTAGGGGGGCGAAAAGCGGAAAATTTTGAGAAAACACTTTTCTATTTTGAAGTTTTAATTATACATGAAAACAACTATCATGCAATACAGAGTATTCCACAAAGTACACCAATCCAACATAAATATAGTTCTAAATGAGATCCCAAGAAGGGACAAAAGAACTTTAGAAAGTATGAATGGAAATAGAAAAATAAAATCCTGTGAAGGGAATAGGAAGCTTCCTATTAAACAATACAGTTTAAGCAATGCCTAAGGCAACCTTTGTCCACATATTACACACACCCCACACACAAATGAATTAAGGTACCCGCCTAATTTTATCCCAGATTCAAATCATGGATGGAAACACACCAATCACCATCACAATTGCACGGATAAGAGTATTATACCCCACATACAAGAAAGATAAATAGAGTTTACAAAGGTTCAAAGATGGAGCCCAAACCTCGTCAAGTATCTAGATTTGATTTTGAACCCTGTAAATCCTCTACTCATATGTAGCTAATCTATAAAGTTCAGCAAGCCATTCTTGATGTGTGGGCAACAGCGCTGTACGTCAATGCTGTAATATGCAGATCTTACTCACTATGAGAGCCGTAGACATCCATCTACGCCAGTGAGAAGCCTTACTATCCAAAGCAACAAAATCGTGCAACAGGGCCAGCTTGTCTGACTCCTCAAAAGGAACAAAACTAGTAGAGTGAAGCATCATCCATATATAATGCCACTAAATATCCAGTGCGGGTCATGACCCGATAACATGGTACACATCACACACAACATCTGGACATCTCCAGCGTGCCGCATTAGGAACCAGACGAGCCTTCATTTAATTTGAGAGGAGATCAATACCAATTACAGAGGATTTTGAAATAGGTTGGCTTTAAGCACACCTCTCTGAGTGAGTGATCATAACACTAGGATTTCTTTCGGTCGTTCTCTGCGAATTCTGCACCCAGCTGCCCCTGTCAATAGGTTTTAACTGCAAAGCTAGTATCATTTGAGTAGCGATTGTCAATTAGAATTTGGTACATATTCAACACCCCTCCGTTGGACACTAAGAGATTAATTGGATCCTCCCAAGCTTACCTCTTAAGCAATGCCTCACTTGCCAGAGTTGTGACTGGGGAAGTAAAAAAAATAATTTTAACATCTCAAAGGATCGAAACGAATCCCCATCAAGAAGGTCTGAAATTGTTTTAATTCCCTGTTCTTCCTATAGAGCGCATTTTATCGGTTATTGGTCCACTGCGAGTCCCTCATTGCACCAAAGTAGCGCACCGCTGTGAACAGTTCTATCAATTCTCAAGAGTCAATGTGAATCTTTCTATGCAGCCCACATAGCCCTTAAGGTACGAGGCAAAGTGGGATTTTCATATTTTATTGTATAAAATGCTTAACCACTTGGATGCTAAGGTGTTTTATGGCTTTGAATGTAATTTCCATTGAAGTCAATGGAAACTCCATGACGAGCTGGGCTCGTCATGAGCGTCGAAGGGGTTAAACCCACTGGAACCTGAACAATGTTTCGCTCCCATAACGTTCAAAGAGGCGATCAGCTGCTGGAACCATCTGATACGCTAGTTGCGATAAATGTTGAGCCAGATAATAAAGTCACATGTCAGGAAGCCGAAGGCCACCTGATCTGGTAACCACATGCAACTTTGAAGATTTGAAATGTGGTTTTCTGCCTGCCCAGATAAACCTCTGTGCACCCTGATTTATATTATGAAGGGTATACACATTAATCATTGATGGCAGCATACCAAAACATAGTTACAACTGGGAGCTGTCACCAACTTAATCATCTGTACTGTACCCCAAAAGAAGATCTGCCGAGCAGACCATCTTGTAAAATCTTGTTCCATTCTATTAATGAATGGCTGGATATTACCCTGAAACCGGTCCCAGGATGCTTGTTTCCGGTCCAGGGAGGACCTGGCTTTGCAGTTCGGGCTGAACTGTTCCCATAAGGCACAGGGTCAAGACTGATTTGCATATGGCTGGGTCCAAACTTGGGTGGCGTGGTGAGCAAAAGAACGATGGGCATAACCCAGATCCTTGTGATTGGGGGTGAATGTCTGCATTGTTCAGCATTCCGTTCATCATTTGTTCCTTTTGCTTTTGTCGCCCTAAGTGGGAAGAGTATGCCCAGACGTGGGTCCCGTGCTCACTGCGCCACTGGATTCAGCCAGCATGGCTGATATAGGGTGATGCCCTGAAACTGGTCCCAGGATGCTCGCTTCCGTTCCAGGGAGGACCTGGCTTGGCAGTTCAGTTCGGCCTGGACTGTTCCCATGAGGCACAGAGTCAAGACTGATTTGCATATGGCTGGGTCCAAACTGGGGTGGCGTGGTGAGCAAACGAATGATGGATTAAACACTGATCTATGTGACTGAGGGTGAATGTTTGCATTGTTCAGCGTTCCGTCCATCATTTGTTCCTTTTGGATATTATCAGGCACCATATTTTCCAACCCCTTCCCGCATTAGGGAAGGCTGACGAATTGCTGCCACTAATGGTTCGATTGCTAAAAGGATCAGTAGTGGCGACAGCAGGCAACCCTTTCTTCTGCCCAGTGAGATATGAAAGGGCTTTGCCAAATGCCTCCACAGTCTATCTGCGCCGCAGATGCGAAGTATAGCCATTCGAGTTTGTTTAGAAAGCCAGGCCCTATTCCTGCCCTACTTTTTTTTTTTTAACATATTTTATTGGCATTTATTATTTATAACGGTTTGAAAAACACATCTGCAGCAGTACAGAAGCCTCTCAGTCCCTGGGCTCAGAAGGAACAAATTCACAACTACTTGCAATAAATGTCAAACATCCATCGCACCTGGATTGGGGATATCAATCTCTATAACTGAAGATATCAATGCATAATCATTCGGATCCCATGTAGTGGAAAGGATATCTAAGGTGTGTATGAACTTGTTACAACATCTGATTAGCATGTCTCCGTATCATTAAGAGGTGTTAGCCTCAGTAAGTGAGAAAATATAATAAAATTCCCAACCATGAAAACTTCAAAAGAACAGAGCAGGGTGTGCATGCATGTGAGAGTCTAGGGGAAATTAGTGTGGGGTAGGTGCCAGGGTGGGGCATACCCAGCTGACAGTTCCTGTGTCCATTTATGAATGTGATCCCTAAATGCCAAAGAGAGTATGGAGGGGGGGTCCAAAGGGCAGGTAGATTGCATCACTCACTATCATTTCCTGGTCTGCGTTGGATTTCCTGAGGGCGATGTGTCACAGGTTGCAGAGAATCTAGTCTTGATACCCCCAGAAGTCAGGCACTATGTCCATGTTGGTGTCTCCTTTCCCATCTACATATTCTCCCGGTCATTCAAGTCCTCCGTCAACTCTCTCCCCGGGTTTTCCCAAGTATTGAGGAGTTCCATCCATAATTCTGCTATAGGGCGATGCCTCAATCCCTGGGACTCCTCCCAAAGCAGAGCCCTTCACTCCGCTCCATCCCACTAGGTCACGTCTCTCCTCCAATTCTGCATTACAAACCCACGTCCTGATTTCTAGGCCACAGCTATCCTTCTTTTAGCCAGCAGTTGATAAATCTGGATCCCACCTTCTGTTTAGGAGGTCTTGGAAAGAGTCCCAGCAGATAACCCTCTACCGAGGTGTCAAGGGCTCATCCCAGTGTGGCCTCTAGGGCAACCATGACCGCCGCCTCCCAAAAAGGACACAACATTTTGCATTCCCACGTAATGTGTATGAAGTCTGCGCTGACGTGGTTGCAGCGCGGGCAGGGGCGTGGTTCACTACCATAAACTACCTGCAGTCCATGAGGGGTCATGTACGTCAAATGCAGATAGTTATATTGCGTGTATTTCAGCCTTGTGTTCCTTGAAACTTTCCTGGGGTATGCTGGGATCTTATTCAAGTCTGGAAGTTCCTGGCCCAGATTCACCCCCCCCCCCCCCCTTCTGGCGCAGTTTCGACAGGGGTTGGCGAGTCATCTCTAAAAGTGAGCCATAGAACCACTTTACTAAATGTCTAACCTTGCCCAAAGAAAGCAGGAGTTGTAGCACTGAATGTGCCTTGGGTTCCTCACGGTTCCTACCCCAGAGTCTCTTGAAAGTACAGACCAAAGCCTCGTAAATGAGCAATTGGCCGGGTGATAGACCAGAGCTGGACACTAAGGGGCATATTATCAAGAACAGGCGATAAAATTATCGCTGCTTCATCGGCAGGAAACTGACGCTAAAGCGGCGATAATGGGCTTGATAATAGGCCCTTGTGAATTCCCATAGCAGCCCAGGTTCTGGTGTTAACCTGGGCTGCTATGGGAATTCACAAGGGCCTATTATCAAGCCCATTATCGCCGCTTTAGCGGCAGTTTCCTGCAGATAATGCGGCGATCATTTTATCACCTGTTCTTGATAATATGCTCCTAGATTAGCTAATGGGACAAGTGCTTCCTACTGGTAACAGTCGCCAACTGTCACCAATCCCACTTCAGTCTCAGCCATTAGATGTTCAGCCGTGAAGAACCTTAACAGGTCTCTATGCGGAAGACCCACAACTCTTGTGTACACAAGGGGATTTCCGCCGTCTTGACCACACAGCCCTTCCAACAATGCAATGCAGTGGTCAACAACTGCTGCATGGGAGAAAGCTTGACTGCTGGGTTTAGAAATGTAGCTAGTAATGCTCCCATGTGGGCAGAGGACCCCACCAGTCCCAGCTCCTCCTGTCTGTGCCTATCCAGCCACTGAGTGATCCACTGGATCTGAGCGGTAAGAAATACAGCTCGAAGTTTGGCACACCCAGACCTCCCTCCACCACAGGGTGATGCAGGATATCTAGTGACACCCTCTGACGAGTCCCGTTCCATATTAACTCCCGCAACAAGGTATCCAATTGGCAGAGCGAGGGTACCACCACTGGGAGGTTGATGAAAAAATACAACAGGTGCTGTAACATGACCATTTTGGACAAAGATATTCAGTCCATGATCGGCATTCGTAAGGAGCGCCAAAAAGGGACACAGGATCGAAGAGATCTGAGTGCTTTCCCAAGATCACTGTCTCACAGGTCCTCAAGGGTGTGGAATAGCTGTATCCCAGATAGCAAAATCTGTCCCAAGCCCAGTTAAGATCCTCAGGTAGCTCCAAAGGCCGAGAGGTTCTCGGGTGGACAGGAAACAAACAGGTTTTGTTCCAGTTGATGTTCAAGCCCGAGAGTTGATCAAAGTCACACAGGAGACCAAGCACTTTAGAACAGCCAACAAGGGCGTCCTCTACGAAAATCAATAAGTCATCTGCATATAGGGAAATAATTGTGTTCTCTGCCCCCAACCGTGAGAAACAGACCACCTCCCTACTGTCTGAACAATTCTGCTAGGGGCTCGATAGCCAGCATGAACAGGAGAAGAGACAGGGGTTAGCTCTTCCGGGTACTACAGAAAATCTTGTATTGACACTATCCTGCAAGTTTTAACTTGCGCAGTAAAGTAAGGGTGGCATATAAAAGTTTAACCCACTTAGTCCAGCCATCGCCCAGGCCCATCTTCTTCATAACTTCAAACAAAATTTCCCATCTAACCGTGCTAAAGGCCTTCTCGAAGTCTAACAGACAACAGGACTGCTTGCGGAAAGAACATCATCGCCAGGTGGTATAACACAGAATACCATCTCCGGACATTAAGGGATGTACTCGTTGTTGGGATACACTTGTTCTGGCCATCATGTATAAGTGTGTGCATGTATGGGAGATGGCAGAGAACCAACATTTTGCTAAGGAGCTTAAAGTCTATGTTAAGCATGGAAAGAGCATGAAAGTCCGTTGCATGGGTACCTTGAATAGGCAATTTGGGAATGGGATCACAACCGCATCCTGTGTGGACTCCGGTAGTTTCCCTAGCCGTAGGGACTCTGCATAGAGGTCCTCAAGTCGGGTTGTTAGCTTCGGCATGGAAACTGAGTAAAACTCTGCAGGGTGACTATCTGGGGTCTTAGCTGCCACCAGACTCTTGATAGCAATGACTATTTCCGGATGTATGACGTTACAACGCATACTTTTACATCGCATGCCTTTACAACGCGGTTTTTACATCGCATACCATTACAACGCATAATGCTTTTAGGCGCTGGATAGTGATTTATTTAATTTACTATTCCAACTCCATTCCCCTGGATAGTAGGGAAGGTGTTGGATAGTATATTAAATACATTCCCTATCCTAGAGCGCCCCCCAGCGCTATGCGTTGTAATGGTTTGCGTTGTAAAAGTTGCGTCGTAATGGTAGTGCGTTGTAAAAGTTTCGTTGTAATGGATGTTTCCCCTATTTCCTGAGCCAACATCGGGCCTCCCAATATCTCCCCCACCTGGTGATCTCTTTCTCGTAACTGCAGCGTGGCCAGAAAGGTCACTGTGAGAAGTTGGCCTGGCATATGATGTCTACTATTCTAGTGGGCACCTTGCACCAGTCCAAACGACCCTTATAGATGGTAGGTTTAAAGACAACCTATAGAAAGCTATCCTAGTGGTAGCTGTGGAGAGCAGCCTTCAGGCTAAGTCTTGAAGGAATGTAAAGCAGCTTGTTTTACCAGTCTATAATCTCATGAATGATCAAATGAAAGGAGAACCACACCAGGAATATATAAAAATATATGTATTTATTCTAAACACACCCCACTAGTCTCTTTATGAGGCTACAGGTAAAAGTACAATACAGGAACTAAATTAGCACACAGTAAATTAGCACAGTATACATTTTGCCCTAGGGGCCTCACAAACCATATACTAAGAAAGTGGTATAAGAACCACGAGAGGGATAAAAGCTAGGCCTAGGGCCTGTAGAACCTCTTGGGCAACCAGGAACCACTCAAGGTAGGGACGCAGGAGACCCACGGGGGACACGTGCAGTGTCTTAACACAGCAGCGAATCACCATTGACTTCTATTTAGAAAGTCACGATTAGATTTTTAAAGAATAAGGACACTTAGGAGTGGACTAGGAACAAACCCCTTCAGTACTGGACACTTCGAGAGTCAAGACCCACAGGAGCACCGAAGTACTTGTGTTACCTCACCCAGGGAAGCCGGGTGCATAGGTGTCTTTTCGTGTGGGGTTTCGTCATTGTTTCCTATGGAGAGCTGCAAAGAAGTGCTGCAGGTGACCAGATGAAAAGTGTCCAGATGGATCCAAGGGTGTATCGGAGATCTGAAGAACCTGAAAGCAGAGGGGATAGAGTCTGGGTCACTAGCCAGTGACCAGGAAGGCGACAAGAAGATGCCAGCCGATGTCGGGTGATTTCAGGTGATATAGGTGAAGCATGACTCTTCAGCCACGAAGTCCAGGAGGCATCGATGACAACCAGGAGCTGTCCCACGTTGGATGTTGAGTGCTGCAGTATCAGAGATATTGGTTTCGGTGCAGAAACGCAAGGTCTGAGGGACTCACCCTTTGGAGGGTAGTCAGGGCACGTCTGGAGCATCCAGGAAAGCCCAAGAAGCAAAGAAGATTCCTTTGTGGGGACCCACCAGTCGACGGACCATGGATCGCGAAGCGGCCTCAAGCAAGAATGCAGGAAGCGAGCCCATGGAACAGTCGTGGAGTGTGGGCCCACAAACTTCGGTGCTAAAGGTGCTCAGGGCTTTGACTATAAGTAGCCCAATGCACAACTTCAGGAAAGCTCAGGAAGTCGATGCACTAGCAAATGTGCTGGATGTCCAGGAGTTCCGGTCCCCCGTCTCTCGTGATGGCTACAGGTCTCAGCTTTGCTGGGGACTCGTGGCAGCCTCGGAGATGTCTAGAAGTCCATGTCCTGTGTCACAGATTCTTCGGGATCCGGTGGGAGCCTCGAAAATGCAGACGGGCAAGATGCGCCTTTGGTGCCTGTTTGAACAGGGGGGTCACTCCTTGACCCCAAGGGAGATTTCTTCCGTCTTCCAGTCTAAATGGAATGTTGAAGGTCAAAGATATATGTTTCAGAGTTTCGTCCCGGGTAATCTAAAGTCCTAGGAACCGAGGTCCTATACTTATACTAAGTTTAGGGGATGGACTAGCTCTAAGGTCCCACCTATGGGAGGACCTGGGGAGGGGTGGTTACACCGCTTCCCCTTTGTCCATTTTGGCGCCAGAGCTGGGGCTGAGTGCTCCAGCAACCGGTTTGAACTGGGAAATGCACGAGGACACCTTGTGTGCCCCAGGCACTGTCTGAAAAGCATTCACTGAATGCACCAACCCTGCCCCAATACACTAAAGGTAGATATAGGTATACTATATCTAAGTAAAGGGTGCTTACACCACCTTACCCAGGCTGAAAGAGCAGACCTGTGGTGCCATTTTGGAAGGCTTCCCAGGGGTGGCATAATACATGCTTCAGCCCATGGTAGGCCTCTGGGGTACCTATGCCCTTGGTACCTAAGGTACCATATACTAGGGACTCACAAGGGTAACCCAGTAACCAATTTGGAGTGTACCTAATGCACATGCAATCAGTTTAGAGGGGGAAAATAGATAGGCTGGCACCCTGGATAGCAGGATCCCAGCCAAACTAAGTCAAAAACCATAAAAACACCAAGTAAAAAGTGGGGGTAACCATGCAGTCTTTCTACAGTCACTTGGGCCTCTGGTGTAATGGGCGGTAGCGAGTCATACGGACCCTTAGAATAGTAAAAAAACTGAGCATTAATGGGCCCGGGCGCTTATATATAGTCTGACCTAAATAGGAGCTTAGAGGGAAATTATGGACCGGGTCGCCCTCCACTCAAACATTGACCAACAACAAAAGACCCGGCCCAAAGGACGCTACTTGTGTCAGTTACTTCTATAATAGGACAGTCTAAACGTACTGTTAACTATTATCCTCCCCAGCACACTTTAATTCTGATAAGGGGACGTTTCACTGCATCTCGTCCAGATATTTCTGCAATTGGAAATAAAAACCTAAAGCCAACATCTTTGACAGCCACACAGAACGATATAGAAAAGTGTCTGACACCTCTAATCAATACCGGATATCCACAGCATCAGTGTTGGACCAGATTCTATTTAGAAAAAATGTGCGAGAAACGAATGACACCTCACGGAAACACCACCAACGGGGTAACTGGTATGTAATCTCCAGACAGGCCCCTGTCTCATCATCGGTTGTCATCCGATTCTCAAAGAAAAGGAAGAAAGAGTGTCCAAAGCAACAAACCAAACAGTGCAACAAACAGTGGAAGCAGAAACAATCTGCTAGTGACAAAGAAATTGCAAAAGCAAGTGCATAAAACTCACAGCATCCAATTCTCTTCAATAACTTTATTATTAGAGATATGGATGACTGCTATTGAGAATAAAAAGGCTGGTAGCTATCCATGCATACCATTACCTATTGCCGACATGTTTCACTGCCACAGCAATTTTGGCAGATTCATCAGGGCCGCACTATATGCTGCCACTCCACTATTGGACACTTGCTCTGTGTTAACCAGAAGCAGCTTGAATGCTCATACCAGCTGCCTGGGGATCCAATGGGATACAGAAGTACTTCTAAAGTGAGCTTATATGTATCAAGCGTGAAGCCGCTCGTCGGGCGGCTTCACGCTTGATACATATAAGGTACGTGAAGGTGGAGACTCACTTTAGGAGTACTTCTGTATCCCATTGGATCCCCAGGCAGCTGGTATGAGCATTCAAGCTGCTTCTGGTTAACACAGAGCAAGTGTCCAATAGTGGAGTGGCAGCATATAGTGCTATAGTGGTATTGACACAACTACCCAGCGGTTAAAATGTAAAAATGAAAAAAAAGTTCCAAGGCGCAGCTTATTGGTCAGTTGACCGCCGGGGATCACACCACTCACTGCCCGGCTAGGTTTGCCGAGTTCCGGCGATACCCTCACCATCACACTGATACAAGTGTGATATTTCGTCATATTTCGTGCCAGCTCGGGCTCCCGGGATGGACCAGATGCAGCAGTACATTCTGATTTTTTTTTAGTAAACGGAACTGCGAAACACTTTGCTGCTCTTAAAAGACAGACCAACAGTGCCACCATGTAGTGGACTGTCATAATTAAGTGTCGGTGTTCATAAATAGGTGGCGACGTATTTATGAATAGGAGCAGGTGCCAAACACCTGCACAAATTATGCACTACAGTTGTCACAGCGTGTTCTCAGCACAGCTCATGGTGTCTGTACCAGTTGTTTGCGCACTGCCAGACACGCCTGGGTGCTTCATTAAAACATTTTTTAGATTACAAAGTGAATGAAGATTAATAAAGTGCCAGGTCGCATGTCAGATTAAATGCATTTAAATTACAGACAAACGCCGTCAGTTGCTGTAACGATCACGGACAATGGACAGCTGCCAAAATAACGGACGGTCCATGTGAACAGAAGACAGGTGTTGCAAAGATGTACTGGACGCAAATTTAAGAAACTCTTTTATGTAGCTGAGGAGCACGGAAGGAGACGACCAGCCTCCCAGTGTCCTCCTTGCAACTGCTCTGAGAAACTGCTGCTGTCAAACCTAAACATTCCAGGAATGCTTGTGAGACAAACATTCCTGGTAACTAACACACCCCCCCCCCTTAACCATAACCAACAAAATACATACTTTACATAGAAAACAGGAAGAGATGAGGAGAAAGGGAAAGAAGAAACAAAAAACCTAAGGTAAGAACAAGAACCTAATATATACAATACATTAACAAAGGAATACAATGCATACAATAAATTGATTGGAAAAAACAATTACAAATTGTTCACAATGTAGTCATTCAACCAACCAGGAGCCTTCCTCTCCCTAAGCAATTTTTTTTAAAGTTTTGGTCAGCAGATGGAACTACTCCAAAATCCTCCTCATTGGAAGACTGAGGGTGAACCCATTCATCCCCCTCTAACACAGGTGTCAGAGCATTTTCACAGGGGGTTAAGTCCTCCAAGGAAGGTGGAGAATTACCCTCTGAAATCAAACCAGGTTCACTGCTCGCACAATCATCCATCCACTCAAAACTACTACTAGTACCTTTAACATCCTTCTCACTCACATACTTCTCTTTGGCCACCCTTTTAAGATTCCAAACGTCTCCATTCCTGAGTCTAACAGAATTATGCAAAACTTCCACCACTTCTTCTGTTAAAAAAAACGCTTTCCCCTTTGCCAACGAATCCTGTTTTTTTAACACAAACCCAATCACCAACCTCAATATTAGTAGGTTTCACGCCATGTTTAAAATCAAAATATATTTTGCTCCTGTCATGTATACGTTCCATTCTGTTCATTACATCATCCTTAGACCATTGTTCCACACCAGACGATCACATCCAACCAGGATTAAACTTGGACCTCAGCTAGCGTCCACGCATTATAACAAAGGGGGGTAACCCAGTAGCCTCAATACCAGTTACTCGGTAAGCCCAGACGATCTTGCCAACTTGTGTGATCCAATCTTCACATCAACTCAGGGCCAACTGGATGATACCCTTCAAAACACCATTAAACCTTTCCACCATTCCATTCCCGCTTGGGTTGTACAAGGACGTGGCTCTGTCCTTGATGCCTAATCTCTCAAAGTAAGTTCTAGCCTTATTGGACATAAATTGGACTCCGTTATCACTTACGAGAGATGCAAGAATACCTTCAGATGGGAAAACTTCATCCAAAAACTCCAAAACTGTGTCAGTATCAGCCCTATCTACAACCATAATGACGGGCCAGAGTGAGAACAAATCCATGAGTACCATCATATAACTCTGCGAACCATAAAATTGATCATGAACAGGACCCATGATATCCATTGCCACAGTTTCCCATGGTTCCTTGGAAACAATTTGGTCACACAATGGAGGCCTTAAGATTTTCAAAAATGTATTAGCCTTACAGCACACATAGCACTCCCTTACTGCTCTCTCAGCAGCCATGTCCAACCCGGGCCACCAAAACAAACTCTGAAAAACAGACTTAGTTCTGCTGATTCCTAAATGCCCTTCATGGCATAATTCAACAATTGCTGGATATAAACTTTCCGGAGGAACAATTCTCTCCCCCTCAACAAAAACCCATCATTCAAAGTAAGTTCTGATCTGACTTCCCAAAATGGTCTCGCAGCTTCACAGAGGACATCCTTCCGAGGCCAACCATTCATTACATATGGAACAACTTCTTGCACAATCTTATCTTTGTGAAACTCAATTTCCCACTCCTCTTTGTTAATAGCTGAGCGACCATGATCATGAATCCGGGCCAATTGAAAGTTGTTCCATTTGTCATCCTCACATTCTTCCAACATTAAAGGCATTCTAGAAAGAAAATCAGCCACAACATTGTCCTTCCCTGGAGTATAAACAATTTTATAAGTAAAACTCTGCATACACATTGATATTCTAGCCAGTCTAGAGGAAACATTACTTGAACCTTCTGTAGTTAAGATTTTTACCAATGGGTTGTGATCACATCTCAAGATACAAACTTTCCCCCAAATGAATGACTTGAAATGTTCTAAGGCCCAAGCACAAGCCAAAGCTTCTTTTTCTATGATAAGGTACTTTTCTTCACACAGAAACAATGATCTGGATGCGTATGCAATTATGTGTTCGTTATCCTTCTCATCCACCTGGGATAAAACTGCTCCAAGGCCCTTATTGCTCACATCAGTGGTGAAAAAGCTGTTTGCTGCAAGGTCAAAATGACTGAAAGTGGTGGCGTTTGCCATTGCTGTTTTGATAATTTTAAAATCCTTCTCACACTCAAGTCCACTCAAAATTGCCATTTTTTAAAGCTGCGGGCGAATGTTGTAACATTTATCAGCAGAATACGGAATACACTTTGCGCAAAATTCTGCCATTCCCAAACAGGACCTATGTCACCCTTGTAGGAAGGTTTGGACGAATTCTCGATAGCTGTTCCAATAGTGGGTTTTGGTCTGACTCCATTCTCATCAATCACATGTCCCAAGTATGTAACACTTTAACACGCAAATCTGCATTTTGAGTGTTCAATGGCGAGACCCTTCCTCTCTAAAATCCTTAAAACTTTGAGGAGCCTAGACTCATGTTCCAATCTACTTTTGCCAAAAATCAATATTTCGTCTTGAAAAAAGGTAACACCTTCTTCCTTGTTGAATAACTGAAAAATGAGGCGCTGAAAAACAGCTGCTACTGAAGCTAAGCCAAAAGGCATACGACAAAACGGATAGCAGCCGAAAGGTGTTATAAATGATGTGAGCTTCTTAGATTCTGGTGATTATGAAATTTGGTGGTAAGCTGACGAAAGGTCAATAGTGGAAAACCACTTAGCCCCTTTCATTAGAGCAACCATTTTGTTAATCCTAGGTAGGGAAAACCTGTCCACCTCAATATTATTGTTTAAATGGCTTAAGTCCACAAAAAGTCTGATTTTTCTGTTGCTTCGCCTGGTGATAACCACAGAAGAAATCCACTCTGAGGCTTCAACAGCCTTAATTACTTTTGATGTCATTAGCTTCTCCTGCTCCTTAGCTACATCATCCTTAACTAACAAAGGTACATTGCGATATTTGTGTATTTCAGGGATGGCATCCTCTTTAAGATTAATTAAATGTTCAAATCCTTGGAAATTCCCTAAATCACCACTAAAGCTGAGGGAAACTGTTTTAGCATCCTTTCCCCCAATGAGCTCCCTTCATCGACCACCAACACTTGCTCCTTACTATTTGGCACTATTTCAATTTCAAAAAGACTTTATTCGTTTTTTTTTGTGCAAAACCATCAAAGTTCATGTAACATTTAAAAATAGCATTCCAGGCTATCAAATAAAGACATACAATACAAAATACAGTATAAAAGTTCCGGCTATTCATAACATAAAATGTTAAGCTATTACACAGTCAAAGGGGAAAAAAGGTACAAAGGTTAATTTTAACTATCTTACATATCCAAGTATTTCCTGTACTTCATAGTGCATTTTAAAAAACCAACCACATGAGGAATACTTTCTGGGTACAGTAGTTGAAGGTAAAATAACGCAGGGCGAGCTTGTACGAAGTTCTTTCTTTTTAAAATAGGTTTAAGATAAAAATCCCTGGGGAATTCATAATATTTACAAAAGAGCATAAAGTGAAGCAGATCCTGTGGAGACAGTTTGCCACAGCCACAGGGTGCTAACACCGTCCTCTTGTGACTCCCTCTAGGGACTGCCAATAAAAGATGGAACAGATTAAACGTGAACCTGGTTAAAAGAAAACGCTCATATGCCAGTAATGGCCAGAGTAGGTAGTGCTCCTCGGCAGATGAGGTTATTAACATTGAATGAAAGCGTACATTAGGCTTCAACCAGTCCTTTTCCTCTCTATCTGATTTCTTTCGGGTAGTGAAAGACTGTTTTATAAATCTAAGATCTTTTCTCGTTATTCCAGCCGGGTTAAAAAATAAATCTGGTCGTCCCTCTTTGCCACAGCTATCTCTGAGGTATCTCAACCAAGGTATTCTAGACATGTGTTCTAGGCTCAAGATTTCTTTTAGCAGGCTGTGTGTTAGCCCAAGGTGTTTGTTGAGCCAACATTGCAACCAGAACATAAGAGGACGCAATGACAAAGTATCACTTATGAAAGGTAAGCCAGTTTCTTCATGCACCGATGTATTTGGGGTTCCCTGTGGGACACACAATAGTTGTTTTAAAAATTTGTTTTCAACAACTTGTAGACACTCGTGATTGCTGTATCCCCAGAGTTCACTCCCATAGGTAGCTACCGCCAGGCTTTTAGAGCGGTAGACCTTTAGCATAGTCTGTTGCCCATTCTAGCTGCAAAATCAACAAGCATTTGCAATGCAATAGGTCTCGGGTTAATTAAGTTTGAGCTATTGGCATTGCTAAATATTGCAACACCAACTGCAACAAAAGCTATTGATGTTGCATTATTTAGCAATGCCAATAGCTCAAACTTTAATAATGCGAGACCTATTGCATTGCAAATGCTAGTTATACCCATGTTTTGAAGTTGATAAAGCAGTGTTTAAACGTTTTTATCCCCAGCATACTAGGATGACAAACTGTTATATATCTCTTATAATTCTGGAAAAATGCACTTCATACCGATTTCAAACGAGCAAGATTGCAATGATTTTAATTGTGCAATAAAAATTATCTAACTACCTATCTAAATCCACTACTAGAGACTCAATGTCCCTTTACATCACTCGTGCAAGTTCCTGCGTTCTCCCTCTGTTAAGGGTTTTCCACCGTCCTCTTCCTCGTCTTTCTGCTTTGTTTGTTTACCCTCTTTAGCACTGGGAAAATGTCTGAAGTAGAAAACTCAGATGCCTTTAACGCTTGATTGTCACCGAGACTTCCTGGGGAACCATGTCAGTTTATTCACTCGGTGTTTACACGCACGTTCAACTACTAGAGGCGCATTATCAGAGATTGGGAACACGTGTCTCGCTCTAACTCAGCGAAAACAAGAGCATTTTGTGGTTCACAGTGCTGACACACTAGAATGAGTGTCCGTTAAAAAACGCAGGGGTGACGAATTTACACAATTCATATGCAACCGCGGCTCACTGTGAGAAGAAGCGCCGTCGCGACAACACTCTAAAGTGACCGCGCGCATCACAAAATTACTTCGCACATTAAACAGTTTTGCTTTGTTTAAACAGAGTAAAAATAAAGAAGAAACATGAAAGCGGGCGCGCATTATAGACAAACGGCTGCACACATACAAAATAAAAAAGCAGTGTCCTGAGGCTCACATATGGTTCGGCAGACCAGGCTCGAAAGCTGAACTCGAGGAGAGGAGATGAGCTAAACCGAAGACAACAAGAACATTTATGGTCGAGTTAATAAGTAAAGTAAGTTATAAGTCTGATTAGTGACTAAGTGTAAAAAAGAAAAGGAAAACACAAGCCAGCAGGACTTTTCCATATGAGAAATGCTCGGTTTGTAATTTGAATCCGGCCGCATTCCACGCTCAGAGACGGGAGAAAAAAAAAAAAGCATGGCTGTTTATCAGCGCCGCGCGCCTCTCTGCAGACTCCCCCTGCATTCCAGAGAGGCGCGCATCGCGATCCGGTCTGCCATGCCATGCTGTGGAGACAAGACCTGACCGCACGCACAACGTTATCCTATGGGGAAACGCTGAACGCGGCCAGGTCTTGTCTCACTTCATCGTTCTGAGACTGCTGAGACGCCGACTATAGTTCTCTGGCGAGAACGCGCTTTGCGCGTTTCTAGCCGAGACCTAAAAAGGGCAGCATTGGCCCTAGCTACTTCTCCCCTTTTTCTATTCATAAGTGCAACCCAGTTCAACTTTTGGTCTAAAAGTACCCCCGGGTAAGAAAAGGAGGGGCATGTGGGCACCCTGATTCCATTTACCCTAAATGGGTACTGGTTCCTGGCTACCTTTCCCACCTGCAGCACATAGGATTTAGTGTTGTTTATATGTAAATCTAGTTTTAACATAAATCCATAGAAGGCGTCCAGCAGTGTTTGTAGTCCTTTAGGGGTGCGGGCTAGGAGGACACCATCGTCGGCATACAGTAAAATTGGCAGGCCCCAGCGTCCCACATACGGGTAGTCTGCCCCCGTCTTGAGCAAATGATCTTCTAGGTCGTTAATATATAAATTAAAAAGAAAGGGGGCCAGAATGCACCCTTGCCTGACCCCCCGTCTAGTCCTAAAACTACGCGTGACCTTGAGATCCTTGGTATATCTGATGTTGGCCTTTGTCTCGCTATGTAAGTCCATAAGAAAATTTACCAGATGTTGCTCCACCCCCATGGCCTTCATGGATTGCCACAACTTTCCCCGGTTGACACAGTCAAAAGCCGAGGAAAGGTCCATGAAGGCCATGTAGACAGTTCCTGGTCGTGCGATGGAATATTTACCCAGGATTAGGTAGAGGGTGAGGCATTGGGCCATGGTTGAATGACCTACACGGAACCCGTACTTTATGTCGGAGATGATCTGATTCTCCTCTGCCCAAATGGATAACCTCTTCAGGATAACACCCCCTAGAACTTTTACTATGGAGTCTATCAGGGAGATAGGCCTGTAATTTAATGTACAATTCCGGTCTCCCTTTTTAAATACCGGGACTATTGTTGAGAGACCCCATGAAGCTGGACAGGCTTTTTCTGCTGCGGCATTTCCCACAGCTGTGAGAATAGGGGCCCAAAAAGTTGGGTCTGATTTAAAAAGGTCAGGATGAATACCGTCTGGGCCTGGGGCCTTTTTATTAGAAAGGTTACTTATTCCTTCCATTAGTTCGCCTACTGAGAATACCATTGTGTCCCGTCCTGACCTCTCCTATGAGGGTGATGGTTGTACATTTGTGTCCTCAAAGATGGAAACAAAGTGGTTCACCTATTCGTCCTCTGTTATGTTTGACCCCACTTCGGTTGCCCCTGTCGGTACTAGGGGTGATTGATTAATTGTGCGCCAGAATCTAGAGCTGTTAGATAGGGTCAGGGGATTTAAAAGTTCCTCCCATAACGCATTCTTCAGCTCGTTCTTTCTTTTTGTCAACACCTTTTTATAGGTTAGACGGAGAGATCTGATCAGGGCTTTATCTCGGGGAAGTATTTTGAGGGCCTCTTTCAGGTTTCTTGCTGCTTTAGAGCAGTTTTTACAGAACCACTTAGGTCCGCTAGGGGTGGTTTTACCCCCCCCGTGCCTCCAACATCTTTCCTACATTCCGGGCAATGTTCTCAAAAGCTGTAAGGACTCCTTCACTCTCAGGGTTGACGCTAAGACAAGTTAAGAATTCCTTTTCGCAATTCTTTTTTAATTTTTCGTTAAATTCAGTTGGTAGTACCTTATTCCATTTAATGCGTCGCCCGCCATTGATGGGTTGTAACGCGTTATCCCTAGTTATGTTATCCTTTTTAGTTTTTTTCATAAGAATCCCTCCTAGCTGGACACAGACTGGGTTGTGATCACTGTGAGCACTGGGGACTATTTGGAAACCTAATAAAAGTCCTGCAGCCCTCACCCTGATTGTTTGCGTTGTAAAAGTTAATTACACACATACTGTTTGCATCTTTCCCCAACATGATTGCCTGGACATTTTTATTACTTGAGGGAAGAACCCTAACACAACATCTTAGTGTCAAAGAAAAAAAGATGACTAAGCCGCCTATAGCCTGCCCACTTCTGGCACTTGTTGCCGGAACACAAAAAGATTTGTAACCCTCGAGTGCAATGTTACTATCAGTTGCCCATGTCTCCTGGAGACAGATGATAGAATAGTGCTTTATAAACTGCACCCATGATGGATCTGAGGCCTTATTTGCAAACCCCGCTATGTTCCAAGAAATGATGTTGTGTTCTGAGTTGCCATCTATGGTCGTCCCTATGCTCGCACTAGATGTGCCAGTCCATTTTGTTCCGAAGTTATGATCCCCACAGTCTCCGACCGTTATTAATAGCCCAGTTGTACCGGCACTATCCGTTGCCGAACTGCCCCTGGGTAATACTGGGCAGCCGGGCTGTAGACCAAGACCGTGGGAGGAAGTGGGCTTATCAACGGGACCGTTCAGTCAGTCACAGTCGTTTAGACCTGAAAGAATGTTGAATCTATTTGTGACCGCCGTATGTGAGATGGTTTCCGATCCCCCCCTCGTTTGTCCCCTGAATGGCTTAAGGGGTATTGTGTTCCACCCATCCACTCCTTTTCTATGTGCATAAAAGTGCGTCCTGTTCCTGTTATTAGTATCACGATCGTTCCTTGGTCTATAAAAAAAAACCAAGGGTACAATTTCTATGCCTTGTCCCCTTGGTGTGATACAACTCTCTGCTTCCTTCAAAATCTTTTCAACAGGTATCGTGCTGTTAAAATTAATTACTATGCGGTCATCTTCTCTGCATTTCCTTGTGTCCCCCAGCCAAGCTACTCGGCGTGCCATAATTATATTATGCCCTATGTTTTGTCCACTATCTGTGTTATTTGCTAGCCAGTGGGAAATTTTGTTTTTAAGCTGAGAGAAGTCCTCCCTCCCCCCCAAAGGCAATGGTGGAACATTCCCCAGTACTATTACAAGTGGGGTACTCTGGGGGGGCAAGTGCAGGGTGGAACGGTTACCCGGGCCATGGGCCATGCTGCTAGGCTGTATAGGCCCATTGTTCTGTCTGACTGATTTAGATCCTCCTGCTGGGGGAGATATGGAGGCCCTCAATGCACTACAACAACCTCCTCACTTTTTGGGGCTGCCTTTACTGTCCGCTCGACTTTTATCCCTTATATCTAGGTTTCCGCTAAGAGATGTTGTAGAGGGTTGGCTTGTAATAAGTGGTATTAAGTTATTATTGCCATTCCCTGTGCTTAGATGTAGATGTAGATCATGTCCTAGCGGCCTCTTGCTACCCACTAACTCTTGAAGCAATCGATTGTTAGCTGTGGTAGTTTGCTGTAACTTTTCTAGATTTGCACCAACCACTCTAAGTCTCTCTATAAGAGGGAGTGTAAACGACCTTACTAGCTGTTCTACTTGACTGATCAGGTGGGCTTCTCCCTGAGCGGTCAGTGATGATCTTTTGGGCACAGGGTGATGCCTAGTGTTAGGCAGAGCTGGGACACAATTGTTCCGGACAAGAGCATAAGTCTGGCTATGAGTTCCAGGTGGATTAGACCTTTTGGCTGCTGGCATGGGAATTTTCGCCTGTTTAGCTCTAGGGCCCCCCCCACCGTTTTCTTTTCCCTGGGATTTTACTACAGATGGGAGTTATCTTTACTGTAGGGCAAACTTTGATCTCTATGGGTAGTGTGTTATCTTGTTTATTATCATCGTTGCAGGTTATGCTATCCTGTGTACTGTTCCCCAATGTAATAATACTTAGCTCTTCCGAGACAGAGCTAATTTCTGGTAACCCTAGATCTATGAGGCGTTGACTAACTCGCCTCTCTGGGGTTACACTACTCATAATGTTACCCAAAGATGATCTTTTGGTGTTAGGGAACTCAGTTGATAGCCTTTCCTCGGTGATTGCTATTTCTCGTTCCAGGACAGCTACTGCCCTGGTAAAGAAACCGTCTAGTGTGCCAGTGGTGCTTCCCTCGCTAGATTTGGGCAGTAATGGACCCCCATTTCCTTTACGACAGGGCATGATTTACCTTATCGGGGTTTAAGTACTCAGTTTAATCTATTAAAACAATGTCCAACAGAATGTGGGTAGGTAGTCCGTATGTTACTGTACCGGATATCAATCACCAGATCGATGCAAGGTCCTCTAATTTAGGGGGGTGGCCCGGCCCGGCCTCCTCTGGCCCCTGACGGCCACAGATGGCCCGCCCTCTGCCCGGGCTCAGCCCGGCGCGTCCCGCGCGTGTCCTCGCGGGACGAAGGAGCAGGCGAGTCTTTATGCGCCTCCTGGCGCGTGGGAAATGCACGTCCTGCCCTTGAGGCTCCTGGGGCTTGTAGGCGATGTTAGCAGGAGCGGTGGACCGGCGGAGCCAAGCCCGGCCGGTCGATGAAGGCGGGGGGCGGAGCTAAGCCCAGCCGCGAAAAGGGAGACAGCAAAGTCCAATGCCCGGCAAACACCAACGAACACCAAGGGACTCTGCAGCAGGCGAGTCTTTATGCGCCTCCTGGCGTGTGGGAAATGTGCGTCCTGCCCCTGAGGCTCCTGGGGCTTGTAGGCGATGTTAGCAGGAGCGGTGGACCGGCGGAGCCAAGCCCGGCCGGTCGATGAAGGGGGGGGGTGGGCAGAGCTAAGCCCGGCCGTGAAAAAGGAGACAGCAAAGTCCAATGCCCGGCAAACACCAACGAACACCAAGGGACTCTGCAGCAGGTGAGTCTTTATGCATCTCCTGGCGCGTGGGAAACGCGCGTCCTGCCCCTGAGGCTCCTGGGGCTTGTAGGCGATGTTAGCAGGAGCGGTGGACCGGCGGAGCCAAGCCCGGCCGGTCGATGAAGGCGGGGGGCGGAGCTAAGCCCGGCCGCGAAAAGGGAGACAGCAAAGTCCAATGCCCGGCAAACACCAACGAACACCAAGGGACTCTGCAGCAGGCGAGTCTTTATGCGCCTCCTGGCGCGTGGGAAATGTGTGTCCTGCCCCTGAGGCTCCTGGGGCTTGTAGGCGATGTTAGCAGGAGCGGTGGACCGGCGGAGCCAAGCCGGGCTGGTCGATGAAGGCGGGGGGCGGAGCTAAGTCCGGCCGCGAAAAGGGAGACAGCAAAGTCCAATGCCCGGCGAACACCAACAAACACCAAGGGACTCTGCAGCAGGCGAGTCTTTATGCGCCTCCTGGCCCGTGGGAAATGCGCGTCCTGCCCCTGAGGCTCCTGGGGCTTGTAGGCGATGTTAGCAGGAGCGGTGGACCGGCGGAGCCAAGCCCGGCCGGTCGATGAAGGTGGGGGGCGGAGCTAAGCCCGGCCGCGAAAAGGGAGACAGCAAAGTCCAATGCCCGGCAAACACCAATGAACAGCAAGGGACTCTGCAGCAGGCGAGTCTTTATGCGCCTCCTGGCGCGTGGGAAATGCGCGTCCTGCCCCTGAGGCTCCTGGGGCTTGTAGGCGATGTTAGCAGGAGCGGTGGACCGGCGGAGCCAAGCCCGGCCGGTCGATGAAGGCGGGGGGCGGAGCTAAGCCCGGCCGCGAAAAGGGAGACAGCACAGTCCAATGCCCGGCAAACACCAACGAACACCTTGCTCCTTACTATTTGGAACTAAAATAATGTGTAACATTTTCAGGTCAAACCAACCTAAAACAGGCAGACCAGTTCAGGCAACATAAAACTTACCACGGTTAATCCTATTCTTGAATTCAAAAGTGAATCAGCTGTACCCAAGTAAGTCCATTTTCTCACCACTATAACTTTCTGGATGTACATCAGGTTCTAGTAAGTGTTCCCCCAGTTTTCCCACAAAGGAATTCTTCCACAAATCTTCATTGATGATGGTATAGGTGTTCCAGAGTCCGCCAATATTTTCAAACTAAACCCTCCAATCACCATCCAATATTCAGGTTTGTTACTGCATAAGGTATCATTAATGTACAGAACAAGATTACCTCTCACATTCATAACCAGTTTTAAAATAGGATTGTCCACATCCAACTCAGTATGAATCCAGTCTCACACATTTACATTGTTTTCCAGTTCTCCCACACATTTTACTCCTTCATTCCTCTTCCACATACTTTAGCAAAATGGCAGAAAATGCAACAATTACTGCATTTCTGTCTGGCAACAGGACAAATCTTACTATAAGCCAAATGATCAAGGCTACCACAACTGTAGCACCTAGCCAGCTCTCCAGTTCTGACCGTTTCTCTACTTGTCCTTGTCTGTCTGCACTAATGTTTATCCTAACAATTAAAAGGATGAATTTTGAGCATCATCCTTCAAGACTACAGCACACCTTCTTGAAATGTCTGCCTTTCGGAAAGTTGCCTTAACTTCCTCCAAGGGTGTGTATCCATTAACCCACCGTCTATCTTGTATAACAGGATTACTTGCATCCATGACCACTTGATCTCTAATTAGGTCATCATGCAAACTCCCAAATTCGCAATCTAAGGCTAACTTCTTTTTTTTTTTTTTTATAAAATTTTTATTTTGCAAGTTTTAATAAAACCAAAAAACACAAAAGGTCAATCAGGAGTTACACATTTCGCCCTGTAAGTACATCGAGTCAGAAGCTGTGTCCCCACATATGGCATAACAAGTCCGCGCCACGTGATGACAGCCAGTGCGCCAATAGTTCAATGAAGCCAGCAGCAGTAGCGGTCAAGGCGGACGCCCAGGAGAAGGGTCATCAATCCAATGTTCCGTATATCAAAGCCAAACGGCTAGGGACACAGCAGTAAGCAGTAAACACCCAAAATAACCAGAACAAGAAGGTAACAATTCCCCCCCACCCACCCCCTCCCCCCCATGGTGGTGACCCCATTACACATACACTCACACATTCTTCCTCCTAACTAAACCTGAAAGAGATGCAGCGACCTTAAGGATGCAGGACACACAGCTGAGGGTAGACCTTTGGACAAGAAAGCAACCAACGGGCCCCATTGGAACTGAAAGTTCTTAAAGTTACCTAGGAAGATGTCCGCCATCCTTTCCATGCTTAGAAGCTTCCAGAGTCGCGCGTGCCACAGAGATATTGCCGGTGCCTCTTTCCGTTTCCAAGCAGCAGCCAGCGTAAGCTTAGCAGCGCCCAGACAAAGCCATAAAATCTTCTTGTCAGCCCGGGTTTGATGTTCAAGACCGGGTTCACGCATTCCCAACAGAACAGAGGCAATATCGTCCTCTATGGGATAGTGAAGGATGTCCCTGATATGCGAGAGAATCTCCTCCCAATACGGTCTAATCACGGGACAGTCCCACCAGATGTGGCGGAAGTCCCCGAGGAGTCCACAACCCCTCCAGCATAGGTCGGATGTAGCCGGATAGCTGCGGTGAAGCCGGGTTGGGCACATATACCACTGCATGAGCGTCTTAAGGCGAGCTTCCCTCAGATGCAGCGAGTGATTAAACGCCGTCATGTCCCGCCACAAGGCCGACCATTCCGTATCGGAGATGTCTCTCCCTAACACGGCCTCCCACTGGTCCATGTAGCGGTGCCTAGGCGTCACTGCCGATTTAAGCAAGAGCTGGTATAAGAAGGAGATGACTCCCTTCATGACAGATGACCGCAATATGAAGGCCTCGAAAGGCGATGGAGGTCTCGTCGCCGCCTCCATCATCCCGGGCATAGTGGCCCAATGATGCAATTGTAAGTGATGAAAACGTTCAGCGTGGGAGATCCCATAATCCCTCATGCAGTTAGCAAAGGTGAGGGGCACCCGCCCATGAAACAGATGGGTCAGCGCCCTACAGCCTCCTTCCCTCCAAGCATCAAAGGCCCCTTCCCGAAGCGCTGGCGGGAAAGCTGGATTAAAATGTATAGGCGTAAATGGCGAGGGGAAAGTAGTCCACCGCTCATCCGCAGCTAAGGAGTCCCAAACCTTCAGTGTGGTACCCGTAGGAGTACTGATATAGGCGTTCAGCGGATGGTCCTTCTTGGGTTTCCACGCCAAATCCCAGACCGATCTGCCAGCCACGCTCCGGTCCATATGCAGCCAATGTTTCTCCGACATTTGCTGCGACCACTCCACCAGCACTCTCAATTGCGCCGCCTTATAGTAAAGCTGTAGGTCAGGAAGTCCCACTCCTCCCTCGGATCTCGGCTGCCGCAACACCGTAAAGGAAAGGCGCGCCCGGCCCCCCTGCCACACAAAACGCAGTATCTGAGTCTTAAGACGCCGAAAAAAGTCGTTATGGAGAGGGATAGGTAAAGCTTGAAATAAGTATAAATATTTGGGGAGGAGAACCATCTTAACAGCATGGATCCTGCCCAGCCAAGATATAAATTTAGGTTTACACTTATCCAACTCAGCTCGGGTCTTTGCCAACAAGGGCGGGAAATTGGCCGAAAAGAGCCCGCCAACCGTCGGAGTCAGGTGAACCCCCAGGTAAACCAGTGATCCATCCGCCCAGGCCAAAGGTGTCAGAGGCCTCACCCGCTCCACTTCCTCTTGAGAGAGAGTAAGATTCAAGATATGAGACTTGTCATAATTAACCTTGAATCCTGCCACTGCCTCATAGGCCAGCAAGACCTCCCGGAGGCACGGCAGTGAGCGCTCCGGTTCCGTTACCGATAGCAAAATATCATCCGCGAAGAGCGTAATTTTGTGTTGCTCTCCCGTGAACGGAATACCCCGAATCCCCTCATGCTCTCGCACCCCCATCGCTAATGGTTCAATACTTAACGCGAACAGGAGCGGGGAAAGGGGGCATCCCTGCCTGGTGCCCCTGGAGTGCCGAAAGAACTCCGACATATGCCCGTTCACTGTTACCCTAGACCGCGGGCAGCTGAAATTGGCCCTCACCATAGAGATGAAGGTATCCGAGAACCCGAAGGCTGACAGCGTGTTAAATAGGAAGCCCCAATCCACTCTGTCAAAAGCCTTTTCGGCGTCCAATCCCACCAGCACAGCCGGGATGCGGAACCTGTCGGCCTTCTCAAGTAAGTGAACCACCCTGCGAGTGTTATCGTGAGTCTGGCGTCCCTTGATGAAACCGGATTGATCCGGATGTATGATTGCAGGCATCAGATCCTGCAATCTATGTGCCAGAATCGCTGAGTATAATTTAGCGTCTACATTAAGTAGTGCCATGGGGCGGAACGACGCACAATGGGCGAGATCCTTCCCGGGTTTCGGCAGAACCGTAATCACCGCCTCCGCCAGGGAGCCGGCCGAGGATCCGGACACGGCCATGTCATTAAAAAGGGAAGTTAAGAAGTCACACAGTTCGGAGGCGTAAGTTTTATAGAAAACCGCCGTAAAGCCATCCGGCCCAGGCGCCTTGTGTAACTTCAAACCCTTGATGGCCTCGAGCACTTCCTCCCTGGTAATGGGCGCATCCAATAACCCGTTCCATTCGGCGGAAATCCGAGGGAGGGGGAGCCGTCTCAAGAACTCCTTCTGGGCCTCCGCGGCGAGGCCGTCACCCGCATAGAGGTCCGCATAGAAGCGTCCAAAAATGGCCGCCTTCGCTTCGTCCCTGTGTTGTAATACCCCCGCTTCATCCCGTATCCCACCTATATATTCGCGTTCCCTCTTATCTCGTAATTGACGTGCCAAGTGCCGTCCCACCTTATTCCCACTGGAATAAGACTGTTGCCCCAGCCTCAGCATCGTGAGCTCGGCCCTGTTGTTATAATGAGCCCTCAATTTCCCTCTCACCGCAGCCAATGGTCGGAGGGTTATTCTCGAGGGATTGAGCTTATGAGCCTGTTCGAGGTGGGCCACCTCTGTTTCCAGAGCTTCCCGGTCCTTACGCCGCTCCCTATTAAGATGTGCATGAAGGCCCAAGCATGTGCCCCTTATGGAAGCCTTAAATGCATCCCAAGTGTTAGCGACCGACGTATCAGCAGCAGGATTAAGCCCAAAGAACTCCCTAATGGCTGCCCATAAGGATTTATTGGTGGCATCATCCCTGACCACCGAGGCCGGGAAATACCATTTCCTCTGCCCACCGCCAGCCGACGACCAACGGAGGCTAAGCACCAGCAGGCTGTGGTCCGATACCGAAAGCGGCAGAATGGTGGAATCCAGGACATCTCCCCTAAGGGCCTGACTGATAAATATGTGATCCAGGCGGGAGTAGGAGTGGTGTACGTGAGAGAAGTAAGTGTAATCCCTGGCATTGGGGTGATAAAAGCGCCAGCCATCAACCAATCCCAACTCCCCCACTTTCTGCTGTGTAGACGCTGAAAAAACCCCCGCCTCCGCCCTATGGATCCCAGAGCTATCCACCGACTTGTCCCATACCAAGTTGAAGTCCCCCAGGAGGAACAAGTGACCATCAGCAAAGTCTCCCACCTTCTGCAATAAGTCTTGGAGAAATTTATTCTGACCTGCATTAGGAAGATATACCACCACAAAGGAACACAGCCGTCCCTGAACAAGCCCTTTCACCATCAACCAGCGGCCATCCTTATCATTGCGCACCTCTACGGGTTGGAAGTGCAATGCAGCGCGAAAGAGGAGGGCCACCCCTCTATGTTTCGTTGATGCCGAAGACCTATATATAAGGGGATATGCCTTATGCTTGAGCCGTAGCTCGTCCCTGCGCGCCAAATGCGTCTCCTGAAGCCCCACAACATCCAGCTGATGATCCATCACATACTTCCACACCCTCTGCCGCTTCTGAGGCGAGTTAAGGCCTTTAACGTTCCAAGACCCTATACTAACAGGCATGACAGGAAAGAACCCCCGAACCCTCTTCAACCTTCTCTCCTGGACCCCCACCCGCACACAGACCCCCCCCAATCAGAGGCCCAAAGCCAACCCGTACCTGGGGACTAAACATGTCAAAAGAAAAACAACGTAGCGGGAGCGGCAACAGCAACTGCCAGATCGACCTCCCCCCCCGGGAACCATCACACAGCCCCCCCTCCATCCCCAAGAGACCCATGTCATAGTGGCCCATAGCAAGCGCAGATGTCATGACCAGACCAATAAACAGCGGCTAAGCCTGAAGAGGGGCACCCGCAGCAGGGGCCAAGGAATAACTCCTCTAGAGGAGACAACACTTCACACACCCAGCAGTCACACACCACCACCATCCCACCCAACCCCTTCCCCACCCCACACAGAAAGAAAAAACATTGAGGAAGGAGACCCACAACAATAACAATAACAATAAGAACGCTACTCATCGTGACTTGAACGAAGCGTCCCAGAATAGTGGAGCGCACCATGAAGTCACTGGGAGGGGGGTGAGAGACCTCAAGACGATCTCCCAGGGCCACGGTCCAGGGTGTCTTTTCCAAAGTACAAGGAACCCCTGAACCTAATGGTCAGAGCCCCTCCGACGCCATCAGCGATAAAGGGGTCATGCCGCACCAGAGCTCGCCTGAGGATCCGCCAAGGTGACGGAGGCCACCGATGCCACAGCAGCATCCCTTTCCTGCACACTGGCCGTGCGATCCGGCCGCCCCCGCTCCGGGGAGGGACCAACTCTATGCCAGGAGGAAGAGCGACGCCTCCTCCTGGACGGCGAGGAGCGATTCTCCTGAGTAGGCGACACATCCTCCAGTCCCAAAAGATCGGCCGCCACCTGTAAGGAGCTTATCTGCGCCAGTCGATTCTGCCACCAGAAGATGATCCGGAATGGATGTCCCCAAGAATAAGAGATGTTGTTCTCACGCAGGAGGCCACCCTCCTAAGCAGTCAGTGCCGGGCCACAAGCACCCTCTCTCCAGTGGAGGTTGTTGGCAAGAGAGTGTCGCCGGCGCGGCGCCCAGTGTGGCCTCCCAAGGCAGGGAAGGGCGGGCCCCTACACCAGGACTCGTCCCCTGGGCGACAATCAGGCGTGGCGGCAACGCACGAGGGCCCCAGGTCACAGGTCCAGCAGCTAAGCCAGGCCGGGCCGGCGTCACCAGTCAAGGCTCAAACAAAATGGCGCCGCGGCCTCCCCCGCCGATCACCGCACTCCGGGGGCCCCCCGGCAAGTTCTCGGCCGGTCCCGTCAATGCCCGTCAGCGCAGTGTGAGGACCCCCCAGCCAAGACTCAGGGTCCGGTGTCTGCTAGGCCGTGGGGTTAAAGCCAGGGGGGGTCCGCTGCTGTGGCAAGGCCAATCCTGGGACCGCAAATATCCGGGCAGGACCCCGTGCCGGAGTCCCAGCAGCTGCGGCGATTCAGCAGCCGTACTGCCCCCCCAGGCCCGGGGAGCGGGGACCGCCGTCCACTAGTGTCCCAGCCTCACCAGAAGTCCCCTGCTGCAGGCGTCTCCTCCGGGCTCGGTGCTCCGCCTACCAGACCTTCTCCGTGGCTCCAGCCCCGCACCGCCGGCTCTACTCCTCCGCTCGACCCCTCCGCCAGACCTCATCAGCCGGGCTCGATTCCCGCCGAGCAGTGGGTTGTGAGGACGGAGCCTGTGTGTTCACGCGGGACACTCCTCCGCCGCGCCGACGCCTCCTCAACTGTGGTCGGCCTTCTGATCACGCGGGGCCGGGGCTTCACAGGCCCCCGCTCTACACTGCTCCGGTATCCGCTACAGGTACTCCGTCAGACCGCCGATTGCACCGGGCGGTACCCCCGGTTGCCAGCGATCTCCGCCGCTCCCCGCACGCCTGCAGTGGCGCTGTGGACCCCGCTAAACGGTGCTATGCAGAGTCGGCGTCGGAGAGGCTCTCAGAAGCGTCCTACTCCGACGCCATCTTGGCCACGCCCCCAGGCTAACTTCTTTAACTCTGAAACATAATTATTAATAAGTTCTGACTTGCCCTGTCTCTTTTAAAAAAAATGTAATCTTGTAACACCTATACATACTTTGATGCAAAATCATTATCTAGCTGTAATAAGGCTAACTCATACACGTTGATATCACCAGAAACTGTAACTTTTGTCATTTGATTATACACTTTTAACCCAACAGGTTCCAAAGAGTGTAGTAGTAGTCTTTTCTTCTGCGCTGCTGCCATCTTCCCAGCTTCTTCCACGGCCTCAATATAATTGGTGAAATAGGCTCTCCATTCCAACCATTTAATTGATGATTCTGAGCCAGCTGCCCAGAATACTTGGGAAGGCTAACATTAAAACTCTGGGTGCTCATAATGAGTGGACTTGTCCAGTGTCCACTCTTCACTAAAAGCCTAGTTCAAAGTCCTGCTCTTCACCACAAGTATGAGCACTCGGAGAGGCCTCTGAAGTATGAGGCAGTATCTCAAGAATCAATTAAAATTAATAATACTGTGGATATAATTCTCAAAATGCTTAAATTCCAGTAAATACCAATTTACTTCAAGCAAGCGGAGGCGTGTTGATCTGGAATGGCCAGAAACGCTGCCGGTAACTGATTAGTGAACAAACCAAAAATGTCCGCTTACGACGTCATGCAACATGACCTCGCGTGATGACGTTCCTTTCAGCGTGTTCAACACACAAGGAACACACTGTCTCCTGCGCTCCGTGAAGGACAGGTGCACCAACGTTCTCGATCGTTGCACGGCAATGACTCCCACAACAACAGGTCACAGAAGATGGTGAGAGGTGACGTCACAGTGCTCAAGCTTTTCCAGCCGTAAGATTTCCAGGCGTCACATTCAAAAGATGCGGCCTCCCAATTGTGCAAAGAAAGGCTTTTTCGAAAGATGGCAAATCCACATACCTCACAATAAATGCCACGTAATTCCAACACGATCACGACATCAAATGATCGTAGATAAAATGAAATTCCTTCAATCCTCTTGACTTGGTGCACACGTAGGCTTTTGTAGCTCCCCAGCAATCGTTGCCACTGTTAAAAGATGCACTGGACGCAACTTTAAGTAACTCTTTTATTTAGCTGAGGAGCTTAGAATGACACAACCAGAGCTTCCCAGTGTCCTTCGTCCAACGGCTCTGAGAAACTGCTGCTGTCAATCCCAAACATTCCAGGAATGCTTGCGAGACAAGCATTCCTGGCAACTAAGCAACACAACAACAGGTCATCACCCTGGGAAAACGCGGCCTTCTACACAAGACTTCCTCTGGATAAGAAAATCCAAAAGCTTCGCAGACTTCCTCAGTTTGGAGAGAGAGCAACAGGATAGTGTGGTGACGGTCTAGTTGTTTAGGATAGCACCGGAACCGGATGTTCCGATAGGGGAACCGGAAGGCGGCCATTTTATGTGGCGATGAACGGCTGCGAACGAGAGTCATGCAATCCCGGCGCTCCGGGGAATAAAGAACCTTCTAAGGCACAAACCTGAGTCCAAGGGCCATATGTATCAAGATGCCCATTTGCCATTCTCAAATAGCGATTTTTAAGAAATCGCTATTTGAGAATCGCAAATAGGTATGTATGTACAAAATAAATTTTTTTTTGCGATTTCTTAAAATTCCTTAATTGCGATTAGCAAATTGCGAATCGCAATTAAGGAATACTTTCCCATTCATTTCTATGGGCCAGGAGGCCCATAGGAATGAATGGGAAGTTATTCTCAATTTGCAATTCGCAATTTGCTAATCGCAAATTGAGAATAATTTCGAGGGTGCAGGGGTGTCCAAAGGACACCCTGTTGCACCCCTGAAATATGCATGGGTGCACATGTGGCGCACATACATGCCCTAAGGGCATGTATGTGCGTCACATGGCACTTTGAAAAATGCAAAAATGTGCATTTTTCAAGGAATTCGCAACTTACCACCAACTAGAAGTTGGTGGTAATTTGCAATTCCTTAAGCACATTTTGCAAATTTTTTTTGCTTCATACATTGCATTTAAGGAATCGCAAAATTTGCGATTCCTTAAATGCAATTGCAAAATAAGGAATCGCAAATTTTGCAATTCCTTATTTTGCACCAGATTTTGCTTAATACATACCATTTAGCAAATTAGCATTCGCTAAGGCCAAAATTCTGCGAATTTCAGCCTTTGCGAATGAGAATTTACTTGATACATATGGCCCCTAGTCTTATTGGTGCACAAGCGTTCCCACAATGGCGACGAGGCGGGATCTGGACTACACGCAGGCAGTCTAGAAAAAAAAAGAAAAGAAAGGAGAAGTGATTAACCTGAATCGAATAAAGAGCGGGAACGAGGAAGATACAGGGGCACGTCCACACGGACAACAGGGATCCAGACAGATTGTACACACCAGCCTGGTGAATTCGCCCACATCCCGGAGCGCGGCAGAGGACACTAGGCACAGCGGCCCACCCCCGCAACTGAGGTAACAGCGACGCTCCACTGCTCCAGAGCACGGTGGCCCCACGCGATCCAGTACCCAGCGCAGCCCTGCCCAGGACGGATGCCCGTCGACACCAAGGCGGGAAACGACAGATGGGGGGGCAAGGAAGCTACACCCTCGTTGTTGTAGGAGGCAGGAGTGAGCACAGCCACACGCACTGGCGGAGCAGCAGAATCGCAGTGAGAGGACAGGCAAAAGGGAAAGGGGCAGACCACTGGCGATCAACGCCACAGAAAGCGCCACTGGCAGCGTAAGCAGCAGAGAAGGGAGCGAGGAAAACTCAGACGCCAGACAAGCTCCAGGCAGCCCGCTCAACAACGCGGTCCCCGCCCAAGCAGGCCCGAGGGGCACAGGCAAGATGGCGGCTCCTTCCACGTCTCTCACCCACATGGTGCCCTTCCTTCCCAAAAGAGGTGATCCATCGATGCCGTGGGAAGATTGGAAGAGGTACTTCAAAAACTACTTGGAGGCGTTGGAAGACGAAGGCGAAGTTGCTTACACAGAACAGAGGAAGAGGAAAATACTGTTACACAATCTAGGTCCAGAAGGGTTGAGAGTTTATGACACAATCGTCAAGGAACCAAGAGATGCCAACGACACGGAGGTGTTCAGACACGCCATAGAGGACCTCGATGCACATTACAGGCCGGTGGTATGTGTGGCTATAGACAGATACAACTTCTTCCAGAGGAAGCAGGATGGCGGTGAGACAGTCGATGAGTATGTGGCGTCATTGCAGAAGTTAGCACTAACTTGCAAGTTCGGCGTTCTCCACAACGAGCTAATAAGGGATCAGATTATCATGCACACGACGAGCACACACGTGCAGGAAAAACTCTGGGTCAATGGAGACGCCCCTCTGAAGGAGGTGTGGGCCTTGGTTAAGAAGGCAGAGTTGTCCAAAAGGTGCGCGCAGGCAGCCAGGAAGGACAATGGAGGGGCACCTACAGTATGTAAAGTCATGCTACACAACAAAGGGGAACATCCCAGGCAACGGATCATCCCCAGATCCCAAGAAACCAGAAGGACCCATCAGCATGGCGGAGCAACCCCGAAGACAGGAAGAGGGGGGAGACCAAGTTGCTACGGATGTGGGAGTACATCGCACTTGGGCAACGACAAAGCATGTCCAGCATTCAGGGCTAAGTGCGCCTTCTGCGGAGTGTTTGGACATTATGAGAAGGTGTGCCGTCGGAAGCCCAAAGGAACTACTGTCAAATACATAGACCAAGGACACCAAGAAGAGGAAGAAACGCAGCCAGAGGAGGACGACCTTGAGGAACTTCTCTACATTGATGCCCAAGTCCTGGAAGTCGGAGGCAAGGAGTCAGACAAACCTAAGCTCAACATGCACATAGGAGGAGTGCCAATCGAAATGATAGCGGACTCTGGAGCTCCCATCACGATTGTCCAAAAACAGATATGGGAGGAGAACTTTAAATCGAAAATGAGAGAGGGGCTACGTCCCATGGATGTGAGACCTGTCACGTACACCAGACAGAAGATACCAATGTTAGGATATTGCCCGTTACTTTTTTAATTCAAGGGGCGCCAAGCCAACTGCAAACTCTACGTGGCAGAAAAGGGTCCCTCGGTACTCAGCTGGAAGGACCAAGGAGCATTGGGAATCATGCTGAATCCTGGTGGCATTGAGAAAGTGTTGCTAATGGAGATGAAGGAAGATCAGGAGGAGGAAGCCTGGCGTAGAGAATACCCTGAGGTGTTCTATGGACAGATTGGTGAATTGGCCAAGTTCAAACACATGATAAGGCTGAAGGAGGGAGCGCAACCTGTCATCCACAAGGTCCGCAACATCCCTTTCCGCTGCAGAGAAGCGGTACAGGAGGAACTTGACCGATTAGAGAAATGCGGAGTGATCCAGGCCATAGAAAGTGCAGAATGGTTGTCACCCTTAGTAATCGCTCAAAAGGCAAACGGGAAGGTGAGGCTATGTGTAGACCTCAGAGAACTTAACAAAAACATTCTCATTGACAAATTTCCGCTCCCACGCATCAGTGAGATGCTTGCCAAGACAAAGGGAGCCAAGTGGTTCTCAACTGTGGACTTGTCATCAGCTTATCATAAGGTGAAACTACACCCCTCCAGCAGCCACCTTACTTCCTTCATAACACCGTTTGGGTGTTACAAATTCGTCAGGATGCCCTTCGGCCTGGCATCGGCGGCTGCTGTATTTCAAAACTTGATGCACAGACTCTTTCACAAGGTAGAAGGCGTCCAGTTTTTTCAAGACGACATCCTCGTGACGGGGAAGTCCAAGCAGGAACACAATGAGAAACTGCACGTGGTGCTACGCACGTTGCAAGAAAGTGGGCTCACAGCAGAATGGTCCAAGTGCAAATTTGGTGTGTCGTCAGTTACCTACCTGGGCCATGAGGTTAGCGAAAGGGGTATAGAACCGAAAAGGACCAACATGGAGGCGTTACTGAACGCCCCTTCCCCAGAGAAGAAGGAAGATGCACTGTCGTTTTTGGGCATGGCCGAATTTTATAGTAAGTTCATCCCCAATTTTGCCACCAAGACGCACTGCCTACGCCAGTTGCTGAAAGAGAGAAACGGATTCAAGTGGGGTAAGGACGAGCAGGAAGAGTTCGAGACCCTTAAACAAGAGATGAGTAGAGTCATCCCACTCAAGGGATTTGACACTGCGGCAGAATCCATACTCACTACTGATGCCAGTGACAAGGGCCTAGGGGCGGTGCTAATGCAAAGGGCCGACAATGGAGAACTATCTACGGTCTGCTTCGCGTCCAGAGCGCTGGCCCCAACTGAAGTACGATTCAGTGTCATTGAAAAGGAGATGCTGGCGGTGGTGTGGGCGATGGAACGCTTCAGGCAATTCCTGTGGGGAGCTAAGTTTTTGGTCCGCACTGACCATAAACCTCTGGTGAAAGTCTTGACATCAAATGGCCACGCGCATGCTACACCACGAATAACCAAAATTACGTTAAGGCTCTTGGACTTCGTGTACGAGGTGGAGTACATACCAGGCCCCCAGAACAAAGTGGCCGACTTCCTGAGCAGAGCGGCAGCAATGGAAGGGCCGCACGAGCAGGAAGCACCAGGATGGGAAGGCTACGTGGTAGCGACGATACAGGACATGGAGGCGGTGATCAGCGCACAGGAGTGGGCAGAGGCCTACAAGCAGGATGAGGATTTGGAAGTGATCAAAGGTTATGTCATGCATGGATGGCCGGAGAAGAGGCACCTTAAAGAGGCATTGAGGAGGTATTGGGAAGTAAGGGACGAACTGTCGCTGGGGGAAGACCCCATGTTCCTGCAAAGAGGTGATAAAATCATTCCTCCACAGGGACTCATTGAACACCTGATGGCTTTGCTACATGAAGGACACCAGGGGATGACCAAAACCAAAGCCTTAGCCAGACAGGCATACTGGTGGCCAGCCATCGACGCCCAGGTGGAAAGATATGTGAGGCAGTGTGACTCGTGCTCCAAGGCGGACAAATCTCAAACTATGTTAAGGCCACAGTTAGGGAAATTTCCTGTGCCTGGAGGTCCGTGGGAGATGGTGTCCATCGACATCATAGGGCCCATCCTGAACATTGAAGGAATCCAGAAGTACGCCATTGTCCTGATCGATAGATACTCCAAGTGGCCGGAAGTAGAAGTAAGGGACACGGTGGATACTGAGGCGGTGGTGTCGTTCTTGAACACAGTATTCATCAAGGAAGGCATCCCTAAGGTCATAACGTGCGACAATGGACCACAGTTTGTCTCCACCAAATGGGAAGCCTACACGTCCAGAAATGTGATTGAGGTCAAACACACTCCCATATACCACCCCACAGGAAATGGTCAGGTGGAACGTTTTAATCGAGTGATTATGGGGACCATTCAAGCGGCTATAAACGATGGACTCGATTGGGCGAAGGAATTGCCCAAAATGCTGTGGGCCTACCGCATCACACCAGGGAGCACAGGCTACAGCCCCTTCAAAATTCTGAGAGGGAGAGAGCCGTTCACCAAAGACAACATCGCATGGAGACAGATGGTGGTACAGAGCAAATGGTCGCCAGCCGTGGTAAGGAGGAATCTGGAAAGGGCGCAAGAGACATATACAGAACATTTCAACAAGAGGAGGAGTGTACAAGGAGTGTCACTAGAGAAAGGTGACTGGGTGAGAGTGAAAGTAGCGACCACGAGAAGGAAGGGCGAGAGCAAGTTCACTCCACCTCTGCAAGTTCTAGAGCCATACACCAGGTCAGCATTACTCAGTGATGGCAAGGTATAGTCGCAGGATAGGATGGCCAAATGCAGCAAAATCCTGCGATGGAGGGAAGAAGTTGGCGAAAGTGATGATGGGAATGTCGAGACTGTGGAAGGGGAATGTCGAGGAGAGAGACAAGAGCAAGTTGCAGATGGGACATGGCAGGTGGAGGAGCAAGAGAGCGAACGTGAAGGGAGCAGCAGAGAGAGAGGAATAGGAAGGGACACAGGCAAGAAGGGAGTTGAAGAAGAGAGACAAGAAAGGAAAGGAAAAGGAACTGAGACACGAGGCGAGAGCATCGAGCCGGGTGCACAGGAAGGTGTGCAGGTCAGAGGAGGAGTGAGAACGAGAGCAGGAAGAATCGTGAGAACTCCCAAGAGGTTCCAGGATTTCGATATGGACAATAAGAGTGTTTGATCTGGTTATTAGTGTCGATTGCATAAAGGAGGGAGATATGTGGTGACGGTCTAGTTGTTTAGGATAGCACCGGAACCGGATGTTCCGATAGGGGAACCGGAAGGCGGCCATTTTATGTGGCGCTGAACGGCTCCGAACGAGAGTCATGCAATCCTGGCGCTCCGGGGAATAAAGAACCTTCTAAGGCACAAACCTGAGTCCTAGTCTTATTGGTGCACGAGCGTTCCCACAGATAGACTGTCTGAGATGACGTGGGAGCACGTCTTCGTGCCTGCGCACATTCTTCAATTGTGGTCACGTAGAATGTACACGTTCTATGGTGCACGAGGTGAGGAAAGCTTGACTTGCAGTTAAATCCAGTCGACAACTCTTGTACGTGTGTAAAGGGAGCTTTTACAGTGTGGATCCGTATGTCGTACATTGTGTGTTCGCAGGTAGTACCCCGTAATTAACCTGTGTTGTGAGCACTGCGTCAACCAGTGTTTTGAAGGGAATGCTGTGTGCATGAAGGAAGCACGCCATCATTTTACCCTTGTCTGTACATATTTTGGGGCTTATTTACAAGCCCCTTGCACCACAGTTGCGTTACTTTTAAATGGGAAAAAGTTACGTATCAGCGGCGCAAGTGTCTTGTAAATAAGTCCCTGTGTGTTGAGGAGAGGAAACATGCACTGCAGCTTCCGGTGAAGCACCGTTTTGTGCGAAGGAAACTTGCTGTGATGGTGCCTTGGTTTATATGTGTTCTGTGTGTACTGCTGCTCCCAGTGCTTCACACTGTATGGTTGGTCTGCGAAGGCACTTGTCCTTAGTCTGTACTTGTATGTGGGTGAGGGGAACTTGTGCTGCAGATTCCAGTGCTATGCCATTAGTGTGTGTAAGGGAAAATTACCACTGCGCCACTCTGGTCAGTTGCAGTTGTGTGTGCACTTCTGTTGGAGGAATACTCAGGTTTATGTTTTGTGTGTAAATAAACTTTAATATAATGTTGCCCAGGGCGGTCCCAGTCTCTAGGGGGCAAATTTACAAGAAAGTGACGCATCTCTGCATTATAGCAGAGATGCGTCAGTTTACTTGCATCGCGTAAAAAAACCCTTGCGCCACCATGGATGCGTCGCATTTATAATGCGGCGCACCTTGGCGCAAGGATCGACAGATGCTCCACATCTGTTGGCGCAAAGGTCACGCATTGCTGGAGTTGTGTCGCAAGCACAAAGCAACTCCAGCAATGCTCGGGATGGCCTAAACCTATTGTGCTGCGTCACTCCTTACACCTGCTACGAGCAGGCATAAGGTTTGACGCAGTGGCATCGTGGAAGTAGCGCAGCGAAATCCTGTAGATTTCACTGAGTCACTTTTACAAGGCTTTCTTGCTTCGGAACGCCCACCCTGCATACATTATACCTGACGCAGACATAATGTGGCGCAGGGCTTTACAACGTAACGCATCTCCCTAGATGCGTCACGTTGTAAATGTGTCTCTAACGTGGTACATTGTTTACGCCACCACTGCATCACAAAAGCAATGCAACGGCGACGCAAAAGTGTTGCAAGGGGCTTGAAATCTGCCCCCAGGTATTTTGTGTGTGATGGGAAGCTTGTGGCGCAGCTTCCATTATGTACAATTTATGTGAGAGGGAAGCTTGCCCTGCTGCTGTTGCAATGGTCTGTACCTGGTCGTAAAGCTTGCACTGAGGTGCCAAGTGATGCACGTTTTACGTGTAAATGAAATGTGCACAGAATGTGATGATCGTTCTTGGCTAAGGAGGATATTGCCAGAAACCATTATCGCTAGTTGTTGGTAATATGCCCCCAGGACCTGTCCCTCAACCACTGGAGGTCCACAGAAAACTAATTTTATTGTATTTACCACAATTTCTCGGTCTAATCGATAGGCGTCTCTGCTTTTAATGCCCGAGTAGTTGAAATCAAAAAGAAAAAAAACAGGTAAAGGAAATGATCCGCTGCCGACGCCTCACCCTTTATTGCTGAGAAACAGGCAGCTGCCCGAGGGCCAGAAACAATCTCATTAAACTAATTGAGTTGGTGGATTTTACGATAACTGTTTTTTTTTTAATTCTTTCCTTTTTTTTAAATAGTTGTAGTAACCAAAAACAATAGTATTCGACAGATTAAATAAAATAAGAGTTCTCAAGGCTACACATCTGATATACATATCTTTATTCCCTAAAAAAATAAAATTAAAGTTGAACGGGAGTTAATGTTATCTAGTATCTTAACAGTGACTACATTAAAAAAACTTAAGTCGAAAATTCACAAGTTATGGTGGCATTTTCCCTGTGCATCTCAATCGCACAACACTACGTCAGCATTAACTCTCTTTACTATTTGAGTAAGCTTAAAGTTTATAAAAAAATGTATGTTTGTGTAAATTGTGATGTATGACGGCGGACGTACGATGTGTGATGGTGGCTGTGTGTGCATTCGATGGTGGGTGTACAGTCGTATTCTGGTGGGGGCGGATGTATGAACATAGCTGTGAGATTGATAGGGGTTGAGTGGGCATATATTGCTTGCTGTGCAGATAATACAGTTTGTGTGCTGGTGGTTGTGGTTTGCGTGGCCATTTGATGATGGGTATAGGAGCATATGATTTGGTGAACAAACATGGTTGTCCGATAGGGTGTGTGTGAGGATATACCAGTGGTTTTAAAGTCATGTGTAATGGTGGGAGGTAAATGTATTAAGGTGGATGTGTTGGCCTATAAAAGCAGGTTTGGTGGTACATGATGTTGGTTGTCTAGATTTACAATAGCATGATGTTGTAAGTGATATTTTATATTGTTATTAATAGTGGTTTTGAAAAGTGTGCAACACTGAAGATTTACGTTAGGGTGCAAGTTAAGGCTGACTTAATAAGCGGAGTTGTGTCACGAGGGGAAGGTAACAATCATACTTTGTGAATTGCATGACTTTTTAGATTTTATGGTAAAGCCACTGTTAACATATATTCAAGTTTAACTCTTCCAACATTGTTTTTTCATTATTAATATAAATATTTTGTAAAGCGCATGGCTTCCTAAAAAAAGGTTTCCCTGCGTTAGCTCAATTGCATACTGGGTCACTCCAAAGTCAAGAGAAAGAAGGGAGCCTATTTTAAAAAAAATCCGGCAATTGAGAAAATCAGGGGGCCTATTATAAACAACTAGCGAAAATTATTGCTAACTAAGCTTAGCGACATATTTTCTATCGCCGTGCTTCGCCTGATTTTATCGCAGAGATAACATGCTATTAGCAACGTTTATCTCAAATGCGATAAAATTTCAGGCGTTAGCGGCGAAATGCAAGAATATCGCTGAGAATCCAGCGATATTCACGCATTATCGCTAACAGGGACTTAGCCACAATATCCAACTCCCATTGAATATAATGGCTAAGAACTGGTCTGAGCAGGCGTTAGTTTTTGGAGATATTCGCGCTTAGCGCAAATATTTCCATCGCTACGCCTCCCTTGCTAATAGGCGATAGCAACGTTAGGGACTGCTTACAGTCGCTAACTGGTTGGGTACGCCCACTTTGCATGTCATTAGCGATAAATAACGCTGACATGCAAAGCGTGCCCCAAACCGCTCGCTATCGCCTAAAAGCTGTCACTACCATCAGTTAGCGACAGCTTGCTAAAAGGGGAATATATTTATTGCCACTTAGCGGCCAAAAACATCCGCTAAAGCGGCGATAATGCAATATCGCCAGGCTTGGTAATATGCTCCCAGGTTTTTAAAAGCTCCGAAATGCTAGGAGTTAGTCACATTCTCTCAGAGTTACAGAGAAGTTGTTCCAAAGTCTTGGTCCGAGATAAGAGAATGCTCGACCTCCTTGGCAGGATTTCTTAATCCTGAGAATTACGGCCAGCCTCCAATGGCTGGAGTGCAACAAGCGGGTTGGGAAATACCGAGACACCAATGAGGTAAGACAGTGAGGTCTGGTATTTGATAGACTTTTTAACAGATTGGATGTAGAGGAAAACGTGGGTGTAGGGGGGGCAAGAGACATGCAGCTATATTTTGCACAAACTGGAGGCGTTTAAGTAGTGATTGTGCCACCCCCAGGTACAAGACGTTCCAATAGTCCAGCCTAGAAATAACTAGGGCCCGGACTATGGTTCTCTGAGCGTAGGTGGGGAGGCAGTAAAGAATCTTCTTGAGCCCTTTTCAGTATGAAAAAGCAAGTGGCTGCTACCTTGTTACTCTGCTGACTCATAGTGAGTTTGTGATCCAGCCAGACCCCCAAGTTTTTTAAAACTGACACTGGTGGAGGAGTCAAGCTCGCGAGCGAAATGGTCGCCTTGTAGCTCGGCTCCGTCAGCCCTCTGGCCTGACTCACATTTCCTGCTACATATCCTGCCCAGAGACGATACATTTTCGAAGAAAGAGAAACGCAACACTTCGCTCCCACTCACCGTCTGACCTGGAGGCTCCGACTTGCGGTGGATCCGGAGTTGTGCCCTCTCGCGGAAACCGGGGCCTTTGTGAAGCTGAGACCGGGGCTTCACCTATTGGATCCGGCCTGGCGTTGTGGTGACTGTTGGCCCCGGCCGAGAGACTGCACCACGAGAGAGAGCCACTGTGAGAAATCCCCGGTGATCCTGAACCGGGCCTGCCTTGACGGCCGTGAGGCTGGTGCGGGGCGCGGTGCTCCATGGACTAACCGTGTAAAGGGGTTTCCCCGCCGCCGCTCCGTCCATCGACCCTGGACCCTCGCGCTCGAGCTATACTTTTGAGGAGCGCCGGCTCGAACATAGGCGACCTTCCGCTTGGTGGGGCTCTCTTTTCTGCACAGCGGTGGTCATTGCCGGGACCCCCCCAGACATCTGTAAAGGCCTACGTCTGTGGACTGCTCCGGGGGTGGCGGAGAGTGAAGAAGGGGTTGAATTTACAAAATGGCTGCCGCAGTTTGGAGCTGTGGATTTCCTCCTGATGGCGATCTCCGGTTGCTAGATTGCGTGGAAATATGGCCATGTGGACGTGAGCCTACGATCGGCGACGTTCTTGCTGCCTTGAGATCTTTACACGCGACCTTGTCCCCGGGTGCTCCTGAGGACTTGTCCCGATCCACCGCCATCTTGGGTGAACGCTCCTTCAAGGTCCCCTCTTGCCTCGGGGATACCATTGCCTCACCCCCCTCGATGGCTCCGAAATATGGTGCTGCTATCCACCAACGGATTTGTACATCGGCGGCTTCAGAACCTCCTGTTCGATGTTCGGAAACTGGAGACTTAGACACTGTGCGAGGGCCCGATCATCCCCGGGTGCCTGAGAAAGATGGCGGACTGCTGCTTGTTTTTACCTTGATGAGGTCTTGTTTCTATTTTGCCAGTATACTCCCGCCTTTTCGAACGACGAGACTGCACTCCTGTTTTTTATTGCCCCTGTTGCTGTTGTTGATATATTTGGATTGCTTACTTGAATTTTTATTCACTTGCTTTTTCATTGACCTTTCTGACCAGCATCTGTATCGTATTCTTTTTCATTTGTGTGCTTGCCTCGCATCGTATTGCACGCTTCAGGCTGTTATTTGGTGGGTGGTAAATGCAGTGAAGAAGGGATTGGGGTGAGATGCATGGCCCCCGAAAGATTATTGGTATACGCATTCATGGCGGAGTTGCCCATATTCATAGTGCTATGAGAAACCTCTCTGAAAGTTTTATTGTGCTCGAGTCTATATCGTTCTGGTACACATGTACTGTAGTGTATGGTTGGGTGGAGGGCTGTAGCCGACCGTATTTATTTCTGATCTCATGCTCCTCCCTCCTATTTACTATTTTGTTTCCGTATCTTTTTTTTGTCTTCTGCTTCTTTTCTCTCTTATCTCCACTATATTTCGGGTTCTGGTTTAGGGCGACAGGCGCGCTGTTTGGAGGATAGGCCGTAGCCTTCTGCAGGGGTGCTGGGTGGGATGGGTGGGTTGGGTCTTTTTTGTTGTTTTATTTTCTTCAGTGCTGTGGCCCTTTTGTATATCTTTATGGGGGTGCCGCGTCTATCCTTTGCCTCCCGTGGTATGATTGGGTGGGATATGTGACGTCGCTGTTCCTCTTCTTAAAGTTCTGCTGCTTCCGATGCGACTCCCATGCCCTCATCGTTGCAATACCCCTGTTCCTATGTGTGTTCCTTGCTATGGGGAGCTTGTTCCGACGCGGCATTCCTCTTCTTTTAATCTGTGTTTTCTTTCCTTCTTTTCTTTCCTTTTCCCTCTTCCTCCCCTCCCCTTTTCTTTTTCTCCCCAGGTTAGTATGGCGGGCTAGTTTTAATGATATTACTATTCCGGCCCCCCTGTTCTGTATCCAAGTGCTATTGGGTGTTGGGTACGCCAAGTTATTATTGATTGCATATTGATTTGTGCTTCCTACGTCTGTCCTTCTACCGATGTGTATAGTACTGCCATTTCTACATTGCTGCCCTTTATCCTTTGGCTGTTAATGATTTGTGCGGGGTATCCGGATATTGTTTTGTTCTCGCTGAGCCTGCCATACGCCCTATCGTTATATTATAAAATTAACCTATATTACTCCTGATTGCTGGCCGTATAGATCCTCATACTTCCCCCTCTCTTTTAGCGACTATATTGAATGTACAATTTTACTCTGATTCTGTGACTACTATTTTGGAATTTTTGACTGCTTTAACATGTCGTGGCCGGCCAGATCGGTTGTAGGCCCAGCCTTGTATACCCTTTCTGTACAAATAAAGGTTTAAAAAAAAAACAAAAAAAAACTGACACTGGTTTAGGGGATTACTCAGAGTAACATGCAAAAAGTGGGAGCCCGAAGGGGGGGGTGGTTACCCACCAACAAGACCTTCATCTTGACTCCATTTAACTTTAAGGCGTTAGTGCACATCCACTCTGAAACAGGTGAGACAAGACATAAAGGCCATTGTATTATGATTGTCCTTAGATGACAGAGATACCACAATGTGTGTATCGTCTGCATAGAAAAAGAGCGCAAGGCCACAATTTTCTACTATACCCTCCAATGGGGTGACATATAGGTTAAAAAGCAGAGGACTCAAAGTGGACCGTTGAGGCATATCTGAGGCTAAATGATGAGGTTTTGACTTATGATGGTTAGTGTGCACCTGGAAGGTGTGATCATTCAGGACAAATTTAAGCCAAGACAAAGCAATATCCTGCATTCCCCTTTCCTCTAATCTTTGTAGGAGCATGTTGTGATTAACAGTGTCAAATGCTGCACTGAGATCCAACAGAATCTGTGCCGCCGCTCCACCCTCGTCTAGTTAATGCCTCAAGAACTCCAGAACACCAAGGAGCATTGATTTGGTGCTATGACCATCCCGAAACACACATTGTGAAGGGTGGAGTAAGTCCTTAAGTCCTATATGTCTTGCAAGTTGTTGTTTTACATGTTTCTCTGACACCTTGGCGAGAAGGGGCAACAAAGATATAGGTCCATCTAGTTAGACCATGTGAGGGGGTCCACATTGTTTTTTTTTTTAATTACAGGGTGATCAAAGCAGTTTTCCAGATTTTTGGAACCACACCATCCACCAATGACCTAATTAATAGTTGCATAATCTGCTCCACAACCGGGTGGAAAAACTTTCCAAGTACATCTGGGGGACTGGGATCCTGGGATCCAGTGGGGATCCGGATTTAATAGTCACAAGGATGGCCCTAACGGATGGCACATCCAAGAGCTAGAAACCCTGCAGTACACTTTCTACCTTATGGACACTTGTCTGAGTTTTAGCTTCATCTATGTTGGAGAAGGCCTGAATATCTGCCTCTTCTTAACTAAAAAAATCGGCAATTTCGTCACACTGTATTTGAGATAGAGGAGTAACTAGTGTGTTTTCGGGGTTAGAAAAGGCTAGCACCACTTGAAGAGAGTACTAGGGTAGTTTTGGGATTGCAGTAATTTTGCTCGCAAAAAACGCTGCTTTGCCTCATGACAGGTGTTATAGTAAGAGTTTAAGGCGTTTTTATAGTTTACCTTATCTTCATTGTTATAAGTTTTACATCATACTCCCTATAGATGTTTACATAACCTTTTCTCTTCAAATAGAGAGTCACTATACCGTGGGGCCGGGGGAAGAGTTCTGTGGTGCTTTTTAGTGGTAACAGGTATTAAGGTGTCCAATGAGGACCTAAGCCAACTATTAATTGGAGCTGTATCTAGCACCACTGAGTTCCATAGTAGAGGGGAATTAGCCTCTTGAGTTGCATTCCACACAGGGACATTCAATTTTGCCCGACTCCTACTAGAGGAGACCGAATAAATTTCCAGACTCTATATCTTTGAGTCTATTAAAAATGAGCAGGGAACTGCGAAATGGTCAGACCATATCAACGGTAGAGGCCGATCTGTTTATGCGCTTCTTAAATTTGTAAGTACCGGATCCAGCAGATGTTCTGCTTTGTGAGTGGGGGAATTATTAATCAGCTGGATGTCCAAGGCCAGGAAGTAATCTATCAAAGACATAGCAGTATTACACGTTGCCTTTCAGATGTATATTGAGATCTAAGAGAATGGTGAAATTAGCATATTTGAGAATAACTGGAGAAAGCGATTCAATACTACGAGTACACCAATTACCAACAGTGCCAGGAGGACGACAGATTAGAGCTACACACATCATAAACCTTTTTGATAGAAATATGGAGAAAAGCAGTGGCTCGCAATCTGCATTGTTTTTTTTTGTTTTTTTTGTTTTTTTGTTTTTTTTTAAAAACCTTTATTGAAAGACACGTAGAAGTACAAGCGCAGGCCTACAACCACAGGGGCCAGCCGCAAAAGCAGGAGAGTCAAAAAAAGGCAACATCAATGCGTACAATAGAATGAATACAGGATAGACGTGAAATAAAGACGTTAAACAGTCAGCGCCAGGATAAGAAAGGTTTCATTTTACATTTTATAGAGGAGGCAGCAACCATATCTACCGGGCGTCACGCAACATATACAGAAAAAAAGGGGGGGGGCGGGAGGGAGACAGCCCCCCACGCAATCAATAATCCTAGTAGGGCAAAGCCCAAAGACATCCCACGCCCAGCAAAGGTACAAAAATGAAGGATAAATGTCAGCGAACAAATAACATGGATGCCACATGTACAGCCCTCCCGCCCCGGAAAAGGAGAAAGTGCGGACACGTACGAAACAAAGGAGTGAAGACACAGGGACATAGCCCACCCCCGGAAAAGGCAAAAAGGGACCATAGAATAAAACAAACTAAAATAACAAACACCCCCCCACCCTACATCACTGTAATGGCTACGGCCTACCCCACTAAACAGCGTGCCTGTCGCCCAGAGTCACCCGAAATATAGAAGAAAGAGAAAGAGAATAATAACAAAAAAAGAGAGAGAAGGAGAGGAAAAAGAAGGATAAGAGAGGAGAGGAGCCAGCGATCGAAACATGGAATACTACCCCACCCGCAACAGCGGATCACCAATCGAGGTCAGAAAGGACACTGAAAAAAGCCCACACAAGGATAAAAAACAAGAACTAACCAAAAGAATGAGGCCTGGAGATGCCATTTAAAAGGGTCCACACAGGTACTCCGGCACAATCACCCCTGTCCACTTTTATGAAGAGTCGAGCTTCCAGACCCCGCCACGGCCGAAAAGCAGAATGATACCGTGGGTCCATACCAGTCCAGGAAGGCGAGTGGGATCTCCGCAGAACACCGTCCCGGCCAACGAGAAGCAACCAGGAGAACTCGGCAGCAGGCAGAATGCAAAAGTATCTCAACGATCCACGTGGCCAAGCACAATATCTGGGCTGTCCAGCACGAAGCAGAGAAATCAGGATGTAGGAAACACTGCAGCATCGGCACCGGGTCCACATGATCCCATAGAGTCAGACACCCAACCGGAGATCCCAGCACAGCAGCCGGAGAAGTTTCAACCATTACAATTCGGGAAGACGACACCGCGTCACAAAATGGCGGAGCAGCCATGGCGGAGATCAGCGACTCCAAGTCTCGGCATTTCAAGGATAGGTCGATCCCCAGAGCAGCCAGGGCAGACAAGACAGCACTCCGAGTAGGGCCCGCCCGAATCAAACGAGGGCTGGAGAGAACAAATGCAGCAATTTCCCTGTCTCCAGGAGAAAGACTCTCCGAGGGGCCATCCGCCATCTTAAGCACAGCGCCCGCCGCCATCATCGTGGGCGCCTCCAAGTCCACCAGGAGCACCGGCGGCCCCAGGGCACACAACCGATCCGCGGCGGATGGCGCTCGGCGGAGAAAGGAGAGTCACCAGAAGAACGGGCGCGCTCCCCACAACACTCGGGGGGAGCCCAGCACCGGACCCCGGGCGGGACAGGCAACAGGAGTGGGCTACCCACTTGAGGGGTGCCGGACAGCGCGGCTTCTCTTCTTCGGGCCGGCAGGCAATCGGACATACGGGGTGGCCCACCCGCGGGGGTGGGTCCGCTCCAGGGCTTCCGGCCCGCGGCTCTCAGGCTCCCAGCATCGGGTCTCTCCACCGGTTCCGGACCGCCGGTACTCCAAGCATCTCCGGGCAGGCACAGCACTCGAGGCCCCGGCTTCAGGGCCGGGAAGGCCAGCAAGGCAACAGGGGCAGAACGCCGAAATGACTGCACGCCAGAGCCCCGGAAAAGGATGGTAAGTGAAGGCTCCTCCTTGGTGACCAAATTCGGAACACCCCGAACAGGATAAAATACAGGATAGGTGGCGGGGAGGAAGAGATCACGGAGCGTGGCGGTTATGCGACTGTTCCCCGTCCCGTGCTTCTTGGTTCTCGCAATCTGCATTGTTAAGCTTTTCTGTCTTGCATGAAAATGTACTACCAGTGGAAGTACTGGCACATGACTTTGGCAATATGGGCGAACTGTGGGGGATGCTTTGGCATAAGATGATGGTTGAGTGGACATCTTATTGGTGAGGATGCATGATGCTGGTTGTGTAAACATATGAGCTTGGGTGTGTTGATGTAATGCGTATTGTGTTAGAGTTTAATAGCGAGTGTGTTGGCATATGATCTGGGTTATGAGGAGTTATACTAGGAGGGTGATTCTATGTATTATCTTGCTTGTGGTGTTGGGTGTGTGGAGTTGTTGTGGTGGGTGAGTGTACTGGAAAGAGATGGATAGAGAAGATGCCCTTTCCCCTGCCGCTTCTCTATCCTGCCTCTGCACCATTCTATGCATCATCAGACCCAATGCAACCCTTGCATCCCCCTTTACGCTTCGGACCCTATACAGGCAATGTGTGCTGCACTTCCCCTGCGTGTCACTCCATACTCCAGTAGTCCTTTGGTGTACCCTGCTTTATTTGGACGCAGGAGTTAATGCCAGCTGCTGGCCTGCTCCTACACTGCTGAAGCAATGCTGCAAACCACAAAGCTGCTACTTGCATGCCAACTGTATTATTCTGTAACACCACCCCGCCCTTAGCAAGACAAGAGGGCAGAGGGAGTGGGCAACTTCCCATTCTCAACTTTGGGCGATGAAGGGGAATGAGAACTTCAATGGATAGTCCCTCTTGCGCACTTGGGAAATACGGGGGGATATAAAGGGTTTTTTCAACCTCTATCACCCTGGGATAAGCCGAAGAGAGAATGGGGCCTTATTGTGTACAGTAGGGAGAGGTTACTTTTACAGCACCCTCTGAATTTGAGCACTATATGATGGGGGATAAGGACTAGGATATTTTTCTCCCCCTCATGCAAGGCAGGGATTTGTTTTGTGAAATTCTCCTTTGGCCAAGAATAGAGTGCACACAGCAGTGCCACTGGTACACCTGTGCAACCTTTAATTGCTCTCCCACTCTTGGGTAAGGCAAGAGGTTGTAAGTGGCACTCACCCATCTCCAGCTCTTAAGCAATACCAGGAAGAGATTAATTCCACTGCCTTAGGACAAGTCAAGCAGAGGGGTGTTGTGCGTAGCCCCCAGGTCCAAGTTGAGTCCAGGGTTGAGAAGTGATTAGCACTCCCCAATCATCAAGTTCAGTTTTTAAATTTATGAACGTTCTTTCAGTGCTCTCACCGACGACGTGAGGACCTCCTTTTCCGATGGCATGAGGGCAGTGGCCAAATGGATGTCATCAAATTGCCTCCAGTGTAACGTAGGCAAGACGGAGGTCATGCTCTTTGGGGAAGCTAGGATCTTGTGGACCCCGGATTGGTGGCCGCAGGATCTTGGCCCGGTGCCCGAGCCTAAGCAGTCCGTGAAAAACCTAGGGGTGCGCCTAGATCGTGAGCTCTCCCTTAAGCAGCATGGCAATTTCGTGGCGGGTTCTTGCTTTCACGTCATTGGTCTTCTACGGAAAGTTTTCCCCCTACTACCTGATTTCACCAGAAAAACTTTGGTGCTGGCTTTGATACTTAGCCGTTTCGACGATTGCAACGGGCTTTTGCTGTCAGCCAATGATGGAGCATTAGCCAAACTCCAAGTGGTGCAAAATACGGCAGCCAGGCTGGTGTTAAACTCCCCTTCGAGATCACCGTCTAAACCCCTCTTGGATACATTACATTGGCTTTCAGTCCGAAATAGGGTAAAGTTCAAAACCTGCTGCTTAATTCATAAAAGTTTAAATGGATTGGGGCCAGCACACTGGACAGATAAATTTAGACCTTACAATCCTGTTCGGCCTGAGAGTGCCAGCTGTAAGGAAGGTCAGACAAGGTGGCAAGGCTTTGTCCGTTGTCAGGCCTACTTTATGGAACAAGCTCCCCCTGGCACTCAGACAATGCACAGAACATCTGAGTTTCAGGAAACAACTGAAAACGTTCTTGTTTCAGAATTAATTCACTACCCTACTGACTGCTTTGACTATGCTGCTGGTGTATTTTTTTGGGGCGCAGAGATACTCCTACGGGAGTCGATTTGAGCGCGATATAAACTCGTAAATAAATAAACGTTGTGAGAGATTTATTAAAAATAAAACAAAAACAGGCTCTAGGTCAGCCAAACCCACTTCTTATCAGAGGCAGGGGAATTGTTTAATAAATCCGACCTCTGACTGCTGTGGGAGAAAATCTGTACCCCAAACTTTGTACATCCCAATATTTACCTCAGTCGGTTTTCCCACAGTTAAACACGATTTTCATGAGGCAATGTGTCCTCACATTAAAGGCACCTCCCCAACAATCAATTAGCAGAGCAAAAACAATTCATTAAATAATCTGGTCCACTAAATAATTGAGTTCTAAATGAATGCAAAGTTAAAGGGTTTTATTAAACAAATTACAAATAAGCGGTACAGAGTCAATGCCAAGAAGGATCTCAGATGCAAAGTATATACAAAGTATGTAGAAATCAGAAAATATTCGAAGTCTTAATAGGCAGCAAAATCATAAGAAAATAGGATGGTATCCCCAACAACATAAGAAAGTTCAGGAAAATCTCTGACTCACACCCAAAAGCGGAGGGTTCTTATACACAAATTTTGCATAGTAAACTAGGACAGCTCCAGAATGATCATGGTGTGAGCAAAAGTATAATTTCTTTAGCAAATTAGAAAACAAAATAATACATGTCATTACATTAAGAGATAAGCACCATCCCCTTCCCAAAAACACATTCAACACCCTCTAGGCAAATATCATCCGGTAATATTCACACAAATATGAAACATTTAGACAACAAGAATTCTCCCAGTGAATGGCCCCAGTGTAGAAACCAAATGAACTAGATACTTGTTTCAATCTTGCATCCGAATCATAGCAAGTCGAATGCTAGCAAAGCAATTACTGCAGTGGAAATAAACTTTTAAAAATTTCATATCACGTGTTATTAATGCTGCACAAAAATATAAACTTAAGAATCCACCAAACATCACAGCCCTGAATATTTTATAATCACTTAACCAATTATTAAAATGTTATTAGTCAGGAATTCAATATGCTTGCATTATATTCTGCTTCTTTCTGGAACCCTCCTCCACCATCCTAAATTGGTTGTAGACACAATCCTTAATATTCTCCATCTCGTAATTTTCAGATAATTTCCTCTTTAGCGATCTCTCCTTTTTCATGTCGCCACAATTTTTTATGAGACACCCATAAAAAGTTTAATAAAAGAAACAGAACAATTGCACAAATCATTACGATTATTATAATGGTTAGTATAATGTGTTAAGTGTCCCCATCCACATTATCAGTCCATTTAACAACCTTACTTCAACTCTTCCCTAATGCTAAGCAGTTCTGCATCACCATAACTCTAACAGCAATTACTTCTAAACTAATTTGAGGTAACACTTGCAGCTATTCCTAAATCAAGTCTATCGTCCAATGCATATAAATGTCTACTTTTTACATCATTCATTGGCATGCCTATAGGAGGAATAACACCTAATATATCTAGGACTACCTGCCAAATCATCCTTACTTCACTTGCCTCAAACCAGCTCCATTATCCATTTCATTCATATGATAAACTCTAGGGAACACCAAAGCAAAATAACAAGATCCAACCCAATTACACAGCAAATTTAAATAGGCAGTCTTAACACACGCACATAATAACAATAATAATAATAATAATACAATAATCTCTGTGGCAAGGTTACTAATTGCGCAAACCTGTAAGTACCCCAGTGTAAATCTCAAGTTGTCCTCTGGTGCTCCAACGGAAAAGAGTGGCTACCACCACCCTCAACTTTGCAGAGGACAAAGTCCTCAATTTGAATAAATCAATAATTTCCCGAGCAACTCAATGTCTAAAAGATGTCGGCACAAAAATAAAGTAAATTCCTTTGTCTTTTATTCTCTCTTCTTCACATGAATTCAGATGACTTCAATGAATCCCGTAGCCATTTTGGTCGATTTTGTAGCTAACATGTGTTTCGTCATTAAATGCATAAACAATGACCTCATCAGGGCTGTACTCAAGCCATCACACTGTAACAGCCTTTCGTTGTAAAACTTTATCAGTTCCCCAAATACTCATCGACCAATCTTAAAATAGCAGCAGTACTCCTCTTCATATGTATATTTATGCTCCGACTGCAAAAAGTATCATCACCCTGTAATTTGACTCCATGATAGGATTTGTGTCAAAATCAGGTACTATAACCATCCTGCTTGCAATATCTGCGGCAGCGTCAGGAATGCTAATGCATGGTTGTTTTGTTAACTTCAAGGCCGCTTTTGACCGCGTGCCCAGAGGCCAAATATGGCTCAAACTGTGGGAATGGGGGATTGCACTAGTGCTTTTACAAGCCATAATCGATCCACACACTAATACATGGATCCGTATGAAACTTGGAGACGGATCCTATATCTTCAGGAAAATACAAACATCACGTGGAGTAAAACAAGGTTGTGTGCTGGCACCCCTTCTTTTTAAACTCTTCATTTCCAACTTGTCGGAGTCACTCAATGAAGTCAACTCTCATCCTCCAAAACTCACCGGGGTAAGACTCAGCAATTTATGGTATGCAGGTGACCTCATCCGGCTCAGTCACACAATTAATTGTAGGCTTGCAGAGACTACTCAATCGGCTGTCTGCCTACACCGTCGGTAATTAATTGGAACTGAAATTATCAAAGACAAGGGCAATCATCTTCGTGTTAAGGAAATACCAAGGTGGCAGTAGGCAGTTCAAGGGTAAAGAGTATTGATAGGGCTGCTTCATGTAAATATCTGGGGGTCCACATGGACATAAGGGGTTCATTCTCAAAACACAGAGACGAGGTAGAAGCCAAAGCTTTGACAATCCAGGTGGCATTTAAGAACCTCGCAAAGCAGTTGTCCGGTTCAAGCCTGACCCCTCTCATAAGTGTCATGAAGGCAAAAACCCTGAATTACCTCACTTACAGGCAGGAGATCATGCAAGGGAAAGACAACCGCCTTGTGAACAAAATAATAACAAGAATCTTCAAACAAGTGCTTAGCCTTCCAAAAACATCAAACCCCACGCTCAAATACGACTTGAGTTTGGTTGCCAAGATCACCCAGCGGTAGGGGCTGGCGTATTTATCAGATTGTGTAACAAGTTATGTACATCCAGAGAAGGAAGCTTGGAGGCTTTGTTGTGGCAGGAAATTTAAGCCGGTCAGCTTGGGAGATCGTACCGGTGTTATTTACAAGAATCTTTCAAACTCCTTGATGCAGAAGAAATCCGGAGCTCCAATCCATCACAGCAGGCACTTAAAACCTATAAAGAAACGTCTGCTTGTGGTCCTTCCATTCGGACAGAGCCCAACTGGCACAACGTAACCATGCATGGTCAATCGTATCAGGGTTTAAGCCAGGGATTTTGGTGCCTCATATGTCATGCACCTACTCAGTGATGTGGAAAAAAAGAATTTTGACCCTCAGAATGGGCGCATGGCCATTTTTGTATCACTTGCCAGGTTGGCGCCGCACAAACACCAACATAACGTGCAGGGGGTGTGGGAGCAGCAAGGAAACAATTGAGCATGTGGTGTGTCTTTGCCCTTGTTAAAGGGCAAATGGAACAAACTTGGCATTCGCACTTGTCGACAAGCTATCCTCACATCTATGAATCCGGACAATCCACTGCTTAATGTCCGGTTCACCAAGTTTGTCACAAGAGCCGTAAAAAGACTTCTAAACTGCGAGAGCCAGCAAGCTAATAACTGTTAATCCATGAAGGGGAGACCTAAGCCCAATGGTGTTTTTGTCGATCTATTTAGTTCAATCTACTATTTGACAGCGGCCGAATATGGCACTTTGCACATTGTTTACTTATTGTCCTTTGTCTTGTGCGGCCCTGGAACCTTTAATTATTATATGTAGGGGTTCTACTTATTTACAAATAGAATTGCACTTTTACCGACTTAGCTATCAGCTTTTTAATAATGACTAATGTCTTGTTCCGTGGCCTTAGTCGGTGCCAAAACTAGAACAGCCACGGCTTTCAACTGTTTCTTAACTGTTTCTTAAAAAGGGCCAGTTGCCTAGATGGAAGTTTACATTTTAACAGCATGAACAAATATAGATTATTAGGGTTCTAAACAATTATTCATTGTTGAACTTCATATCCTTTTATTATTAACCATTTGCTTGCGACGGTATTAATGTATTAAATGGCCGCATTAAGGCAGACTTTTAAAAAGCACGAGGAAATAACGTAAGCAATGACACAGGAGTTTAGTTAACGCTTGTTTTCTATCCTATGTGTAAATATTTTAGCAATTGTTCGATATATATGTTTTTTATTGATGTACGCCTATTATTGTAATTATTTTTACTAATCAAACAATAAAGTATAAACTCCTAAAAAAATACTCCATGATTATCAACGAGAAGAGTACTTCTGGCCTGTACGAGAATCACACATAAGAAATTTGTCTCGGAATCTGCTCTCTACAACCAAATAAATAATTAACTCTTAAAATACCTGTTTTCACACTCACTCTCTCCCACATATTCAGCCTTGCCTCTTTTAAGAGGTTCATGATGCACCGTAACACATTTCACCTCTTCTTTCTTGCCCCATTCTCAAAGTAGGGTGTACGTTTAACAATCTGAATTCTTACGCTATTATAATTTGTCCTATTATAGTTTTTTATCTATCCAGTCTCACTATTTTTACTCTCCTCTTATTATATCCTTATTAAATTCATGTTCTTTTTTACTCAAACCACACGCATATCCCAGTTTAATAGTTTTAGTTTCATGCTTAATTTGTACAATTGTTTTCAGAAATGTATCAAACTTAACCCTATCGTTAGATTATTCATTTCCTGTGATAGACTAATCTCCAACAACATGTTGAAATTAGACAAGTAGAAAAAAAATCATTATTATTAAATATACTAACAAACAATGTACACGACAACCCATACGATATTGGAAGTAGTGAATACGTTAGCACCCTCCCCTGCAGAAGAAATGAAAGGGCATATAAAGCAGTTCCTGAACTTCATAATGCCTAAATACTCATTCATCATCTTAGTATAAATGTTATCTTGAAATCCATTAACTAAAATGTCTCTGTCTTTTAATGTATTATGTTTCACTTCATTAAATATTGTGGTCAATTCGACACTTTTGAAGATGCTTCTCATTGGACAAAGGCAGTACAACAACAGGCTAACTAAACCTAGTAATATTGATAATAAAATCATAATTTTACAGCATTTGCTCTACTCTATATTCTACATAGAAAAACATTGATCGTAAGGCTTAACATTTTCTTTAAAACAATAGATTTCTTCTTTTCTTCTCATTTCTTTAAAACAAAAATCAAGATTTTACAAGATTTCAAGAAGCATATTGAAGATTTAGATTTACAAAGAAGTCAACAGTAATTTAACATACACAAGTCAAAGTTGAGTACATTTTTAAAAAGCATTAAAAAAACGAAATATTTAGCAACACATCAGTACATTTATTGGACAGTAATGCAGCGTAGTTGCTGTTCTTGCTGAGTAAATACCATATTTTATAAAAAGAGGTTTTAAGAAGATACATCTGGGAGATTTTAAAGCAGGACAAACAAATACAACGTGATCTAACGTTTGTACATCAACCTTACATAAATTACACAACCTGCCTTCCATCCTATTCACAGCCAAGCATCTGTAACATTTCTCTTGGAAGACAATTCAGCCCAAGCAATAGCATACACCGATGGACACTGTGGTCTAGATTCCTACCGATGTAGGGCTGTGGCGCCAAACCCGTACAAGACCATATTATTTCATCCAGCCTCTTTATTCACCCACAGAACCGAGTGTCATGTTCCGTCGAACAAAGTTTCATGAATGCTTTCCAATAACTTTCAGGCTTAAAATAGCTCATATTTTTCAGAACCACCAGATTTATATTAAAGTGCTTGTGTGTGCAAAAGATTTGTCATCAATGTGCAATCCCTCCTTATAAGGTCAAAGCAATCTGTGCCTATGAACTTCCCAGGAGTATTCTTCTGCAAGTGAAAAAGATGGTAACCCCATCATATGTGGCTGCTAATCCCCTTATAAAAGTGCTTACCAGACCCATTTCAATACCTAATGCCTCAATTGGCACCAATGTATTCATACTGCAAATAGCACACAATATTTCCCCCTCTTCTCTATGCATAAAGTGCCAATGATCTACTTTTACAATTTCATCAAACAGGATTCTGTCCAGGAAGAGGCACAGAATCGGTCCTGGGATGACCTGAAGAACACAGTTGATTGCAACGGGGTTGCTGCGCTACTTCTCTTGGACCTCTCGGTTGTCTTTAACATGTTGACCATGACACTCTGATACCAAGACTCTACGAAGCCGGCATAGAGAGGACTGCTCTAGACGGGATCACAACCTACCTTCGCGACAGAACTAATGTCATCCATACCCCACCTTTCTCATCCAAACCGTACTTCACGAAAGCAGGGGTCCCTCAAGGCTCTATTATCTCACCCATGCTTTTCAACATCTACATGAAGACATTACTGGCACTGATCAATCAATTTCCCTTCATGTGCTATAACTGTGCAGCTGACATGCAAATACTCCTTGAACTGGAATGCCCCAAAGGCTTTGGAAACTCACCAAATTTATGTTGTCTCAGAGCCTTCCAAAACAGAAATACTAATTTGTTGGCGATTGGAAACATTATGACCCACTCGCCGCGTGGCCTCCAAGCTATCCATGAATGCCCCAGTAGACAAACTATCAAGATCAAGCTTGGTTACTATAAAAACTCTGTGACGAACCTTGCCCCATTTGGGATTTCACAAAGTAGTGCTTCCCATCAAGGCGTGAGAGCATCCCCTGGTGCACAGCTCACTAATACTTCTGGTTATTCCAGAATTCATCCAGACGTTCAATCAACAAATAAAGTTAGACTTATTTCGAATTTATTTCATTCGTAAGTTTTTTGAAAAGTTCATATTTCATATATGGTTGTTTTCTTCAAGATTATAAACATTTCAAATCCATTAGTCCAATGAATTTCGGTCATTCTTGACCTTCATCAGGGACAATCAGCTGAAACAAGGTATAGTAATACATATATCAATCATCAGTCATATCTCAATAAACATATCTCAAATAAACATAAAATCTCAAAAAACATAATCATTATATAGTTATCAAGAACCTTATAAGCCAACATGTTGTCCAAACTCGTGTTCGTGCGTGATATCCCCAGTGCATAAGTGTTCAGTGGCCTAAATATCACCAAAATAATCGTAATGATACCAACTAGGCACTCACATGTGCTTCTGTTCAACCATTTCTTCAATAATGTCTCGACTGATAAAGTAAGATAAGAGCAAAATGGCACACTTAACATCCAACTCTTTAGTTATAGATATCAAAAAACGATATGCTCGCAATGCTATTCACTTACATATTCGACGAGAAAACGCCTTTCGCAGTCTTCATCTCCCCATTATCAATGTTGCCGGCATTAGCAAACGCGTTCACCCAATAGCATTGCTTTTCTTAACATTACTGTCAGCACAAATACCATGATGGACTCTGATTGGCTCGCTTCCCGATCACGTGATCGGAAGACTAGCCAATGAGAGGGCAGCTCTGTTAACGTTGATGCATGAATCACATAAAGCGTGTACAACAAGAATTTCTGCATTTTAAGTCCTAGAATAAAGATTAAAGATCATTTTGCTGGCTTTGGGATTCGTTATGCAAAAACGATACATATGGGATTTCGACACAAGGTCCAGGCTACTATCTCACTTGTTCTGCCCAAACTCATTTATGTCAATAGCCTCTACCACCGATCACCTTTAACGACCGTGAAAAGTCTACAACGGATTCAGAACTCGGCTGACAGACGACCCTTACATATAAAACCGCAAGGCCACATCTCTCCTGCCTTGAAAGCCCTGCATTGGTTACCGGTTGCCAGAAGATCCACGTTCAAGCTGCTTTGTATCACCCACAAAGCGATACACGGAACAGGACTGCTCTTCCTCAGGAATAAAATCACCAAACAGATTCAACAAAGGAACCTCCGCTCTAGAGTGGCACCTCACCTCAAAATCCCAAGAGATAAGAAAAAAACACGGGTGGCACATCATTCTCTTGACAAGCAGCCACACTATGGATCTCTTTACTTCCTAACATAAGATCCACGGATAACCACCTTATCTTTAGAAAACTACACAAGAACTGGCTCTTTCCCACATAACCACCATATGCAAACAAATATACGGCATATCTCTTGGTATATAGCATTTATTTGTACTATAGATATGTACCTATACATGTGTATTGCTTTGTATAAACATGTAGAATAATTATGTTTTAAAGAAATATATATAGTCATTAGTTTTGCTTAACAAATGTACATGTTACTGATAGTTACATTATTATATGTTTTTAACATGTATATAAGTGACTACATAAATAAGTAAATCTTTTATCACAACTATTTTTCTACAATTGCTTCACAATTGATTTACAAATATATATCAATGAATACATAAAATTAATTTTAGGTACAACAACACTTGAAATCTGGAGTTTATTTAATGCATTTTAAACTACATATACTACCTTCCCTTATGCATCTTTATACCTTCCAGGTACTTATGAATATATATATTACTTTTCTTCTAACTCAGCATATCCAATGCACTACCCTATTTTTCACACACCACCGCTCTCAATATATCCTCTACCTCAACTCGGACTCATCTCAAACCACGTTCTACTACTTTCCGATGCACTACCCTATTTCTCACCCTGTACCTCCATCAATATAACCTCGACCCGCACACTGCCATTCATCTCAAACCCCATACCACTACCATGATCTCAAAAATAACTCTTTCTAGACTCTTCCCTACTCTACCCCTCCTTGCATCATCTCATACCTCTTTTACTATTCAGATCCCAAAATAAGTCTTTCTGAACCCTTCCCTTTAACTCTTCCCCCTCCACCTCCATTTTACTCATTCCAAGCCTCCTCCAACTGCTATGAGCTCCAAAACAATCAAAAAATATATATATTTCGAAAGCTTTCTCTCTTCTACCCTCCACTATGTTTTTCAATCCAAATAACAGACTAACATGTCCACCACTCAAATGAATTTCATATTTCACTTTACTAATTCACCACTAATCCTTTATGGGTTCCGGAGTAGCGTACTACACGCCAAAGAATTGCTTCAACACCCCATCAGGGTAGCAAGTGCTATATAAATGCAAACCTTTTTTACCTCTTTTGTCCCTCCACTATCTTTCTGAATCCAAATAACTGACTAACATATCCATCACTCAAATTTCTTTCATATTTCTCTATGCTAATTTATCACTAATCCTTTATGGGTTCTGGAGTAGCGAGCTACTTGCAGAATAAGTGCTTCGACGCCTCATCAGGGGTTACACAATGTAACGTCAGAGAGATTTTCATCCTGTATATTGTTAATAGATGGTTAAAATGCCTTCGCTCCATTGCGCCATTATGGGCTTTGAGTGCATTAGCATGAATCAGTGCCTTATTCATCCAATGTGAAATATGGTCTCTCTCGGTTACATTTGGCAAAAAGATTTTCCCTAAATAGAAATACGATTTAACAATTTACAGAGGTACACTGCCCAAATACCAACTACATTTCGTAGTTGGGGGACAGCCCCTAGTGCGAAACATCATACTTTTATTTATGATGACTTTCAAATAATGGGCCTCGGTATATGTTGATAAAAGGTCGAGATGTTTGCAGTTCTTTTGGTGTCGAATCTAGTAAGACAATATCATCTGCAAAAAAAATGTCCCCATAGGGTAGGACCCTACCCTTGGGGCATCACTACAAACACGGCTCATCAACTCCGGCACATCGGCAAAGTATAGAGAAAAAAGCAGGGTGCCAGTAAGGACCCTTGTTTTAGACCATTTTTAGTTTCATTTTTGGAGTTAGTTTTTGGCATAAGGCAGTGATTACCACCGAGCATTACCTGACACCATGTGGAAGTGTGCAAAGCTATTATCAATTTTAGTAAGCCCTCTGAGATGGCCAGGGTACTAGGTTTCCGCCACAGAGTATGCCTGTCCACACATATATGCCATGTATGCAGGCATACCCCACATCTGGACATACTTTTCCACAATTAGATGCACCACGGATATATTGTCTAAAGTTGAGCAGTTTGGTCTGAAACCTGACTGCTCCTGGGGCAAGATTTTCTTTTCTTCTGCCCAATCCTGTAGCTGTAGTAGTATACATTTTGCAAACATTTCCCCAGAGGTATCTAGCAGTGTGATTGGCCTACAGTTATTCCTGGCATTAATGGGACCTTTTTTATGTAATGGGAGCATGATAATTCCCCTCTAGGAATCTGGTTTCTCTCCAGTAAGGAAGCAGTATCTAAACAATGCTGTCAAACAGTGAACCCATAAATCAGCCTTTAACTTTATAACAGTAATAGGCAGCTGGTCAGAAGGTTGTATGACGTTACAATGCATACTTTTACAACGCATACCTTTACAATGCATTTTTTACAACGCAACATCCATTACAACGCATTCCATTACAACGCATGCCATTACAACTAATTTTTAAAAACTACCTTTACAACGCATTCCATTACAACACATACTACCTTTACAACGCATACCATTACAACGCATAACATTACATTGCATGTATGGTAAGTATTGGATAGTGTAGGGGTAAAAATAACTATTCTAACTCCATGGGGTGCACCAGTAGGGTAAGTGTTGGATAGTGTAGGGGTAAAAATTATTATTCTAACTCCAGGGAGTGCAACAGTAGGGTAAGTGTTGGATGGTAATGGTATGCGTTGTAATGGTATGCGTTGTAATGACTGCGTTGTAATGACATGCGAGGTAATGGTATGCGTTGTAGTGTCATGCGTTGTAATGGTTGCGTTGTAATGGAATGCTATGTAATGGATGTTGCGTTGTAAAAGTTTCGTTGTAATGGTAGTGCGTTGTAAAAGTTGCGTTGTAAAGGTTGTTTCCTGGTCAGAACCTCTAAGCCCCTTATTCCTAGCACTAAGAAGAATATCTTTCACTTGTGTGCTAGATGGGCAGAGGAGAGTAGTACTTTACATATTGACAGGCCTAAAATCAGGAAAGCAGCTACCAATCAAATTATTCTCAAAAATGTGCAGAGCATAAAAAGAAGAAATGTAGTTTCACCATTCAATACTGGAGATGTTATTAATTTTAGGCTTACAAGTGCTACTACTGGATTACCCTATAATCTTCCAGAAAGATCAAAAGTTTTTTGTTTGTTTTACGGCTTCTGTGATTTCCACCCACATTCTAATAGCTTGTTCTTTTTTGTATGCCAACAACCACCTAGTTATACTTATTTTTAAGAGATTTATAAACTTGCTATGTTCTTTTGAGTGGGACCTAAATTGTCATCCTTGTAGTTTATTATTAATCTTATTAAGAGTAAAACCCCTATGAGGATTTTTCACCATCTTCCTATTTTTATTGCAAGAATTCGCTGAGGAATTTGAATTTCTCCTTCAAATTGTTTCATATCTTCTGCAAAAGTGTCTACTGTAATCCAACTTTGTTCAGGAGATTTCTATAAAGCTCTCCTTAGCTCGTCTGTTAAAGTCAATTTCTTTTACATATTCCATGATACCCTTCCATTAAAAGAATTGAGATGCACCTCTCATATTCGCCAATCTGCCAAAGAGATACAGATTGTGTGATTCCATTTAAAAAATAAATATTTTTTTCAAATTTTTTAATAACCACTTTACATCCATTTCTATAAATGACATTAATGACTGGGTTTCCATTTCTAGCGAGTGATAGAATTTTATGATGACGCCATATTTTAGGATATTAATCATTTAATTAAACAGATTCTGGGTTTTCATTGATAGCGAGTGATAGAACGTTATTATCACTCTATATGTTATTAATCACCTTCAATTCTTTTAAGTAGGGAAAACCGTATAGGAGCCTATAATAGAGTCAATTATTTCGGTCCCTAAGCGTGCATTACGAGTGGGATGAGCCAGAATGTCCTTATCTAATCTGCAGTTTATCATAATGGCCTCATGTTCCCTACCCTCTTCCAGCAGAAGAGACCCTCTTTTGTTTACTCTGGAGCCTTTCGGGAAGGTTGCCATTGGCATATTTAGTGCCTCTTCCATTTCTATGTTAGAAAACAGTTGTGTAGTATGGTTAGAAATGGTAGCATTAAAATCTCCTACAGTTATTGTACTCTTAATCTTTTTCTGGTCAGCAATAGCCTTTATAAAATGACAAAAATATTTTAGAAGATCTTTATTTTTGTAACCAGGGTGTATATGCACATTCGACACAAATTTAAAAAAACACATACTTTTTTACCCAGGTTTTATGTACTCAATATATTTTCTTTCATTTTACTCACTGGAAACAAATTCAATCTATATAGTCTTTAAAACTCTTCAAGGTGACTCTTCAAGGTGGTTCTTCTTCTGATTCATTTTCAGACTCACTTTAAAAACTGCACTGGAAGGATTTACTGGGTGGGGATATCTAACTGATTCTTCTTCCTCGGATACTGTAGCTGTACTCATTTAGATAATGAAACTTCTATTTGGTGTTCTCTTTCTAGCTGGTCTTTTAGCAATAGGTGGTTCACTTCCACTATTTACTGAATTCAGTTCAGTTACTTCAGAACTGATGATTGACTTCGGTCTTTCTTTTTTCTTTGGTTGACAATGCTTTCATTTGCAGGTTCTTTTCAATAACTTGCTTCCGTCTGTTCTCTCTTTTCCACTTGTTTCTTCACTTATTGAGGGACTTTAAATATGACCTATTTCGACTGCATGGTTCACTGTGAACTCTGAACTTCAAAATTCAAGTCAGAAATGCGAAGTGCTCCTCTCACTCTGCTATACATCACCAGGGCCTAAGACGATGTTGCATCACTAATACGAACTGGACCCCTGGGGCGGAGTATGGCTATCTTGACTTTCTCTGCTGGATTTGTTTTATTGAGTAATGTTCTGTTTCATTGAAAAAAGTGGTGTGACTACCCTGTTTGTGTCCGAGGCTGACATTGCTGTGTTTCTGTGGCTCTGATCTACTCTGATGCCGTCCGACCTCCGGGTTGTGGACCAAAGGGCTGTGTAATATTACTTAATCTGCTTCAAGCCTTTATTATTGCCTGCATGGACACGATTGTACATATGCATCTGACATTTTGATGATACACCACAATAAAAAAAGTAAAAAAAAAAAAGAAAATTCAAGTCAGAAGAATGCCCAGTCTTCCATGGTTTGTATAGGAGACTACTTCTTGCTGCTACTCAGGTCTTTGAAATTGCAACAGCTCTACTCTCTGATCTCTGCTTTGAAACTAGAAAACAGAACCACTGGTTGAGGTACCAGGTGCTTCACCAGAAATTGCCCTTATCTGAACTTATCTAACATCATGTTCTTAACCAGGTTCATACTTTTCACCCCTTCTGGAACCACGCCATGAACTTGAGCTGGACTCTGTGAATCAGTGGTTGTTTTTACTACTTCATCATCTACCACCTTCATTCTTTTCATGTGAGTGGGATGGATCCACTGTGGGACTCAAGCCTACTTTGCAGCTGTGTTTGTTGTTAAGAACACTTGGGAGGGTCAGCGCCAAGGCTCTTGGAAGCGATTCTTCATCTATGTTTTCAGACCACCATCCAAGGTACAGGGTTCAATCTGTGGCTCAGTACCTCCTTTCTTGCTTCTATTGCCACATTCACCCAATGAGAAACCAATTTCATCATATCAGTCAGAGGTTTGCAGTAATATAGCACACGTCATCATTTATTGAGACTAATGCAGCTGAAGGAATTCAAACTAATCTCATTGCTCTGCCCATGATCACCTCATGAGGAGATAGACATTTATTTTTGTTTAGGGTATCTCTGATGCTCATCAAAATAAGAGGAAGAATGTCTGACCATTTCCAGCCAGTAGAAGCACAGACTGTGTCTAGTTTGTTCTTGGAAGATCCATTTATCCGGTCAACCTCTCCAGATTGAGGACGTTAACTACAATAGAACCTCTGGTTAATTTGGAAAGCAGTACAAATTATTTGAAAAATCAGATTTTTAAAGTGCGATGCATGATCCGTTTCAGTAGAAGATGGTAAACCGAACCGTGGTATCAACTCTCTCAACTGACGTTCATCAACGGTAAAGCTACCCAATCTCTGAGTGGGATAGGCCTCCACCCATTTAGAGAACAAGTAGACAATGACCAAGATCTATTTCAAGCCATTGCAAACTGGCATCATAACAAAGTCTGCTTGGAGGCTTGTACATGGGCCTTCTGATTTGACAATGTTATTCATTACAATCAAGGTTCTCTTTCCCTGATTATTTCTCTGAAACACCAAACACCTGGAATACAAAGTCTTAGCAACATTTCTGCAATTTATGCTGTTCCAATATTTCTAAAAGGTGCGAATCACAGAATATTGAATTGAATGAGACTGACCATGGAAATAACTCATAATAGGATATATGGCATCTAAAAAATGCATTTCTTTTCAGAAGTAACATACAAATCCTGATGGTTTTTCTTGTGACACAGTTTTCCGATCTCCTTTTCTCAACTTCTGTAACATCCTCTTGAAGATCTCTCAACTTGCTCAAAGAAGTCTGAAAATAATGTAAAAAACAATTCACATTTTCAGCATTTTGTATAGTTTTTATTCGTGATTCATCATTTTCAGCTTCTTGAACCATTGTTTAACATATACCTGATCCACATAGCCATTTCCAAGAGTAACCAACTCTTTTCCAGCCTTATGGGCAGCACACATGACTACAGTAATCTCTTTTGGTTGCTATATTGCTTTCGAAATAACAATTATTTTTTATTTATTTTTATTTTACAGAGTTTTATATAGTGCGAACTTGACCCGTATCAGGTATCTGAGCGCTTTACATAGCACCAGTTGGGTTACATGAGGACACATTCATTTTTTAAAATATTTTTTTATAGAGACTGTTATTTATGGGAGTTTCAGAAGATGTCCTAAAACCTTACTGTGACCACGGTTGACCAAAATCATGCACCACACCAAAACTATACTGACTGTCTGTATAGATTGTAACATTTCAATATTCTGACAAACAAAACGCACTTGTCAATGTAACCAACTCTAGTACTTGTGCTGAAGTTACATTCAGCAGTTAGGATTCTTCATGAATTTTTTAAATGGAACATACTGCATAGGGAGCTTACAGTGCTTCCTATTGGCCTCTCAAACATCAACCTTCAACAAATAAAGTCAGATCAGCCAATTCCGAAGGGATTACTTTAGTATCAGGTCTTGATTTGGTACATAATTCAGTGACAGCAATACAATCATGCTCAATTTCATTACCTTCATTTTCACCAGCCTCCATGGCTTCACCAATTTTATCTGGAACAGGAAGCAGTGTTGCCGGATTGAGGATATGGCCTGTCTTAATTGAAACACCCTCTGCTGCAAGAATGACTTGCTCATATCTGGTTAGTTGATGTTAGTCAAATGCAGAGTCCTTGTTTCTGTCGACAGGACCTCAACTACTGAGTGGGGGACTTATACAATTAAAATATGGCCCATCACTATTCTTTCATTTTGTTCAATGACAACACAAACGGTTGCAACCAATTTTAGACAACCAGGAACACTTACAGCTACTGAATCTAATAGAACTGAGAGATAGGCTACTCGTCTTATCGCCTGTTTAAACTGATGATGCAACACCTGCCGTTCTCATGGCAGTACAAAAAGGTCAAATTATAATTAGGCATTCCAAGGACAGATGCATTGCATAAACTCTCTCAAAATTTGGAATGCCTCTGAACATTATTTGTCAAATAGTACTGGATCTTTTATGTCACTGTGAGTCACCCTTATTAAAGGTTTAGCAGTCAAGATAAAAAAAGAATTCCACTAGTTAACAATTCCCAGAAACATCCTCAAAACCATCTGGGTGGTAGCACTTGTTTTTAGAATTTCAGAAACATGTTCTTTTGAGTCTATCCTCACACAGTACTGCATCTTCATTATGGAAACTATTACCACTCAACAGCTAAATGATTCAGCAAAGCAATTTGTGTCAAAATTACAGTCCTCTTTTGTCTCGGATGTGACTAATAAATCATTGATTTACTCTAATAAACTAGAGTTACAGGGGAAACCTAAAATTTTCTAGAACTTTATTTAGAATTTGGGTAAAGATTGAAGGACTTTCAATACACCCTTGTGGAATTCTACACCACACATGAACTTTATTTTGAAAATGAAAGTCAAAAAGGAACTGACTCTCCTCGTGAAGAAAAATTGAAACGAATGCTTGGCATAAGTCAAAGACTGTATACCAATCTGCATCTAAAAGTATTTGGAACAAAATCACTGCTGGATTCAGTACCACTGCACAACATGGGATGAAACTAATATTCATTTTTCTCTGGTCCTGCACAAAGCAACATTTTACACTGGGTTTCTTCATCCCCATCACATTTGGAATTGTAAGGAATACTAAGTACCTACCGAAGTATTCTCTGATCAGTAACATTTTCAATAACTGGTTTCACTCCTTCCTCTGCTTCTCTTGAAAGTTTATATTGCTTTATTCTGGGGAAAATGATATCAAATATTATTATAATTTTAACTGAGTCTGCACTTTTTAGCCATCCTATTTTTTTACCAGTGTAATCCCACATCTCTTTTGATAGCATGTCTTAAATTCAGAGGCAGTTCATCTTTTGTTAAAGCTGGAAACAATTGAACTCTTGAATCTTGTGATTTGATTTAGAAGACAGAGTCTTCATATTATGTTTCAGACGCAACACCATCCAGTGTACAGCAAATATCATTCATTTTGCAAATCAAGTCCCTGCCCAACAAGTTCACAGGACCAAAATCACACAAAATGAACTGATGTTTATTCTCCATTTGTCCTATTTTAACTGGGAAGTCTGGTATAATCTTAGTAACAATTTGTCTATTACTGATTCCTATAACTTAGACTATTCTTCCTGAGAGGGCTAGGTTTGGAGCTTCCACAGAACAAACAGTAGAACAGGTAGCACCTGTATCAATTAAAAATGAAACTGTGTGGTCATCGACTTCACCATCAATGTATGGAATCCCTCTGATCTACCCCCAAGACTGTTCAAGTAAGCTATCGTCCTCCCCTCTTAGGCACGGTCATAGTGAATTAATCCATGAATAAAACTGAGGAGAATCATTACTCTGAATCAGGGAGTCTGTTGGTACCCTGGACTATATGGCATTTTATTCTTCATGTTTTGCTGCGTCTTTGGGGCTGAAGTCCTTGTCATGCGAAATTGGTTTTGGTTATGCAGATTCTGCACAGAAGTCAGTTTGGTTGGGACCATGGACATTTTCTTTTTCTGTATACAAGGAAAACACTCATTCTGGATTCCATCAAAATTTTGCCTGCATTCCTATTTCCAATGACCATTTGTCCTCCATAAGTGACAAGCAGTCATCCTCTTCAACATTTGTTTTCATTCCAGAATAGTTTACCATTACGTTTCCACAACTTTTCATTTGCATTGACCCCTCTCATTTTTACACCTTACATCCAAGTCATTCCATTCACTTCAACGTTTCCTGATTGAATGTAACCTATGTCTGAAACCATCAACTTATTTTGGGCATTCCTCTCAAATTGCTATGGCAGGGCAACCATCAGTTTCTCCTTGATTCTTTTCAGCTTCACACCAAATTAATTGCTACTGTATTTGGTAAGCTTCAAGATCTCATTGATACTATTTGTTTGCAACTCCAGCTGGTTCTTCGGTTGTCCAAGCAACAGGAATTTTACATTCAGACCACAAATGATCATGGATTACAATCTCAAGTAATGAATTCAAGTCAGTCCACAGCATCTGGGAAATCAATGTCAACCTATGAACCTCCTTGTACCACCTTTCAGGCTCTTCTCACCCTTTCAGAAAATTTGTTGTAAAAGCAAAACAATCAGCTCTCAACCATGGCACATGCACTAAATTTACTCCATGTACTTCTCTCCATGGAAAATTCAAAATTACACCTGACCCCACCATCGAATCTCTAGCTGATCCTTTCGCCTTGCCCACTTATTCCTTAACTTTCTTTCTGCTTGCTGTCCCCTTTTTCCACTTGCTCTGTATTTATTGAAATCACTGAATTCCCTGTTTTTCTCAATTAAATCTTTAATGTGAACTCTTAAAGCCATTAAACCCAATTTCATTATTGTATCACGTGTCAAATCCATTTTGTACTTTTTTTCACATTCTTCAGCTTAGTATATCACCATCACATTCATCAGCTAATTCTAATTTATCAAAATACTTCATTTACACTTCTGACTGCTTCTTAAATTAAACACCCCATTTCATCAACATTGTATGGCAATAGTCTATTTAAATTAATTGTCCCTTGTAACAGATCTCCAAATTTGATTTTCAAAAGGCCAGCATTAATAGTTCTCTCTTTCAGAGTCTCTTCAACTACAACTGTAGTAGCAGGTGGATCGATCTGAATTTGAGAAACAACTGGGGAATCTCTACTAGTACTTGACAATTACATCATGGATGGGGCACTTGTTATTGTGCTAAAAATACCTGTACTGCTGTATTATCCCTTGCTGCACCCATATCTGTTATTTCACCCGGCCATCACCAGTTCCCTGTGCCTGGACAGTATACTGGAAGGAGGTCTGGCTTTCAAAATGCCATTTACAAAGTTATTCTCCTCATTTGAATCATGGATTTGTTCTTTTCCCTGATTAGTTTTCATTTGGTCTTCAGTGTCTTTAAATTATTACAGGAAAAACGCTCACACCTTCTATCGTATCCTCCCTCCAATACTTCTCTTTCTAATGTTAAAGGTTCTTTCTAAAGGAAACTGTAAGTCTTTATCAGAAACAGTATAGTCATGCCATTAGGTAATCCAGGAACAGGGCTTGAACACAATGTCAGTCATCATTTCATATGCAGACGTTCCATCAGCAGGTAATTTCTGACCTTCAGTAGAAGGTACAGCAGAAACTTTCGGCTTTTCCAACACAGCAACCTTTATTTTCTCTCAAATCAATCTAAGCGAAGCTTTGTCAAGGATCAGCCAATGACATTGTGGCTCAGTGAGCAACCAAACAATGCCAGCGCGGCTTTGGGGTGATGTCTCAACATTGCCAGCGCAAAATCTCTGTGAATGAGAAAACCAATTGCAAGACTTTTCTCTACATTTTTCACTAAACAACCCTCATCTGCTCAAACTAAGTGGGAAGCAAATCAGCATGTGAAGGTAAAAGAAATCTCACAATCAATAGAGGCATGAAAAAATGACATCGCCTTTCAGGGTACAGTATTAAACCACAAATTACACCAGCTAGACTCCCGTCCAGTGGTATCCCAATCTAGCAAATACATTTACTCTGTTGCACTTAGGAGAAAAACACACCAACCCGGATTAGAAACATAACCGCCCTGGAAAAGAAAACTTGATCATTCTGAAGTCCCTGTTTCTGTGCATGTGTGCCTCGCATTACAAACTACCTTATGCAGACAAGCAAGACATATCTTGCGATCCTGAATTTTGACTAATCTGATAACCAAACCACAACAATACTAAAACAATTTTTTAACAAGATTCACAAATAAAACATCAGCACAACAGTGATCAAACCACCAATTGAGCCCAAAATCAACATTGCATAACCAAGCACCTCACATATAGCATACAAATCCATCTCTAAACCCTGAAACTTCAGCAGCACACCAAAAACAGCAAACATTAACAAAATCATACCACCCTGTTTATAGGCTTCAGACTGTTCTTGAACAGCACTGCAAGACATACTTCCTGGCAAAATCTTGACACAGGGAACTTCATCAGAGAATCTGCTACTTCCCTATACCGGGCAAGGGAGTAAAAGGAATTAGAGTCTCTTCCCAAAATAGAAGGTGCTTTTTAAAGTACAACCATCCTCTGCTATCAAGTTATGTGGGAGCAAACCTGTACCCCAAAATTTGGACACCCCAAAATGTACTTCAATCGGTTATCCCACAGCTTACTGGGTTGGAGATAGTGTTAAACACCATTTTCATGAGGCAATGTTTCACTGTGTTAAGGAAACTTTGCAAACATCAATTAGCAGAATAAAAAAAGTTAATTAAATAAAGGGGTCCGCTAAATAATTGAGTTCTAAATCAATAGAAAGTTAAAGGGTTTTATTAAAAATATTCAAAATAAGCGTTAAGGAGTCAATCACTCAATCAATACTTTTATTTGATTTGGTTAAAAATCATAAAAGAATGGAAAAAGCAAATAATACAAAATGATTTAAAATGGGTGTCTGTAAGGTACAAAAGATAAAAACACAGTGCCGTCATACACTCACTCGTCATCAATTATGGAGTTAATCGCATGAAGGCTCTCACATGCAAAGTTATATAGAGTACGTAAAAATCAGAAAATATTCTAAGTCTCAATAGGCAGAAAAATCATAAGAAAGTTGGGCAGGAAAGCGGAGGAAAATCTCTAGCTCACTTCCAAAATGAAAGGGTTTTTATACACAATTATTGTATAGCAAAATGGAAATCTCCATAATCATCATGGTGTGAGCAAAAGTATTATTTCTTTCGCAAATCCGAACACAAGAATAATGCACATCATTAACTTAACACATAAGCACCATCCCATTACTAAAAAACATAGTCAACACTCTATGCTAATGTCATACAGAGATGTTAAAACAAATGTGTAACATTTAGACAATAAGATTTGCTGCCAGTGAATGGACACAGTGAATAAACCGAATAAGCTAGTTACTTGTTGCAATCTTACATCCGCATCATAGCAACTTCAATGCTAGCAAACAACTACTGCAGTGGAAATAAACTGTAATGTCATCAGCTTTCTGTTTTCTGTGAAGCCTGCGTATACAGGAAGTTTTCGGTGGTAGGGGAGAGAGAAGCAGGTGTGACTAACCAAGATGTCATCTATTTTTTTCAAAAAGGAGATTTATACAGACATGTGGCCTAACTACATGACTTCACTTCTATATATCATATGAAATCCGGTTCAAATGTTTATGCAGGATCATGTGTAAATTTACATATCACACATTAGTAGCGCACAAAAATATAAGCTTATAACAACCCCATGCTGGCATAACTGCAGGAGTAGGGGTTTTCCTCATTCCCAGCATCACCTTGCACAACCCTCTCTCAAATTCTGGACTGGTCAGGGTGCAATGGTCATATTGTTTTAATCTCTCTGCAGCCTATCAAACAGAGGAATTTGTAAGTGGGTGCCATCAGTCCACCATTTGTGAGTAAGCTGAATTGGCTCTCCCACTTTGCTGCCTTATTTTGTGAGCTTCTTTTTTTCCCTCAATGCTTGCAAACATTGAAAGGAAAACCCTTTGTGACTGTCCACTAAGCATGAAGTGTTACGCATTCTCATTGGGTTTGTTGTCCATGATGAACGAGATTGCAAATAGCAAAAAAAAAAGATCGATAGACATGCATTGAACACTCACATTTTGTCTAGCATCTCCAAAATGGCTTAATACAAATTTTCATCAAACTAAGACACCAATGACTGAAAGGGAACTGACTATATGAACGTGTTGACCATTTGCTAAGTGGATAGAGTTATGCGCATACAAAAACCTCTTAAAGGAAATCACATTTTATCGGTGAGTGAAAAAAATTGTTGGGACTTTCCCTTTATTGTTTTGTAGTGTAGTTCCTATTTCCCTTACAGGCTCTGTGCATTGGAATAATATACACTACAGTTTTTGCATAGGACTGAGGTCAGTATGCCCCTATTGAGTATATTAAACTTGATTACTTGTGTTCCAGCTAACTCAGAGGTCACTAAAAACTTCTCGAATAAACAAGAAGGGATTAGTTTCTGACAACCACATAAACATAACAACTTTGTTTCCCTTAGAATCGGAACAGTTCTCAGAATCATGGAAACAATAGATAACAGTTTCACTCAGTCAATCGTGTATGCTTAGTTTCTTCAGAGTTACACAGAAATAGATAGATGGGCGTTTCAATAAAAGGATTTATTTAACAGTCTAATTTCTCGTGCAAGAGATATGAGCTGTTACAATCGCAAGACAGTATGCAAGATATAATACGTACAGCGTGAGCCGTAAGAAGAAATAATACTGCAATAGAATGGTCTTTTAGTTATGACATATATTCATATAAACATACATATACATATTGAAAGAAATGGATGTCCCAAAGTCATGGAAAGAAGCAGAGGTTATACCCATATACAAAAAGGGAGACCGCCAAGACCCTGCTAATTACAGGCCTATTAGTTTACTAGATTCCATGCAGAAAGTGGTTGATAGATCTATTTTAAATAGGATTCAAACGTGGATGGAAGAAGAAGGCATCCTTTCCAAGTACCAGGCAGGCTTTAGAAAAGCCACTAGCACAATAGATCAAGTGTTTAGGCTACTTCTCCTTCATTGGAAAGTTGTCACTCTAGGGAAGGGTAGTCTCTACTTAGCATTCATAGATCTTAAGACTGCTTTTGATCTAGTTCCCCGAGAAAAGTTATGGTCAGTTCTACGCAAAATGGGCATACCCTCCTATATTTTATATTTCCTAATACGTCTTCATGAGGACACTTTTGCACGAGTTAGATGGGGCATCAAGGTCAAACTATTGGGAAGATAAGGGTCAAGATCCAGCAGATGCCCCATCCCTGGCGGGCGAAAAAATAGTAACCCTCCTATTTGCAGACGACACCCTCTTAATCTCCAAATCCCCGATGGGATTGCAAAAGCTCCGCACCCGCATTCAAGAGGTCTGCACATTAAGAGGCCTAGTAATAAACATTTCAAAAACCAAGTTTATGGCTTTTAATCCCGGGAAACATTTTAGAAATAACCTAACTCTCAACGGCTCTCCACTAGAGAGAGTCCACTTTTTTGACTACTTGGGCATTAGATTAACGGACAAAATGCACTGGGGGGCCCATCTGAATAAGATGCTATTGAACCATAAGCGGGTGGCGGGAGCTATTGCTAGAGATCAGCGCTCTTCATATTCAAGACTGATAGGCCCGCCATTGGCAGTTTATGAAGGAAAAGCAGTGAGCTCCGCAACTTATGGAGCGGAACTATGGGGCTTTGAAAAGAAAACAGAGATAGGAAGATCTGAGAACAAATTCTTAAGGGAACTTGCATCCGTCCCTACCAACACACCACTCAAGCCTTTGTTCTGTGATATGGGTAGACGCCCATTTAGCGATGTGGTTAGACTTCGTCCTCTCCTCTATTGGGCAAGATTAAGACGCACACCAGAACTTCATGACTACGCAACTGGCCTCGCTGAACTGATTATCCTGGACACCAACAAAAGGATCAAATGGATCAGGACATGAAAGGTCTGTTGTTCGAATTGGGATTGGCCAAATCTTGGGCAACTCAGATCGCACCGCCCAAGAACAAGTTAATAAAGATCTATTGGAATTGGTCTCCCATCAGTCCCTAGTTAATATCAGACAAGGGAGACTAACTGAGGAATTCCTTCAGCATAAGCCAGCTTGTTCTTTGGAACCCTATTTGGACTTCATTAGGAAACCCAGAGATAGGACACTATATATGCAGTTTAGATTTGGTTCCCTTAGGGTAAATGAGACCAGGGCAAAATGGGACCCCACAAACTCTTTCCCATCCAACTGTCCTTGCTGTGATGCTGAGCGGTAAACTTTATCACATATATTGTTTGTCTGCTCAGCATACAGACAGGCCAGGCTTCGATGGCTTAAGCCATTATGTACACAATTGGGCACAAGAAGCCACCTAGAGGCTTTACATTTTTTGAAAACAGATTCCTCTAGGCCTTTGTTTGTTTGCGGTGTTGCCAAGTTTCTGGGTTGTGCGTGGATTATCTGCACTAAAGCAATAAATAAGGAAGTTGTGTAAAACTAGCTACTAAGGCTCCAGAGCGCATATAGAGATACAGGAATGCTTTTAAAAGAAAAAGAAAGAAAAACCAAATCATTGTTCTAAATCGCCATCTTGGAGACATTTGTAATAGGAAAACAATAATTTTTAACTGATGGTGTAGTGTTGTCCCGGATGTACTGTTTGTACCTCTTTATATTTTTAACCATGTCATTATCGATAGCAAGGTTTTTATCTCTTTTTGTAATACTCTTTTTTAACTCTAACATTATGATGAATTGATCATTTTGTGCTTGCTGTGAATTGCTTTTATGATACTTGCTGTCGAATAAAGCTAACTTGAAACTTGAAACATAAACATAATCAATCAATCAATCAGGTCATTTATAGAGCGCACTACTCACCCGTAGGGTCTCAAGGCGCTGGTTTGGGGGGGGGGTGCCGTTACTGCTCGAACAGCCAGGTCTTGAGCTTCTTCCTGAAGGAGAGGTGGTCTTGGGTCAGGCGCAGGTCGGTTGGGAGTGAGTTCTAGGTCTTGGCGGCCAGGTAGGAGAAGGACCTTCCTCCTGTTGTCGCTCTTCGGATGCGGGGGACGGCGGCGAGGGCGTGGCTGGTTGATCTGAGGAGGCGTTTGGGGGTGTAGAAGTTGATCCGGTTGTTGAGGTAGCTCGGGCCTTGGTCGTGTAGGGCTTTGTGTGTGTGGGTGAGGAGACGGAAGGTGATTCTCTTGTTGACCGGGAGCCAGTGCAGATCTCTCAGGTGTCCGGAGATGTGGCTGCGTCGGGGGATGTCGAGGATGAGTCTGGCCGAGGCGTTCTGGATCCGCTGGAGTCTCTTCTGGAGCTTGGCGGTGGTTCCGGCGTAGAGGGCATTGCCGTAGTCCAGTCGGCTGGTGACGAGTGCCTGGGTGACCGTCTTCCTCGTCTCGGTGGGGATCCACCGGAAGATCTTGCGTAGCATGCGCAGGATGTTGAAGCAAGATGAGGAGACGGCGTTTACTTGTCTGGTCATGGAGAGGGAGGAGTCCAGGATGAAGCCCAGGTTGCGTGCGTGGTCCGTCGGTTTGGGTGCGGTGCCCAGGGCGGGGGGCCACCAGGAGTCGTCCCAGGCGGAGGACGAGGAGCCCAGGATGAGGACCTCCGTCTTGTCCGAGTTCAGTTTCAGGCGGCTGGTCGTCATCCATTCGGCTACCTCTCTCATCCCTTCGTGCAGGTTGGCTCTGGCGGTGGCGGGGTCGTTGGTCAGGGAGAGGATCAGCTGGGTGTCGTCGGCGTAGGAGATTATGTTGAGGTTGTGTTGGCGTGCGATGGCCGCGAGGGGGCTCATGTAGACGTTGAAGAGGGTGGGGCTCAGTGAGGATCCTTGAGGGACGCCGCAGATGACTTTGGTGGCCTCTGACTTGTACGGTGGTAGGCGGACTCTCTGTGTTCTTCCGTCGAGGAAGGAGGTGATCCATTCCAGTGCCTTGTCCTGTATTCCGATGTTGCCGAGGCGCTGTACTAGGGTGCGGTGGCAGACAGTGTCAAAAGCCGCGGAGAGGTCCAGGAGGATGAGGGCCGCTGTTTCTCCGTTGTCCATCAGAGTTCGTATGTCATCGGTGGCAGCGATGAGGGCGGTCTCGGTGCTGTGGTTCGCTCGGAAGCCAGACTGTGAGGGGTCGAGGGATCCGTTCGTCTCGAGGAAGGCGGCCAGCTGTTTGTTGACGGTCTTCTCGATGACTTTGGCCGGGAACGGGAGGAGCGAGATGGGACGGTATTTCTTGAGGTCGGTGGGGTCTGCTGTGGGTTTCTTGAGAAGAGCGCTGAGTTCGGCGTGCTTCCAGCTCTCAGGGAAGGTGGCGGTGTCGAAGGAGGTGTTGATGATGTCCCGCAGGTGGGGTGCGATGACAGCGTCGGCCTTGTTGAAGACGTGGTGAGGGCAGGGGTCAGTCGGAGATCCGGAATGGATGGAGTTCATTGTGCGGATGGTGTCTTTGGTGCTGATCGGAGTCCAGGTGCGGAGGGTGGTGGTGGGTGGCGTTGTTGCGGTTGTGGCTTGCGTTGGTTGGTTGCTGAAGCTGTTGTGTATGTCCGCGATCTTGTTGTGGAAGTAGGATGCGAGGGAGTTGCAGAGGTCTTGCGACGGGGTGATGTCATTGTTTCCGGCGTTGGGGTTGGAGAGCTCTTTCACGATGTTGAAGAGTTCCTTGCAGTTGTGTGCGTTGTTGTCCAGCCGGTCCTTGTATGTATTTTTCTTGGTGGCGCGGATCAGTTGGTGGTGTTTCCGGGTGGCGAGCTTGAGGGTGGACATGTTGTCCGTAGTAGGTTCCCTTCTCCAGACTTTCTCGAGGGCTCGACAGTTCTTCTTGGAGCTCCTGAGTTCGTCGGTGAACCATGGTGTTCTTCTGCTGCAGGGTCTGCTGGGTGGTGTTCTCAGAGGGGCGAGTTCGTCTGCGCAGTTGTTGATCCACTTCGTGAGGTTGTCGGCGGCCTGGCTGGGGTTCGCTGAGCCGGCAGGAGGGTGCTGGCTCAGGGAGGCGGTGAGCTGGTCGGCTGTGATCTTGTTCCAGCTTCTTCGGGCAACCTGTTGCTGGTGGTGGTGGATCGTCGTTCTTCTGAAGGTGAAGTGGACGCAGCTGTGGTCCGTCCAGTGGAGTCCTGTTGCGTGGCTGAAGGTGACGTCTTTGCTGGAGGAGAAGACGGCGTCGAGTGTGTGTCCGGCGAGGTGGGTGGGGGTGGACACCAGCTGCTTGAGTCCGAGGTTGGCGAGGTTGTCGAGCAGGCTGATGGTGTTGCGGTCGCTGTTGTTCTCCAGGTGGAAGTTGAGGTCTCCGAGGAGGATGTAGTCCGCGGAGGGGAGGGCATGCGGGCTGATGAAGTCGGCGATGTCCTCGCTGAATCGTGTGCGTGGCCCCGGGGGTCGGTATATCAGGGTGCCTCTGAGGGTGGTGTTCGGGTTGGTGTGGATCTGGAAGTGCAGGTGTTCAGCGGTGGTTAGGGTGTCGTCGGTGTTGGTCGTGATGCGGATGGTGTCTCTGTGGATGATGGCGATGCCTCCTCCCGTCTGGTTGGCGGTGCGGTCCTTCCGGATGATCTTGTAGCCCTCTGGGATGGCGATGGCGATGTCTGGGGCTGAGGAGGCGTTCATCCAGGTCTCGGTGAGGAAGGCAACGTCAGGGGCGGTGGTGTCGAGGAGGTTCCAGAGTTCTACGGCGTGTCTGTGGACGGAGCGGGTGTTGAGCAGGATGCACTTGAGGTGGTTGCTGCTGGTGTTCGGCTTGGCGGGTGCAGGGGAGGTCCGGATGCAGGTGAACTTGCAGGTTTGGCAGCTGAATGGTCCGTGGGTGTGCTTCGGGGCGGCTCGATGACATCCTGGGATGCGGCCTGTGTTGAGTGCGATGAGATCGGCGGTGGTGTAGGTTCGTCGGGTCGGCTTCCGTCGGTGGGGGCCAGGGGTCCTGGCGCTGGTCGCGATCCGGTCGCGGACGGGCGCAGACGGGCTTACCTCTGGCGCGCCTTCGGCGCACAATCGGCGCGCCCGCTGCGCGTGACCGCTGCGCGTTCGCACGGTCGTCATTTAAGGCGAAGTGCGCGGGTGGGCGGAGCAGCTGGGAGGCGGGAGCGGGGAGGGAACAGAAGAGAAAGGGGCGGGTCAAATGGCGGTGGCGGGAAGCGGGAAGCGGGAAGGGAGAGCGGAGGGCGGTGAGGTAGGCGGCCAAACAGGAAGGAACCTGAAACACGGCACAGAGGTTACTTTAAGTGAAACAGGCACAAGTGGAGGACAAAATAAAAGGCAAAAACAGGAAGGAAAACGATGTCACGGCACAGAAATACAGGCACAAATGGCGGGCAAAACAATGGTGAAAACAGCAAAAGAAACGATCACACGGCACAACAGAAACAAGCACAAATTTAGGGCAAAACAACTGGCGAAAACCAAAGGGGAGCGACCAAGGCGGCAGCGAGGCCGTCGGCGAGGCAGAAGGCAGGCAATGGGGCACACGCAGCAGCTGGTGGCCGTGCGGCGCGGGGGTGTCCCACGGCGCGGGGGTGTCCATACATAAATAACACAGGCTAAAATGTGAATACCCGTCTGGGGCTTCTAAATAGTTCTACCCCAGTGTACCTAACCTAAGTGTAGTACGAGATAAGAAGTAGGTGATGTTTTCTATAGTATGGTAAACTATAGTTTGTGTTACCAAGAGTCCCTCTAGGTTCTAGTCTGCTCCATACCTTAGAATGAGAGAGGTGGGAATCTCTTTCCGGATCTCAATCCCCAACACCCCGTGAAGGGAGTCAGGACACTGGAAGCTGGATTCTCTGCAAGCAGGATGACAGCGTCTGGTCAGTGCATCAGGCGGGGACTCAAATTCCTTCTGAACTTGCCGTGGTCGAGAAGTATCGAGCTGTGTAGCCAAGCTGTGGTTTGCCATGGTAAGTGAAGTTATATTTATACCTGGAAGGTGCCTAGGAATGCTAGCATTGGTGTAAAGTCGGGCAGAGGAAGACGTCATGAACGAACCCCTAAGGCTTAGTTGTTCATGCATAATAAATGAGTACTAAGAGAAATCAATAATCCAAGCAGGGAAATGGCTGAAGGGTCTGGTTTCTAAGAACTCATTGTGATGTGAGATGGACGAATATAGGAGACCATGCCTGTATTTGGATAGCATGGCTGATGCCTAAATAAGGACTGGGATTCTATGCCTAAATAAGGGCATCGTTCGGCTATGAGAGGCATTGTTGGCATCACCCGCACCGGAAGGGACGTTCGCGGAGCCTATATAGGTGTCACGTAGGTGTGCTTAAGTAAGTTACTTTTCCCGACTTTCCACCCCAGAAGCACAGAGCCATGAAGTACACTGACCACTGGTGTGGAAAACTAGGGTGCTGAAAGGGAAGAGCCATGTCCGTAGAAATCTGTCCGCAGAGCGGAGAGGATGGGTGGATCGGTAAGAAATATGCACCTGGATATAGTCTCTACCAGATAAGGGGTTACTAAAGGTAAGTAACTTGTTCATCTGATAGAGACTTCTTGTTGCAGATTCCTCACCTTAGAATAGATACCCAAGCAATACCTCCCCCAAGGTGGGTCTGCAGACCAATTTTACACGAGGAAGTCCTGCAGGACTGAACGGGTAAAGTGCCTATCCGTACAGACTTGATTGTCCGGACAGAAGTGTCAGATAAACATTTGCAGGGAAGCCCACGTTGCTGCCTGGCAGATGTTCAGGACTGGAACTCCGCTAGCTAAAACAGCGGTTGCAGCTTTAACTCTGGTGGAATGAGCATGCAAATCCTCAGAGGGTTGTTTCTTAGCCAGCGTGTAGCAAATTTTAATACAGAGCTTGATCCATCGGGAGATGGTCCACTTCTGTATGGCCTGTCTATTCTTTGCTCAGACATACCCCACGAAGAGTTGGTCGTCCACCCGGAACTCTTTTGTGCGGTAAAGGTAGGATGACAACACTCTTTTTGGGTCCGTACGGTGAAGTTGCTCCTCTTCCTTGGAGGGCTGAGGCAGAGCGTAAAAAGTAGGCAGAGTGATAGATTGGCCTACGTAAATTGGAGTGTCCACTTTCGGGAGATAGGAAGCTCTTGTACGAAGCACAAGTTTGTCTGGGTAGATGGTCAGATAAGGAGACTTGGATGACAAGGCCTGAAGTTCACTGACCCTCCGGGCAGATGTTACTGCCATCAGAAAAGCTGTTTTGATGGTAAGGAGCCTAAGAGGACAATTGCGCAGGGGCTCAAAGGGAGCACACATAAGGAAAGTGAGGACAAGATTGAGGTCCCACTGGGGCACAAAAAAAGGAAGAAAGCGGAAGCAGATGTAGACCTTTTAGAAACCTATTTACAATAGGAGATTTGAAGAGGGATGGCTGATCAGGCAACCACAGAAAACCAGATATAGCCCTGAGATAGCCCTTCAGAGTGCCCAGAGCAGAGCCCTGCTGGGCAAGAGAAAGGATGAACAGGAGAATCTGAGAAAGGGGGGCATTAAAAGGATCCATTATTCTTTCTACACACAATGTCATGAATTTTGCCCAATGGCAGTCGTAAACTGTCTTGGTGGAGGGACGCCTGGCTGCCAGGATAACGTCACAGACCTTGGGAGAAAGGTCTAAAGTTGTCAACTGTAGCCGCTCAATCTCCACGCAAGAAGGCGGAGTGTTGTCAGGTTCGCATGGAGAACCCTTCTCTGCTGCTGCTGCTGCTTCAGAAGATCCTACCGAAGGGGAAGCCTGATTGAAGGATAGATGGCCATGCTCAACAGTACAGGGATAGACTCTCCGTGCCCCACATGGAGCAACAAGGAAAACATGGGCCCAGGCATTGCTGATCTTCTTGAGAACTCTGGGCAGGAGTGGTAGGGGCAGAAAGAGGTACAGAAGGCATAAGATCCACTCAAGACGGAAGGCATCCTTAGCAACAGCTGCCTTGGAAACTCCAGCGCGCAGAACTGCTAACATTGTGCGTTCTTGACGGTGGTGAACAGATCTAACAAAGGCTCTCCCCACTGCTAAAAGAGACCTTGCACCACCTTTAGATGGAGACGCCATTCGTGATCCGAGAGGCACCTGCAGCTAAGTTTGTCCACTCTTGGGTTCAGAGAGCCTACCAGATGTTGAAACACCAGACACATAGGGCCTCTGGCAAATGGTCCAAAACCCTACTCCGCCTTGCTTGTTGCAGTACCACATGGCAGTGGTGTTGTCCGTGAACACTTGCACTAGCCTTCCCTGGAGGGTAGTAAGGTTTTCAATGGCAATTGGATTGCTCGGAGCTCCAACAGGTTGATGTAGAGTCCAGATTCCACTGGTGACCAGAAGCCTCTGATCGCCACCTCTCCCAGACAGTTCCCCCCATCCCTGGAGTGATGCATCAGTCACTACTGTTTGATCTGGTTGGGGAAGAGAGAAGGGTCTGCCGCTGATCTAACTGCGGTTCGTAACTCATCACTGCAGGTCCTTCGAAGTACCCTCCGAGATCTTGACTATGTCAGAGAGATTCCCCTGATGCTGCGCGCACTGGAACTTCAAGTCCCACTGCATATGACAACAGGTATGTGTCACAAGCAGGGTGCAGGCCATCAGGCCCAGCAGCCTCAGAGTCAGTCTAACTGAAACCCAGTATAGAGGATGAACCTTCAGTATCATAGCCTGAATACCCTGGACACATCGTTCAAGAGGATAGGCCTGAAACTGCACCGTGCCCAGAGCAGCTCAGATGAAAGGGGGCGTCTGTGACTTCGACACATTGATAATGAACTCCGGCAAATGGAGGTGGGTCGCCATAGTTTGGAGCTGGGAGACAACAGCTTGGGGCAAGATCGTTTTCAACAATCTGCCATCGAGATAGGGGAAGAATGGCACCCCTGCTCTCCACAGATATGCTGCAATCAACCCCATTACCTTTGTGAATACCTGAGGGGCACTGGTAAGGCCAAAAAGGGAGAACAGCAAACTGAAAGTACTTGCGCCCAACGGTGAACCGCAGGTAACACCTGTGGGTAAGCAGGACGGGCATGTTGAAATATGAATCCTGAAACTTCAATACTACCATCCAGCCGCAGTGATCCAGGGCAGACAGGACCTGAGCAAGAGTGACCATCTTGATTTACTCCTTCTTGAGGAAGAAATTGAGAGAGCGCAGGTTGAGGATAGGTCAAACACCTTTGTCCTTCTTGGGCACCAGAAAGTAGCCGGAATAGCAACCAAGACCTACTTCCGGCGTTGGCATCCTCTCTATGGCTCCTTTGCCCAAAAAAGCGGTCACTTCCTGGCAGAGAAGGGATAGGTGGTCCTCCGACAGCTTGTCGTAAATGGGTGCCATGGAGGATAGCCTGGAAGGGGAGAGAGTAGCCCCTTGAGACAATCTACATAATCCACCTGTCTGATGTTATGGATTGCCAGTGGGGGATGTGATGGTGAATACTACTTCCCACTGGGTGTCCATGATGGTAAACGATCAGACTAGGCGGGTTTGGAAGCTGCGGCTGCTGTCGGGAAGGACTGACCAGACTGCTGGCTACCCAATTCACAGGGCCAGTAGGAACCACAGCCACGCAGGGGCTGGAAAGTTTGCACGCCCCTGTGGCTAAGTGGGAAAAGACACAGTTGATAGTCCTTTCTGTGGACAAAAATTCAGCTAAATGCAGATTGAGGGTGATGAGGGTTCACATAAAGTCCCAAGGATCTAGCTGTAGCCATTCTGTCCTTTAAGCAATTCAGCGCTGAATCCACCGTGTCTCTGAAGAGACGGGAGCCATTAAAGGACTGGACATCCACAGAAACGCTAGTAGTTCTCAACCATGTGTGGTGTCACAGGTTTATTGTCGATGAAACTGCTCTGTCTAGTTAGTCAGTGGTTTCTAATCAACATCTAATGGTAAACGTAGCTGCATCCATCTCATCTGCAAGAGTCTGGGAGAGCACGGCCAGGGATTCCTCCGGGACTGTTCTCAGCACCTGCACAAGGGAAACATCCTTTACAACGAAACTTTTTCCATGCAGTACCTTTACAACGCAGGAATTACAACGCAAGTCGTTACAACAACGTGCGCTGGAGTGCGCTGTAGGATAGTGAATAGTTTAATTTACTATCCAAAACCTTCCCTACTATCCACGGGGACTGGAGTTGGAATACTAAATTAAACTATTCACTATCCAGTGCCCCCAACGCAAGTCGTTGTAACGACTTGCATTATAAAACCTGCGTTGTAAAGGCATGCGTGGAAAAAGCATGCGTTATAACGACATCCTCTGCACAACCATATCCTATAGAGCGTGGGCATAGAGGCCCAAGGCAAGCAGTGTTCCCTGACCGCAATACCAGGCTGGTGGAAGAAAAACATTTTCTTGCCTAATTTGTAAAGCCTCTTGAATTCCTGATCCGGCAGGGCAGATGGGAACGCACTACAATTTACATGGGAAGTGGAGGCTTGGACCACCAAGCTCTCTGGGGTAGAAGGTTCCATAAGTAATTTTAAGGTCCCCTGGAGGAGGGCGGTGACGCTGGGCAATTGTCCTGTTCACAGAAGCTCTTGTACTCGGCTTGAACCAGTTCCCAAGCAGGACATCAGTAAACGCTTCATTAAATGGGAAAAGCGGTTCAGAAGGGGACACACCCGGATAAAGCACTTTAGTCCAGACGTTAGTCTTGCCTGCCACCAAGGGCAAGCTAAGGTTCACAACCTCAGCTCCACCACTGCGAATGACCGTCCCTCCTTTATAGTCATGGGGAGAAAGCTGCCAGAATCTGGAGAAGTGTCCAGTCAGCTGGGTTCTCCTATACCCTCACACCGGTCCAAGGAGTCATAAGGCTGGTATTCTTCAGGTTCCAGGGACCCCTCCAACTCCTCTGAGTCCTAGCCCATAGTGTGGATTCAGTAGGGGCACCTACCAAACCCACATGGCCCGAAGACGTGCCGAGAGAATGCACCCACGAATATGAGGCACATGGTGTCATAAAACTCCTGAATTTGAGCAGGGGAGGGGGTTCGCTCAAGCACCCGAAATTGCAGGAGGGGCGCAGAGTCAAACCAGGCACCGGCTTCGTTTCATTGGCTGATGGACGAGGGGAAGTCGAAGCACGCTGTGCTTGTGGGACCGAAACTTACCCGAACGGCCTCATACTCGGGGACTTGCTCTAGACTGGGACCTCGAGCGTCGCGCATCGAGCCGACCAGGAGCTTGAGGGATCAGTCCCTCAATACCTTTGGATGCATGGGACACCAATCGCGACAGGCCTTTTGGTCATGATCTCTCTAGAGGCCCCATAGGAAAACAAGCTGCATGTCCATCACCGACCTCTGCCAGTGACAGGCGCCACAGGTATTGAAGCCACCCTTCTTTGATGACATTTCTGCCACACCAGAAGGTAAGAACTCTTCAACAAACCATTGAAAAAAAGTAGTCAAAAAGTGAATAAGGGGTAGCTCTTCCCGGATCTGCACTGACTGGCACAGAAAGAAATGAACGGACGTCAGCGTGTCTAGGTGGCACCTATATAGGCCCTGCAAATGTCACTTCTGGTGCGGACAATGCCAACGACGCCACGCAGAACATAGCAATGCCTGGGCATTATCGTAAGGTACGGAATCTGTGGCTAGAAGTCTCTAGCAGATAAAATGTAAGGAAAAGAACTAAAAAGAACATCCTCATTAAAAAGCACAGATAATCCGTTATGGTGAAAAGTGCACCCATTATTCTCCCCAATGGACTGGTCATAAATTCCCTTAACAAATGATGTTAAAAGCCTACACGACACATTTTGTGACAAACTGTTCATCAAATGTGCTCTGATTAAGTATCTTGCAGGCAATAAAAACATGTTTATTGCTATTTGGTACTCATATAGCCCAACCGGCTATTAGTGTGGCACTCCTGCAAAACAGTCCGAAGGAGGGTACCTAGAAGGCACGAGTCAGTCCTCTTCTACATAATGAGGTTCAATTATGGCATCAGGAAGCTAATGCTCTTCTTAACCAGTCTTTAGGAAAAAGCAGGTGTTTTACAGTTTGGAGAGAAGGAAAAGACGTCCAATATTTTAAATATACATTCTTCCTCCAGTTGTTCTGTCACCTTTAGTCTCAATTCCCCTCTCTTAACCCCCCTCTATCATTCTCCCTGCCTCTCATTCTCTCCTTTGCATGGAGGCATCTAAGTCACCAGATTAACCGGAGGCCACAAGTGGTACAAGGCCTAGCCAGGAAAAGATTGTTGTGAAGTACTGCACAATCCAAACCAAAGACGGTGCAGGATAAAAGTCAACCAGCCAAAAATGAAACACCAGAACTGCCTACGCTATGACCCCGGTTCTGTAACCACATGATCAACCTCACCTGCTGGTAACGATTGGGTCACTAGGTACAAGAGCCTCAGGAAATATCTGTGTGCAGAGATGGTACTGCAGAAACACCATCTACCCTCTCCACGGTGACCAGGGACCAGCGTTCCTTGATAAATACTCATTGAGCTGGTGTGAAGGCAATTGGCAAGGTGGAAGACTGGATGAATTTAATTCCTTCATCAAAACAGAGAAACTGCTGTATTATTCATGCACTGGTATAAACATATGGATCCTAGTGGTTGAGGAAAATCCTCAAACCATCCTACAGCAGGGATTGAAATATTTAGGGTAGTCCCTTTCGATTTGTGACTTTCAGGGTAGTCTCGTGCTATAAGATAATTACCATCCCTGTTATTAATTGCACGCAAATGCTGTAATATTCTCAGTTTGAGGGAAAGCTTTGTGCTGCCTTTTGTTCAATACATACAGTGCTGGAGCTCCAGATAACTGTGCCGTTCACTGCCACCGACAAGTGGTGATGATATAATTTAAGGTTGTATGATTTTACAACGCATTCCGTTGTAACGCATGCCTTTACCACGCATGCGTTACAACGGAATGCAGTCACCACGCACGTCCTTTACCACGAAAATACCTTTTACACGCATACTTTTACAACGATTTTCGTTGTAAAAGTATACATTTAAATGGTATTTTCATGTTAACGGATTTTCACCCTTTAAATGTACTTTTTTAATTTATCTCTCTGCTAGAACACCCGCTCATTCCTCCTTACCACTCCTCGTTTTTCCGTGGTGACGTTGTACGTCTTTAAGAGGAAGCGGAAGTGCTTTTCCGTTTCCTCTTAAAACGCCGATCTCCTTCACATCTTTCTTCTCAAACAGGTGCGTCTTTTTCTTTTTAAACCCAAGCTTTTATTTTGTTGGGGGAGACCCCCCAAGACCCCTTTGTTTTTTTTTAACTTTACCACACATGCCTTTACTACGTTTTTCGTAGTAAAGGTATGCGTGGTAAAGGTTTCTCGTTGAACCACGCATGCGTTGTAATGCATGCGTGGTTTTGGTGTGCGTGGAAACGGCCGCGTTGTAGTGGCCGTTTCCCATAATTTAACATGCGCTTCCTGTATTTACACAGTGATATTCATGCGATAATAGCTAACAATATGACATTAAGTGCGATGCGCAGGCGTGCATGTAACAGCAGAATAAAGCATCACAATAGTGAATTATGAAAAAACTTGGGGATAACGAAAGAAATGTATGGGTACTAACTCTTCTTTTTCAATTAGCAGTCGGGCTGAATTGTATGTCGCGAACCACGGATTCATCAGTATGCATATTATGAATTACTGACTGATGAAACCATGACTTTAAATTGAATTTATTAATATTATTATATGTAGGTATATGAATTATCTGGGTGCAGATTGAAATGTACTTTAGAAGGTGGACGTTTGATTTCTTATATGTCTATTAACCATGAGGTCTATTTCTAAGGGTGATGGAGGTATGGGAAGTGACTTGAGAAAGGCAAACGCCAAAACGCATCGTCCTTAAAGTTTTTGGTGCACAATAAAACTGTTGTGCAGTTTCCTGGTATGCCGCCTCTCGATTCGACCATTTTGGGGTGAATTTGGAAAATTGACAATAACAAAAGTGGCTGCCGCTGGCTGGCACCAACGTCGTAAGGAGGGGAGACCGCTCTAGCAGCGTCTTTGTGAATATATATATATATATATATATATATTGTCATTTCAATTGCCTCAGCTTTCCAGGGTGCACTCCACAGTGCGTTGCCTCAAGGGTCATTTAAATCTCTCGCCATCATCCGGGTAAGTACGTTCGCCTGACGCGTTTCTGTGGTCCAATTACCACTTCATCAGAGGCGTTCTCCTGCATTCAATTGAACCGCGCTGCTTTGACGCATGCTCATTTCTTAATTATCATTTGTGGGACTATCATGATTTTTAGTTGAGCCACACTGCATGCTGGACTTTGTAGTTCTTTGCGCTGCATTGTTCGTTCAGTTGAAGCAGATATTGGAGATAATGTTTTTTCCTGTAGTAGGATCCGATTTGTGAAAGCGAGTTTATCTGATATAAACGCGCTGTGCTGACAGACTGGAGTAGTTCCTCTGCCTTTGCCGCTCGGTGTGTGAGCCGGTGCATCCTGCACGGGAAGGCCCCCGTGTCAAAATTTTGTCATTTCAATTGCCTCAGCTTTCCAGGGTGCACTCCACAGTGCGTTGCCTCAAGGGTCATTTAAATCTCTCGCCATCATCCGGGTAAGTACGTTCGCCTGACGCGTTTCTGTGGTCCAATTACCACTTCATCAGAGGCGTTCTCCTGCATTCAATTGAACCGCGCTGCTTTGACGCATGCTCATTTCTTAATTATCATTTGTGGGACTATCATGATTTTTAGTTGAGCCACACTGCATGCTGGACTTTGTAGTTCTTTGCGCTGCATTGTTCGTTCAGTTGAAGCAGATATTGGAGATAATGTTTTTTCCTGTAGTAGGATCCGATTTGTGAAAGCGAGTTTATCTGATATAAACGCGCTGTGCTGACAGACTGGAGTAGTTCCTCTGCCTTTGCCGCTCGGTGTGTGAGCCGGTGCATCCTGCACGGGAAGGCCCCCGTGTCAAAATTTTGTCATTTCAATTGCCTCAGCTTTCCAGGGTGCACTCCACAGTGCGTTGCCTCAAGGGTCATTTAAATCTCTCGCCATCATCCGGGTAAGTACGTTCGCCTGACGCGTTTCTGTGGTCCAATTACCACTTCATCAGAGGCGTTCTCCTGCATTCAATTGAACCGCGCTGCTTTGACGCATGCTCATTTCTTAATTATCATTTGTGGGACTATCATGATTTTTAGTTGAGCCACACTGCATGCTGGACTTTGTAGTTCTTTGCGCTGCAATGTTCGTTCAGTTGAAGCAGATATTGGAGATAATGTTTTTTCCTGTAGTAGGATCCGATTTGTGAAAGCGAGTTTATCTGATATAAACGCGCTGTGCTGACAGACTGGAGTAGTTCCTCTGCCTTTGCCGCTCGGTGTGTGAGCCGGTGCATCCTGCACGGGAAGGCCCCCGTGTCAAAATTTTGTCATTTCAATTGCCTCAGCTTTCCAGGGTGCACTCCACAGTGCGTTGCCTCAAGGGTCATTTAAATCTCTCGCCATCATCCGGGTAAGTACGTTCGCCTGACGCGTTTCTGTGGTCCAATTACCACTTCATCAGAGGCGTTCTCCTGCATTCAATTGAACCGCGCTGCTTTGACGCATGCTCATTTCTTAATTATCATTTGTGGGACTATCATGATTTTTAGTTGAGCCACACTGCATGCTGGACTTTGTAGTTCTTTGCGCTGCATTGTTCGTTCAGTTGAAGCAGATATTGGAGATAATGTTTTTTCCTGTAGTAGGATCCGATTTGTGAAAGCGAGTTTATCTGATATAAACGCGCTGTGCTGACAGACTGGAGTAGTTCCTCTGCCTTTGCCGCTCGGTGTGTGAGCCGGTGCATCCTGCACGGGAAGGCCCCCGTGTCAAAATTTTGTCATTTCAATTGCCTCAGCTTTCCAGGGTGCACTCCACAGTGCGTTGCCTCAAGGGTCATTTAAATCTCTCGCCATCATCCGGGTAAGTACGTTCGCCTGACGCGTTTCTGTGGTCCAATTACCACTTCATCAGAGGCGTTCTCCTGCATTCAATTGAACCGCGCTGCTTTGACGCATGCTCATTTCTTAATTATCATTTGTGGGACTATCATGATTTTTAGTTGAGCCACACTGCATGCTGGACTTTGTAGTTCTTTGCGCTGCATTGTTCGTTCAGTTGAAGCAGATATTGGAGATAATGTTTTTTCCTGTAGTAGGATCCGATTTGTGAAAGCGAGTTTATCTGATATAAACGCGCTGTGCTGACAGACTGGAGTAGTTCCTCTGCCTTTGCCGCTCGGTGTGTGAGCCGGTGCATCCTGCACGGGAAGGCCCCCGTGTCAAAATTTTGTCATTTCAATTGCCTCAGCTTTCCAGGGTGCACTCCACAGTGCGTTGCCTCAAGGGTCATTTAAATCTCTCGCCATCATCCGGGTAAGTACGTTCGCCTGACGCGTTTCTGTGGTCCAATTACCACTTCATCAGAGGCGTTCTCCTGCATTCAATTGAACCGCGCTGCTTTGACGCATGCTCATTTCTTAATTATCATTTGTGGGACTATCATGATTTTTAGTTGAGCCACACTGCATGCTGGACTTTGTAGTTCTTTGCGCTGCATTGTTCGTTCAGTTGAAGCAGATATTGGAGATAATGTTTTTTCCTGTAGTAGGATCCGATTTGTGAAAGCGAGTTTATCTGCTATAAACGCGCTGTGCTGACAGACTGGAGTAGTTCCTCTGCCTTTGCCGCTCGGTGTGTGAGCCGGTGCATCCTGCACGGGAAGGCCCCCGTGTCAAAATGTTGTCATTTCAATTGCCTCAGCTTTCCAGGGTGCACTCCACAGTGCGTTGCCTCAAGGGTCATTTAAATCTCTCGCCATCATCCGGGTAAGTACGTTCGCCTGACGCGTTTCTGTGGTCCAATTACCACTTCATCAGAGGCGTTCTCCTGCATTCAATTGAACCGCGCTGCTTTGACGCATGCTCATTTCTTAATTATCATTTGTGGGACTATCATGATTTTTAGTTGAGCCACACTGCATGCTGGACTTTGTAGTTCTTTGCGCTGCATTGTTCGTTCAGTTGAAGCAGATATTGGAGATAATGTTTTTTCCTGTAGTAGGATCCGATTTGTGAAAGCGAGTTTATCTGATATAAACGCGCTGTGCTGACAGACTGGAGTAGTTCCTCTGCCTTTGCCGCTCGGTGTGTGAGCCGGTGCATCCTGCACGGGAAGGCCCCCGTGTCAAAATTTTGTCATTTCAATTGCCTCAGCTTTCCAGGGTGCACTCCACAGTGCGTTGCCTCAAGGGTCATTTAAATCTCTCGCCATCATCCGGGTAAGTACGTTCGCCTGACGCGTTTCTGTGGTCCAATTACCACTTCATCAGAGGCGTTCTCCTGCATTCAATTGAACCGCGCTGCTTTGACGCATGCTCATTTCTTAATTATCATTTGTGGGACTATCATGATTTTTAGTTGAGCCACACTGCATGCTGGACTTTGTAGTTCTTTGCGCTGCATTGTTCGTTCAGTTGAAGCAGATATTGGAGATAATGTTTTTTCCTGTAGTAGGATCAGATTTGTGAAAGCGAGTTTATCTGATATAAACGCGCTGTGCTGACAGACTGGAGTAGTTCCTCTGCCTTTGCCGCTCGGTGTGTGAGCCGGTGCATCCTGCACGGGAAGGCCCCCGTGTCAAAATGTTGTCATTTCAATTGCCTCAGCTTTCCAGGGTGCACTCCACAGTGCGTTGCCTCAAGGGTCATTTAAATCTCTCGCCATCATCCGGGTAAGTACGTTCGCCTGACGCGTTTCTGTGGTCCAATTACCACTTCATCAGAGGCGTTCTCCTGCATTCAATTGAACCGCGCTGCTTTGACGCATGCTCATTTCTTAATTATCATTTGTGGGACTATCATGATTTTTAGTTGAGCCACACTGCATGCTGGACTTTGTAGTTCTTTGCGCTGCATTGTTCGTTCAGTTGAAGCAGATATTGGAGATAATGTTTTTTCCTGTAGTAGGATCCGATTTGTGAAAGCGAGTTTATCTGATATAAACGCGCTGTGCTGACAGACTGGAGTAGTTCCTCTGCCTTTGCCGCTCGGTGTGTGAGCCGGTGCATCCTGCACGGGAAGGCCCCCGTGTCAAAATTTTGTCATTTCAATTGCCTCAGCTTTCCAGGGTGCACTCCACAGTGCGTTGCCTCAAGGGTCATTTAAATCTCTCGCCATCATCCGGGTAAGTACGTTCGCCTGACGCGTTTCTGTGGTCCAATTACCACTTCATCAGAGGCGTTCTCCTGCATTCAATTGAACCGCGCTGCTTTGACGCATGCTCATTTCTTAATTATCATTTGTGGGACTATCATGATTTTTAGTTGAGCCACACTGCATGCTGGACTTTGTAGTTCTTTGCGCTGCATTGTTCGTTCAGTTGAAGCAGATATTGGAGATAATGTTTTTTCCTGTAGTAGGATCCGATTTGTGAAAGCGAGTTTATCTGATATAAACGCGCTGTGCTGACAGACTGGAGTAGTTCCTCTGCCTTTGCCGCTCGGTGTGTGAGCCGGTGCATCCTGCACGGGAAGGCCCCCGTGTCAAAATTTTGTCATTTCAATTGCCTCAGCTTTCCAGGGTGCACTCCACAGTGCGTTGCCTCAAGGGTCATTTAAATCTCTCGCCATCATCCGGGTAAGTACGTTCGCCTGACGCGTTTCTGTGGTCCAATTACCACTTCATCAGAGGCGTTCTCCTGCATTCAATTGAACCGCGCTGCTTTGACGCATGCTCATTTCTTAATTATCATTTGTGGGACTATCATGATTTTTAGTTGAGCCACACTGCATGCTGGACTTTGTAGTTCTTTGCGCTGCATTGTTCGTTCAGTTGAAGCAGATATTGGAGATAATGTTTTTTCCTGTAGTAGGATCCGATTTGTGAAAGCGAGTTTATCTGATATAAACGCGCTGTGCTGACAGACTGGAGTAGTTCCTCTGCCTTTGCCGCTCGGTGTGTGAGCCGGTGCATCCTGCACGGGAAGGCCCCCGTGTCAAAATTTTGTCATTTCAATTGCCTCAGCTTTCCAGGGTGCACTCCACAGTGCGTTGCCTCAAGGGTCATTTAAATCTCTCGCCATCATCCGGGTAAGTACGTTCGCCTGACGCGTTTCTGTGGTCCAATTACCACTTCATCAGAGGCGTTCTCCTGCATTCAATTGAACCGCGCTGCTTTGACGCATGCTCATTTCTTAATTATCATTTGTGGGACTATCATGATTTTTAGTTGAGCCACACTGCATGCTGGACTTTGTAGTTCTTTGCGCTGCATTGTTCGTTCAGTTGAAGCAGATATTGGAGATAATGTTTTTTCCTGTAGTAGGATCCGATTTGTGAAAGCGAGTTTATCTGATATAAACGCGCTGTGCTGACAGACTGGAGTAGTTCCTCTGCCTTTGCCGCTCGGTGTGTGAGCCGGTGCATCCTGCACGGGAAGGCCCCCGTGTCAAAATTTTGTCATTTCAATTGCCTCAGCTTTCCAGGGTGCACTCCACAGTGCGTTGCCTCAAGGGTCATTTAAATCTCTCGCCATCATCCGGGTAAGTACGTTCGCCTGACGCGTTTCTGTGGTCCAATTACCACTTCATCAGAGGCGTTCTCCTGCATTCAATTGAACCGCGCTGCTTTGACGCATGCTCATTTCTTAATTATCATTTGTGGGACTATCATGATTTTTAGTTGAGCCACACTGCATGCTGGACTTTGTAGTTCTTTGCGCTGCATTGTTCGTTCAGTTGAAGCAGATATTGGAGATAATGTTTTTTCCTGTAGTAGGATCCGATTTGTGAAAGCGAGTTTATCTGATATAAACGCGCTGTGCTGACAGACTGGAGTAGTTCCTCTGCCTTTGCCGCTCGGTGTGTGAGCCGGTGCATCCTGCACGGGAAGGCCCCCGTGTCAAAATTTTGTCATTTCAATTGCCTCAGCTTTCCAGGGTGCACTCCACAGTGCGTTGCCTCAAGGGTCATTTAAATCTCTCGCCATCATCCGGGTAAGTACGTTCGCCTGACGCGTTTCTGTGGTCCAATTACCACTTCATCAGAGGCGTTCTCCTGCATTCAATTGAACCGCGCTGCTTTGACGCATGCTCATTTCTTAATTATCATTTGTGGGACTATCATGATTTTTAGTTGAGCCACACTGCATGCTGGACTTTGTAGTTCTTTGCGCTGCATTGTTCGTTCAGTTGAAGCAGATATTGGAGATAATGTTTTTTCCTGTAGTTGGATCCGATTTGTGAAAGCGAGTTTATCTGATATAAACGCGCTGTGCAGGAGAACGCCTCTGATGAAGTGGTAATTGGACCACAGAAACGCGTCAGGCGAACGTACTTACCCGGATGATGGCGAGAGATTTAAATGACCCTTGAGGCAACGCACTGTGGAGTGCACCCTGGAAAGCTGAGGCAATTGAAATGACAAAATTTTGACACGGGGGCCTTCCCGTGCAGGATGCACCGGCTCACACACCGAGCGGCAAAGGCAGAGGAACTACTCCAGTCTGTCAGCACAGCGCGTTTATATCAGATAAACTCGCTTTCACAAATCGGATCCTACTACAGGAAAAAACATTATCTCCAATATCTGCTTCAACTGAACGAACAATGCAGCGCAAAGAACTACAAAGTCCAGCATGCAGTGTGGCTCAACTAAAAATCATGATAGTCCCACAAATGATAATTAAGAAATGAGCATGCGTCAAAGCAGCGCGGTTCAATTGAATGCAGGAGAACGCCTCTGATGAAGTGGTAATTGGACCACAGAAACGCGTCAGGCGAACGTACTTACCCGGATGATGGCGAGAGATTTAAATGACCCTTGAGGCAACGCACTGTGGAGTGCACCCTGGAAAGCTGAGGCAATTGAAATGACAAAATTTTGACACGGGGGCCTTCCCGTGCAGGATGCACCGGCTCACACACCGAGCGGCAAAGGCAGAGGAACTACTCCAGTCTGTCAGCACAGCGCGTTTATATCAGATAAACTCGCTTTCACAAATCGGATCCTACTACAGGAAAAAACATTATCTCCAATATCTGCTTCAACTGAACGAACAATGCAGCGCAAAGAACTACAAAGTCCAGCATGCAGTGTGGCTCAACTAAAAATCATGATAGTCCCACAAATGATAATTAAGAAATGAGCATGCGTCAAAGCAGCGCGGTTCAATTGAATGCAGGAGAACGCCTCTGATGAAGTGGTAATTGGACCACAGAAACGCGTCAGGCGAACGTACTTACCCGGATGATGGCGAGAGATTTAAATGACCCTTGAGGCAACGCACTGTGGAGTGCACCCTGGAAAGCTGAGGCAATTGAAATGACAAAATTTTGACACGGGGGCCTTCCCGTGCAGGATGCACCGGCTCACACACCGAGCGGCAAAGGCAGAGGAACTACTCCAGTCTGTCAGCACAGCGCGTTTATATCAGATAAACTCGCTTTCACAAATCGGATCCTACTACAGGAAAAAACATTATCTCCAATATCTGCTTCAACTGAACGAACAATGCAGCGCAAAGAACTACAAAGTCCAGCATGCAGTGTGGCTCAACTAAAAATCATGATAGTCCCACAAATGATAATTAAGAAATGAGCATGCGTCAAAGCAGCGCGGTTCAATTGAATGCAGGAGAACGCCTCTGATGAAGTGGTAATTGGACCACAGAAACGCGTCAGGCGAACGTACTTACCCGGATGATGGCGAGAGATTTAAATGACCCTTGAGGCAACGCACTGTGGAGTGCACCCTGGAAAGCTGAGGCAATTGAAATGACAACATTTTGACACGGGGGCCTTCCCGTGCAGGATGCACCGGCTCACACACCGAGCGGCAAAGGCAGAGGAACTACTCCAGTCTGTCAGCACAGCGCGTTTATATCAGATAAACTCGCTTTCACAAATCGGATCCTACTACAGGAAAAAACATTATCTCCAATATCTGCTTCAACTGAACGAACAATGCAGCGCAAAGAACTACAAAGTCCAGCATGCAGTGTGGCTCAACTAAAAATCATGATAGTCCCACAAATGATAATTAAGAAATGAGCATGCGTCAAAGCAGCGCGGTTCAATTGAATGCAGGAGAACGCCTCTGATGAAGTGGTAATTGGACCACAGAAACGCGTCAGGCGAACGTACTTACCCGGATGATGGCGAGAGATTTAAATGACCCTTGAGGCAACGCACTGTGGAGTGCACCCTGGAAAGCTGAGGCAATTGAAATGACAACATTTTGACACGGGGGCCTTCCCGTGCAGGATGCACCGGCTCACACACCGAGCGGCAAAGGCAGAGGAACTACTCCAGTCTGTCAGCACAGCGCGTTTATATCAGATAAACTCGCTTTCACAAATCGGATCCTACTACAGGAAAAAACATTATCTCCAATATCTGCTTCAACTGAACGAACAATGCAGCGCAAAGAACTACAAAGTCCAGCATGCAGTGTGGCTCAACTAAAAATCATGATAGTCCCACAAATGATAATTAAGAAATGAGCATGCGTCAAAGCAGCGCGGTTCAATTGAATGCAGGAGAACGCCTCTGATGAAGTGGTAATTGGACCACAGAAACGCGTCAGGCGAACGTACTTACCCGGATGATGGCGAGAGATTTAAATGACCCTTGAGGCAACGCACTGTGGAGTGCACCCTGGAAAGCTGAGGCAATTGAAATGACAAAATTTTGACACGGGGGCCTTCCCGTGCAGGATGCACCGGCTCACACACCGAGCGGCAAAGGCAGAGGAACTACTCCAGTCTGTCAGCACAGCGCGTTTATATCAGATAAACTCGCTTTCACAAATCGGATCCTACTACAGGAAAAAACATTATCTCCAATATCTGCTTCAACTGAACGAACAATGCAGCGCAAAGAACTACAAAGTCCAGCATGCAGTGTGGCTCAACTAAAAATCATGATAGTCCCACAAATGATAATTAAGAAATGAGCATGCGTCAAAGCAGCGCGGTTCAATTGAATGCAGGAGAACGCCTCTGATGAAGTGGTAATTGGACCACAGAAACGCGTCAGGCGAACGTACTTACCCGGATGATGGCGAGAGATTTAAATGACCCTTGAGGCAACGCACTGTGGAGTGCACCCTGGAAAGCTGAGGCAATTGAAATGACAAAATTTTGACACGGGGGCCTTCCCGTGCAGGATGCACCGGCTCACACACCGAGCGGCAAAGGCAGAGGAACTACTCCAGTCTGTCAGCACAGCGCGTTTATATCAGATAAACTCGCTTTCACAAATCGGATCCTACTACAGGAAAAAACATTATCTCCAATATCTGCTTCAACTGAACGAACAATGCAGCGCAAAGAACTACAAAGTCCAGCATGCAGTGTGGCTCAACTAAAAATCATGATAGTCCCACAAATGATAATTAAGAAATGAGCATGCGTCAAAGCAGCGCGGTTCAATTGAATGCAGGAGAACGCCTCTGATGAAGTGGTAATTGGACCACAGAAACGCGTCAGGCGAACGTACTTACCCGGATGATGGCGAGAGATTTAAATGACCCTTGAGGCAACGCACTGTGGAGTGCACCCTGGAAAGCTGAGGCAATTGAAATGACAAAATTTTGACACGGGGGCCTTCCCGTGCAGGATGCACCGGCTCACACACCGAGCGGCAAAGGCAGAGGAACTACTCCAGTCTGTCAGCACAGCGCGTTTATATCAGATAAACTCGCTTTCACAAATCGGATCCTACTACAGGAAAAAACATTATCTCCAATATCTGCTTCAACTGAACGAACAATGCAGCGCAAAGAACTACAAAGTCCAGCATGCAGTGTGGCTCAACTAAAAATCATGATAGTCCCACAAATGATAATTAAGAAATGAGCATGCGTCAAAGCAGCGCGGTTCAATTGAATGCAGGAGAACGCCTCTGATGAAGTGGTAATTGGACCACAGAAACGCGTCAGGCGAACGTACTTACCCGGATGATGGCGAGAGATTTAAATGACCCTTGAGGCAACGCACTGTGGAGTGCACCCTGGAAAGCTGAGGCAATTGAAATGACAAAATTTTGACACGGGGGCCTTCCCGTGCAGGATGCACCGGCTCACACACACCGAGCGGCAAAGGCAGAGGAACTACTCCAGTCTGTCAGCACAGCGCGTTTATATCAGATAAACTCGCTTTCACAAATCGGATCCTACTACAGGAAAAAACATTATCTCCAATATCTGCTTCAACTGAACGAACAATGCAGCGCAAAGAACTACAAAGTCCAGCATGCAGTGTGGCTCAACTAAAAATCATGATAGTCCCACAAATGATAATTAAGAAATGAGCATGCGTCAAAGCAGCGCGGTTCAATTGAATGCAGGAGAACGCCTCTGATGAAGTGGTAATTGGACCACAGAAACGCGTCAGGCGAACGTACTTACCCGGATGATGGCGAGAGATTTAAATGACCCTTGAGGCAACGCACTGTGGAGTGCACCCTGGAAAGCTGAGGCAATTGAAATGACAAAATTTTGACACGGGGGCCTTCCCGTGCAGGATGCACCGGCTCACACACCGAGCGGCAAAGGCAGAGGAACTACTCCAGTCTGTCAGCACAGCGCGTTTATATCAGATAAACTCGCTTTCACAAATCGGATCCTACTACAGGAAAAAACATTATCTCCAATATCTGCTTCAACTGAACGAACAATGCAGCGCAAAGAACTACAAAGTCCAGCATGCAGTGTGGCTCAACTAAAAATCATGATAGTCCCACAAATGATAATTAAGAAATGAGCATGCGTCAAAGCAGCGCGGTTCAATTGAATGCAGGAGAACGCCTCTGATGAAGTGGTAATTGGACCACAGAAACGCGTCAGGCGAACGTACTTACCCGGATGATGGCGAGAGATTTAAATGACCCTTGAGGCAACGCACTGTGGAGTGCACCCTGGAAAGCTGAGGCAATTGAAATGACAAAATTTTGACACGGGGGCCTTCCCGTGCAGGATGCACCGGCTCACACACCGAGCGGCAAAGGCAGAGGAACTACTCCAGTCTGTCAGCACAGCGCGTTTATATCAGATAAACTCGCTTTCACAAATCGGATCCTACTACAGGAAAAAACATTATCTCCAATATCTGCTTCAACTGAACGAACAATGCAGCGCAAAGAACTACAAAGTCCAGCATGCAGTGTGGCTCAACTAAAAATCATGATAGTCCCACAAATGATAATTAAGAAATGAGCATGCGTCAAAGCAGCGCGGTTCAATTGAATGCAGGAGAACGCCTCTGATGAAGTGGTAATTGGACCACAGAAACGCGTCAGGCGAACGTACTTACCCGGATGATGGCGAGAGATTTAAATGACCCTTGAGGCAACGCACTGTGGAGTGCACCCTGGAAAGCTGAGGCAATTGAAATGACAAAATTTTGACACGGGGGCCTTCCCGTGCAGGATGCACCGGCTCACACACCGAGCGGCAAAGGCAGAGGAACTACTCCAGTCTGTCAGCACAGCGCGTTTATATCAGATAAACTCGCTTTCACAAATCGGATCCTACTACAGGAAAAAACATTATCTCCAATATCTGCTTCAACTGAACGAACAATGCAGCGCAAAGAACTACAAAGTCCAGCATGCAGTGTGGCTCAACTAAAAATCATGATAGTCCCACAAATGATAATTAAGAAATGAGCATGCGTCAAAGCAGCGCGGTTCAATTGAATGCAGGAGAACGCCTCTGATGAAGTGGTAATTGGACCACAGAAACGCGTCAGGCGAACGTACTTACCCGGATGATGGCGAGAGATTTAAATGACCCTTGAGGCAACGCACTGTGGAGTGCACCCTGGAAAGCTGAGGCAATTGAAATGACAAAATTTTGACACGGGGGCCTTCCCGTGCAGGATGCACCGGCTCACACACCGAGCGGCAAAGGCAGAGGAACTACTCCAGTCTGTCAGCACAGCGCGTTTATATCAGATAAACTCGCTTTCACAAATCGGATCCTACTACAGGAAAAAACATTATCTCCAATATCTGCTTCAACTGAACGAACAATGCAGCGCAAAGAACTACAAAGTCCAGCATGCAGTGTGGCTCAACTAAAAATCATGATAGTCCCACAAATGATAATTAAGAAATGAGCATGCGTCAAAGCAGCGCGGTTCAATTGAATGCAGGAGAACGCCTCTGATGAAGTGGTAATTGGACCACAGAAACGCGTCAGGCGAACGTACTTACCCGGATGATGGCGAGAGATTTAAATGACCCTTGAGGCAACGCACTGTGGAGTGCACCCTGGAAAGCTGAGGCAATTGAAATGACAAAATTTTGACACGGGGGCCTTCCCGTGCAGGATGCACCGGCTCACACACCGAGCGGCAAAGGCAGAGGAACTACTCCAGTCTGTCAGCACAGCGCGTTTATATCAGATAAACTCGCTTTCACAAATCGGATCCTACTACAGGAAAAAACATTATCTCCAATATCTGCTTCAACTGAACGAACAATGCAGCGCAAAGAACTACAAAGTCCAGCATGCAGTGTGGCTCAACTAAAAATCATGATAGTCCCACAAATGATAATTAAGAAATGAGCATGCGTCAAAGCAGCGCGGTTCAATTGAATGCAGGAGAACGCCTCTGATGAAGTGGTAATTGGACCACAGAAACGCGTCAGGCGAACGTACTTACCCGGATGATGGCGAGAGATTTAAATGACCCTTGAGGCAACGCACTGTGGAGTGCACCCTGGAAAGCTGAGGCAATTGAAATGACAAAATTTTGACACGGGGGCCTTCCCGTGCAGGATGCACCGGCTCACACACACCGAGCGGCAAAGGCAGAGGAACTACTCCAGTCTGTCAGCACAGCGCGTTTATATCAGATAAACTCGCTTTCACAAATCGGATCCTACTACAGGAAAAAACATTATCTCCAATATCTGCTTCAACTGAACGAACAATGCAGCGCAAAGAACTACAAAGTCCAGCATGCAGTGTGGCTCAACTAAAAATCATGATAGTCCCACAAATGATAATTAAGAAATGAGCATGCGTCAAAGCAGCGCGGTTCAATTGAATGCAGGAGAACGCCTCTGATGAAGTGGTAATTGGACCACAGAAACGCGTCAGGCGAACGTACTTACCCGGATGATGGCGAGAGATTTAAATGACCCTTGAGGCAACGCACTGTGGAGTGCACCCTGGAAAGCTGAGGCAATTGAAATGACAAAATTTTGACACGGGGGCCTTCCCGTGCAGGATGCACCGGCTCACACACCGAGCGGCAAAGGCAGAGGAACTACTCCAGTCTGTCAGCACAGCGCGTTTATATCAGATAAACTCGCTTTCACAAATCGGATCCTACTACAGGAAAAAACATTATCTCCAATATCTGCTTCAACTGAACGAACAATGCAGCGCAAAGAACTACAAAGTCCAGCATGCAGTGTGGCTCAACTAAAAATCATGATAGTCCCACAAATGATAATTAAGAAATGAGCATGCGTCAAAGCAGCGCGGTTCAATTGAATGCAGGAGAACGCCTCTGATGAAGTGGTAATTGGACCACAGAAACGCGTCAGGCGAACGTACTTACCCGGATGATGGCGAGAGATTTAAATGACCCTTGAGGCAACGCACTGTGGAGTGCACCCTGGAAAGCTGAGGCAATTGAAATGACATATATATATATATATATATATATATATATATATATATATATATATATATATATATATATATATATATATATATATATATATATATATATATATTACCTACTGGCGGTCGCCAGTAGGTATATATAGTTAGGATTTTTTCCCTATGGGATTTTTGAAAATTCTATGTCTAATAACTTTGGCGTTTGTGGACGGAATTGGCTGAAATTTTCAGGAAAATGGAACATTTTGTTTCTGAGTAGCCCCTGAAAATTTGGGGGGGGGGGGTTTGTCAAGGGGGGGGCCGAGAAAAAAGGGGGGTCCCAAAACGCGTTTTTCCCATGTTAATTTCCATAGGGCGGTTGGCCTCACTTTTAGCCCGAACGGCTGAATGGATTTGCACCAAACTTGGCAAAATTGTAGGGACTGTTAGCCCGATGTGCCTTTGCTAGGTCTCAATATATGTGCTCCAGTGGATTTTGAGAAATTAACGTTCAAAAAAAGATATATGTCTGTAACAGCGCACCGGGCAGCGCTCCGCTTCGTGTACTTTTCGCGTTACGGAGCTTTGCGAAGCGAAGCTGATTGGTTCTCCCGCATCTGTAAACATTCCAAACAGTCCGTAGCGGCCGCCATCTTGTCTCTCGGTAGGATCGAGAGACAAGAGGAGGCCAAAGCGAAGGGGCAAATGACCATAAGGGGGCATAGTAGATCCTCCCTGACCCCCTAGGTTTGATGTGGAGGTTTTAAAAGGGCCCACCAGGGCAAAAAAAAATAAAAAATCGAACGGGTGAATGGATTTGCATGAAACTTGGCAAAATTGTAGGGACCGGTAGCCCGATGTGCCTTTGCTGGGTCTCAATATATGTGCTGCAGTGGATTTTGAGAAAATAACGTTCAAAAAAAGATATATATCTGTGACAGTGTCCCAGGTAGCGCTCCGTTTCGCGTACTTTTCGCGTTACGGAGCTTTGCGAAGCGAAGCTGATTGGCTCTCCGGTGTCTGTAAACATTCCAAACAGTACGGAGCGGCCGCCATCTTGTCTCTCGGTAGGATCGAGAGACAAGAGGAGGCCAAAGCGAAGGGGCAAATGACCATAAGGGGGCATAGTAGATCCTTCCTGACCCCATAGGTTTGATGTGGAGGCTTTAAAAGGGCTCCGTGGGGCAAAAAAAAAAAAAAAAAATATATCGTTTTTTTTGGTGGGGTGCGCCCGGTTAGCGTAACGGGAAGCGGACTGGGGAGCGTACTACAAGGAAACAAGAATGATTGACTTTTAACTTATTGTATGTTTATAGACTTTTTTTTTCTTTTTTTTCTGCTGAGTGACGTCTCGCCTATCTCCACGGGATGCAGTCCCTACCATCTCGGCGTTTAAGCCCAGGGGGACCGGTAGTGTGGGAGAGATAACGTCTGTTAACGTTCGATTCGAAGGAAATCAGGAAGTGTTGAAAAACATTGTCTGCGCCATCTTGCCTTTTTTCAAAAGCCACACTTTTGTCGTGCACGGCAGCCATTTTAGATGCCTTGACCAGACCCACTCTCTGCACGCTGTCGATCCTTAGCATGGCTCCCCACCCTCGCAAGCATCTCCCCCAGGCACTGGTCACCCCCGCTCTCTGTCTTATGCATGGGCAATAAACCTCCCCCATCTGCGCTGTTCTTCCCTGAGAATCACACCCTGTGCCCGCCCGACACCTCCCTTTCGCCCTATTCACTACCGCACCCTCTGACACTCCTCTTCCTCTGTGTCCGATTGTCCAGGCCGGTCCCAGGCTATCAGGTAGCCCTGCAGATGTAGTTTATGGCCCCAGCTGTAAAGAATCACCCCTCTTCAAAGGAGTTATAGTAGATCAAGGCCCACACCCGATGAGATCCGTCACACCACACGCGTTCCTACTATCTGAAAACCATCCTGTATTGTGATTGGGGAGGGGACCGAGCCTGAAGCGGAAGATTCCAGGGATGCCTCTTTGTACATCAAAGTTTTTACAATTATGTGTCACATTAAAAATATATAGCACTCCAACAAAGTAGTAGGATTATAAAACTTTAATAACAATATATACAACGCAACAAAAACAGTAAAAACATTTAAACATTTTTAGGAAAAAAGAAGGAACAATGGTCAGTAGCGGTCGGTTGTGCGAATAGTCCCAAGGCAGCACAACGTCCTGAGTTCTGGATGGCACCCAGGTGATGTTGCCTGGGTGCCGCACTGGTTTTGGGTATCCTACAATGCTGCTCCGAATAACGGCGTGGGGCGTCCCGGGGGGTGGGTCGTCAGTAGCGGTCTGTTGTGCGAATAGTCCCAAGGCAGCAGAACGCGCTGAGATGTGGATGGCACCCAGGTGATGTCCAGTAAGTTGCCGCACTGGTTTTGGTATCCTACAATGCTGCTCCGAATAACGGCGTGGGGCGCCCCGGGGGGGGGGGGGTGAGGCGGCGTGAACGGGCCTCCCCAGGTGGAGGCTCGTCTGCTGTAGTGGGGCTCCCCTTTACCGTTTCAGTTGCCATTCCGTCCGCTTTTGGTACACTGTGTCAAAATCCACCATTCAGCTGAGTTGCGCCCACTCTTGCGGTGCAGCGATAGGCGGCTGCCACAGGACTCTCAAAATGGCGGCAGGCTCTTTCCTTTTTGGGCCTGGTCCACTGAAATGGCCCTGGGACACCTTGGAAATCGGACGCTTGTCTGCTAGGTCTTGGACCCCATTCTCGAAAGCGTCCCCTCAGCCTTGAGGATTCTACAAAAGTCTTGGGGGCCCCCGACTCCTGCAGGCTTCCGGTGGGGAGCGTCTGCCATGATTGCTCGCGGAATGATCACGACGGAGCCACGAGATGGTGGTGCTCTCATGCTGACGCCAGCTTCAGTCTGAAACATCCAGAAACAAGGTGGGGCTTTCATCGTTTGGGAAAAAAAAAAAGTTTTCATCCAATGAAAAGTGTTGTTTTTAGGTCATATGATCAAGCCTTCCATCATTAGGAAACCAAAAGTAAAATGAACCAATGAAAATTTTTATAAACAAGTCACATGACCTGTTATGCGGCATAGGGTATAAAAAGCGTAGAAAATCCGTTGGCACGTGAGGCGGCGTCAGTAGCGGACCGATGTGCGAATAGGCCGAAGGCAGCACAACGCGCCAAGATCCGGATGGCACCGAGGTGGTGTCTAGCAAGTTGCCGCACTGGTGTGGCCATCCTACAATGCTGAAAGTCGGCGTGGGGCGCCCCGTTGGCCTGTGAGGTGGCGTCAGTAGCGGACCGATGTGCGAATAGGCCGAAGGCAGCACAACGCGCCAAGATCCGGATGGCACCGAGGTGGTGTCTAGCAAGTTGCCGCACTGGTGTGGCCATCCTACAATGCTGAAAGTCGGCGTGGGGCGCCCCGTTGGCCTGTGAGGTGGCGTCAGTAGCGGACCGATGTGCGAATAGGGCCAAAGGCAGCGCAACGCGCCAAGATCCGGATGGCACCGAGGTGGTGTCTAGCAAGTTGCCGCACTGGTGTGGCCATCCTACAATGCTGCGCCGAAAGTCGGCGTGGGGCGCTCCGTTGGCCTGTGAGTTCGCGTCAGTCAGTGGGGGTTGTTTGAGGATCTGACTGCATTGGAAAGCAATGTGATGCTGTGCGTCGCCCCCAAGATGAAGGTTCCTCGGCTGCAGTGGGGCGCCCCTTGGTGTTTCACTCGCTATGCAGCTGAGTTCCGTGCGTACTTGCGGCGAATAGGTCGAAGGCAGCACAACAATATTTTCTGAATAGAAGACACCACAAGGCGCTGAGATTCGGTTGGCACCGAGGTGGTGTCTAGCAAGTTGCCGCACTGGTGTGGCCATCCTACAATCCTGCTCCGAATAACGGCGTGGGGTGCCCGAAGGGGGGGGGGGGGGAGGCGGCGTGAACGGGCCTTCCCAGGTGGAGGCTCGTCTGCTGTAGTGGGGCGCCCCTTTACCGTTTCAGTTGCCATTCAGCTGAGTTTCGGCCGCTCTTGATGCTACAGCGACAGGCGGCTGCAACAGGACTCTCAAAATGGCGGCCTGTTCTTTGGATTTGGGCCTGGTCCACTAAAATGGCCCTGGGACACCTTAGAACTCGGACGCTCGAATTTTTTTTCCTTTCCTCTACATGCAAAAAAAGGTAAATGCCCGGTACCTTACACGCCTCATCTGCCACGATGTACTCTCCAGAGGAACCGAAAAAAAATATAGTTATGGTAACTATACCATGCATCGTCATATGGAGAGGTGGCACCGATTAATTATAGTGCTGCATAAAAGAGAGATTTGGAGGAGAATCCCCGATCTGCCAGTACATTCACCAAAGAAGTGGCACTGACAGCATCAGAGGCAAGGGAAACGGTCCCAAATATTTAGAAGAACTTTGGAAAGATTAAAATGACATGTTTAGATTGTGGCAAATTAATTTCATGTGGACAGATGAGTGTTACTCTAATAAATACAGCATATGAACATCATCATAGTCGATGGTTGGTAGAGACATTTTGACTATATCCTGGACCTGCCCGTCCTCGCCCAAAATGGCGCCGGAATAAATGGGACTCGTAACTCCTTGTTGTGTACTGGTTGCAGAACCTTGAAATCACGAGATACGTATGCAGTTTTGAAGCACATGGCGGGCGGGGACGAGAATTGATTGAATATTTCGACATCCCTATTGATATTAAGTTCTGATGTGTTATTGATTACTGTACTATTGAAAGTTCGAATTAACGTCACCCATGGTACTTGCCCGCAAATGTATATCTAGATAATGTTATTGTAACTGGCTCTGTCGTATTTTAATTATTAAATGTACGTCCACCGATTCCGCAACTGTTAGACACCTTAGTTCTTGCAACCTAATGGCCCGCCCGTTACGTTCCTCTACAGTGTAAATGTCTACTCATCATATACGATTACAGTTTGCTCCGTGGCCGGCCCACGTGGTTATAGGCCCGTATTTGTATACTGACGTTTTCACAATAAAGGTTTTTAAAAGAAAACATGGTAGTAGTTTTCACATTGGTAAAGTTTTTAATAATAGTCACTGTTTTAGAATCAGTAAAAGGCAAGTGAAATAAAGCAGTCCAATTACATGAAGGGTAAAAGGTATAATACGCAGGAACGCAGTAAAGATAAATGGTCGAGGGCTGTTGTGTTTTCTACTCCTGCAACATAAAGTGATCGATAAGAATCTGATATTCAGGCATATCGGCGACTAAGACAGCAGGCCGAGCCTCTTTTGCTCAACGGCTCCGTCATGGGACGAAGAAACGCCCTTTTTCTCGAAAAAGGAATATATTTTACTTGCAGGACAGTTGTAAATTTTCCGGGAAAGTACATTAGCCTGGAACATTATAACATATGTTTAAGAAAAAATAATGTTCGAAAGTAATAAAAAGCGTAATTTTTAGGTCATATGACCAAGCCTTTCATCATTAGAATAAGAAAAGTAAAATGAACCAATGAAAAGTTTTATTAACAAGTCACATGACCTGTTATGCTTACGTTACGCGCTGCGCGCCGCGCCCCGGTTCGCTTCCGGGAAGCTGTGCTTCGTGCACCGGAGCACTTCCGGGTGCGCTAACGCGGCGCGTCATATGACGCATTACGCGACAACGCAGGTCCAGAATATAGTCAAAATGTCTCCACCAACCAGCGGTCGGAACACAACCCCTTTCAGCAGGCTAAATAGTTCTGTTAAATGACAACAGAAGGGACAGGCAACAAGAACCATCAGTCAAAGAGGGGAGGGCAAGTTCTTTTCTACCGGGTCACGTTGGGGCGCTACCGGAACTAATCAAATTGGTAGTCTACAGTGTTTCTGGATGTTTCAGACTGAAGCTGGCGTTAGCATGAGAGCACCACCATTTCGTAGCTCCGTCGTGGCCATTCCACGAGCAATCATGCTAGGCGCTCCCCACCAGAAGCCTGCGGGAGTCGGGGGCCCCCAAGACTTTTGTAGAATCTTCAAGGCTGAGGGGACGCTTTCGAGAATGGAGCCCAAGCTCTAGCAGACAAGCGTCCGAGTTCCAAGGTGTCGCAGGCCCATTTTAGTGGACCACGCCCAAATCTGAAGAGCCGGCCTCCATTTTGAGAGTCCTGTGGCAGCCGCCTATCGCTGCACCGCAAGAGCGGGAGCAACTCAAGTACATGGTGAGCGAGACGCTGTAGTCGAAAGAGCGGGCGGTAAACAGCTGAATAGCGGAAGAGGCACAGTGTAGCAAAAGCGGGCTGAATGGCAACTGAAACGGAAAAGGGGCGCCCCACTACAGCGTGTCTTTAGGTGAAACGGATTGTGGGACAAGGTCCAGAATGGAAGAGTCACCAAAAGGCAAAAAGTTCCGCTTGACCCCGGGAGCCGGCCACCTATGTCGGGGGCGATCTCAGGCCACACCAGGGCAACACGACTTGGGGAGGGGGCCGGAGCCAAGCGCCCCCTCCGAGTCCGCGCCATGACACCGTCCCTCGGGGGCCTCCGTCAAGCGGTTCAGGGTGGCACCGCATCACATTGTTTTCAAATTCAGTCACGTCCTCAAACAGCCCCCACTTACATTAAGAATAGTGAAGCTGAAGCAAGTGCAAATAGGCTTCAGACAGTGTTACAAGCACTCCTCAAAACTTTGAACCATCAGAGTGCATGAGTTTCATGCTCGATCGATTGAGCTAGCCGGATCGGGCAACAAAAAGTATAAAATAGTTATGTAAATAGTTATTTAATAAAATGTTTTACCCTGTTACTTTGCTGGTGTGTTGTATATATTTGTAATATTTGCATAGAGTTTATCGTTATTTTGGGCGGGGTGGGTGGCGGAGCCGAGCTGTCTTGCAGCCATCATGGTGTGGAGTTCAGTTCATCTCACTAGTTTCGTATTTCTCATGAGGGGTTGTTCCTAATGTTTCTATTTTAGCGAGGTCAAAAAGAGATCCCATTAGTGGCCTACTGATTTTGCTCGATTCCTTTTGTTTTTTTACACGATTTTTCGCTATCTGCAAAGACTAAACAGAGTATTGCGACTCTGTGCTTGTTTGTAAATAGAGAATGAACCAAAGAGAACCAATTCTAAAACAGTAAATGCTTGGATAACAATCAATCAAATGGAGAGAGAAGCAGGCACGACGGATTACAACGGGGGCAAAGGCCTGCGTTAACTACCCTTCACTATCTGCAAAGAGAGAGTACTCCTAATAGAAATGAGGGGGGGGGGGCAGCATTCAAAGCAGATCAGTGTGCATAAACACGAAAATGTTTTTTCTTACCACGTACTTGACATTCGACAGCTTATGATATTTGCTATTAAAAAACCATTGAAATTCACGGAAAAAAACATAGGTTATAGACCATATATAGTTAGGAATTAGCATTTACAAAACCTTGAAAATTCACTGAAAAAACCATAGGTTATAGACCATATATAGTTAGGAATTAGCATTTACAAAACCTTGAAAATTCACTGAAAAAACCATAGGTTATAGACCATATATAGTTAGGAATTAGCATTTAAAAAACCTTATTTTACTCACACAAAACCATTGAAATTCCATATATAGTTAGTTGTACTAACTATATATCGCGCACCCGCAATCCACTGCTGATGATGTCACATATTACATCATTCATGACATGGTCAGTGACATCACTGATGACATCACTGATGACATCTCAAATGACATCACTGATGACATCACTGATGACATCTCAAATGACATCACTGATGAACAGGGACAGACTAATTTGCATATAGCCAGGTTCTGAGCTGGGATGGGGCAGTGAGCTAAATAACGGTGATGGATCAAGCCCTGATCTTTGGACTGGGTAAGAGTGGTCTGTTTAATTCAGACACTCTGTTCATCACCACCCCCTTTTCTGAATCCCTAATCCTTTTTGAATCACAGCAGTCATTCAAAGATGTGAAATAGTATGCGCAAAAGAAATATAATTAAGAAGAAAATTTACATTTAAATTCAGAAAAAGCGGTACTGATGCCAGCTAAAAGATACTGGATGTAAGAACAGTGTTATTCATAGGCAGGTAAAAAAATCCTCACTGATATTCAGACCGTGGGGTGTTTTACAGTTAAGCTCCAAGATGTATTTGGTATCAAGTTTCCTGAGGAGATATTCACAATTGCCACCCCTTCTAAGGGGCAAGACAGTGTCCACAGCAAAGTACTTCAAATGTTGTATATTGCTGTCATGGTGTTCCTGGAAATGTCTTGCCACTGGATATGTGGCATCTTTGTTGTTGATGGCCCTCATGTGCTGGAGTATCCGTTTGTGGACCTGCAGCTTAGTACTTCCCACATAGCGCAGGCCACACGGACACTCCAGCACATATACTGAAAATTCAGTTTTGCAGTTCAGGGACTTGGTGATGGCGACACGTTTTGATTTTAAACAGAGTAGTATACGTTTTTGTATTAACACAATGTTTACAAGCTTTGCAAGTGGCACACTTGTAAAAGCCAGTCCTGCTGCCAAACCAATTTTTCGGCACATTTACCTCGGGGTTACTTTTTACCAGAGCATTGCTCATGGAGCTAGCTTTCCTATAGGACTGTAGGAAATGCTTGGAGTGGCTGTCAAACAACTACCTAGAATAGGGTCACTAAGTACCAGTGACCAGTTTTATTCACGATTTTGCAAAGGGTTTTGTGTTGGCGATTAAATGTTAATACTAATCTGGTTGGCTGTAACATAGGTTCATCAGTTTGATTCACCTTAGTTGTTTTAGGCATTAATGTCGCTGAGCACTGTAGTTTATTTGCCTTCTCGATGGCCGTCTTAACTACAACCTCTGGGTACCCCCTAGCCATGAACCTTTCCCTGCTCTCCCTTTGTCCCTGCATGCAGTCAAGGTCCGTGCTGCATATCCTTCTGATCCGCAACATCTCCCCGTAGGTAATGCTGTTGATCAGATGGCTCTGGTGATGGCAGGAGGCATGCAGTACAGTGTTGCCAGCAGATGGCTTCCTGTGCAGACGAGTTTTTAACGTGCAATTCTTAACATATATCTCTACATGAAGAAACACTATGCTGACTTTGCTCATCTGAGCTAAGAACTGCAAGTTCAAGTTGTTGTTGTTAAGTTCTGATACAAATGCATGCGCATCACATTCACTGCCTTTCCAAACTAAAAAAAAATCATCGATGTATCTATACCAGCAAAGTACATGGCTACCAAGGGTCTCACCGTGTGTTGCCTTGAGGACCCGCTCCTCCCACATGCCCATATGCAGATAGGCATAGCTGGGAGAAAAGCAGGCCCCCATGGCAACGCCCCTGACCTGCTGGGAGATCTGATTGAGGAAAAGGAAAATATTATTATCTAGGCAAGTGGAAACCATGTCTAGTAACATCCTATTGTGTGCAGCACGTTGCATAGGTCTTGTATTCAAATAGAATTCAACTGCCTTAATACCATCAAAATTAGGTATACTGGTGTACAGCTAGGTGACATCAAGCCCTATAAGTACACAATCATCTTCCCAGTTCACATTCTGAATTTTACGCAGTAAGTCCCCCGTGTCCTGAATATACGATGGGAGCTTCCTGACATGTTCCTGAAGGAAGAAATCCACATATTTGGATGTGTTCTCCAGATGACTACCCTGTGCCAAAAAAATGGGCCTCCCGGGAGGTTTCTGCATATTTTTATGTATTTTGGGGATGAGATAGATAGCTGGTATAACAGGGTAGTCTACTTTCAGAAATTTGAATTCTTGTGCGCTTAACAGACTTGCAGATTTCCATGCCAGAAGTTTATTATTAAATTCACCCCATGCACATTTGACTGCTTGGATGGTACTTCTTTAGTAGCAGTTCCTGTCATTGAGTTGAGAAAGAGCCTCATCCATGTATAGGTCACGTGGCCACATAACCACATTGCCGCCCTTATCGGACTGTCTGATGATAATATTGTCGTCTCCTTGTAGTTTCTTGATCAGTTGGGAGTAAGTATGATCCTGTTTTGTATATTTCATTTGGGACCTCATGCTGGAACAATAACGTTTTTTCAATTCATAGATAACTTTTCATGAAAAATGTCCACATTGTCACGAAGCATATTTGGACAAAACTTCGATTTAGGTCTAAAATTGGTTCGTATAGTTGTCCCAATTTGTGTTTGATCAAAATCGGCTTCCTCCATTGTTGGAACTGTATTTTGTTCATCAAAAAGTTGTTGCAGGTCCCTCGACAAGGCCGCATCCCCAACTAACAACGTCGGGCTAGCACTGACTTCATCAGGCGTGTTTTTCTCTTCTCTATTCTCTGCTCCTTGGGTTAAATGGTATTTTCGTAATTTGATTTTGAGCACGAATTTGTACAGATCTATTCCTGTTTGTGCATAGTCTAGGTCTCTCAAAGTCCCATTGCCAAAGTTTTTCTTTCTTCTTCACTCAGCGCATTTTTGTTAAGTTGATGACTGTATGTGAGTCCATGTTATCCCTTATCATCTGTTCCATCTCCTGCTTTCCGGTTTTTGTTGCCTGGCTTGTTTCTGTTTTCTGTGCTGCCGTGTTGCCTGTCTTTTTTTGGTTATCTCGTTTCTTTCTTTGGGGGCAGTAGCATTCTGACCTCATGAATGCAAAGTTTTTATTCTGTCCCTCCAAATATAAACCAGTTCCTGGCCCAGCGAAGGTTTTGTTAACCCCAATCCCCGATTTGAAGCTTGATCATTATCGGAGCTACTGTCGATGGCTGAGCTCAGGTCGGAGGCAGACGTTGAGGCTTGCAGGGGACTGGTTGCACTGGGATGTGATATGCTCTGGGCCCCTGAAGATTTTGCTAGTTTCACAGCATCATATTTTCTCGCAAAGGTGAACACACGCCCTTGCTAGTAGTCCACCTTATCCCTCTGAAACTTGTAGGCCTTGCATCTCTTTATCACATCCTCATCTCTCTGCAAGCGATTATCCATTTCCTCCCGGTATTTTTGGCTTGCAGCTGTATTATCCAGTTTCCCGATCTCCTCATTGAGTTCGTCAATCTTCCGTTGTAATGCTGCCCTTTCACTGTCAGCATATTTTATCTTATTTAAATTACATCTGTATTAAATACTTCATTAAAATATATTTAATGTATACATATTTTTCAAGAATAACTTTTAAAAACCCCACCTACACTGACATTTTTATTTAATATGCATTACATTTGGTTAAAAGTTGTGTTGAATTAATTTAATTTTTAACAAACGTTTAATTTAATGACATTTTCAAAATTATGTTTCTTGAATTTAAAAATAACATTAAGTATAAATATTGTAATATTAAATTTTATATATATATGTATATATATATGTGACGAAAAATCCCTCAAAAGAAGAAATCAGAGGCCAGAGGGGATATCAGGGCTGACAACACGCTTTATTCAATTGGTCCCAGTGGCGGCGAATGCATTTCGGCAAAACTGCCTTCCTCAGCGCCCAGCACTGTAGCGACCCCTTCACCAATTACCTCCATCCTGTGTTAAATACGTGCTCGCACCCAGAACTCCTCCCCCTAATGCTATCCGCACACCTGTGATAGTTCGTGATATGTATGTAGAACTTCATATCCAAGAATGCACTGTATCGGCCAGACTGAGTTGGTGGCGCGGGGGAGTGAATAGAAACAATGGGTCCGTGCTTGCCTGCAGGTGAGTGGTGAAGGGAGCCTCAGATCAAGAAGAAGTCCACGGCTGCTGCCCTGAGTCCCTTCCCATTCCTCCCAGGTTCGCGGATGGGCAGGGGCTATCAAATAGAGACTTCGCGCCCAATAGAGATAAATACCTCGGTCCACCCATGCTGGCCTGTGGTTCCTGGCGGTCTCCGGATATATCGATTCCTCGATATCGATAACGCTGGGTACAGCGTAGTGCCAGTGTAAATCCGGGACACTTAGTGCAGCAGGGCCTTCTGTGCTGCACCCCTGGCAGGCGCAGTAAATGTGACGAAAAATCCCTCAAAAGAACAAATCAGAGGCCAGAGGGGATTACAGAGCATGACAACACGCTTTATTCAATTGGTCCCAGTGGCGGCGAATGCATTTCGGAAAAACTGCCTTCCTCAGCGCCCAGCACTGTAGCGAGTCCTTCACCAATATATATATATATATATATATTTTCCAATTTATAACACACACACACACATATATATATATATATATATATATATATATATATATATATATATATATATATATATATATATATGTGTGTGTGTGTGTGTTATAAATTGGAATATTTTTTTTGCCATCATTTCCTGTGGGATGCTATTTTAAGTGCTTGTCTCCATTAGTTTCTATGCTAGTATGCTGGTGTGTTGCAGTATCTCTGAAGGGCCAGGTGTGGTGTGGTGGTTGATGTACTCTGAGGCTAGTCCAGACTACATTTACTACTGTTTTGTCACCAGTAGGATTATACTAACTTTAAAAGTATAGGAAACACATTTATTAAGCTATTTTGCGATCACAAACGTCGCGAATCACAAAAATTGGCTGTTTGCCATAAGCAATGCATGAAGCAAAATCGCAAAATTTAGCGATTACCTTAATACCAATTCTCAAAAAGCAGGCCCAGAAAGCCTCAGAATGTTTCACAATGGCAGCGCTCCCTGTCATGGTGAGGAGGATGAGGCTACAAGTAGCAGCACAGAGAAGGGGGAGAATACAGGAGCGCATTTTCAGAGTGAGCGTTACATTGTTGGGGCGGACAGAGGGAGATATATGACTAATATAGGTTGAATGAAGACATGATCTATGATCTCATAACCGAATTATATCCACAACTGCAGCGTCAGACTTGCAGGACACATGCCATCCCCACTCATGTGCAGGTTTTATGCTCTCTGTGTAGTGTAGTTCCTATATTCCCAATAGGCTCTGCGCATTGGAATAATATATCCTGTAGTTTAGACGTAGGACTGAGACCGACTAGGTCTCTACCGAGTATATTAGACTTAATTGTGAGTGACAGCTAACTCAGAGGTCACTAGAAACTTTCTCGAATTCACAAGAAGTGATTCGTTTTTGAAAACCGCATAAACATGACAACTTTGTTTCCGAAGAATAAGAAATCTATCTCTAGAGTCGCGGAAACAATAGATAGATATTTCACTCAGTCAATCGTGGATGCTTCATTTCACCAGAGGTGCAGAGAAGTAGAGAGACAGGCGTTTTCAATAAAAAGTATTTTTTGAACAGTCTTCTTTCTCAGGCATAAGAAATGAACTGCTACAATCGTAATACTGGTTGCAAAGTATAAAGCGTACAGTACGAATAGTATTATAAAATAATACTGTAAAAGCATGGTATGGTTTCTAAGCCATATAAAATAACATATTATACATACATTAATAAAGTAATGACTAAAGTACTCAACTGGTGCTTCTAAAATACGCCTACCCCGGTGAACCTAACCTAGGTCTAGTACAAGGGAAGAAGTAAGTGAGGTGTAGCTTAGTTTTAGTATTCTTTGCCAATAATCTATTCCAAGAATTCTCCATGGGTCAAAGCAGCTCTGTACCTTGGTTTAGAATGAAGGAGGTCTTGTATCTCTCTCTCAGGACTGGATTTCCCAGCAACCCGAAGGGTAGCCTGGAAACACTGGAGCTGGATTTCTCTGCAGGAGAAAAGACAGCGTGTCTTTCAGTGCGTCTGCTGGAGGGTCGGCTTCCTTCGGCACTGGCTGTAGCAGGGCGCGTCGGGCAAGTAGATAGTCGAACTGCTCCAAACCACCGTGTGTTTGCTTGGGCAAGTGTGGGCATATTTATACCTTAAAGGTGCCGAGATTGACGTAAGGTTGGACATAATAACTTCATCAACCGGTGGATTCCGGGTCGGTGGCAGCTTCCCGGCACCATTGAAAGAGTGATAGCGCACAAGGGCGCAGTTTGAGAACCTTGATTTTATTTCTGACCTGTGCTTGCACTAATGCTATGTTTTATACTTAACTGTGAATAATACGGTTATTTTATTTTTTAGATCCTTTCACTTGCTGAAGGTGTATTCTGCCTGTATCGCTTTAGGCGCGCTGCGCAGCTGATCATCTATTTAAATTTAACAAGGGAACCCACTTAGTGGCTTTGGACCATGGGTATCCATTATTTCAAAGGAACAAGGGTCCACAGCTTAGAGAGATTTCAAAAAGAACCAAATAACATAAAGACCACAATCGGACAATATGTACAATTCTTCTTCTACCCAGCCGGGCAAAGAATTTATTTTAAGAATGTTTGACAAGGAGTCAATTCAAATATTACGATGTCATATCAAACATAGTAGTGTTTGAAAGTAAGGCACAAGCCTGTGCCGTACTTATTAAGATCGAGAGAAGTTGTGAAAAAGGGTGCAGGAGAAAGAATAGTTTACATCAGGCAAAGGAAGAGTTGAGCAAAACAGTGGTACTACTTTTGAATTTAGATTTGCAGTATTCACTTTAGTAGAACACACAATAATGATTCACAATATTAAAAATGTATGTCTACATAGCAGTGTCGACGGCGTTTCGATCCTATGCTCTACAATAAAAGGATCATCATCAGGACTTAATATATGCCTGGAATAACATACAATAGTCAGGCCTGTAAGGAGAAACAGGAGAGAACAGAGAAACAAAACAATTTTTTAGAGGCTGCTCTGTATTTCGAAATATAGGGCGTCAACTTGGTCACACTCTCAATAACATGCAATTCGGAATCGCAGTGCGGTGACAGTGTTTTCAATACTGAGTTTGTTAATTTTATTCTGGAGAGGATGTGCCTATTTCGTGAAAGGTAGTCATTTCTGTGAACGTGAAAAAATGACCATTCGTGTTTTTACCAGTTATTCTGTCAGACTAGCCAAAGTGTGAGACCGTGGTGGGGGAGTGCAAGTCTTATACTTAAAAGAGCGTGGGAATGGCCAGAGTAAAGTTGCCTCTTTGACGTGCCCAAGGGCGGGTTTGAGGAGGCACTTTCAGTAGTTGCTGTAATCAATGCAGGCTTATACTCCATTAGCCCTGAACATCATGAGGCTGTAAGAAAGAGCGGACGTTAAGTCTGACTCAGAGCCGTACTTGTTCATAGCAAGATATCAGTTGCCGGCTCTTACCAGTGAGGTTTCGGTGTCCTGGGATGGCTGCCCAGTCAAGAGTGCTCATTCAAGGGCAATATATGGGGATGATCTATGAGAAAAATTGCGCGATGTTAAACGTGCAAAATTAATGGATTTCGTCATGGGGTGGAAGCGGGAGTAAGCTCACCTTGGAGTTAGGATTGATCGTAGGCAAGTTATATTGCAGTGAGAGCCTTGGTTGGCGTTCTCACCCGGGTATCAGGGGCTCCGTAGAGGCGGTCGGAAAAGTAAACGATCCGCTATGATTAAGGAAAAAGGGAAAAGGGGAATGGAGTTGGAGTAGCCCACACGCTTTCCGTATTCTAGTGACGAAATGGGGCAGCGGCATGGTCTTACCTTATGCTGGGCAGGATGGCGATGCATCTATTCCACGCACGGGTTGTTGCGTCCACGCTGTAGGGACTGGGCTCCGGACTTAAATGGAGCGCAGTCACGTGACGTTAGTGATGGGAATATTCGTGAAGTGTGGCGGCCATATTGGAATGGTGTTTTGGCGCTTCCAGTGCGTGTTTAAGGGCTAACCAGGCAGTGATCATGCATTTGTGCAATTCTGTAAGAACAGCTTCCGCTTAACGCAGTGTCATAATTAGAGGGTTTAAGGACGTTTTTAAAAAAATTCCGGTAATTTCAAAAATTGGTCGGACAGAGGTACAGCATCAACCAATAGATTGTGGTGGCCATCTTGGAGTGGTGGGGGAGTGGATTTATGTGCTTAGGGTACGTGCCTGGCAGGTGAGAAAGCATGCAATTTCAGCAACATTAACCTGCAGGGGCACAGTATTCTATATATAATGGTTATATACATCCATGCATGTTCTTAGTAAACAACCTGGAAATCATTTGCACTGCCAGTTTTGTTGAGATACAATCAGAGCAGATTTGTCCAGTCCTCGCTCCTATTCAAGCCAGTCCTAATAGTGTTGAATTGGATGATGGACTTAAGTTCCTCTCGGTTCAGAATTTGAGCCAAATTACCCCCTCTTTGTGGGAGTTTGATGGATTTCAAGATGGTCCACTTGATGTCATCGGCCGTGTGGTTCATCTCTGCAAAGTGCTCTACCATTGGAGCATTCGGCGTGTTGCATCTTATTCTACTGCGATGTTGGCTGATTCGTGTCTTGGTCTTTTGAACTGTTTGCCCTATATACATTTTGTCGCATGGGCAGAAAATCGCGTATACAACATTGCATGTATTACAGTTTGTGAACGATTTCATATCGAAGTTTACACCATTGTGACTAATATTCCTGGTCTCAATTGTGAAATCGCAAACAATGCAGTGTCCACATTTGACATGGCCCCTCAATGGTGGCAGCCCCCACGTAGAATCAAGAGTAGTATGGGGAGTGGGGGTTGGTAGGGCTGCCCTCACCAGATGGTCTTTCAGGTTCTTACTTTTTCTAAATGCGAAAAGGGGTCTTTCCAGGGTGAGGACACCAGCATTTATGGTGGGCCAGTGCTTCAAGATTGATTTTCTAATTTTGTTAGACACTGGACAAAATGTGGTCACACATGCAATTCTGTCTTTGTTTTCTTTTAGCTTTGGTGTCAATAGGGCATCCCTTGGACAGTACCATGCCCTTTTTGAGGCTGTTTTAACTATTCTTCTCGGATAGCCACGCATTTTTAATTTGGTTGATAGGATTTCGGCCTCCCTGAAGTAGTCAGTTTTGTTGGAGCAGTTACGCCTTATTCGGAGGAACTGTGAGTAAGGTAATGAGTCTTTTAATGCTCTCGGATGACAGCTCTTGTAACTGAGCAGAGTGTTACGCTCAGTTGGTTTCCTAAAAAGGCGCGTGACTAGTTCGCCTTCATGATGGTATATTGACAGATCAAGAAACGCTATTTGTGATTTGTCATGGGTCATGGTGAAAGTTAAATCCGCACAATTGTTATTTAGCCAGTGAAGGAACAGGTTCAGTGCATCAATGTCATGGTTCCAGATTAGAAAAATGTCGTCTATGTAACGACGCCAAATTGAGATTCCCGCAGAGAATGGGTTGCTGTTGTGTAAGATGACACCAGTCTCTAGGGCATCCATGAATAGAATGGCTAAGTTGGGGGCAAAAATAGCCCCCATGGATGTCCCCTTGATCTGCTGATAGTATGAGCCTTCAAACGAAAAAAAGTTTTTTGAGAGACAAACTTCAAGGAGTTGAAGAATGAACAAGCTTGGGACCCTGTGTGGGCGGGGTCGTGTGTCTAGAATTTTTTGAATCACCAATAGGGCAGCTGTTTGCGGGATATTGGTGTAAAGAGACTCTACATCAAGGGTGCACAATGTGTTAATGGCAGGATCGAAGGGATGATGCTCTATCAGATTTATCATTGCCATGCTGTCCCTAACGTAGCAAGCAGTACTGGGAACAAATTCTTTGATGAAGAAATCCACGTATGCCCCTAGCGGTTCCAAGATCGACCCGCAGGCTGACACAATGGGTCTGCCCGGTGGGTGGTCTATGTTCTTGTGAACTTTAGGTAGGGTGTAGATTACAGGTATACGTGGGCTTTTTACATTCAGGAAACTGTATTCCTTTTTGCTGATGACCCCCTCATTTCTGGCCATGGTGGTAATTTCCATAATGGTGGCTTGGATCTCCTTGGTGGGGTTACCAGGGAGGCGTTGGTAATGGTCAGTGTTGCCCAGTTGTCTGAGGACCTCTGTTTTATATGCATCAATGTCTTGGAGGACAATCCCACCACCCTTGTCCGCACTCTTGATTACTAGAGCGGGGTTTGATTTTAATGTGTCAATTGCTTCTTTTTCGGATTTGGAGATATTGTATGGTATGTAGAGTTTCTTTTTCTCTAGTTCGACCAGATCATTTATGACCAGTTTTTCAAAGGTCATAATTTCTGCGGGGATCATGCTGGCAGTGGGTAAAAAAGTGGAGGGGGGGTGAAAGGGGGTATTAGAGTTATTCACAGGAGAGGGGTGTAGCTGAAAAAAGGCTTTCAAGCGGATAATTCTGAAAAATTTCAGTAATTCCGCCTGTAGGTCCATAAAGTTTGGACGAACAGTAGGAACGAATGAGAGACCCTTTTTAAGGAGTTCTAATTCTGGGCCACATAGATTGTGTTGTGACAGGTTGAAGATTGGGATAACCTCGGCGGGCGGTTCAATACTAGGCGCACCAACTACCATTGGTAGAAATTGTTGCGGGTCTTCCGCTCGCCGTGTGCGTTGAACCAACGCTGTGTTTTCTTCACCCTCCCTCCGCGGGGGGTGTTCGATTGGCCTCGGGATAAAAAATTTGATTGTGCCCCACCACCTCGTCTAGAGTTGCTTCCACCTTCACCAGGATCTGAACTGTCGGAAGAATCTCCGGAGGTCTCTGAAAAGCCCACAAGATTCTGTCGCTTATTATATCTACCCCACGGACGTGAGTTGGGGTTGAAATGGGGTTTGTTTGTATAGTAATCTTTTTGCAGGTATGGGTAATTATTTTCTATATTGTAGGATTTTATATCCTTTTTTACTTTGGTTGATTTTTTATTTTGTTCAATTCTCTGGAATTCGGCTACAGTTTTGTCCACTTGTTCCAATAATTTTTTACATTCAGCGGACAGATCCGAGTCATTTATTTGCTTGAGAACCTCTGCTATTTCTTTCTCCAAGGATTCTAGTGTCTCTGTGGCAATATCGATTCCCAATGCGAGCCAATGTCGTGAGCATGTGGTTCCAATATAGCTAAAATTTGTTGTGTACTTGGGATTGTCAGTGAAGATTCCAGGGATATTACGGACCTGCAAGCCTAGGGGAATGACCTCTGCTTTTAGATAATCTGTGAGCATAAGAACCATTAGTTGTAGACGAACCTGTTTCTTCCTAAGCTTTTCCAATTGGTCAGGAAGGGAGTTGCTAGTGGAGGGCGGAACATCTGGGGTTTCTGATAGCAAGGATGGTTTTGTACACAGGTGTTTAATGTAGTCAGCAGTATAGAGTGGGACATGGGTTGACATTCCTTAGAAGGAGAGAAATACGAGATATAAATCAAAAAGACAAGGAGTGATAGGTGTACTAAAGGCACTAGGGTGGCCTTCCTCGGGGACCGAGGTATCAAGATTTTGGAAAAAACCCTTGCAATCCAGCGATTGCGCTCACGTATTTAAATTTAACAAGGGAACCCACTTAGTGGCTTTGGACCATGGGTATCAATTATTTCAAAGAAACAAGGGTCCACAGCTTAGAGAGATTTCAAAAAGAACCAAATAACATAAAGACCACAATCGGACAATATGTACAATTCTTCTTCTACCCAGCCGGGCAAAGAATTTATTTTAAGAATGTTTGACAAGGAGTCAATTCAAATATTACGATGTCATATCAAACATAGTAGTGTTTGAAAGTAAGGCACAAGCCTGTGCCGTACTTATTAAGATCGAGAGAAGTTGTGAAAAAGGGTGCAGGAGAAAGAATAGTTTACATCAGGCAAAGGAAGAGTTGAGCAAAACAGTGGTACTACTTTTGAATTTAGATTTGCAGTATTCACTTTAGTAGAACACACAATAATGATTCACAATATTAAAAATGTATGTCTACATAGCAGTGTCGACGGCGTTTCGATCCTATGCTCTACAATAAAAGGATCATCATCAGGACTTAATATATGCCTGGAATAACATACAATAGTCAGGCCTGTAAGGAGAAACAGGAGAGAACAGAGAAACAAAACAATTTTTTAGAGGCTGCTCTGTATTTCGAAATATAGGGCGTCAACTTGGTCACACTCTCAATAACATGCAATTCGGAATCGCAGTGCGGTGACAGTGTTTTCATTACTGAGTTTGTTAATTTTATTCTGGAGAGGATGTGCCTATTTCGTGAAAGGTAGTCATTTCTGTGAACGTGAAAAAATGACCATTCGTGTTTTTACCAGTTATTCTGTCAGACTAGCCAAAGTGTGAGACCGTGGTGGGGGAGTGCAAGTCTTATACTTAAAAGAGCGTGGGAATGGCCAGAGTAAAGTTGCCTCTTTGACGTACCCAAGGGCGGGTTTGAGGAGGCACTTTCAGTAGTTGCTGTAATCAATGCAGGCTTATACTCCATTAGCCCTGAACATCATGAGGCTGTAAGAAAGAGCGGACGTTAAGTCTGACTCAGAGCCGTACTTGTTCATAGCAAGATATCAGTTGCCGGCTCTTACCAGTGAGGTTTCAGTGTCCTGGGATGGCTGCCCAGTCAAGAGTGCTCATTCAAGGGCGATATATGGGGATGATCTATGAGAAAAATTGCGCGATGTTAAACGTGCAAAATTAATGGATTTCGTCATGGGGTGGAAGCGGGAGTAAGCTCACCTTGGAGTTAGGATTGATCGTAGGCAAGTTATATTGCAGTGAGCGCCTTGGTTGGCGTTCTCACCCGGGTATCAGGGGCTCCGTAGAGGCGGTCGGAAAAGTAAACGATCCGCTATGATTAAGGAAAAAGGGAAAAGGGGAATGGAGTTGGAGTAGCCCACACGCTTTCCGTATTCTAGTGACGAAATGGGGCAGCGGCATGGTCTTACCTTATGCTGGGCAGGATGGCGATGCATCTATTCCACGCACGGGTTGTTGCGTCCACGCTGTAGGGACTGGGCTCCGGACTTAAATGGAGCGCAGTCACGTGACGTTAGTGATGGGAATATTCGTGAAGTGTGGCGGCCATATTGGAATGGTGTTTTGGCGCTTCCAGTGCGTGTTTAAGGGCTAACCAGGCAGTGATCATGCATTTGTGCAATTCTGTAAGAACAGCTTCCGCTTAACGCAGTGTCATAATTAGAGGGTTTAAGGACGTTTTTAAAAAAATTCCGGTAATTTCAAAAATTGGTCGGACAGAGGTACAGCATCAACCAATAGATTGTGGTGGCCATCTTGGAGTGGTGGGGGAGTGGATTTATGTGCTTAGGGTACGTGCCTGGCAGGTGAGAAAGCATGCAATTTCAGCAACATTAACCTGCAGGGGCACAGTATTCTATATATAATGGTTATATACATCCATGCATGTTCTTAGTAAACAACCTGGAAATCATTTGCACTGCCAGTTTTGTTGAGATACAATCAGAGCAGATTTGTCCAGTCCTCGCTCCTATTCAAGCCAGTCCTAATAGTGTTGAATTGGATGATGGACTTAAGTTCCTCTCGGTTCAGAATTTGAGCCAAATTACCCCCTCTTTGTGGGAGTTTGATGGATTTCAAGATGGTCCACTTGATGTCATCGGCCGTGTGGTTCATCTCTGCAAAGTGCTCTACCATTGGAGCATTCGGCGTGTTGCATCTTATTCTACTGCGATGTTGGCTGATTCGTGTCTTGGTCTTTTGAACTGTTTGCCCTATATACATTTTGTCGCATGGGCAGAAAATTGCGTATACAACATTGCATGTATTACAGTTTGTGAACGATTTCATATCGAAGTTTACACCATTGTGACTAATATTCCTGGTCTCAATTGTGAAATCGCAAACAATGCAGTGTCCACATTTGACATGGCCCCTCAATGGTGGCAGCCCCCACGTAGAATCAAGAGTAGTATGGGGAGTGGGGGTTGGTAGGGCTGCCCTCACCAGATGGTCTTTCAGGTTCTTACTTTTTCTAAATGCGAAAAGGGGTCTTTCCAGGGTGAGGACACCAGCATTTATGGTGGGCCAGTGCTTCAAGATTGATTTTCTAATTTTGTTAGACACTGGACAAAATGTGGTCACACATGCAATTCTGTCTTTGTTTTCTTTTAGCTTTGGTGTCAATAGGGCATCCCTTGGACAGTACCATGCCCTTTTTGAGGCTGTTTTAACTATTCTTCTCGGATAGCCACGCATTTTTAATTTGGTTGATAGGATTTCGGCCTCCCTGAAGTAGTCAGTTTTGTTGGAGCAGTTACGCCTTATTCGGAGGAACTGTGAGTAAGGTAATGAGTCTTTTAATGCTCTCGGATGACAGCTCTTGTAACTGAGCAGAGTGTTACGCTCAGTTGGTTTCCTAAAAAGGCGCGTGAGTAGTTCGCCTTCATGATGGTATATTGACAGATCAAGAAACGCTATTTGTGATTTGTCATGGGTCATGGTGAAAGTTAAATCCGCACAATTGTTATTTAGCCAGTGAAGGAACAGGTTCAGTGCATCAATGTCATGGTTCCAGATTAGAAAAATGTCGTCTATGTAACGACGCCAAATTGAGATTCCCGCAGAGAATGGGTTGCTGTTGTGTAAGATGACACCAGTCTCTAGGGCATCCATGAATAGAATGGCTAAGTTGGGGGCAAAAATAGCCCCCATGGATGTCCCCTTGATCTGCTGATAGTATGAGCCTTCAAACGAAAAAAAGTTTTTTGAGAGACAAACTTCAAGGAGTTGAAGAATGAACAAGCTTGGGACCCTGTGTGGGCGGGGTCGTGTGTCTAGAATTTTTTTGAATAACCAATAGGGCAGCTGTTTGCGGGATATTGGTGTAAAGAGACTCTACATCAAGGGTGCACAATGTGTTAATGGCAGGATCGAAGGGATGATGCTCTATCAGATTTATCATTGCCATGCTGTCCCTAACGTAGCAAGCAGTACTGGGAACAAATTCTTTGATGAAGAAATCCACGTATGCCCCTAGCGGTTCCAAGATCGACCCGCAGGCTGACACAATGGGTCTGCCCGGTGGGTGGTCTATGTTCTTGTGAACTTTAGGTAGGGTGTAGATTACAGGTATACGTGGGCTTTTTACATTCAGGAAACTGTATTCCTTTTTGCTGATGACCCCCTCATTTCTGGCCATGGTGGTAATTTCCATAATGGTGGCTTGGATCTCCTTGGTGGGGTTACCAGGGAGGCGTTGGTAATGGTCAGTGTTGCCCAGTTGTCTGAGGACCTCTGTTTTATATGCATCAATGTCTTGGAGGACAATCCCACCACCCTTGTCCGCACTCTTGATTACTAGAGCGGGGTTTGATTTTAATGTGTCAATTGCTTCTTTTTCGGATTTGGAGATATTGTATGGTATGTAGAGTTTCTTTTTCTCTAGTTCGACCAGATCATTTATGACCAGTTTTTCAAAGGTCATAATTTCTGCGGGGATCATGCTGGCAGTGGGTAAAAAAGTGGAGGGGGGGTGAAAGGGGGTATTAGAGTTATTCACAGGAGAGGGGTGTAGCTGAAAAAAGGCTTTCAAGCGGATAATTCTGAAAAATTTCAGTAATTCCGCCTGTAGGTCCATAAAGTTTGGACGAACAGTAGGAACGAATGAGAGACCCTTTTTAAGGAGTTCTAATTCTGGGCCACATAGATTGTGTTGTGACAGGTTGAAGATTGGGATAACCTCGGCGGGCGGTTCAATACTAGGCGCACCAACTACCATTGGTAGAAATTGTTGCGGGTCTTCCGCTCGCCGTGTGCGTTGAACCAACGCTGTGTTTTCTTCACCCTCCCTCCGCGGGGGGTGTTCGATTGGCCTCGGGATAAAAAATTTGATTGTGCCCCACCACCTCGTCTAGAGTTGCTTCCACCTTCACCAGGATCTGAACTGTCGGAAGAATCTCCGGAGGTCTCTGAAAAGCCCACAAGATTCTGTCGCTTATTATATCTAGCCCACGGACGTGAGTTGGGGTTGAAATGGGGTTTGTTTGTATAGTAATCTTTTTGCAGGTATGGGTAATTATTTTCTATATTGTAGGATTTTATATCCTTTTTTACTTTGGTTGATTTTTTATTTTGTTCAATTCTCTGGAATTCGGCTACAGTTTTGTCCACTTGTTCCAATAATTTTTTACATTCAGCGGACAGATCCGAGTCATTTATTTGCTTGAGAACCTCTGCTATTTCTTTCTCCAAGGATTCTAGTGTCTCTGTGGCAATATCGATTCCCAATGCGAGCCAATGTCGTGAGCATGTGGTTCCAATATAGCTAAAATTTGTTGTGTACTTGGGATTGTCAGTGAAGATTCCAGGGATATTACGGACCTGCAAGCCTAGGGGAATGACCTCTGCTTTTAGATAATCTGTGAGCATAAGAACCATTAGTTGTAGACGAACCTGTTTCTTCCTAAGCTTTTCCAATTGGTCAGGAAGGGAGTTGCTAGTGGAGGGCGGAACATCTGGGGTTTCTGATAGCAAGGATGGTTTTGTACACAGGTGTTTAATGTAGTCAGCAGTATAGAGTGGGACATGGGTTGACATTCCTTAGAAGGAGAGAAATACGAGATATAAATCAAAAAGACAAGGAGTGATAGGTGTACTAAAGGCACTAGGGTGGCCTTCCTCGGGGACCGAGGTATCAAGATTTTGGAAAAAACCCTTGCAATCCAGCGATTGCGCTCACGTATTTAAATTTAACAAGGGAACCCACTTAGTGGCTTTGGACCATGGGTATCAATTATTTCAAAGGAACAAGGGTCCACAGCTTAGAGAGATTTAAAAAAGAACCAAATAACATAAAGACCACAATCGGACAATATGTACAATTCTTCTTCTACCCAGCCGGGCAAAGAATTTATTTTAAGAATGTTTGACAAGGAGTCAATTCAAATATTACGATGTCATATCAAACATAGTAGTGTTTGAAAGTAAGGCACAAGCCTGTGCCGTACTTATTAAGATCGAGAGAAGTTGTGAAAAAGGGTGCAGGAGAAAGAATAGTTTACATCAGGCAAAGGAAGAGTTGAGCAAAACAGTGGTACTACTTTTGAATTTAGATTTGCAGTATTCACTTTAGTAGAACACACAATAATGATTCACAATATTAAAAATGTATGTCTACATAGCAGTGTCGACGGCGTTTCGATCCTATGCTCTACAATAAAAGGATCATCATCAGGACTTAATATATGCCTGGAATAACATACAATAGTCAGGCCTGTAAGGAGAAACAGGAGAGAACAGAGAAACAAAACAATTTTTTAGAGGCTGCTCTGTATTTCGAAATATAGGGCGTCAACTTGGTCACACTCTCAATAACATGCAATTCGGAATCGCAGTGCGGTGACAGTGTTTTCAATACTGAGTTTGTTAATTTTATTCTGGAGAGGATGTGCCTATTTCGTGAAAGGTAGTCATTTCTGTGAACGTGAAAAAATGACCATTCGTGTTTTTACCAGTTATTCTGTCAGACTAGCCAAAGTGTGAGACCGTGGTGGGGGAGTGCAAGTCTTATACTTAAAAGAGCGTGGGAATGGCCAGAGTAAAGTTGCCTCTTTGACGTACCCAAGGGCGGGTTTGAGGAGGCACTTTCAGTAGTTGCTGTAATCAATGCAGGCTTATACTCCATTAGCCCTGAACATCATGAGGCTGTAAGAAAGAGCGGACGTTAAGTCTGACTCAGAGCCGTACTTGTTCATAGCAAGATATCAGTTGCCGGCTCTTACCAGTGAGGTTTCAGTGTCCTGGGATGGCTGCCCAGTCAAGAGTGCTCATTCAAGGGCGATATATGGGGATGATCTATGAGAAAAATTGCGCGATGTTAAACGTGCAAAATTAATGGATTTCGTCATGGGGTGGAAGCGGGAGTAAGCTCACCTTGGAGTTAGGATTGATCGTAGGCAAGTTATATTGCAGTGAGCGCCTTGGTTGGCGTTCTCACCCGGGTATCAGGGGCTCCGTAGAGGCGGTCGGAAAAGTAAACGATCCGCTATGATTAAGGAAAAAGGGAAAAGGGGAATGGAGTTGGAGTAGCCCACACGCTTTCCGTATTCTAGTGACGAAATGGGGCAGCGGCATGGTCTTACCTTATGCTGGGCAGGATGGCGATGCATCTATTCCACGCACGGGTTGTTGCGTCCACGCTGTAGGGACTGGGCTCCGGACTTAAATGGAGCGCAGTCACGTGACGTTAGTGATGGGAATATTCGTGAAGTGTGGCGGCCATATTGGAATGGTGTTTTGGCGCTTCCAGTGCGTGTTTAAGGGCTAACCAGGCAGTGATCATGCATTTGTGCAATTCTGTAAGAAAAGCTTCCGCTTAACGCAGTGTCATAATTAGAGGGTTTAAGGACGTTTTTAAAAAAATTCCGGTAATTTCAAAAATTGGTCGGACAGAGGTACAGCATCAACCAATAGATTGTGGTGGCCATCTTGGAGTGGTGGGGGAGTGGATTTATGTGCTTAGGGTACGTGCCTGGCAGGTGAGAAAGCATGCAATTTCAGCAACATTAACCTGCAGGGGCACAGTATTCTATATATAATGGTTATATACATCCATGCATGTTCTTAGTAAACAACCTGGAAATCATTTGCACTGTCAGTTTTGTTGAGATACAATCAGAGCAGATTTGTCCAGTCCTCGCTCCTATTCAAGCCAGTCCTAATAGTGTTGAATTGGATGATGGACTTAAGTTCCTCTCGGTTCAGAATTTGAGCCAAATTACCCCCTCTTTGTGGGAGTTTGATGGATTTCAAGATGGTCCACTTGATGTCATCGGCCGTGTGGTTCATCTCTGCAAAGTGCTCTACCATTGGAGCATTCGGCGTGTTGCATCTTATTCTACTGCGATGTTGGCTGATTCGTGTCTTGGTCTTTTGAACTGTTTGCCCTATATACATTTTGTCGCATGGGCAGAAAATCGCGTATACAACATTGCATGTATTACAGTTTGTGAACGATTTCATATCGAAGTTTACACCATTGTGACTAATATTCCTGGTCTCAATTGTGAAATCGCAAACAATGCAGTGTCCACATTTGACATGGCCCCTCAATGGTGGCAGCCCCCACGTAGAATCAAGAGTAGTATGGGGAGTGGGGGTTGGTAGGGCTGCCCTCACCAGATGGTCTTTCAGGTTCTTACTTTTTCTAAATGCGAAAAGGGGTCTTTCCAGGGTGAGGACACCAGCATTTATGGTGGGCCAGTGCTTCAAGATTGATTTTCTAATTTTGTTAGACACTGGACAAAATGTGGTCACACATGCAATTCTGTCTTTGTTTTCTTTTAGCTTTGGTGTCAATAGGGCATCCCTTGGACAGTACCATGCCCTTTTTGAGGCTGTTTTAACTATTCTTCTCGGATAGCCACGCATTTTTAATTTGGTTGATAGGATTTCGGCCTCCCTGAAGTAGTCAGTTTTGTTGGAGCAGTTACGCCTTATTCGGAGGAACTGTGAGTAAGGTAATGAGTCTTTTAATGCTCTCGGATGACAGCTCTTGTAACTGAGCAGAGTGTTACGCTCAGTTGGTTTCCTAAAAAGGCGCGTGAGTAGTTCGCCTTCATGATGGTATATTGACAGATCAAGAAACGCTATTTGTGATTTGTCATGGGTCATGGTGAAAGTTAAATCCGCACAATTGTTATTTAGCCAGTGAAGGAACAGGTTCAGTGCATCAATGTCATGGTTCCAGATTAGAAAAATGTCGTCTATGTAACGACGCCAAATTGAGATTCCCGCAGAGAATGGGTTGCTGTTGTGTAAGATGACACCAGTCTCTAGGGCATCCATGAATAGAATGGCTAAGTTGGGGGCAAAAATAGCCCCCATGGATGTCCCCTTGATCTGCTGATAGTATGAGCCTTCAAACGAAAAAAAGTTTTTTGAGAGACAAACTTCAAGGAGTTGAAGAATGAACAAGCTTGGGACCCTGTGTGGGCGGGGTCGTGTGTCTAGAATTTTTTGAATCACCAATAGGGCAGCTGTTTGCGGGATATTGGTGTAAAGAGACTCTACATCAAGGGTGCACAATGTGTTAATGGCAGGATCGAAGGGATGATGCTCTATCAGATTTATCATTGCCATGCTGTCCCTAACGTAGCAAGCAGTACTGGGAACAAATTCTTTGATGAAGAAATCCACGTATGCCCCTAGCGGTTCCAAGATCGACCCGCAGGCTGACACAATGGGTCTGCCCGGTGGGTGGTCTATGTTCTTGTGAACTTTAGGTAGGGTGTAGATTACAGGTATACGTGGGCTTTTTACATTCAGGAAACTGTATTCCTTTTTGCTGATGACCCCCTCATTTCTGGCCATGGTGGTAATTTCCATAATGGTGGCTTGGATCTCCTTGGTGGGGTTACCAGGGAGGCGTTGGTAATGGTCAGTGTTGCCCAGTTGTCTGAGGACCTCTGTTTTATATGCATCAATGTCTTGGAGGACAATCCCACCACCCTTGTCCGCACTCTTGATTACTAGAGCGGGGTTTGATTTTAATGTGTCAATTGCTTCTTTTTCGGATTTGGAGATATTGTATGGTATGTAGAGTTTCTTTTTCTCTAGTTCGACCAGATCATTTATGACCAGTTTTTCAAAGGTCATAATTTCTGCGGGGATCATGCTGGCAGTGGGTAAAAAAGTGGAGGGGGGGTGAAAGGGGGTATTAGAGTTATTCACAGGAGAGGGGTGTAGCTGAAAAAAGGCTTTCAAGCGGATAATTCTGAAAAATTTCAGTAATTCCGCCTGTAGGTCCATAAAGTTTGGACGAACAGTAGGAACGAATGAGAGACCCTTTTTAAGGAGTTCTAATTCTGGGCCACATAGATTGTGTTGTGACAGGTTGAAGATTGGGTTCTTTTTGAAATCTCTCTAAGCTGTGGACCCTTGTTCCTTTGAAATAATTGATACCCATGGTCCAAAGCCACTAAGTGGGTTCCCTTGTTAAATTTAAATACGTGAGCGCAATCGCTGGATTGCAAGGGTTTTTTCCAAAATCTTGATACCTCGGTCCCCGAGGAAGGCCACCCTAGTGCCTTTAGTACACCTATCACTCCTTGTCTTTTTGATTTATATCTCGTATTTCTCTCCTTCTAAGGAATGTCAACCCATGTCCCACTCTATACTGCTGACTACATTAAACACCTGTGTACAAAACCATCCTTGCTATCAGAAACCCCAGATGTTCCGCCCTCCACTAGCAACTCCCTTCCTGACCAATTGGAAAAGCTTAGGAAGAAACAGGTTCGTCTACAACTAATGGTTCTTATGCTCACAGATTATCTAAAAGCAGAGGTCATTCCCCTAGGCTTGCAGGTCCGTAATATCCCTGGAATCTTCACTGACAATCCCAAGTACACAACAAATTTTAGCTATATTGGAACCACATGCTCACGACATTGGCTCGCATTGGGAATCGATATTGCCACAGAGACACTAGAATCCTTGGAGAAAGAAATAGCAGAGGTTCTCAAGCAAATAAATGACTCGGATCTGTCCGCTGAATGTAAAAAATTATTGGAACAAGTGGACAAAACTGTAGCCGAATTCCAGAGAATTGAACAAAATAAAAAATCAACCAAAGTAAAAAAGGATATAAAATCCTACAATATAGAAAATAATTACCCATACCTGCAAAAAGATTACTATACAAACAAACCCCATTTCAACCCCAACTCACGTCCGTGGGGTAGATATAATAAGCGACAGAATCTTGTGGGCTTTTCAGAGACCTCCGGAGATTCTTCCGACAGTTCAGATCCTGGTGAAGGTGGAAGCAACTCTAGACGAGGTGGTGGGGCACAATCAAATTTTTTATCCCGAGGCCAATCGAACACCCCCCGCGGAGGGAGGGTGAAGAAAACACAGCGTTGGTTCAACGCACACGGCGAGCGGAAGACCCGCAACAATTTCTACCAATGGTAGTTGGTGCGCCTCGTATTGAACCGCCCGCCGAGGTTATCCCAATCTTCAACCTGTCACAACACAATCTATGTGGCCCAGAATTAGAACTCCTTAAAAAGGGTCTCTCATTCGTTCCTACTGTTCGTCCAAACTTTATGGACCTACAGGCGGAATTACTGAAATTTTTCAGAATTATCCGCTTGAAAGCCTTTTTTCAGCTACACCCCTCTCCTGTGAATAACTCTAATACCCCCTTTCACCCCCCCTCCACTTTTTTACCCACTTTTTTACCCACTGCCAGCATGATCCCCGCAGAAATTATGACCTTTGAAAAACTGGTCATAAATGATCTGGTCGAACTAGAGAAAAAGAAACTCTACATACCATACAATATCTCCAAATCCGAAAAAGAAGCAATTGACACATTAAAATCAAACCCCGCTCTAGTAATCAAGAGTGCGGACAAGGGTGGTGGGATTGTCCTCCAAGACATTGATGCATATAAAACAGAGGTCCTCAGACAACTGGGCAACACTGACCATTACCAACGCCTCCCTGGTAACCCCACCAAGGAGATCCAAGCCACCATTATGGAAATTACCACCATGGCCAGAAATGAGGGGGTCATCAGCAAAAAGGAATACAGTTTCCTGAATGTAAAAAGCCCACGTATACCTGTAATCTACACCCTACCTAAAGTTCACAAGAACATAGACCACCCACCGGGCAGACCCATTGTGTCAGCCTGCGGGTCGATCTTGGAACCGCTAGGGGCATACGTGGATTTCTTCATCAAAGAATTTGTTCCCAGTACTGCTTGCTACGTTAGGGACAGCATGGCAATGATAAATCTGATAGAGCATCATCCCTTCGATCCTGCCATTAACACATTGTGCACCCTTGATGTAGAGTCTCTTTACACCAATATCCCGCAAACAGCTGCCCTATTGGTGATTCAAAAAATTCTAGACACACGACCCCGCCCACACAGGGTCCCAAGCTTGTTCATTCTTCAACTCCTTGAAGTTTGTCTCTCAAAAAACTTTTTTTCGTTTGAAGGCTCATACTATCAGCAGATCAAGGGGACATCCATGGGGGCTATTTTTGCCCCCAACTTAGCCATTCTATTCATGGATGCCCTAGAGACTGGTGTCATCTTACACAACAGCAACCCATTCTCTGCGGGAATCTCAATTTGGCGTCGTTACATAGACAACATTTTTCTAATCTGGAACCATGACATTGATGCACTGAACCTGTTCCTTCACTGGCTAAATAACAATTGTGCGGATTTAACTTTCACCATGACCCATGACAAATCACAAATAGCGTTTCTTGATCTGTCAATATACCATCATGAAGGCGAACTACTCACGCGCCTTTTTAGGAAACCAACTGAGCGTAACACTCTGCTCAGTTACAAGAGCTGTCATCCGAGAGCATTAAAAGACTCATTACCTTACTCACAGTTCCTCCGAATAAGGCGTAACTGCTCCAACAAAACTGACTACTTCAGGGAGGCCGAAATCCTATCAACCAAATTAAAAATGCGTGGCTATCCGAGAAGAATAGTTAAAACAGCCTCAAAAAGGGCATGGTACTGTCCAAGGGATGCCCTATTGACACCAAAGCTAAAAGAAAACAAAGACAGAATTGCATGTGTGACCACATTTTGTCCAGTGTCTAACAAAATTAGAAAATCAATCTTGAAGCACTGGCCCACCATAAATGCTGGTGTCCTCACCCTGGAAAGACCCCTTTTCGCATTTAGAAAAAGTAAGAACCTGAAAGACCATCTGGTGAGGGCAGCCCTACCAACCCCCACTCCCCATACTACTCTTGATTCTACGTGGGGGCTGCCACCATTGAGGGGCCATGTCAAATGTGGACACTGCATTGTTTGCGATTTCACAATTGAGACCAGGAATATTAGTCACAATGGTGTAAACTTCGATATGAAATCGTTCACAAACTGTAATACATGCAAGGTTGTATACGCGATTTTCTGCCCATGCGACAAAATGTATATAGGGCAAACAGTTCAAAAGACCAAGACACGAATCAGCCAACATCGCAGTAGAATAAGATGCAACACGCCGAATGCTCCAATGGTAGAGCACTTTGCAGAGATGAACCACACGGCCGATGACATCAAGTGGACCATCTTGAAATCCATCAAACTCCCACAAAGAGGGGGTAATTTGGCTCAAATTCTGAACCGAGAGGAACTTAAGTCCATCATCCAATTCAACACTATTAGGACTGGCTTGAATAGGAGCGAGGACTGGACAAATCTGCTCTGATTGTATCTCAACAAAACTGGCAGTGCAAATGATTTCCAGGTTGTTTACTAAGAACATGCATGGATGTATATAACCATTATATATAGAATACTGTGCCCCTGCAGGTTAATGTTGCTGAAATTGCATGCTTTCTCACCTGCCAGGCACGTACCCTAAGCACATAAATCCACTCCCCCACCACTCCAAGATGGCCACCACAATCTATTGGTTGATGCTGTACCTCTGTCCGACCAATTTTTGAAATTACCGGAATTTTTTTAAAAACGTCCTTAAACCCTCTAATTATGACACTGCGTTAAGCGGAAGCTGTTCTTACAGAATTGCACAAATGCATGATCACTGCCTGGTTAGCCCTTAAACACGCACTGGAAGCGCCAAAACACCATTCCAATATGGCCGCCACACTTCACGAATATTCCCATCACTAACGTCACGTGACTGCGCTCCATTTAAGTCCGGAGCCCAGTCCCTACAGCGTGGACGCAACAACCCGTGCGTGGAATAGATGCATCGCCATCCTGCCCAGCATAAGGTAAGACCATGCCGCTGCCCCATTTCGTCACTAGAATACGGAAAGCGTGTGGGCTACTCCAACTCCATTCCCCTTTTCCCTTTTTCCTTAATCATAGCGGATCGTTTACTTTTCCGACCGCCTCTACGGAGCCCCTGATACCCGGGTGAGAACGCCAACCAAGGCGCTCACTGCAATATAACTTGCCTACGATCAATCCTAACTCCAAGGTGAGCTTACTCCCGCTTCCACCCCATGACGAAATCCATTAATTTTGCACGTTTAACATCGCGCAATTTTTCTCATAGATCATCCCCATATATCGCCCTTGAATGAGCACTCTTGACTGGGCAGCCATCCCAGGACACTGAAACCTCACTGGTAAGAGCCGGCAACTGATATCTTGCTATGAACAAGTACGGCTCTGAGTCAGACTTAACGTCCGCTCTTTCTTACAGCCTCATGATGTTCAGGGCTAATGGAGTATAAGCCTGCATTGATTACAGCAACTACTGAAAGTGCCTCCTCAAACCCGCCCTTGGGTACGTCAAAGAGGCAACTTTACTCTGGCCATTCCCACGCTCTTTTAAGTATAAGACTTGCACTCCCCCACCACGGTCTCACACTTTGGCTAGTCTGACAGAATAACTGGTAAAAACACGAATGGTCATTTTTTCACGTTCACAGAAATGACTACCTTTCACGAAATAGGCACATCCTCTCCAGAATAAAATTAACAAACTCAGTATTGAAAACACTGTCACCGCACTGCGATTCCGAATTGCATGTTATTGAGAGTGTGACCAAGTTGACGCCCTATATTTCGAAATACAGAGCAGCCTCTAAAAAATTGTTTTGTTTCTCTGTTCTCTCCTGTTTCTCCTTACAGGCCTGACTATTGTATGTTATTCCAGGCATATATTAAGTCCTGATGATGATCCTTTTATTGTAGAGCATAGGATCGAAACGCCGTCGACACTGCTATGTAGACATACATTTTTAATATTGTGAATCATTATTGTGTGTTCTACTAAAGTGAATACTGCAAATCTAAATTCAAAAGTAGTACCACTGTTTTGCTCAACTCTTCCTTTGCCTGATGTAAACTATTCTTTCTCCTGCACCCTTTTTCACAACTTCTCTCGATCTTAATAAGTACGGCACAGGCTTGTGCCTTACTTTTAAACACTACTATGTTTGATATGACATCGTAATATTTGAATTGACTCCTTGTCAAACATTCTTAAAATAAATTCTTTGCCCGGCTGGGTAGAAGAAGAATTGTACATATTGTCCGATTGTGGTCTTTATGTTATTTGGTTCTTTTTGAAATCTCTCTAAGCTGTGGACCCTTGTTCCTTTGAAATAAAGCGCAGCTGATCATCAGCGCCACTAGTCTCTTACCCTTAGACAGCAGCCCCTCTGCCCCGGTCCACCGCGGCTCCCCTGCCGATTGTGTGGAGGGCGGCTCATCTACCACGGCTCCTGGTGCCGGTCTGGTGGCGAGAACGGGCGCCATATTGGGAGGAGGCCGAGAGCACTGGGACCTGAGGTAGCGGTCCAGTTGCTCAAGGCTCCTTCCCATAAAACGCTAGGGATTTGCTCTTTCCTCGTGGATTCCGGGTCGGTGGCAGCTTCCCGGCACCATTGAAAGAGTGATAGCGCACAAGGGCGCAGTTTGAGAACCTTGATTTTATTTCTGACCTGTGCTTGCACTAATGCTATGTTTTATACTTAACTGTGAATAATACGGTTATTTTATTTTTTAGATCCTTTCACTTGCTGAAGGTGTATTCTGCCTGTATCGCTTTAGGCGCGCTGCGCAGCTGATCATCAGCGCCACTAGTCTCTTACCCTTAGACAGCAGCCCCTCTGCCCCGGTCCACCGCGGCTCCCCTGCCGATTGTGTGGACGGCGGCTCATCTACCGCGGCTCCTGGTGCCGGTCTGGTGGCGAGAACGGGCGCCATATTGGGAGGAGGCCGAGAGCACTGGGACCTGAGGTAGCGGTCCAGTTGCTCAAGGCTCCTTCACATAAAACGTAATGTGTTGGAGGGAGCGCAGCGGACGAGCGCAGCGGGCGCGCCGGAGGCGCGCCGGAGTCGCGCTAGAGTCAAGCTCGTCTGCGCTCGTCCGCGAGCGTCCGGGACTAGGGGCTAAGGATTCCGCCTGCCCCTATATTTACACATCCGCTGATCTACTAGCGTTACGACCAACTACTTCGATGTGTCCACCTGTCCCCCACAACACGGCTCAACGTATTACACACTTGGGCATAGGTAACCCCGCCACCCCTATAGTCGCCCCTGCTCCTAAGTATTTGATGCTCACGACCACACATAGTTCCACCTACATGTTCAGGTGTTTATACCTAAACACCCGCTCTATGATTAAACATCAGTCAGATATCTTTCTGTTACTTATGGATAAACAACCTGATCTGCTGCTACTGACCGAGACCTGGCTCACCCCAGACTCATTACCGGACATTTTAGCTGCCCTACCTGCAGACTACTACATTCTATCAGCAATACGCCCAGGAGGAAAAATAGGGGGAGGAGTGGCTATTATTGTCAATAAGAAACTTCAACTTAGACAGCTACCATCTTTGCCTCTACCTAACACTGAAAACATTGTCGCCAAAATAGATACTCCTAATGGATCACTGGTACTGGTCCTACTATATCGCCCACCCCATATCATGGCCACTTTTCCATCCACCCTAGCACAGCTATTGGCTCCGCTGGTCACTAACCACCCTAAACTACTTCTGGTCGGGGATTTAAACTTCTGGTTTGACAACATATCATTAGACCCCCAAGCCGCAGAGATGAGAGAACTTTTCTGCGATCTCAACTTGACACAACATATCTACACTGAGACTCACCAGAAGGGCCATAGTCTTGATCAAATCTGGTCCTTGAACCTACCACTATCTTTAATAGATATAAAACCTTGCTGCTGGTCTGATCACCACAGCATAAGCTTCTCTTTCCAGCTAGACAAGACTACCCAATTTAAGTTACAAACCAGTAAAACCATCAGGAAATGGACTTCTATGGATATGTCAGCCTTTCTAAATTTCCTGAGTGATTCCTTTCCCCTTGACAGCACTAATGTGGAGGAGGCCGACATTCGGTTTAATGAATGGCTCACTGTAGCGAGTAACATCTATGCCCCATCCTACGCGTCTTTGTAGCTCTAGAAGTTCGGACGCACATAAATGGTTCACACCAGAGCTAAGAAAACTGAAACTGGAAGTGAGGCAAAAGGAAAGAACATGGCGTTCTCAGTATTGCCCTTTAGCCAGGGCCACGTACTGCTTAGCCAGGAAGACATACCAAAAAACTCTACATATCCATAAGACTACCTACTACTCATCTAAAATTCTAAATTCCACCAATAAGTCAAAAGAAGTTTTTAGGATAGTAAATGACCTATGCAATGACGACAGAACCTCTCCTCCGGTAGTTCCTACACAAGCGCTATGCAACTCTCTGAATGACTTTTTCGCGATAAGATTTTACTGATTAAACAGAATATCTCCACACTTCCAGCTTGTGCCCCTGTGGATGACATCTATTTTAATCCTTTAACTTTACATTCTTTTCCCCCTATTGATCTGGAAATTTTCTTGGAACTTTTGTCTAGAGTCAAATCAGGCTCCCCTATGGATGTCTGTCCCCCCCAAATTATGAAAGAAATCGGTCGAGCCATGCCCAATAGCATGATACCTTTGCTTAACGACTCTCTCATTTCAGGGATTGTGCCCACTAGCTTCAAGCAGGCCTTACTGATACCCCTCACCAAGAAACCTGGCATTGACCCGCTGGACCTCATGAATTACCGGCCTATATCCTTGCTGCCCTTCCTATCCAAAATGTTGGAGGCTCATGTTACCAACTGCCTCTCAAACTTCGTGGAGGAATCGGGCTATCTCCAACCCAACCAAGCAGGATTCCGGCCTGGTCATTCTACCGAGGTAGTAATATTGGCCGTTCAGAACACCTTGAGGTCCAATGCTGACAAAAATCTTCATCAAGCCCTGGTACTTCTTGATTTGTCCGCCGCATTCGACACGGTTGACTATTCTATTCTGGTCAACCGTGTGGAACAGGCAGGCCTCAGAGACTCTGCTCTAGCCTGGCTGAAATCGTTCATTTCGGAGCGTACTCAGGCTGTCCGCCTAGGCTCTTTTTCTGCTGCCAAAGTTAAGTCCTTTTGCGGGGTGCCCCAAGGCTCTTCATTATCTCCCTTATTGTTTAATTTGTATATGCGGCCCCTTCTTTTTGCTTTGAGAAAGCATAAAGTCACTGTATACAATTATGCAGATGACTTGCAGCTAGTTTTCGCACTTAATTCCCCAAATGCTGTGGAGGACTTTCAAGCCACTATGACTTTAATCCAGAGTTGGATGTCCTCAAATCATCTTAAATTAAACCCGGGGAAAACTGAGCTAATTCTGCCCGGCAAGAGCGGAATCAGTTGGAGCCCTAACTTCTGGCCTGCTGATATGGGCCTCCCACCTAAGAAATCCCTGACTGTAAAAAGTCTGGGGATAACCATCAATGAGGACCTCACGTTAAGATCCCAAATTGGAACCGTGGTTTCCTCCGGATTTTTTCAATTGAGGAAAATTAGGAAAATTGCACACTTCCTCACCCATTCCGCCCTAATTCAGGTGGTCATGGCCCTAGTCCTCTCCCACATCGACTTTTCAAACAGTCTATATCTTGGCCTACCTGTAGGCCAACTCCGAAGACTGCAGTACTTGCAGAACCAGGCCGCCAGGCTGATCTGCAATGTACCCAAATGGGAATCGATTAAAACAGGCTTAGAGACCCTGCACTGGCTACCTGTGGCCCAAAGAGCCGAATTTAAAGCTGGGTATATTATCTTCAAGGCTTTGCAAGGCAAGGGACCTCTTTTTATCAGGCAATTGATTGAAGATATGTTCCCTCACGCAGTCTGAGATCAGCCCATAAAGACCTACTTGAGGTACCACGCTTCAAGAAAAAACGACAAGGAGGCAGCAGTTTCCATTTCTTAGCAGCTGCCCTTTGGAACTCTCTGCCCCTAGTCCTCAGACAGAGTAAGGACCTCCTTGCCTTTAGAAAGGCATTTAAGACTCACCTCTTCACACAGGCATATTTGAAATAAAGATTCTTGTACACTCACCCCTTGTTATGTATGTTTTTTATCTCTTTCCAGCGCCAAGAAGCTCTCGGGCGTATGTGCGCTTTATCAATTTTTAATAACATAACATAACATAACATCAAAGACTCAGTTCTGTGAAAACTCCTTGAGTTCTTGGATAAATCAACGTTCAAGCAAGGGGAAGTTCCCAAAAATCGTTGTGGATTCTCAGAACTAGTGGAAGTAGCCATGCCGTATTTGGACTGCATAGGCTAAGTCTAAATATGGTTATGATTTCTATGCCTATATAAGGATAGGGTGATTTATACCTATATATGGGCATGAATCGGGAAAATTACACTAGGGTCCTAGATTCATATACAACACCCACTCCACTTTAATATGTTCAACATTACTAAATTATAAGCATCTAAACATGTCTAAAGCATGTGTTTATAATCCCAACCAAAATACATAAAAAAATGCATTTGAAATGGCTGTACATAAAAAATGAGTATGTCTATAGTACGCATTTAAGGAAATGATGTCATTCTAATCATAAAGTATGATATCGGTAATGCAAACTGAATGAATCATGCAATTACTGTCAGGAACTGATCGGGCGCCTACGTTGATCTGCACACTACAAGCCCCGGAAGGCATAGGGCCGCTCAGTCTATTTATGTCACGTGACGCGGAAGAGCATCGTACGTGATTCTTGTATCTATTCTTGGTTGGGGGACAGAGACGCTTGGCTCCGCGTCTGTCCCGTTCTTGAACTTACTGTGCAGGTTCCCGGCTGGGAACCGTCGCCTGTACACTAGTCTGAACCCGAGGCTTCGGGTTCTTGTTTGCTGTTCGGCTGAGCAGCAACTGAGGGTCCGTATTTCCGTTAGCGGCTGCGGCGGAAGGCGGATCATTCTGTCATCGTTGAAGCCTGTGGTTTTTGGCTTCCTGTGGATTCCTGTTTGGCTGAACAGGAGTGCTTGGCATTTCTTCGTTTTTTTACCTGTCTGCGGCTGCGGCAGGGAGCTGTCACGCAGTGAGTCTGCCAAGACTCGGTTCCCCTTGTGTGTGTTCCAGGCTCATCCCTGCTCGGCTGAGCAGGGCCCATCACCATCTCCTCGAGTGCAGAGGCGGCGAGGTAAACATCCTATCTTCTTTTCGGGCCCGGTAGGGGCTGGATTGCAAGACACGGGCAAGTTCGTGTTTCCGGCTGAGTCCTGGGGAGTAAGGTCCGGTAAGCGATCGTCCCTCATGGAGTACTTTCTGTGACTTGGTTTATTATTTGGAATTCATTGACTTTGTGTTCTTTGCCTGCATTTGGGATCCTGGGTATCTCGAGACATTCCAAGGAGTATCCATTTCCATTACTTTTGCCGAATACTCTGTTCCTTCTGGCTAGAAGGAGTTCATTATTTATCACATACTTCTTTGTTCAGGAACTTTTTTCTCCTTGCTCAAGCAGGATTGAGCAGGGGTTTCTTTTGTTCTATAAAAGATTGGGGGCTGTGAGTTCTTGGTACGTATGAGAAATGGAGAGGTGATTGACCTGTTGCAGTGGTTTGAAGGCGCCTATAACCTTATGTGTTTGTCTCACAGGATGTCGCTTCATGCATTGAATCCAGACACCATTACATAGAATTACATGAAGGGTCCACCTCCTAGCTGAATCCAGAAAGGTGTGTGTTGTTCCTAGCGAGAAGTATTGAGAGTAGTTAGAATTATAGGGTGTATCTAATATTGTCATTTCTCGTTTCAGGTATCCCTTCCACTGCAGCCCCCTCCCTTCCTTCCCTCACTTGATTACCTCTATGCTCTGCGTGTTTACCACTTCAGAGTGTGGGGAAGTCAGGAGGTGGACCCGTTTTAGCATCACTCGATTCTGGAGGAGTTCGGACGGACCATGACAGAATCACGTACCCACGAAAACCTCCTCCTCCAGGGTAGAGTGGGGCTTAAAGATGGCTACATTAGACGATGTACTGCAGGCATTGGTTTTAGTACAGCAAGAGTTGGTCACGTCTCGTGCTGAGACAGCAGCATTGAAGGAGAGAATGGATAGACAGACCAGAAATCCGTTTGATGCTACCGCGGGGGGCCAGATTCAGGTACATGTTCCCCCTCCCATACCTTTGGCGAGTCCCGAAAGGTATTCGGGCGATCCACATAAAATACAGGCGTTTCTTACGCAAATCACTTTGCATTTCTCGTGTAGACCTGCCTCATTCCCGACTAACCTTTCAAGAGTAGCTTTTGGTATCTCATATCTCTCTGGAGACGCGGCCAATTGGGCCGTACCTCTAGTGAGAAATGTCGATCCACTTATGACTGACTGGGTAGGATTTCGTAAGGAGTTTGAAAGGGTATTTGATCGTAGAGCTACCACTCTTAGCGCAGATAGAGATCTGCTGACCTTACGCCAAGGGAGGAATGATTTGGTGACTTACATGACCACGTTCAAAAGGTTGGTAGTGGAAACCTCATGGCCCGAGGAAAAAAGAATGGCCTTGTATTATCAAGGCTTAAACGATAGCATCAAAGATGTCTTGGCTTAAATCGATCCCCAGCCCGTTACTTGTACGGACCTGATCAACCTTACGTTACGGTTGGACCATAGAATGGCAGAAAGGGGAGGTGATCACAAAAGAATGGATCGGGCTAGCGTAGGTGGGGAACAAGCTTCACATACCCAACCCAAAGAGCCTAGTGCAGAACCAATGGATTTAAGGGCTATAAGACAACCTTTATCAAAATCAGAGAGAGAGAGTAGACGAGCCCTGGGACTTTGCATGTATTGTGGTAAAAAGGGACATTACGTGAAGGATTGCACCACAAAACCTAAGAAGAGGAATGTCCCTTATTCGGGTAAACAAGTAGCCACTATCGCAGTTGAGAGTCCCAATGATTCTATGACAAAATATCGACTACAAAAATATCTACCTACCAAAATATTGCAACAAAAATATCGATGACAATAATATCGAGATCCTATCTCTAACAAGGTAAGTACAAAAATATCGAAAAAAATATATCGATGTCAAAAATATCGTTTTTTAGAAAATATCGTTTTATTTTAATAAAAAAACAATGTAATATTAACAAAATAATACTTAGAAATGTAATAAACATAGTTAAAAATGCATTACAATATTTTAAATTAATAAATAATTTAATAAAAAATAATAATAAAGATATAATACATAGTATATACTTCATTAATAATAACTCAAAAATAATTATTTTAATAAACTTATAAATAAATGAAATATAATAAATTACAAATAAATTTATATCCATAAAATAATAATATAAATAACAATTAATAACAATGTAAAACTAATAAAAAAAAAAATACATTTTGGATAGCGTACGGGTGAAAATTACTATTCCCACTCCAGAGAGTGCAACAGTAGGGAAAGTGTTGGATAGAGTAGGGGTAACAATTACTTTTCCCACTCCAGAGAGTGCAACAGTAGGGAAAGTGTTGGAAAGCGTAGGGGTAACAATTACTATTCCCACTCCAGAGAGTGCAACAGTAGGGAAAGTGTTGGATAGCGTAGGGGTAAAAATTACTATTCCCACTCCAGAGAGTGCAACAGTAGGGAAAGTGTTGGATAGCGTAGGGGTAACAATTACTATTCCCACTCCAGAGAGTGCAACAGTAAGGAAAGTGTTGGATAGCGTAGGGGTAACAATTACTATTCCCACTCCAGAGAGTGACACAGTAGGGAAAGTGTTGGATAGCGTAGGGGTAACAATTACTATTCCCACTCCAGAGAGTGCAATAGTAGGGAAAGTGTTGGATAGCGTAGGGGTAAAAATTACTATTCCCACTCCAGAGAGTGCAACAGTAGTGAAAATGTTGGATAGCGTAGGGGTAAAAATTACTATTCCCACTCCAGAGAGTGCAACAGTAGGGAAAGTGTTGGATAGCGAAGGGGTAAAAATTACTATTCCCACTCCAGAGAGTGCAACAGCAGAGAAAGTGTTGGACAGCGTAGAGGTAAAAATTACTATTCCCACTCTGGAGAGTGCAACAGTAGGGAAAGTGTTGGATAGCGTAGGGGTAACAATTACTATTCCAACTCCAGAGAGTGCAACAGTAGGGAAAGTGTTGAATAGCGTAGGGGTAAAAATTACTATTCCCACTCCAGAGAGTGCAACAGTAGGGAAAGTGTTGGATAGCGAAGGGGTAAAAATTACTATTCCCACTCCAGAGAGTGTAACAGTAGAGAAAGTGTTGGACAGCGTAGAGGTAACAATTACTATTCCCACTCTGGAGAGTGCAACAGTAGGGAAAGTGTTGGATAGCGTAGGGGTAACAATAACAAACTTATAAATAAATTAATTTTTTTAAATAATAAAAATATTAACTATTAAATAAATATAAACCATTTAAAAATACCAATACATAATTATTAAAAACATGATTAGCAAAATACTTGTAACCAAAAAAATTAATAACAAATACCATTTAATAATATTTAATTACCAATTAATAATTAATTAACAATTATATAATTAACAAAACAATTAATTAAAGAACATTATTACTTAATTACATTTAAATTACTTCCCACCCTATTCCCCTATAAACCCACAACCCGCTACAGAACATAATTATCAATTAATCAATTAATTAAAATTAATTACCAATTAATTAAAAATAATTATCAATTAATTAAAAGTAATTTATAACTCTTACTATTTAATTTAACATAATTTAATTACTTCCCACCATATTCCCCTATAAACCCACAACCCTCTACAGAACATATGTATCAATTATTCAATTAATTAAAATTAATTACCAATTAATTATAAATAATTACCAATTCATTAAAATGTATTTATAATTCCTACTAATTAATAATTAATTTAACATAATTAAATTACTTCCCACTCTATTCCCCTATAAACCCACAACCAGCTATAGATCATATTTATCAATTAATTAAAATTAATTACCAATTAATTAAAAATAATTACCAATTAATTAAAATTAATTTATAATTTCTACTAATTAATAATTATTTTAACATAATTAAATTACTTCCCACCCTATTCCCCTATAAACCCACAACCCGCTACAGAACATATTTGTCAATTAATCAAAATTAATTACCAATTAATTAAAATTTATTTATAATTCCTACTAATTAATAATGAATTTAACATAATTAAATTACTTCCCACCCTATTCCCCTATAAACCCACAACCCGCTACAGTACTAAAATACAAAATTTAATTAAATTACAGAAAAATAAATTAAAAACATAATACATAATAATATACACAAAAATAATTTAAAAATCGATATTAGTAACATCAAAATTATTAACATCGATATTACTGACATCGATATTTCAAACTTCGATATTACTAATATCGATATTAAATCTATCGATATTACTTACCTTCTATATTATGTCCCTTCGATATTTAAACTTCGATATAATTGTATATCGATATTTAAATATCGATATTTTGTCTGCATACCAGTCCCAATATCATCCCCATTGGTGAGAAGGCAGGTAGTGGGGCGGAAATGCTAATACCTTCTTTGGCGGTTCTAGGGGTTCAACACATAGAACCACACATAGTCCTGGCTATGATCCTTAGGAATGGGCAACACAGATATCAAGTAAGGACCATGATCGATTCCGGGGCCACGGGAAACTTTATCGACTATGGGTTGGTACAAAAGTGCCTACCACAAAGCCCGAGATGATACTAGCAGTAGATGGAACACCCTTAAAATCTGGTCCCATCACTGAACACACCGAACCGTTGGTATTGGTTCTCGAGGGAGAGCCGAGTAATCACGTGGAAGACATAGTTTTAAATATGATCGAGGCTCCTCAATATGAGATTATACTAGGTATGCCGTGGTTATGGCTCCACAACCCCACTCTTGACTGGAAGAAAAATTCCATTAGTTTCCATGAGGAAGAATGCTTGGCCAAGTGTATGCGATGGAATGCTTCCCATACTTTGTCACTAGCTCAGGGTTTTCAGATAGCCACGGCGGTAGAGAAGGAAGTAGAATTGCCTATGGAGTATGTTCAATACGCTGATGTATTTAGTAAGGTAAAAGCAGAGAAATTACCCCCCCCCATCAAGAATACGACTGCCGAATCGATCTGGTAGATGGGGCTGTTACTCCTTCCTGTCGAGTGTATTCACTCTCTGAATCTGAAACCAAGCACCTGAAGGAATACCTGTACCAATTCTGTTCTCGAGGGTTCATTCGTCCTTCCAGTTCTCCAGCAGCCTCCCCTCTTTTTTTTACGGTGAAGGCTAACGGCGAATTGAGGGCTTGCATAGACTACCGCCAATTGAATAAATCCACTGTGAGAAACAGGTATCCTCTTCCGCTCATTCCAGTCCTGTTGGACCAGGTTAGAGAGGCCAAGATTTATACGCGGTTGGACTTACGAGGTGCGTATCATCTGGTCAGAATAAGGGCTGGCGATGAGTGGAAGACGGCGTTTAAGACTCGTTTTGGCCTGTTTGAGTATATGGTTATGCCGTTCGGGTTGTGCAACGCCCCGGCGGCTTTCCAATACTTTCTGAATGACGTGATGAAAGATTACATAGACCGGTTTGTGGTAATTTATATCGATGATATCCTGGTGTATTTTGTCACTCCAGCTCAACACGTTGGCCACGTCATTCTCATCCTCAAAAGGCTGCAGGAACACAACTTGTATTGCAAACTCAGCAAGTGTGAGTTTAGCGTCTCTGAGGTTGAGTTTTTGGGGGTGATCCTCAGTCCCAGTGGTTTCAGGATGGCTGAGAGAAAAGTGAGGGCTGTCCGGGAATGGCCTGTGCCCAGGAGTGTGCGTGATGTGCAATGTTTTCTGGGTTTTTCTAATTATTACAGAAGATTCATTTCGCATTTCTCTCAGTTGGCATCTCCAGTGACACGTCTGTTGAGGAAAGGTGTTTCCTTTTGCTGGACTCCTGATGCCATGGATGCTTTTGTTCAGTTGAAAGAATCTTTTTGTACCGCTCCTGTTTTGAGGCATCCTCAATCTGATGTGCCTTTCGTGGTGGAGGCAGATGCATCGGATGTGGCCATAGGTGCTGTGTTGTCAAAGAGGGACAAAGACACGGGGAAGCTGCATCCGGTGGCCTTCCTCTCTAAAAAACTGAACGCAGCTGAAATGAACTACACCATAGCTGAGAAGAAGCTGCTAGCTGTGAAAAAAGGGCATTTCAGGAGTGGAGGCACTATCTGTGGGGGGTCAGCATCCGATCACTGTATTCACAGATCACAGGAACTTGCAGTTTATGAAAACCGCACGGCATCTGTCACAGCGCCAAATGCGATGGATGCTCTTCTTTTCGGAGTATGATTTCGTAATCACCTTTAGACCAGGGGTGGAGAACAAAAAGGCTGACTCTTTGTCCAGGCAAAACAATGCAGTGAGCCCTCAACCTGATGTAAAGAGGGCCATAATTCCATCAGACAGGGTTATATGTTCAGTAACAGTGGACCAATTCATTGAACAGATCATCCGCGAAAGATCTCCATCCCAATGGCAGGTGTGGGCCGAGCAAGAGGTTCAACGAACCTTGAAGCATGGGGTTCCCATGCGTGGAAACCGGTTGTTTTTGCCTACACACTCACTCCGCTTGAAGGCTTTCATTTGGTGCCATGATGCGGTCACAGCAGGCCATCCGGGTCATCAGGAAACATTACAACTTACACTACGACATTTGTGATGGGATGGGATGGAGAAGGATGTGAAGAATTGGGTGGGCCAATGTGAAACGTGTGCTCGAGCGAAGGGTGAACAGGGAAAAAGCAAAGGACTACTGATGCCCCTGCCTACTCCCTGTCAACCTTGGCAGACTATCAGCGTTGACTTTGTCCTAGGTCTACCTTTGGATCAAGGGTGCAATGCTATCTTGGTGGTGGTGGACAGTTTAACGAAGATGGGGCATTTTATCCCATGCAAGAATCTGCCAACCGCCAGCCAGACCGCGCTGCTGCTCTTGACACAGGTGGTTCGTTTGCATGGAATTCCGAGGGTTATCCTTTCTGATCGCGGACCGCAGTCCGTTGCTCGTTTCTGGCGCATGTGGTGCAAGGCATTGCACACAGAGGTGGCTTTGTCAACCAGTTTTCATCCTCAGTCGGACGGGCAAACGGAACGGCTGAATCAAACGCTCAAGAAATATTTAAGGTTTTACGCTGCGGATGCGGCGGATTCATGGGTATCTATGTTGTGGCTGGCCGAACTGTCATACAACAATGCATTGCACAGTTCCACGGGAGAAACACCGTTCAGGGCCAACACCGGCTTCCACGCCAACACATTGCCGTTGGTTGTTCCAAGTGATGTTCAGAACCACCCTACCGTGGCGGCTCGAATGAAGGCTCTACTGGCTATCCATCAAAAGATCAAAGGACATTTGGACCGGGCCAAGGCTAACTATAAGAAATGGGCTGACTCTCACCGATGCGTGGGTCCAGTCTATCATGTAGGGGACCGGGTCTGGCTCTCTTCTAAGAATCTTCGGTTCCAGTATCGCAGTATATGTCATCCGCGGTTTATCGGGCCTTTTCCCATCGTTCGCATGATCAATCCGGTGGCGTTTAAACTGAAACTGCCTGCTTCCTTGAGAATCCATCCGGTTTTCCATTGCAGTCTTCTGAAGCCGGCTGGTCTCGCTCGCCGAGTGGCTACACCGCCTGTTATGCAAGATGGGCAGCTGGAATATGAGGTACGTCGCATTCTGGATTCTCGGTACCAGCAGGGTAAACTGTGGTACCTGGTGTCATGGAAGGGGTATCAAGCGGAGGACGATTCATGGGAGCCTTGTTCAGTGATCCATGCTCCTCGAGCAGTGCGGTTGTTCCATGCCAGATGTCCCGGGAAGCCTGGAGCTAGGAGGCGCTTGGGAGGTGGGCATACTGTCAGGAACTGATTGTGCGCCTACGTTGATCTGCACACTACAAGCCCCAGAAGGCATAGGGCCGCTCAGTCTATTTATGTCACGTGACGCGGAAGAGCGTCGTACGTGATTCTTGTATCTATTCGTGGTTGGGGGACAGAGACGCTTGGTTCCGCGTCTGTCCCGTTCTTGAACTTACTGTGCAGGTTTCCGGCTGGGAACCGTCGCCTGTACACTATTCTGAACCCGAGGCTTCGTGTTCTTGTTTGCTGTCCGGCTGAGCAGCAACTGGGGGTCCGTATTTCCGTTAGCGGCTGTGGCGGAAGGCGGATCATTCTGTAATCATTGAAGCCTGTGGTTTTTGGCCTCCTATGGATTCCTGTTCGGCTGAACAGGAGTGCTTGCCATTTCTTCGTGTTTTGTCCCCTGGCTGCGGCAGGGAGCGGACACGCAGTGAGTCTGCCAAGACTCTGTTCCCCTTGTGTGTGTTCCAGGCTCATCCCTGCTCGGCTGAGCAGGGCCCATCACCATCTCCTCGAGTGCAGAGGCGGCGAGGTAAACATCCTATCTTCTTTTCGGGCCCAGTAGGGCTGGATTGCAAGACACGGGCAAGTTCGTGTTTCCGGCTGAGTCCTAGGGAGTAAGGTCCGGTAAGTGATCATCCCTCATGGAGTACTTTCTGTGACTTGGTTTATTATTTGGAATTCATTGACTTTGTGTTCTTTGCCTGCATTTGGGATCCTGGGTATCTCGAGACATTCCAAGGAGTATCCATTTCCATTACTTTTGCCGAATACTCTGTTCCTTCTGGCTAGAAGGAGTTTATTATTTATCACATACTTTTTTGTTCAGGAACTTTTTTCTCCTTGCTCAAGCAGGATTGAGTAGGGGTTTCTTTTGTTCTATAAAAGATTGGGGGCTGTGAGTTCTTGGTACGTATGAGAAATGGAGAGGAGATCTTATGTGTTTGTCTCACAGGATGTCGCTTCATGCATTGAATCCAGACACCATTAAATAGAATTACATGAAGGGTCCACCTCCTAGCTGAATCCAGAAAGGTGTGTGTTGTTCCTAGCGAGAAGTATTGAGAGTAGTTAGAATTATAGGGTGTATCTAATATTGTCATTTCTCGTTTCAGGTATCCCTTCCACTGCAGCCCCCTCCCTTCCTTCCCTCACTTGATTACCTCTATGCTCTGCGTGTTTACCACTTCAGAGTGTGGGGAAGTCAGGAGGTGGACCCCTTTTAGCATCACTCGATTCTGGAGGAGTTCGGACGGACCGTGACAATTACATTTATGAAAATGGCTCTTAAATACAGAAGAAAAGGTCGAGACCACTTCATAGCAGAATATATAAAACGGTTTTGGTTTCGAGGATAAGGTCAAATATTGTCTCTACGAAGTGTTCAAAAAAGAATTTCTTGTTCTCTAAGAATAGTTCTACTTTAAGAAGATTACTCAGTGCCAAAAGGAAAAAAGTTCAATTTCGAAGAAAGAAAATTCAAATGAAATCATAGAAAAATATAGTTCCCAAATTAGAAGCTTTGTTTTTGAAAAGCAAAGGCCGAATTTCAGAGTTCATGGAACGCTGTGTGCAGATTTCAAAGGAGAAAACATCAAATCGTCTAAGCTGGCAAAGAAATCATCTACCACAGTAGGTGAAAGTGGAACTACTTCATCAAGGAGATCAAATGTGCACAGATGAGAAACATTGCCGTCAGTTGCCGTGTTAGCCATGTTCATATCAGATGGTACCTGTGTGCCTGTTGTTCCTCGTATCTCACCATCAGTTAGATTTGCCGGTGAGACCTCAATGAATGCCGTCATCAGGATTGGTAGCCGTTGGGGCAACACAACACGTGAGCCGTTACCGGACCCAGTAATGCGTTAACATCCGATGGCAGTACTGATGGAAGCGTAAGACAAATGTCCAACACACATTCGTCTCCGCAAAGCCATCGTAGAACAGGTAAGATGCAATCTTGCCAGATTGGTCTGAACGAAAGGAACCAAGTGGTATTCAGATCTCTTAAACGAGCCAAGCCAGAATCTGTGTAATCCTGTCACGATACCACATGGCTAGCAGGGCTTGTTCCATGGTAGTCTGGGTATCGTTGGTGACTGGACTTGCCATATCGCAGCACAAGAAACAAAAATAGAATTCCTGCTACGAGTCCCAAAATGAGAGGCAGGCCGCCGAACACAGAGTGCACGAAATTTAAAAAAATGCCGAGGACTGCTTCCAACGGTGCTAACAGTCCCGAAAAAATCATCTTAAATACATGTGCAATGCCGCTGGTATCAGACATGTTTAAGATTTGACCTAACATTTCTGCGAAATGTACTCGGCAGCTGGTTGATAATAATGCAAGTATCTCTGCAGAAGTCCTTGCAACTTGCAGATCATACTTTACTTTAGACGAGGTCAGTGGCACCGTTTTTTGCAAAAGAATGGCTTTCGTTCTGCTTAAAGTATCAATTCGTATAGAAGAGATTTCAGTGAAGGCCATAACGTCGGCTCCCTGTCTGTCTTGCCTTTTGGATACAATACTTGCATACAACAAGTGACCCTGGCTGACACACTAACTAGATACGCTTTTCCTGGCAACATGTCACAGCAGCTGTGATCATTAAGCATAACGTAGCTGCCATTAGAAAGCTGCCTGAAAATTGGTTCTATCACCGCTGCTGGTGAACCATGCAGGTGGCAAGAAAGGTTATTTGAAGAACCTTTGCAGGCTCCGTGTAAATTAATACCTTCACATAAAAGTGTACCGCTTAGTGAGTTCTTACAATTTTCACCACTAAGAAATACTTCCTTTCCCCCACTCCAACATTTGTGTGTGTATGGTAAATTCCAGGTCGACTTAATGTATTCTTTACCCAACCTTTCATACATGCCTGCTGGTATGTGTCTCAAGCAAAATTGAAACTGGAAAATCGTCACTGGTATCGTGATGGTGCCATGTATTATCCATTCTATGACAGGCTTCTCAGAAACAGTTAATGGTAATCTTTCCAGTTTTTCTATGCTCAGCACGTATAGTCTGCTCCTCTTTGTGCCAACGAGATTTGTTTATCTGTAAGGTTGAATACAGAAAACAATGAGGTGGTGTTGATTAGACGCCATGGCACGTAGCCTGAACGCAGATTTTGCAACGTCCAGCCTAACAGCATTATAGAACGTAATTGAGACTGGCCATGTTGTAACATTAGCAAGTCCTGCTCTATTATGTCAATGGCAGATGATACACTGCTGTCCAAAGAATAAATTCCGGAGGACAGAGTCGTTAACCCATTGTCCACTACAGAGAGAGCTTTCTCTAAATTAATACAATCAATTTCTCGTATCCTTTCTGCAGTTTCCATTTGCGTGATTTTCCATGCTTCATTGTAAGCAGAATATATACCGGCGTATATGAAACGTTTTTGACGTTGTTTACGAGGGCTAGTAAGAAGTCTCGCAAGTCAACGCCTTCTTTAAGTAAAGTTAAGTGTTGTTTAATTTTTGGAAGTGTGGAGTTCTGTAGCCACTCAAGGCATAGTTTGCCTACACAGTATGTTGTAACTATCCCTGGATGTTGTCTCTGGGTATGTCTTGGGTCTGGCCTGGTTACTTTGAACCCTCGTGTTTTGTTCAGTAATCTATCTTGACAGTTATTCATGTCTGTGGGCCAGATTAACCATTTTTTCCAATCAGGATTAGTTCTGTTGTGTGTTAAAATCTGTTTCACGTCTACCTCCTCATCTGCAGTGTTATTACTATCAGTTGTGGGGTTAGGTATGGACGGTTTGTTTAAATCTTTTATCTTAGCCAAGCCAAGACAAGATGTTTGTTGAATTGTATCATTGAAAAACATTATTTGCTCCGGGATAATGCAGGCTCTGAATAAGGCTTCTAAACATAGCTTGTTTCCTTTCCAGTAAAGAATTGGCTTGGTAGTTTGGTCTGCCCTGTTCCCATGATGCACTGGGCCAGGGTCAGACTAATTTGCATGTAGCCAGGTTCTGAACTGGGATGGTGCGGTGAGCTAAAAAACGGTGATGGATCAAGCCCTGATCTTTTGACTGGGTAGGAGTGTTCTGCTTAATTCAGATACTCTGTCCATCACCACCCCCCTTCTAAACATTGCACCTGCCAATCTTTTGTGCCCCAAACAGTTTTTGTCTCAATGTTGTCTTTCCAAAAGTAGAAACCTAATGTAGACAGCTGAGCATAAAAGTTCGCAGAATAAATCTGTTTAGTATTGGTCAACATGTTTTTCATTCCTGTCTTATTCACATTTCTTTTAAATAAAATGTTTCTGGATTTGTGACATTAAACCCTGAGAAGTATGGAAACGTTTCATAAAATGTTTTTGAACTGCCTTTTGGCAGTGTTGGACAATGTTCCCATTGATTATAAGTAAAAACATTTCTAGGGTTTGCAGATTTGTGTAAATAATGGTGACCATAATGATTAAAACAATACATTTGTTCATAATCTGATGAACCTTCTAGGTATTCATATTTTGCGAATTTAGCTGAAATTTCTAAATCTGTCATCATATTATTAACAGTTTCAAATTCCCAATCATCAGAAAATGTGCTGGGTGAGACAAAGTCACTCAAAGAACCCTTAAACTGGTGTGGAATCTTCAACAGTTCCACCGGGCCATAAATGTCATAATCAGTTGTGTCCCATGCTATACCACCAGGTATAGGAACGGCTGTGATGTTTACAGATGACAGGTCTCTTCGTTCACGATGAGATGATTTGTGAGGTTTCAAGAGAAAGTTTATGTTCTTACTTGCTGTGTCCATTGTACTGTATTTTCCATCTATCATCTTTCCCAAACTTAAAACAAGAATGAGCCAGAGCAGGAGAAAAAGTACACCTAACACAATCCAAAATTCAACCCATGGTGAAACCAGATATGTTTTATCAAGTTGATGAAAGAGTTCTGTTATTTTTTCTTTGAAGTTTTTATTTACTGGCTTATTTTCAGGTTCACTGGGATCCTCAGAAAATGTATCAAAGTTGATGAAATAGCCAGAGGCAGTTCTGTCAATTGTTGGGATTGCATCTGGATTTTTCGGACTCTCTGGAGATGTTTCTTCCTTTGTCATATTAGTATGGTCAGAGGCTATATCATTGTAGACAGGTGTTTCTTGACAAACTGTTATTTGGGTTTCAAGAGGTACAAGCTCCATGGCTTTGTGCATAGTCCTTCTTTTCTCACTGCAGGTTTATCAAAGGTGATAAATCTTTCAGTTTGAACCTCTTGGATTGTAGCAAGATTAGGTTGTCTGCTACATCTTGGGAGTCCACTAGGCCTACTACTTATTATCGGCCACATGATGTGGTTTGACCAGGTCGATGGACACAACTCTGTTCTCCCATTTACCAGCAAGTGGCGGTAGTAACACTGATCTTGTTCCGTGGATTGATAAGACAGGTACTGCTTTTCTGTAAGAAGGCCCAAATTCCTTCTTCACTGCGATCTTTTCCATGACTAGATCCCCAATCTTTGGAATCCAGAGAGGTCTTGCTGGGACAGATGGTTTTTCTTCAGTGGTTGTTGGCTTTTGCGTTGTGTTACTCAGACTTCTTCTTGTTTCATTTAAGTCCTGTAAAACAGCCACATGATCTTTGATATCAAAGGGTTTTTGTTCTACCACTGAAGTTTGACAATCGAGGTCTTCGATAATCATTCTAGTACCAAATAGTAATTCATATGGAGTGATTCCACCCAGAGAATTTCTTGGCAGATTGTTAAGACTACGTTGGACACTTATTAGATGTTTGACCCACCCATCACCCGAACCTAATACCCTAGCTGTTATAGATTGCTTTATGTCACCGCTTTTTCTTTCCACTACCGCATTTCCCTCAGGATGGAATGGACTTGAGTACCGCAATGAAACGCCCAAGCTGGCCATGGCCTCCTTGTAAGCTCTAGAGCTAAACGCAGGACTCTGGTCGGAATGTAGTGTGCCGATTGTGTATGTGCCGATAAAGACTTGCAAATCTTTTATAACAGTTCGAGCGTCAGCCGAGCGCTGGGGCCACATCCAAATGAATCTTGTGCAGGAATCCACTGCGACCATGTTATATTTATAGTTTCCATCCCTTAGTAAGGGACCACAGTGGTCCAGGTAAACACACGCGAATGGTTTATCTGAAATAAGAAGGGGCGTCTGTGCAGGTCGTTTCACTGTTGAAACTTTTATTTTTTTTGCAGATTTCACATTCTAGAACATAGTTTCTAGTTTGTTTCCTCATGCGGGGCAACCAATATCTCTGTTTTAATAATGATACTGTGGCGGAATCTCCTGCATGTGCAGGGGCTAGCCCTTCATGTGCTGCTAAGATTAGTCCTAATAGTTGTGGGACCGCATTCGTCCATTGTGACGTCCGTGTGTAGAAAGTCTAATGCTGTCTGATAGTGGTGTCTGAAGTGGGCTGGCTACACTGTAGTCAGGTACCTGGTGGTTTTCAAAGCTATGATCTCTGTAACAGACATCGCAATTAATTCCGAATTTGTAAACTTGGACGCTCATTCCCGGCCACCAGTACATCTCTTCTAATTCTATTAGAGATTTTAAGATCCCTTAATGTGTCAGACCCTCTCCCATATGTGCTTCGTGAACCAAAGCACCTCTCCGGTTCCTGTTTGGAATTACTCTGTCCCCCACTTCAGGGATTTGACCAAAAGGAATGGAGTTTGCATCAATTATGTATGTATACATGAGTGGATAGTTTAGAGGTAACGCTGCATAGCTACCTTTCACTGAGGCTTTTACTGCTAGCAATGTTTCACCGTCTATTTCTCTTTTAGGACGATTGATTGTAGCTACGGAAGCCGTTTCCACAGCTGCCTTTGCGGCCTCATCAGCCAATGAATTCCCTGCAACGTGAACGCCATCACGCTGATGACTCAGTGTATGAATCACGTGAGTCTTTTGTAGTTCTTTCTGTAATAGAACTACTTGTTCCCAAAGCATTTTATGCTTAATTGTGCCACCTTTTGTGTTTTTGAAACCGTTTTGAACCCAGTTCTGCAAGTGTTCATTGTAAGATTCAACGCAGAAATACGAATCGCACACTATCAATGTGGGGAATTTGCGATCGGTATTTGCAAGCGCCATCTTGAAAGCCTGTAGTTCAGCTCGCTGAGCTGTGCAGTCTCCGAGTGATTGAATTTTTAGTGACCATAGGTCTGAATTTTCCTTCGTGCCAGCGACCTTTAACAATCACCCACGCAGCACTATAGGCTTGTTTACCCCCTGTATAAATTATACATCCGTAATGTTCTAGAGGCAGAATCTCGGTCGGCAAAGGACATTCAAGAGCAAGAGAACTAACACATTGTATCCATCTCGGATGTAAAGCTTTTGCATTTGGAAATGCTCGCTTTCATTACTGCCTCTAGGGCAGGTACAGGTGTAACAATCATTATGCGGTTTCCCTGCGCTAGGGCTCTCTCCTTTGCTACTGCAGTTTGAACCGCTGTCAGAATTTTTTCTGTAGAAGTGAATTTCATTTCAGTTTGTGTGTACAAGTGTGATTTATATGCTATTGGTACCTTTTCACCTTCATTAAAGGTCAGGTAGGTGATGATTCGGATCACAAGGTTGCGCACGTTGTCGCGTGTCTGTAATTGTGTTTTTGCAAACATGTCTGTTTGTACTGAACGCAAAATTTCTGTGTGTTCTTGAATCCAATTAGTTGGTTTGAAATCAGGTTTGATTAGTTCGTAGAGAGGTTTAACCCTTTCTGCGTAATTCAGAACATAAGTTCTACCAAAATTCAGGAAACCTAGAATTGACTAAGTTTTTTGAGTTTGAGGCAGTGCACATTCCTCTAGAAAGTTGTCTGCCATGCTTTTGCCTTCACTTGATAACTTGTAGCCTAAGAATAGGACGTTGAGGTGGGCAATTCGTGATTTCTTAAAATGGAATTTGTACCCTTCAGAAGTGAACCCGAGTATTATGGTGTTCACTCTTTTCAAGTGCACGTCCAAGTCTTCATCTGTAAGATAGATGTCATCGACATAAGATAATGCCTCATCATCATACGTTTGTAGTAACTCTGTTACTCTGGCTGAAAATAACCCTGGACTATTCTTGAATCCCTGGGGGTGACGGCAAAATTGTTGCCGTGTCCCCATAATTGAGAAAGCGGTCAAATATCTACTTCATGGTGCAATGTTTTGACAGAAAAACCCATTTGAAATATCTAATGTGTTTTTTTATTTTTTACGCACTGTTATTCATCAGTGATGCACTGTGTGCATTTTGTACTGCACACGTTTTGCAACAAGAGTTTAAGTCTCTGTAGTCCAAAACTAGACGATATGTATTGTCTGGTTTGGAGACAGGAAACAAATAATTGTTCATAGACGAGGTGCATGTTTCAATCACCCCTTGGTATTCAAGTTGATCTAAGATCTCCCTGACTTGTTTTTTTAGCTTCTTGCTTAACTGGATACTGCCTTTGTGCAGTAGGTTGATTTTTTTAACTGGATTTTATGGTGAGGATAGTCCTCATCCCATCCTTTATGATTTTTATATAATGCTGGAGCCTGGGCTACTGCCCATTTTCTGGTATATGTGTATTTTTTATGAATTGGAATATGATTTGAGAAGGCTGGCATAATTATCTCTTTGCCATGTGGGCAAACCCTGACAAATTCAGGTGGCCAGTCTTGTTCAGCTAAAAGAATGTCATAACCCTCAGATAGCTTCTCCCAAAAGAGTGCTTTTATTTTTCTAGTTATGTCCCCCTCCATCCGGAGTGTTAATTCATATAACTTATGGGGTACACTAACCCTGGTGTCGGCAGCTTCAACTTGAATGCTTTCATTCAAGTCCACTGTCTCCAGATGATCCTTCAGGATCTTGCGAGCTATGGTTACCTCTGCTGCACTGTCTAGCATTGTCTGGGCCCACTCCCCGTTCTTGAGTTGTGTCCTCAAGATCCTCGGCATGTCTGATCTTTAGACTCGCTACCTTCTTTTTGGGAAATTGGCTTTTCTTATTTTTTGGAACGTGCTGTTCGTCTTTGGACTTCACGCGTTCTTCTTTCTGTTCTGATCATCCTCTTCTCTCGGATTTCTGCGAAGAAGTCTGAAAGGTACGAGAGGAACGTGTATCAGTATCTTGATATCTATCAGGTTTTCTCAAATTATCCCTATTTCTGAGGTTATACCTCTTTTCAGAGGGCTCCCGCTGGGGAGACCTACCTCCCACTTGGGGAGATCGTCCTCTGGACTGAGAACGCTTCTCCTTAGGAAATGTTTGTTTAGTGTTTTCCCACTTCTTTTTAGGAGTAGTGAGATTCTTTTTAATAAAAACCTTTCAGGATTTTCTGTTAGTTGGGGTTTTAATGGTTTCCCACCCAAACTATCTCTACCTAGTTCTTCATATGATTGTTCAATAATTCTTGCAAGTTCATATGGTTGCTCTGTTATATCTGTTTTCTTTTAGCTTTTGGCGGATTGCCACAGATGCTGCTTCACCTTTAATGTTGGCTAATAGTATAGCCGAGACCTGTTTGAAATCTTTTAGTAATTTAATACCAAGATTTAAAACAGGTTCAGATCCATATTAATTTGAATCTGTCTTAGGACGTCTGGTATTACCGCCATAGAGGGAACACCATGTGTTTTTGTGTAGATTGAAGCAAAGACTGTACCCCAAGTGTCACAGCCCTCCACATGTGGTGCTATCCCAATTGGTAAACAGATTGTTAAAATTCTGTGTTTGTCATGAGGAGTACTATCAGCAAATACTGCCTCTATCTGAGTAATTTTATGAGCTAATCAAAACGGAATTTATTCCCTTTTTGTGGGCAATTTACCAATGACTGATTGTATAGTCTGTGGTGTGATTTTGTTTGTGTTCCCCTGGTGAGGGGTGTGCTGTGGAATCCTTACAGTAGGTTGGACTGTTAAGGTCCGCATGACATATTGAACTAATTGTCTATGTATTTTAATTAACTGTTTTAGCTGAGCTAACAGTTCTTGACCTGTCATTTTTTCAATGTCAGGATGTGGTGTATAGCTGGCTAGTACAGGCCATGTTGCTCCTGGTCTACCGAGTGGACCAAGCCTGGTAATGTGATTTTGATGTTGTAGGGCGCCTTTAAACCAGAGCTGATGCTCTTGGTAAGTTAGTGGAATTTTAACGTCCTCGAAAGGAACGTATTCCGCTGGAGGTTCCTCTACTTTGTAGTATTGGAACTCATTTGTTCCTACATTTGCTGCAGGAAACTGAATCCATGAATAGAATACCTCTGTTTGCCGATATTCATGTGCCTCTATAACAAATACTACTTTACCACCTCTCGATGATACTCCATTATTTATAAGTTTGTAAGTTATACTTTTCCTTACATTTACTGGGATGAGTATAGCATCCGGGTCACTTTGTTGGACAGTCCTGTCATCTAAAACTGCTTAAGCTGCTGCTGCAACTCTTTTTAATTCTTCGTCACTCTCTGACATTTTGTTGACTGGAAGTGTTGCAGAACAAGTTTCAAGGAAACAAAGATTAGGTGCACAATATTTTGGAACACTGTATCCTTCAACGTTGAATCAAACCAAAAACTAATACATAGGATTTTTCGTCCTACTTAGTTTTGGCGGATATCATCCTTTCACCCACTCCAGACATCTATTGGAGTATTTTACGGGGGAAGGGGTCTGTGTGAAAAGCACAACTGAGTTACTCTAGTATCTAGCATTAAATTATCGCATTACCAAACGTTGGGCGCCATGTAGTGTAGTTCCTATATTCCCAATAGGCTCTGCGCATTGGAATAATATATCTTGTAGTTTAGACGTAGGACTGAGGTCGACTAGGTCTCTACCGAGTATATTAGACTTAATTGTGAGTGCCAGCTAGCTCAGAGGTCACTAGAAACTTTCTCAAATTCACAAGAAGGGATTAGTTTCTGACAACCGCATAAACATGACAACTTTGTTTCCCAAGAATAAGAAACCTATCTCTAGAGTCGCGGAAACAATAGATAGATATTTCACTCAGTCAATCGTGCATGCTTCGTTTCACCAGAGGTGCAGAGAAGTAGAGAGACAGGCGTTTTCAATAAAAAGTATTTATTGAACAGTCTTCTTTCTCAGGCATAAGAAATGAACTGCTACAATCGTAATACTGGTTGCAAAGTATAACGCGTACATTACGAATAGTAATATAAAATAATACTGTAAAAGCATGGTATGGTTTCTAAGCCATATAAAATAACATATGATACATACATTAATAAAATAATGACTAAAAGTACTCAACTGGTGCTTCTAAAATACGCCTACCCCGGTGTACCTAACCTAGGTCTAGTACAAGGGAAGAAGTAAGTGAGGTGTAGCTTAGTTTTAGTATTCTTTGCCAAGAATCTATTCCAAGAATTCTCTAAGGGTCTAAGCAGCTCCGTACCTTGGTTTAGAATGAAGGAGGTCTTGTATCTCTCTCTCAGGACTCGATTTCCCAGCAACCCGCAAGGGTAGCCTGGAAACACTGGAGCTGGATTTCTCGGCAGGATAAAAGACAGCGTCTCTCTCAGTGCGTCTGCTGGAGGGTCGGCTTCCTTCGGCACTTGCTGTAGCAGGACGCGTCGGGCAAGTAGATAGTCGAACTGCTCCAAACCACTGTGTGTTTGCTTGGGCCAGTGTGGGCATATTTATACCTTAAAGGTGCCGAGATTGACGTAAGGTTGGACATAATAACGTCATCAAAGACTCAGTTCTGTGAAAACTCCTTGAGTTCTTGGATAAATCAACGTTCAAGCAAGGGGAAGTCCCTGACTGCTGAAGGCGGGTTTTTCCAAGAAATCGTTGTGGATTCTCAGAACTAGTGGAAGTAGCCATACCGTATTTGGACTGCATAGGCTAAGTCTAAATATGGTTATGCTTTCTATGCCTATATAAGGATAGGGTGATTTATACCTATATATGGGCATGAATAGGGAAAATTACACTAGGGTCCTAGATTCATATACAACATCTGCACCTACTAGCGTCAGGTAGCTTCCAGTGAGTAATAGCTTCAACTCATTCTTTGACGCCATGTTGCAGAGGATACACCACCACATAAGGTTTCCCACAACACCACAGGAATTGCAGCACATGAATTGCAGCACATGATTTCTATCAGGTAGCCCATTTTCCCCACGTAACTGGTTGCATTGATGGGACGCATGTAGCCATTTGTCCGCCCTCAGTGAATGAGTACATTTACAGGAACAGAAAATCCTACCATTCATTGAACATACAAGTTATCTGCAATTCCAAAAACATCACCACAGACATAGTGGCTAGTTACTCTGGCAGTACACATGACTCCTAGATCTTCAGACACAGTGGCATATACACACGTCTCCTTGTGGGTGAATTTGACGAAGGAAACCTGCTTGGTAAACATGTAATACTGTCTTGCAGACTCTTTGGCCATGGTGACAGGTTTTTGTTTTACACCCTGTGGGTGATAGCGCATACCCCTTGCGCTCCTTCAGGCTGACGCCATACCTAAATCCAAGTACCCCAAGTGAGCAGCGATATAATGTGGCTCATATTTCCACCTGCAACGTTATTGAGAGGACATTTGGATTACTGAAATCTAGGTTCCGCTGCCTCCACAAAACTGGTGGTGCATTGCAGTACAGGCCAGATACCTGCTGAAAAATTGTGGCCACTTGTGCCATGTTGAACAACATTGCTACTACTAGAGGCATACCACTGGAACTCTCGGACAGCGAGCCTGAGGAAGACAATCAGCTAGGACAACCACAACAAGCAGCATGCAGTCCGAGTGCAGCAGAGGGGAGACAGAGACGTGCCGAAATCACCCATCATTTTTTGAAGGTGGGTAATGATGAGACAACACACTACATGCTCAACTGTTTAATGAAATAAAATGTGGTAGTGTTAATGCACATATACCAGGTGCAGACAAGCATTGTGTTTTATCAAATTAAACAACATGACATTGCCATGGTACTTTAATGGCAGTCCAGACAGTTTGAATGCTACTGGTTACCTCACCAGATTGAACTTTGTCCCACTTTTACTTCTTGTGGCCACGCACTCCCGGGGGCCTTTCTGTGGGCTCTGCCACATCCCTTGTGGAGTCTTCGGAGCCAGTGTTGCTCAGAGTACTGTGCCTCCTGCTTGTGGTTACTGGTGCCAGGAGACTACTGAGGCTGGAGCCCTCCTCACCCCCGCCCCAGTACATTGTTGCCACCAATTGCAGCAGTCTGGAGTTGCTCCACCGCATTGGTGACCTGTATAAGGCCCCTGGCCAAATCCCCACAGCAATGGGTCATCTCCACTTACATCCCCACAGCACGACGGGGCAGCTGAGCTGTGTTTGTGATGCATTGTCATCCAGCATCACCCTGCACAACTCATGCATGGCTTTGGTGACATTCGTGAAAATGTCATTTGTGGCCCTCTGTCCTTCCACAACTGCAGTGGTGAGCTCCTTCATGCAGTCCCTAATTTCTCCAAGGTTTGTGGCCAATGTACCAAGTTGGGCCTGCATTAAGCACATGTTCATACATTGTAGACGTTGGACCTTCAACATCTGTCTCTCCAGGCCACCCCAGACAACCGACCCATCATCTCCGGCAGCTGCCATGTGTGCGCTAGCCCTGCGCCTACGGAAATGGAGGGTTATGCGCCGCATCGGTACCTCTGCTCTAGTTGTGGGGGGGGGGGCTAGCCTGTGATGTTGGAGGGTCAGGTTGGCTCCCCTCTTCACTTTTTAAATCTGACAGTGGTGGCACTGTTTAAAAAAAAAAAAATATATATATATATATATATTTTTTTTTAGTTTTATATAGCGCTGGCTAGACCCGGAGGTATCAGAGCGCTTTACATAAGGATCCACAAAATTACATCAGTTACAAGAAAACATTTCAAGAGCGTCGGAAGATGGAATAAATGGAGCTTAGACGGGCAAGGGGGTGGGGTAAAGGTATAGGAGGGAGAAAGGATGGAAATAGGGTGGATGGAGAGACACAGGAGAATCTGCCCAAAGTCCGGCAGGGTAGGTGACGGCCGAGGGGGAAGTCCACAGCCCATCTCCTCTATAGCTATCAGGTAGCTCCACCGGGCATCAGTCAAGCGGCTAGGTCTCAATGTTAAAACAATTGGAGCGTAAAGGAGAAAGTGGGTGGAGTGAAGGGGTAGGAGGTAGAGTACGCCAGAGAGACGAAGTAAGATCGGCCCAATGTCTGGCTGGGTAGGTGACGGCTGGAGGGGTAGTCCACAGCCCATCTCCTCTATAGCTATCAAGTAGCTCCACCGGGCATCGGCCAAAAAGCAAGGTCTCCACGGTCAGAGGTAGGTTCACAGATTCGGTATCCTGAAGGGTAGGCCAGATGGGGGATGTGTTTGAGGTCTTTTCGAAGTCCATTTTTTTTCCAGAGGAGTAGCACGACATGGTGGGGAACCTAGTGGCAGCCATCTTGGAGTCAGGCAAGGGATTAACAGGTAGTAATAGGAAGGGTTTAAAAACTTACATTGCCAAAAGATCATGGTGGCCCACATGCCCCTCATAACTGGCCTGGTCTTGGGGAGCATTCATAGAAAACCAAATGTATGTAGCAACAGTTCAGTGAGTGCAACATGGACACGCTCAAAATATGTAAATTAGAAGGGAGCCATCACTATTTCAAAATCAGCAATTATGGAGAGGCAACCTCCACACTGGCATACACATCCACAAGCAACCTCAGCTATTTAACAAAAAATCGGCATTAATCTGGAGATCAAACAATAATGGGCAAATTTAAGGTGTTCTCAGGCGGCGTTGAACAGGTAGGTGGGTGCGCTATTCACCCAGCGAGGCCCGAGCCGGTCTGGGGTCCTGCGTCTAGTGGATGCAGGTATGGTGTTGCTGGTGCCACTTGTGTCTCCTCTTCTGACTGGGCTTCAGTATCCTTGGTGTCATGGGCTTCACCACTGTCAGACTCCTGCGCAGCTGCATCTGTGATGTTAAACCTGGCAAGCTCAGTATTTCTGGTGTACATGTATGTTACATTGCGCATGGCATTGTTTAATAAAGTTATTTAGTTACACACTATGCCTAGTTTATTCACTTGCTTGTTGTACTATGATGCACTAATTCTGTTTTGATCCCTCCTTGCCTTTCATGTTGTATTTGCGGTCTGCTAATAGCATAATGCATTTTGGTGTGGTAAGTAAAATGTGGACTGGAGTCACATTTGCTACACCAAGCCTAATCTGCATAGAGGGGAGATTTTTAAGATTTAACAATGAATGATCATTTGCATAGATCTTACCTTGTGAAGTCCCGGCGTGTTCGAAGGTGTCAATCTGTGTTACGACAACTGCTTCCGGCTGCAGTGTTGACTCCACCATGTCCTCCAGGGGTGTGTTGGCAGGTTCTTTGATGGTCCCCCTCCTGTCTTTTTGGCATCTGCCTGCCTTGCGGCCACCCTTTCCTTAGCATTGCTCCGTAGGTCTGATATGGAGTGCTGTGTGACCCCCACAGAATTTATCCTGGATTGGATCCCAAGCCATATCTTCCTTTTCACCAACTCTGGGACCTAGAGTGACTGTTTGCCAAACAATTTGTTGTGGCTCAGGACGACTTCCTCAATGAGGACTTCAAGTTCTTCGTCACTGAATTTCAGCTTCCTCTTCTGCTCTTCTGCTTTCTTGTCACTTGTTCCAGAAGCCATGCTGGTGTTCTTGCACAGGTTCTGCTCTCCAAAACGCGTCCTTCTTCTCTGCTCCAGCAGTCTGCCTCCTACTCTGTCTCTCTCAGTACACAGGTGTGAGCAATTCCAGCATCACTTCCTGGTTGTGATGTCATCATTCTGCATCGATATTTGTGAATCATCAATTGCGTTTTGGTAATAGCGGATTTGCTTTTTGCGATTCTGTAATGCGCAATCACTAATAGCGATAGCAAATGTTACCGATTTGCAAACATTTACAGATTTTTTTTAATGCAAACACTTTTGCAAATACCAAATAGAGAGTTCTTAAAAATCACTATTTAGAAGTCGCAATTTGGGAGTTTGATGCATGTGGCCCATAGTTTCAGAACAGCAATGGCCTTACTCGTGATTTGGTGTTTACAGCAGCCTGCCCCTCCCTAAACCACCACCTTACTTTTTCTTAAACCTTTTGTAGTAAGCATTACCGATTTCACGCCACTCTGGCCTGTCTCTTCCCAATTTTCTAATAAAACAGGGCTAACATGAGCACTGAAAGATAGGAGAGGCGGAGGAGGAGGTCTCCACCTGTAAGCAATAAATTACATTTTGTAGTATATAAGAAGTACTACTCGTGAACTATAAATTGCAGATTTTGACTAGGCCCTATGAAAACAGTACATCAGGCTGCAAGTGGCATTAGGACCAGGAGTTCCAGAGTGACCAAACACCTTGTAGCCGTGAGGATCCAACTTCTATTAAGAGCAAAGCTTTAGGCTTTGACCCGGCACTGGAAGCTTCTCACATCATCTTCTGTGTTGTGGGATAAGTCATGTTTCAAAGGGAGGGTTCTCGGTCTGTGATTCCAAACACACATTTTAATCACTGCAGGTACCAAAGAGGGCTTGTCATACAAGGCAAAAACATGCTCAGACAGCACATCAGTAAAAACTGTAGTTGTAACTCCTGCTTGGCATCAGGCTCGAAGATACTGGTAAGCCAATGGACTCACCTCTATGTGGTAGGCACAGAAACGTCAATTGCCTCTACAGAGTTGGCCAAGAATCACAAAAAAGCTTAAACTTGTTAACTACATGACACATTAGGGCACCAACTACAGTAAGGTATCCAATCCGTTGGCACTCTTGAGATCAATAAAATGGCCATTAATCGAGCCAAGTAGAAGGCAAAAGTCCTGCACTCTTCCTCTATAAAATATTTTGCTTGTTTGATTTGCACCTTGTAGTGCCTACTTCAAAAGACTGCTCAGATGCAAATCTAAGAGCATCTCAGCAAAGTGCAAAGTTCTGGCATAGAGGTGTAAGGGAGATATAAAATGTAAATCTTCTGCGATTTAATCTCAAGGAAATATGCTGCTTGCTTTCTTGTGGGTATTTATTGTATCCTCAGAGGCAGTCCTACTTACAATTGAGTAAAGTTCAAGCACTGCTTGATAAATGTAACTTTATCACGCATTATGTACTTGTTAAAACATAACTATTTGTATCAATGGCACAGTAACTCGAGGGAGGCTAGCAGAATTGTACCTTCCCACTTACGTACCAGTACAATGGATCTAACCTTTTTCCCAAGTCTGTACTCCTGACTGTTGTAAGCATCTTGTTTCAGCTATTTTTCTAATTTAGCTCTTGGGACGTAAACACATCCTGCCAGCTCCAGTTAGCCTCACTTAGTCCAAGTAATTGGTAAGACTGGAGTCAGACCAAGGCACTCCTTGTACCCCCACCATTTGCAGGAGTTCCATTTGAGAGGGTATGAATTCACATTGCTGGTCCTGGAGAGCCACCCACAAACTCACCCAACATGTATATCTTTGCCATGGTGGATCAAGGCATCAAGCACACTAAGACTGTGCCTCTGAGGAGCACTACCATCACTGTCATGCCAAGAGGTCTACCTAGCATCTTTCCTCCATCTTGGTGGAGGCATCTTAGTGTAGGATGAGTGTCAATGAAAACTATCACTACTCCACATGTTACCACCCACGGACCAATAGGTTGGCAAAAAGGTTTAACTAGACTTTGAGGAGCATGAAGGGTACTTTGGAACAAATCCTTTAGTCAAAGCGGGATATCTTTCTACCACGTCTCGTCTTCATGTATCAGGGGTATCCCAATAGGGCTTAGTCTCTTTAAAATCCTCCACAGACATCAGAGCTATGGCCCCCACACTTTGGTGAGTATTTGTAGGGGAATCAGAGCCAGCCACAATTTGGATAGTTATATGATGGGACTTCATGTAAAAATTGATACATTTAAGCACAAGGCAAAGAATAACCTTTATGGATTTTATCAATTCTTACTGATGGAGTGGTTTAACCAGAAAGCTACCATTAATTCCTACCAGGAAGATGTGGGAAAGCTGTATCCTCAAATTAATTTACCCTACATGACAGTTGGTGTGGTCCTTAAACTGTCTTAAAGACATGATGCCAACTACTTATTTGATCATGCTGCCAACAGGGTACCCCACAGAGTACTACATATTTAAAATGTGGCTAAAGCCTTAAAACCAAGACTTACGCTAGCAGCACTGCTTGTAGCCCCTAAACAGGTTCATGACTATGAGACCAAAACAGATGGCTCATTTAAGAGAGTCAATATTGCCTCCGGAAAGCAACATTCCTGAAAGGCCGAGTGTAAGGCACAGCTGGCTACTTTCCTTATGCCTGTCAGGATTTTTGTTTTTCAGATTATGTAAAAGCAGAGAAAGAAAAATCAGGAACAAAAATGATGTTGGTACAGTAAAGTATAATAACTGCACATTCAAAATGCATTTAGTTCAACTAATCAATCATCTCAAGATAGTATCATTGAGGGATTCCTAGTTTTTTGCCCTGAGCTGCAGCTTCATGGCAGCACTCTCTTCAATTCAAAATTGTTACTTTTCAACCCGTCCTAAAAATACGTGAGGAATTTATAACTTTCCCCAAAATATGACAAGACTGAAGTTAGAATAGTAAATAAGTCTCCTGGAATATTTGAGACAAAGTTGCTCTTTCCTAAAATATTCTACGACAGGAATTACAATAGCAAATTTGACTTCTTAGTGTCCGTCAAACCCACTGCGGCCCTGAGGGAGCAGTTTAGGGCAATTAACATGAACAAGCTATTCCATAAATCCAAAATAAGTCTATGCAAAGATGGTTTCATGTCCTCATTTAATTCCAGTACAAGTCTTCCGCTTATTATTTAGATTCTTTTGTCAGGCAGGATATTCATCCTGGGAATTTTCTGCCATACTGATTTGTAGAGTAAATAAATGATATTCTATTAAATAATACAAGTACCTGAAGTGACCTCAATTTGATTAATTATATCTATTCAAGTCCATTAAACTCTGCTGCCATCTGGATTGAGTAGATCACAGTGCTAACCAATGACTTGAATCAATTCTAGGTTTAATACACTAAAATAATAACCTACTGATTTGTGTATATGACCATTCTGAAATTTAGAAAACAATCTTTGATCATTAACACAGATACATTTCAACTGGTGACATGTTAAACTATTATTTTATTCAATTGCTTTATGCTAACACACTCACTATCCTTACGTAAGATACATATATATTTCTCTATGCCTTTATATTACAGCACCAGCACAGCTACTATACTTATTTCAAACCAGATACCAGATTCCAGATCTATATACCTGCATGCGTTGATACTTTGGTAAGGGTTTATCAGTGTTGAACTGAAGCCTGTAAAGTTGAAGCAAAGGAGCTCGCAGATAATGAAAGTCCAATGTCTTATTATTTAAAAGTTTAACTATTCAAAATCTTCATCAGTGTTTGAGCTCTTAGAGGCACAGTATGGGACACTGTCAACACATCTGAATTGAGCATCACTCGGCCATTTTCAAAAAGGCTGTTTATATACTTTACTAATTTAAAATGCCTGCTACTGCATGGTTATAACATCCTGCTGTCAATTCTATCTTCTGTCTAAAATGGTCACTGCATTGTGTTGATCGGGTAAATACCTGATCTTGTGAACAGGAGTCCTTCCTACACATCTATAATACTGATCCAAGTCTTGAGGCAGGACGTAGTACATCTGCTACAGAAGACCTCCAAATTCAATCTTCTGAGCCAAATACGAATGCATTGTTGATACCATCGTCATTCAGAGAAATTTAAATAAATATTTGTAAATTTACTTGTTCAAAATCATTAGACAGTCCCCAGTGGCTATTAAAACCTGTGGATGCAGGACTAGCTTGTTCTCTAATTCTATTCATTCTTGTGCTAGTTGTCCCTGAAACAAAGATTTGTACAACTTGAAAGATAAGGGATAATCAACGTCGTCTAATGGCCTATTATTAGGATACCATACCTAGTCCAAACACAGTTATCTGTCAATTATAACAGGTAGGACCGCTATCTAATGCAAACTTTCTCTTATTTAAGAACGGATTAATTACATAACTTATCCTTGTCCAAAGCTACATTACTCATTCTCAATGCATTCTGCCCAGTAGTCTATGTTTTCTACTCATTTATTCTGTACCATAAGTGGTTATTGTATTCAAAAAGTCAAAATAATTTTGTAATACTTAGGTTTTTGATCAGTATATCTAATTGTGATAATATGGTTCAATTCATCTAATACCAGTAACGTAATAATTTGTTAATCACACTTAAATCCACTGATTATCCTAAGCAGGACATTATTGAATCAGTACAGTTCTAGTGGAAAGGCCTGCTACGTAAATACTATCTTGCTAATGTAGTGTTAGCAGGAGTCTGTCATATAATCAAACTCAGTCTTCCTTTTCAGACCCTCTTCAACAACATGTTGTTTATTGATACAAAATATTTCACACTTAGCAATTTAAGGTCCCTGTTCCCTCCTTGCCTATGTTTAGGAAACTGGACAATACCTAAGAACCTGAACTCATTAATATTATGTTATGCTTGGTTCTCATTTTAAATGTATGGACATGGAAGATTTGTCATCACTTATGTGGAGCCCTCAAATGCTACAGCCATCTAATTATGTATGCACAATACTGTATGTTACCTTTGGGTGCACTTGACACCAGAACATCTTGAGTGATAATAATAGTTTATAAAAAAACAGTCAGTTGAAGGCCTGGATCACTAGTCCATTAGAACTAGCAGAATGGTGCTGAACTAGTAGTTAACTCCAGAAACTTTAACTTTGTGAGCTGTGTCCCCTGCTGGACACCCATTCACCAAGACACCCCTGCTAGGAACACCAGGAGGGAGTTGTCCTAGTTACTTAGGTAGAGGCTTTTCGGATACATCATATATAGGGGTGACAACTTTTGTTTCAACCTCAGTACTAGTATGGTATGCAAGTATGGTTCAAGGTAGGACTTGGGTTCAGAGAAGCAACATCAGTATCAGCTTCTAACCACTAAGATTTAATTGCGGAGGTTAAGCTCCAACTAAAACCGCAGGATTAGTCCTCTTGCAAAATTTCCAACAACCTATAATTATCTTTAGCTCTACAGGAGGAAAGCCATACACCAAAGGTTATCTGAAATTCAGTATTCGACTGAGATGTATATGAGCTCTTCTGTTTTGTGTATCCATCTTATTAACCACTTCGCTGCTCAGCATATTCCCCTCCTGTGCTGAGAATTTGTAAATCCCATTATTCATGACGAGCTGGCTCGTCATGAGCGTGCGAGGAGGCTACTTCATGACGAGCCCAGCTCGTCATGAGTGTGGAAGGGGTTAAGCTAAACTCTTTACTTAACTTTTAAATAAAGTCCCTTTCTATTTCTAATATGAAGCACTGACTGGAGACTGATGCGATAATGTGTTGTTTACTGTGTCATACAAAATCTAAGTTGCAAGCCCACTTCACCTCCTGGAGTAAGCTCTGACTAAAATTCCTTGCAACCCTGAGTACCACATTACCTCATTATATGTCCCAAAACTGCCATTGGTTTAGTTGGTTGACTCATCCGCAGTTCACTTCTTAAGCGTATGATGATGGAAAGAGAATGATGACCACAAGTGTTAATTATGGTGATGCAGATTGTTATGTGGCAATCCTGGTGAAGAAATAATTTCTTACTTGTCGGTGTAGTTTTGCAGCTTGAAGAACTTTCTTGATTCATTATGCTGTGCATTATTCTGCCACCTAGTGGTTGGGTACGGAATTGTAGTATTGTAGTATTTCTTCTCTTTTTTTTGTTGGTGGGCGTCAACAACGTAGTACTATTTGGTGTCCTTCTGTGATGTCGACAGGCTTCCTCTGGAAGCTCCCACCTTTGGTAGCCATCTTCGGATTCTTTTTTTCTCCTTTGTTTTCCCTTTCTAATCACTACTCCTTATAATTCTCTTCCTTGACAAGGAGGGTGGGTTCGCTAGTCAATCCAGAAAGTTCTTCAAGCTGCAAAACTACACCAACAGGTTGGAAACTATTTGTTTTGCAGCGTGAATCTTTCTGGATTCACTATGCTGTGCATAGACTTTGTAGCGGTTTGCTAGTCTTGTGGTGGCTGGGTGGAATATGAACTTTGGTTTGTAAATAGATGCTGTAAGATCTTTTGTCCTGCTTGTGCCTCTTTGTTCATTTGAATGTTCACATAGTAATGTTTGGGGAATGTGTGCACCGAAGACCATGTTGCAGCCATGCAACTGTCCTGGATTGGAGTGTTAGCAAGAAAGGCAATAGTTGCCCCTTTCTTCCTTGTGGAATGCACCTGTGGCGCCCCTTGTAAAGCTTATCCTGCTGGTTTGTGGCACAATTGTATGGCTTGTGCTATCCATCTTGCAATTGTGCTCTTGGTTACTTACTGGTCTTCCCAGAAAACCTTTTGCAAAGGATACAAATAACTGTTTTGCCTTTCTGTATCCTTTAGTTTTTTCCACGTAATACATGACTGCTCTTCTTGCGTCAAGTGTGTGCAAAGCTCTTTCTGCTTTGTTCTTAGGGTTCTGAAGAAACTTGGTATTTGTATACTTTGATTCATGTGAAGTTTTGATACTACCTTTGGCATGAATTATAGACCCCAAAGAAAGGAGCAAGGGCCAACTCAAGGGAAAAAAAGAAATCTACTTCGGGCCTCAGTGAAAGAGCGGAGGAGGGAGAGGGAGAGGAGCTGGCACTGCAAGATATTCCAGATAGAGGTGTCCAGGAGAGAGAGAGACACCCATTGAGATACTCAGTGAGGCAGCGCCTGACTCATTTGACACTTCCACTAGGATACGGAATAACTCCGATAAGACTCATAAGGATCCCGCTTCTAAGGTGAGCCTTACACAAGGCAGTGTGCACCTGACGAAAAACAGATATTCCTTGAGGAATGCCGAATGCATACAGCTACTAGCAGGTGGAGAGGAAGAAGGATTGGGGAGTGTGGACAAGGACAGGGGCTTAGGTACTGGCGCAACACCGGCTCGAGTATCACCTCTTATCCCAACGCAAAAACATTCAACACAGAAAAATAATACAGACAACATAGGAAAATCAAAAAAACTCACAAGACGGAATAAGAATCATAAAGGGAATCATATAGGGAATCCAAGAGCAACTTCGTCTCTGAGATCATTTTTCCTAAACCTAAGGAGGCTTTAACATTACAGAGGGAGGAACTAGCCACAGCCACAGCCACCATGGCAACTAAATCGGTGGGAAATCAGTCACTGGAAACTACCTTAACTACCTCAAATAGATATGCTATATTAGAGGAACATGATGTGGAGGTGGAGGTCGCAGGCATGCTTGTGGAGGGGTCTGCATCAATTGCCTCAGTAGGAACAGAACACTCCCTTAATAACTCAGAGATCCACATGCATGTAGGGAACCATCAAGAAAGGGGAACTCAGTAGATATAAGTGCAATGTTTGCACAACTCTCTAAGGAGATAAAAGATACATTTTCTATATCTGAGACTAATCAAACGAGAATACAGGATTATTGTGCGAATTTGGAAACAAAAATGGCAGAGATCACAGCGAGAATGACAACAATGGAGACAGCGGTTGGGGGGTTACATGAAGAGCTGAAGAAAAATCAAAAAGAAATTAAAACCCTAAAAAGTAGCGAAAAGGAAATCAGGGATACGTTAGAAGCGTTAGAAAATAACTCTAGGCGTAATAATGTAAGGATCTTGAATGTCCCTGAAGGCCTGGAGAAGGGGAGTTTAAAAGATTTCGTGGTGACTATTATTAAGGAAGCCATTCCAGAATTCCAAACTTGGGACCTGGAACAAGATATACAGAGAGTCCATAGAGACCCTTTTAGACGAGACCCGAAAAGAGACAAACCATGGAAAATATTGGTGAATTTTCGCACTTATGTAATTAAAGAGGCTATACTCTCAGCAGCTCTCAAGGCGAAAATATTTCAGAAAGATGGCTGGTCCTACTCTATAAGATCGGATATTGCTAACGTCACATTGAATCGGCAATGGGAGTTAGGAAAATACATCAACACTCTTGAGGCTCTGGGGGCAACAGCACACTTGAAATTTCCAGCCAAATTGAGAGTTATGTGGAGGAACAAGATGCACAACTTCAGAGAAGTTAAAGAGGTTGAGAGTCTGATAGACCAAATAAAGAGTAAAGAAGGTGCACATTAAGTTTCAATAAAGTTAGGTTCGTCGGAGCTCCAAGGGGTGTAATGCAATACCCCATATGGAATAAGGGAGGGTTCCCTAAGGAGGGAGGAGGGTGTCTAAAACAGGAATACACATTTTAACTTGTAAATAGGAGCACTGGGTGGGGAGAATTAGGGGAAAAAACTCAACAAAATAAATCCTCATACATGACGTATTTAGACATACTAAGACAATGAGAAGCAGCTTTAAAAATCAAGTAAGGCAAGGGGGAGAAGGAAATGAATAATGAATAATCTTAAAATTATATCTTGGAATGTTAATGGGCTGAGAGGACATAAAAGAAGGAGAAAGATCCTAGAATTAATTAAATTGTCCAATAATGATATAATTATACTTCAAGAAACGCATCTAAGAGAGGAGAAATGGGGAAGCATTCTCAGACAAAATAAATGGATAACACATATGGTCTGTACTAAGCAATCATGTAATGTTAAGGGAGTAGCCATATTATTTAAAAAAACTGGCAAATGTTGAAATAGAAGATTTGAATGATGATCCTCCCCCGCTTCCTCTATATCCTACAGAACACCTCGGTCCACCTCCCCAGTAGCTGGTTTAAAGAGCTTGATGGCACACTCATTCGGTTCTTGTGGGGTGGTGGGAGGTCTTGTATGTCCTTGTCCCATTGCCGGATCCCCCCCCTTCGACGGCGATATGGGAGTCACTAACCTCCATTTTTACTATTTAGCTACCAAGTTCATAGTGATCCATGATTGGTTCGCGGGCGGCTGGTGTGACCCAGCTTACCGGGTGGAGCTTATGGCCCTAGACTTCCCACAGATTCAAAGCTTTCTATATGGCTCCCCGGTGCCGCAATCCCTGCCCCTACTCACCAGGTCGGTCCTCATGGACTGGCGTGCTGCCCTCTGCTTGGTGAACTGGGACCGGAAGCTGACTAGGCAGACGCCCCTTTGGCACGGCACCTGGTTGAACGAGGACTCATCCTGGCGGGCTTTCGTCGCTGGGACTTGGTGGGGATAACACAACTCAGGGATGTGTGGGTGGGGGACCATATGCGCTCTTTTTCTGATCTACAACATCTACACGATCTCCTACGCACCCAGTTCAACAAATACTTGCAACTCCGCCACGCTCTTCACATGCATCTCCCAACGCCCACCTCCCTCCCGGAATTCAACCCCCTAGAAGCACAAGTCATGATGGGTAATCTGGGGAGAGGGAGGGTTTCCCGTATATACCACTCCCTGGTGAATGGAGTAGTGTGGCTCACTGGTTAGAGGCGGCAGGCCTGAGAGCAGAAGTCAGCCTGGGACCAGGGTTCAATTCCCGACGCGGCAGGGTCGTGGACCTTGGTCAGCGGACTCGATAATTCTCGCTTCGGTGCTTACTCTAATCAGGGGTTCCACTCGGCAACTCTGGGCATTAGCTTGCCTAATCTCCACAATGGCCCCACCAATTCCGGGGATGCCTGGCTCCACCTTGGGGACTCCCTGCAAGGGACCATCCCACAGGGAAAGCCAGGACGGGTTCCCCAGAGTTATACAGCGCCGGGACGCCCCGTTGCTGGGGCAGCTGTGCGCTTTACAAGTATACTACATTTACATTTACATAACTGTCCCACATCTCTGGACCGTCTTAGGGAGCGATGGGTGGGTCCTCTGGACGAAGCGGACTGGAGCGACTCCCTTATGGCGCCCAAAACCCTGACCACATGTTCAAAGCTGCGATTGGTCCAGCTTTACTATCTCCACGCGGCCTACCTCACCCCGGCGCGCCTTTTCCGCGCTGGCATAAGAGCCTCCCCGGAGTGCGCTGCTCTGGTGCGCCAGCCGATTATCTACCATATGGGGTGGTTATGCCCGGCCTTGAATTTGTTCGGGGGGGGGGGGATGGAGCGGGAGCTCACACAGGTCTTGTTTTGGGTGGTTCTCCACGACCCGTAGCACTTACGATTGGGGGTGTTCGATGGCTTGGATGCCTCCCAGGCTGATAGGCGCTTCCTGGGGACAGCACTAGCTGTGGCGAAACGAGATATAGCTGCTAGGTGGGCACAAGTTGAGGAGCCAACACTGCAGAAATGGAAGAGGGGTGTGGACTGGTGTGGGGTGCAGGAGAAGTCCCTCTTTGAGGCTCGGGGATGCCCAGAGATGTTCAACAAAGTATGGGGCAAATGGTTTGACCTGCTTCCGCCCTGAGGGGCTCAGATCTGTTCTGCCGATCTGTTGTTGAGGGACTATCTTCCTATTCAGAAGTGTCTACTGTGGTTTGTGTTGACCTTGGGGGGGATCGGGGGGTTCTAACTGTGATATTTAACTTGATACCAATGAATTTTGTTTGCATCAAAACTTTAATAAAATTTGATTATCAAAAAAAAATGTTGAAATAGAAGATTTTAAAGTAGATATAGGAGGCAGATGGGTAATTGTGAACATTAAAATAGATAATTTAGGTCTTAAGTTGGTAGGATATTATGGCCCTAACGTGGACGACCCTTCCCCTTTGAACAAATTACATAGGCATTTGTTAGAAACAAAGAATGATATAATTATGGCAGGTGACTTTAATATTCTGATGAACCCGATACTTGATAGGTCAACATCACTGCATAGAATACCCTCCCCAAAAATGAGAAAGCGTGTAAATCAATTGATAACGAATTTAGGTCTAGTAGATATATGGAGGCAAATGGTAGGCAATAAAAAGGAATTTACATACAGTAACAAGAAATATTCACATGCTTCAAGAATTGACCTATTTTTGGTGAGCGAGAGATTAGGAAAGAATAACATCAGGGTTACACATCAACCAGAGCATTTATCAGATCATGCGGCAGTGAGGTTAGAAATGTTGGTGGGAAGTGAAATAGAGTATAGGTGGACTCTAGATAGAACTCTTTTATGTAAGCAGGAAGTGGTGACTGCATTTAAGAAAGAAGTGATGGAATTTTTTGATATTAACTCAAATTCAGCAGCACCACATATAGTATGGGACACGTTTAAAGCCTACCTACGGTGGAGACTGATAAGCCATGTTGCCTTTTACAAAAAAAAGAGAAAAAAGAAATTAAAATGTACGAAGGGAAGATTAAAATAGTTCAGGAAGAACTAATAAATTGTCAAAATATTGCCCTAAGGTCAGGAATGAAGAACAAACTAAATGAGGCCAAAGAGTGGCTGGCAGAGTACTTAGAAGGGAAGGTCAAAGAACGATGGGAAGCCAGTAAATTGGCGCAATATGAATCCGGGGAAGGCTGTGGGAAGCTTCTTGCGTGGAAAGTAAAACAAGACCAGCTGAGAAATGAGATTAGGAAAATTCGGGAGGAAGGCTAGCTTAAATTATGTGAGGATAATGCTAGCATAGGGAAGGTATTTGGTGATTTTTTTCAAGAGTTATATAGTGAAGAAGAAAGAGACCCCCAAATAGATACTGCTCGGTGGTTGGATCAAGACCCTTTACCTCGTATAAACATTGATTAACAAGAACTCTTAACCCCTTCGACGCTCATGACGAGCTGGGCTCGTCATGAGGTAGCCTCCTCGCACGCTCATGACGAGCCCAGCTCGTCATGAAACATGGGAATGAGTAAATCCCAGCGTACGGGCGGAATTCCGCCCGCACGCATGCGGTTAAATCAAGACATTACCATCTATGAGATAGCAAATGTAATCTCTAGCCTAAAGAGGGGAAACGCCGCGGGACCGGACGGCATCCCCAATGACTTGTATAAAATTTTTAAGGAAATCCTAGGTCCACAGTTACATAAGATGTTTAACACTATATTTACCCAGCAAGCCCCCATTCCATCCTCATGGAATGAAGCAGTAATTACTTTGATATTAAAGCCTGGAAAGGATGCATTAAATGTGAGTCATATAGGCCAATCTCATTGCTAAATAGCGATTATAAAATATTTACACAAATTTTGGCAATGAGATTGGCCGGAATATTGGGGAGTATCATACACTCCAGTCAAAAGGGTTTATGAAAAACAGACAATTGAAGGATTAATTAATTAATTAAACTCCATTAACTATCATTATGATAGATGCTGCAAAAGCATTTGATAGAGTGAACTGGCAGTATTTATATGGAGTCATAAATCAAAATAACATGGGGGATAACTTTTTATGGGCTATAGAATCTATTTATGAGCTGACAACGGCCAGGATATTGGTAAATGGAGTCCTCTCAGCCCCAATCAAGATGGGTCGAGGGACGAGGCAAGGATGCCCCTTGTCCCCTTTATTATTTAATATGTATATAGAGCCGCTGGCTAGAAGAATAAGAGCTGAAACTGGGATTATCCCGTTTAGATATCTAGACTGGGAAATAAAAACAGCTTTATATGCAGATGATCTGATGGTCTATACACCAAACCCTGGGACAGCATTACCATACTTAATGGATTTAATGGAAAATGTTTGTACAATATCTGGCTATTCAGTGAATAAAGAAAAAACGGAAGTCATGACTTGGAATGACCCAATAAATTCTCAACTAGAGAAGCCAGAGATCAGGGACCTTGGAATTAAAATAATCAAAGACCTAAATAATATAGCTTTTATTAACTGTAAGAAACTACACGGGGAAACCAAGACCTTGTTAGAATCATGGATGCAGCTGCCACTATCTGTACTGGGCAGAACAAACCTGATCAAAGTGATGATTCTCCCAGGGTTTACTTTCAACTTCAACGCTTTACCACTACATTTTAAAACTGAATGGCTTCAAAAACTGCAAAGTGATCTGACCAGTTTTGTATGGAAGAATAAAGCGGTGAGAATAGCTTGGAAAAAGCTACGTAAAAAGAAAATGGATAGGGGGATAGCTTTGCCGGACTTTAAATTATACCATTGGGCTTTCTTTTTAAAAAATACTAGACATCTGCTTCTGGATAATCCACTTAACATCTTGCCTCATTTACGAGCTTTAAAAAAGGATTTTCCGGAGGAAGGTACATTTTTCCTATTCAAATACGGACATCCAAAATTCTTCAAAAAGATTAAATTCAAAGTTCTGTTAGATGCCTGTGAGATTTGGGTACAAATTAAGCGGGTTATGGACATATCGTATTATAGTAGCAAAGCCCCTATTTGGAAATCGCCAGGCACACCAGAGTGTCTTTTGGATATCCTAGCTCTTCCATTATTATGGGCAGGTTTAATTTCTTGGGGAGAGTTATTGGAAGGAAACGCCATCATTCCCTGGGATGTTCTGTGCTTAAAAACAAACTACACCTTGTCAAGACTTAAATATTTTCAACTAACAAGCTGGGCCCAGAATGAAAAACAGTTTAGCGCGGACTCAGAATGGGAGGGAGAATTAGTGGAAAACCGAGCATTCAAAAAGGAAGTGGCTAAGTGGTATTGGATGTTAGTGGAAAGAGAGGATAGCAAGCTACCCGCACCAGAGGAAATATGGAAAACGGGCTTACCAGATGAAGACATCCACACCTTATGGCAATTATCATATGCAGCACTTTGGTCAAGCATTAGATCTGCACCTTTAAGAAGAAACCATATTTTTACTCTGTACAGAGCTTATTGGTCTCCAAAAAAGTTGGCCAAAGTGGGAGGAAGTACAAGAAGATACTGCCCTAAGTGTGGGATGGAAAATGTGGATGATGTACATATGTTCTGGCAGTGTCCGGTAATCCAGATCTTCTGGTGCGAGTTAGGTAAGTTTGCCTCCGTACATTAGTAGTCGAAGTCCAGGTAAGCCTTGATCTTGTTATTTTTGGGCTAACACAAAGGTAATAAAAAATATATAGCGAATACATTACAAGCACACTTATTACTTGCATTGATAGTAATGGCACGAAGAGAAATATGTACGAAATGGGTAACACAGTCAGCGCCATCATTAAGGGAATGGATTTTATATGTTAAGAATTGCTGCAGGTTAGACTGCAGAAAAGGCTTACCTAGACGTATTAAGATGTGGAAACCTATCCGGGATATGTATTTAGGAGAGAATGAGGAGTAAGTGCACTTTTAGCCCATCTGGTGGTTTAGGACAAGTAGCATAGCAAAGTCCAATGATTAAGGCATATTAAACTTTGCTGGAGTTCAGGAGGATCACATATATTTCCAGATATATAGTTTAATAAGGCCTTGGCTAACTGGGCAGAGGTGAAGAACCGGTCATCCCAGTTAGAAAGCACCCAGACTCAGCCTTTGTCGAAAGTCATGTATGAGGACAAAAAAAAGAAATATGAATTGTGGATCTGTCCTCATGACAATCCTATTACTATGTATCTGGAAGTAGGGTTCCTGTAATGTTAGTGCCTGCAATTCACTAACTCTACGTAAGGATGTTATTGCCACTAAAAATGCCGTCTTTATTGTAAGCATTTGTAGCGTTGCTTTGTGTAGTGGTTCAAAAGGTGCTCTCATCATTTGTGCTAGAACTATGTTCAGATTCCAAATTTGTGCTGGTACCATCTTTAGTGGTGCAATCCTTTTCGTACCTTCTAGGAACCTTTTGACCACATGTGAGGTAAAGAAGTTCTTCCTTGTTTTCCCTCTTGTATACGCCACAATTGCAGCTAAATGTACTTTCAGTGATGAAAAACTTAATTTACTTTGTAGTTATGCTATGTTATGTTATTCGCTTTTGTATCGCGCTCGAATCACCTGGGGGCATCTCGGTGCTTTACTCTAATTCACCTCTGAGGTAGGACAGTGAGAGGACAAATTTAATACAGGAGAGCTTTTAAATGGTTCCTGAAAACGAGGTAGGAGGGAATTTCTCGTAAGGAGAGTGGAAGACTATTCCAGTATTTGGGGGCGATATAAGAGAAAGCCATGCCCCCGGATCGCTGGCGTCTGATACGAGGCACAAGAAGCAGCTGCTGTGTGCAGGATCTTAAGCAGCGAGTTGGCATATATCTTTCCAATTTATTCTGGAGATATTCTGGACCCTGACCCTGAAGTGCACGGAAGGTAAGGCAGCAGATCTTAAAAAAGGCTCTCTACTTGATTGGAAGCCAGTGTAGCTGTCTCAGCAGTGGTTGTGAGGAGGTGCCAGCCGGCATATTCAGAACCAGCCTGGCAGCCGTGTTCTGAATCACCTGTAGTTTTTTCAGAGCCGTTGCTCCCACTTCGGCCAACAGGGCGTTCCCGTAGTGCATACGGCTCATCACCACGGCCTGAGTTATTAATCTGCGATGTTCTAAGGGGATGAACGGCAGGATCTTCCGTAGTAATCTTAGTCTATAATAACAAGCCCCTGATATTGCGGCTACCTGATCTTGCATGGACAAGGACTGATTTAATTTTATGCCCAAATTGTTGACACAAGGCTTCGGAATTGGAGGTGGGCCGTGTTTAGGTGGCCACCAATCTTTTGACCAGACTGCTTCGGCCTTCCCCAGAAGCATGACTTCCGTCTTGCTTGGATTTAACTGTAAGCAGTTGTTGGTCAACCAGTTGGAAATTGCAGAGATTTCCCTAACAAAGCGGAGTCTGTCATCTTCTGGGTCTTGGCCAATGTTAAAAAGCAGCTGGGTATCATCAGCGTACGATATAATATCAAACCCCAGTGCTTCCACCACCTTAGCCAAAGGGGCCAAATAGATATTAAAAAGCGTAGGGCTAAGGCAGGAGCCCTGGGGGACGCCCTTATCCAGTGATGTTCTTACGAATTGGTGGGGGCCCAAAATGACCGTTTGGGAGCGATCTGCCAAGAAGTTCCGGAGCCATTTATGAGCCAGTCCCTGAATGCCACATGCGCTTAGCCTCTCCGCGAGCCTGGAATGGGAGATGGTATCAAAGGCCGCGGAGAGGTCAAGCAGGATCAGGATTGCTGAGCCGTCAGTGTCCAATTTTGTTCTTAAAGAATCCGTCACAGATAGTAGGGCCGTTTCTGTGCTGAATCCTCGGCGGAAGCCGGACTGGGATGCATCCAGAATCCTATTTTCCTCCAGGTAGCTGTTCAGTTGCCTATTGACCAGGCTTTCCAATATTTTACCCAGAAGAGGAAGCAAGGAAATAGGCCGGTAATTGCCCAGCTCTGACGGGTCAGCCGAAGGTTTTTTTAAAATGGGGCGCACAAGGGCTTCCTTCCAAGGTGTCGGAATTACTCCTTCCCTAATAGATAAGTTAAAGATCTTTTGTACTGAGGGGGCCAGAATGTGAGATAAGAGCGACATTATTTTGGGTGGACAAAGGTCCATTGGTGACCCTGATTTGGCAGATGTAAGCGCCGTTTGGATTTCAAGTAGCGTAAAAGGTTCAAAGTGTTCAAGAGAACACCTGGGCCCTGTGGTGTCACCATTTAAGTTATCTATGTCCGAAAAACTAGCCAGGTTCTCTATGGAGAAGTTCGCGTAGATTTTTTCGATTTTCTTATAGAAAAACTCAGCCAGTGAGTCAGAGAGATCCTTTGTCTCAATGGCAGGTCGTTTACACACCGAGGGTTCCACAAAGTCCTTTACTATATCAAAGAGGGCCTTGGCGGAGTTATTGGAGTGCTCAATTTGATTTGCGATGAACACACACCGTGCAACTTTAAGGTTTCAATGGTATGCTGCCAAGGCAGCTTTATATTGTTGTTTTGATTGGACTGTTTTATTGCGTCTCCATTGTCTTTCAAGTTTCTTGCATGCAGATTTTTCCTGGCTCAGTTCTGGGGTAAACCATTTGGCTGAGTTACGTCTAGGGGTACATCTAGCTTTCTATTTCATTGGGATGATAACATCCAACACTTTCTTCAGCCCCTCATTAAATTCAACACTTTCTTCAGCCCCTCATTAAATTCTATCAGCCTAATTTCCACACCCTGGTCCCCTGTCAGTGTGGTAGTCCGATAGGCCTCCTCAAAAACTTTGGGGGAAAGCTTGTCCCACTGCATGTGCACCATGGGGCACCTACCCGCAGGAGGGCTGCAAAGACCCTGAACGGGGGGGGGGGGGGGGGGGGGGGACGAACTTGATCATGCGATGGTCATTCCAGACGAGGGGCTGTGGGAGATCGAATTTGAGCTCCTCTATGTTAGTAAAAACTAAGTCGAGAGTGTGACCGCCATCGTGAGTGGGCCCTTGTATTCTTTGGTGGAGTCCCAATTGTTCCATATCTGTGAGTAATTTGTTTACCTCTGGTGAGGAATTGAGTTCCCCATGGTAATTAAAGTCACAGAGTACTACAAACTTGGTGGCTGCCAGGGCATGCGTGGCTATCGAATCTATCAGTGAGTCTGAAAAATCATTTTTCGGTCCCGGAGGCCGATAAACCAATGCTCCCGTCCAGCTCTCTGAAGATGAGAACGTTACTTTGAAAAAACCCAAGTCTAGCACCTCATCATGCACGAGCGACCAGGAGATGTTAATATGCTGCTTGCATGCAATAGCTATGCCTCCCCCCACCTTTCCCTTCCTGTCCAGATGTAAAAATGTATAGTTTTCAGGGATGGCGATATTAATAGTAGGGTAGCTGGTGGAGTTCAGCCAAGTTTCGGTCATAAAGCAAATATCAGGGGAGTGGGAGTTTAGTATGTCCCATATTTCGAACTGGTGTCTGGCTAGAGTCCTAACATTACATAGCATGAAGGTGTACGCCTCCTCATTTGCGAGCCTTGGAATATGACTTGGTTTCCGAGTGACTTAAAAGTGGGACCCCTTGAAGTCTACAGCAACGACAGGCAACAGGACCTTCTAACTGTGCCGGGTACTTAATATGGCAGTAAAGCATATTCCCACCTGAGCTACAGGTCGTCCTCCGGATTTTGTGAAGTTCAGCTGAAAAGTAGACTAGGGGCTTCACGTAGGTCGTGGCTAGTAGGGAGCTGGCAGGGGACATAGCCCTTAGCCCCGTCCTGCCGCGGACGGGGGCGCAGACGGACTTACCTTTGGCGCACCTTCGGCGCGCTCGCTGCACACGTCCGCTGCGCGGAGGCATTACCGTGTACTTTTATATTGACGCCGCTCGCCCCCACCGCCCCGCCTCCGAGGTGGGCATGGAATGTGACCGCAGCGTTCAGGGGAGGAATAGACACCGCACCTAATCGGCGGAGCCTGAGAGTCGGCACTTCAATGTGCAGGTCAGTTTTAAAAATCAAGCACAGGAACAAACAAAGGAAATGAAACAAAGTAAAGAATTTAAAAACACCAACACGCTTCCTAACCCCCGGCTTTCCGCCTCAGGGGTGAAAGAGTAAGGCAAGCCTGATCTTAATCAGTCCTTTTATAATTACGCCGCTCGCGTCAGCTGCCTGAGTTGCACCCCCACCACCCCGCCTCCGAGGTGGGCGTGGAATGTGACCGCAGCGTTCAGGGGAGGAATAGACACCGCACCTAATCGGCGGAGCCTGAGAGTCAGCACTTCAATGTACAGGTCAGTTTTAAAAATCTAGCACAGGAACTAACAAAGTAAATGTGTGAGGTATTTTAGCACTGTTCTTTCCCTTATAATTGTTCTTGAAAGACTGCTTTGAAAACACCATTGGGTGTACCTATTCCATTTTTCTGTATAACATTTCCTTGCTGTTGGTTTCCTAGTTTCTCCTTTAGTTCTCTGTCTCGGTCTATGACTTGCACTTCTTATGATGTCACTGTCATGGTAATGGAACACTATGGGGTCATTAAGATGGCGGGCGGACTTTGCCCGCCCGCCATCCTCACGGGGATTAGGACCGCCCGCCATAAGGGCGGGGGTCCCGTGGGGGGTATTAGGATGTGCCCGCCACAGTGGCGGGCACATCCTGCATTGTTAGCATTGTGGCAGGCGGTGCTCTCTGCACTGCCCGTCACAATGCTAACAATGCATTAATGCATTTGCATAGACAAAGCAGCAGGCACCGCAAATGCACCGCAATTGCAAGGGGGTACCACAGGTACCCCCCGTGTGCACCCCCCACCTCCTTCACTCTGGGGGCCCGCAGGGGGCCCCCAGAGTGAAGACCGCATGCCTTTCCGTGGTGGCATCGCCACCGCAGAAAGGCATCTAAAGCAGCCTATCATAATATGGCTGGTGGTGTCTATTAGACACCGCCACCATATTAAACCGTCCACCGTGGTCCCCCCCGCCATCCTAATATGGCTGGGGGGAATATAGGTGCGGATGGAGGGCGGATTGCCCCCGCCAGGCTGCCGGTGGCTACCGCCAGCCTGGCGGGGGTAATCCGCCCGCCATCCTAATGGGCCCCTATGGTTTGAATACCAAGATGATCTTGTCAGTTCCTGGAAGCTGTGGAGACGAACAGTCAATAAAGCTTGTGCTCCTGCACTTACCTTCATGGTGGTAATCACTTCAAATTTGGCAAAGAGTCTGACTGTTCCTCTCTCCACCCACGTGTGCAGTGAGGATCTCCTGTGTCTTCTGAGCCATCCTGGTTATCTTCAGAGCGGAAGATCAACTTTCTCAACATCTCCTGAGATGAATGACTCTTCACACCTGCTTTGCCTTTGACATACTTGGCATTTAACACCGAAACTGCTGGGAGTGGTGAGCCTCTACTTACTTTTTCACCCCAGTTGCCCTGTGATTCTGGCTGTGAACGAACTGATAGGAATATACCAGTAGCTTACTGGCATTTCCCTGTATGCTGGTGTGACTTTTCACCGTGCTGGAATTGAAAGTTGCTGTTGCGGTCTCTATCAGACACGATCGTGTGCAGCTGGCCCCTTGCGCTGTTACCGTTGAAATTGCTTGGGGGAGAGGTCTTTGTCTGGCTGTGGCTTTCCCCGATTGATGACGTTGTAGAATCTGCCGCGGGAGTCAGCAAGGGAGGGCTACGCATCATAACGAGTAAGCTACGCGTCTGTGGAAGCTTCCAGTTGCCAAGATACGGAAAGTGTTTATGATCAGCGTTTCCTTGTTTGTGGGTGTCACCACGCTGAAGCAGTACGTCAAATGCGTTCACTCGAAGACAGACATGTTTACTATTGCGCCCTCAGGCACTGAGGCTGTGTGTGTCCTTGTCTTTGAGCAGTTCAACAAGCATGTGATCTACATTTGTGTTCCCCGGCAGTGCGCACTATACTTTGTCCAGGTGTGTTATCTCTTCGTAGAGGAAAGCAGAAAACTCTTATGCTGGATTCAGATCCTGTATGAAGGTATGCAAATACAATAGAGATGGGGCAACAACATTTTTCTACCATCCAAGTACTGAAACTGAGGCGAAGGTATACTCCTGGCACAGCAGTTGTTGTCGGGGAATTTTGAATACACGTATAATCGGATCGTAATGGACTGCTATTTTGACATCCAAGCACTACTACAGAGGTGAAACAGTTATCTGGACATATTTAGTTTACACCTACCTTTTATGCATACCATCTCTATGGCTGGTGTCATTTTGAGCAATACTTGGGTGTAATCTAGGTTTTCTCTGGAGGTCCAGTATTGAAGTGGTGGTGTTCTGATTTCGTATTCATTCTAACCCTTTCTGTATTTCACAGGTGGACTGCTCTAATCTTTATTGAAGGATTTTTGAGTTAGCATCTTTATTTTCAAGTGTTTTGCAGGTGGACTTTTCATTTTCTACTGTGCATAGGAATTAAAAGTATTTTAATTTGTTCTCACCATGCAGAATATACAAGCTCCCCCCACCCTTTTTTTACAGCTTCCAGGTGACCCACCAGTCAAATGGAAAGTGTGGTACAGAGTATTTGTAAAATATTTGGGTGCAATGAGGGGTTCTAGATTTAGTGCGGAGAGGAAGCGTCTCATTTTAGAGCACAATCCAGGTTTCGAAAGTCAAGCTGTTTTAGAACATTTACATCCTCTTGTTGTGGTTGTGGGAGAGGAAGAGTTAAATGTGTATGACCAAGCTGTGGGCATGACGGAAAAACAGTTTAATGTGGAAGGCAGCCTTGTTGTCTCGAGACGCAAGTTTTTTACTAGACAAAAGGAGAGTGATGAAAGCATTGTATCCTATGTAGCAGCTTTACGTATTTTGGTTTCAGATTGTGAGTTTGAGCATTTTTCTTCACAACTCATTCAAGATCAAATTGTTGTGCATTGTAGGGACAGGAAAGTCCAAGAAAAAAACTCACTTTAAAGAATCCTTCGTTGGAGGAAACTATTAGCATTGTCAAAAGTATAGAATTATCTCAGAGGTCCTCGAAAGAGCTCAAACCTGAGAAGAATGTTGTGGGTGCTGTTAAAGATCAAAACGATACTTATGAGAAAATACAGGGAGACAAATTCAAATCTAATTCTGAGCAAAAGGGGAATAGATTTGTCTCCATCAAAACAGAAAAAAGGGTCTTACTCTAAAAATCTATGTAACAAGTGTGGTTTCCCATCACATTATCCCAACACGCGGAGATATCAGGCAAAGAATGCAGCATGTCTTAAGTGTGGGAAACAAGGACATTTCGCCAAAATGTGTAGTTCTCGAGGGAGTGTCAATGTTGTGTATTCTGAGGAGCCCAAGCATGATCCCATGTGTGAAGTTGTTAGCTCGCTTACCAACTTTGTAGTGGCTGTGAAGGACGATTCTGATGACTGTGTCGATCCTATAGTTGATACCTTGGTGGACGGAAGATGTCTGAAAGTGTTGGTGGATTCGGGGGCGAGGATGACCATGATTACTAAGCAATTGTTGACAAAGTACTTGGGGAAATAGACCTCTTATTTCTCTTGATAGAAGTCCAGTTTCCTATGAAGGGAAGAGAATTGACTTAACAGGATATTTTTAAACTTCTTTAGTTTTAAGGACAGGTTCATTCAAGGGAAGATTTATGTGGCCAAAAGGGGGCTCACATTCTTGGTTGGTATCACCAGGGGTTGTGTGGGATGACTCTTAGGCCTGGCACGTTAGAATAAGTTTTGGTAGCGCGTGATCAACCTGTAGGGGAGTTTGGTCTATTGGTCCAAGAAATTTCCCTAAGTTTTTGGAGACAAATTAGGATGTATTACAGGGTTCAAACATTTAATCAAAGTAAAGGATGGGGCTTTTCCAATCAAACATAAATTACGCAATGTACCTTTCAGCATCAGAGATGATCTGTCTTCTGAACTTAAGAAAATGTGTGAAAGTGGGGCCATTGAACCTATAGAGTCATCTCTCTGGTTATCTCCCAGGGTGGTCGCAAGAAAAAAAATGGGACTTTCAGGGTATGCACTGACTTGCGCAGCCTGAATAGGGAGATTTGATGTGACTCGCACCCTCTTCCCCGCATTGATGATATTATTTCAAAATTTGCTGATGCAAAATACTTTTCTAAGACCGATTTGGTCTCGGCATATCATCAAGTTGAGTTAGATCCGTTCTTCAAGCACCTGGCAGCTTTTGTGTCACCTGTTGGCACTTTCCAGTTCTGAAGGATGCCGTTCGGGCTTGCGTCGGCAGCTTCACTTTTCCAGCGTATTATGGAAAAGGCGTTGGAAGGTGTTTCAAATACGGTTGTCTTCCAAGATGATATTTTGGTATCTGCAAAGAGTAAGGACGAGCATGATAAGAATGTTGCCGAAAGATTGGAAAGTAGGGGGATTGTGGCTAACAGGCTCTGTGTTTTTGGTGTTGAGTCCATAGAGTACCTGGGTCACCGGATTTCTGGTGATGGAAGTGTGCCAAGAGAGGGTCTCATTGAAGCTATCTCTAACGCTCCATGTCCCACTTCAAAAGAACAGGTTTCCTCATTGTTGGGTTTGTGCGAATTCTACCCAAAATTCATTTCTAACTTTGCTGCCAAGACTGTTCACATGAGAGATCGTCTTAAAAGGGATCACTGAAACAATATCGATGACAAAAATATAGAACTACCATAATATCGAGTAAAAAATATAGAATTCCAAAATATCGAATTCCTATCTCCAAACAGGTAAGTACAAAAATATTGAATCAAAAATATCGTTGTAAAAAACTATAGTTAGTCAAAATATCGAATTTTTTAAAATGCTTTAAAGCAATTAACAATTCATGAAATAATAAATATAATTAACTTAAACATACTTAAAATGCTTAAATAACCTTAAAATTAATAAATAATTAATGTAAGCTAACAAAAAACATACAAATTGATTTGTTAATACACATATATATATATATATATATGAACGTAATATTAATAAAAATTATACAATATTTTTACCGTAGGATAGTGGAAAGGGTAATATGTACTATTACCACTCCAGTGAGTGCAACAGTAGGAAAAGCGTTGGATAGCGGGAGGGTAATAATTACTATTCCCACTCCAGAGAGTGCAACAGTAGGGAAAGCCTTGGATAACGTAGGGGTAAAAATTACTATTCCCACTCCAGAGAGTGCAACAGTAGGGAAAGCGTTGGATAGCGGGAGGGTAAAAATTACTATTCCCACTCCAGAGAGTGCAACAGTAGGGAAAGCGTTGGATAGCTTTGGGGTAAAAATTACTATTCCCACTCCAGTGAGTGCAACAATAGGGAAAGCGCTGGATAGCGTAGGGGTAAAAATTACTATTCCCACTCCAGAGAGTGCAACAGTAGGGAAAGCGTTGGATAGCATAGAGGTAAAAATTACTATTCCCACTCCAGAGAGTGCAACAGTAGGGAAAGCGTTGGATAGCGGGAGGGTAAAAATTACTATTCCAACTCCAGTGAGTGCAACAGTATGGAAAGCGTTGGATAGCGCAGTGGTAAAAATTACTATTCCCACTCCAGTGAGTGCAACAGTAGGGAAAGCGTTGGATAGCGTAGGGGTAAAATTTACTATTCCCCCTCCAGCGAGTGCAACAGTAGGGAAAGCGTTGGATAGCGTAGGGGTAAAAATTACTATTCCCACTCCAGTGAGTGCAACAGTAGGGAAAGTAAATACTTCATATATTAATTAAAATAGAATATATATTAATACCAATTACAAATTAATTACAAATAATTACCAATTTAATATAATATAATAATTAATCAATTAAAAATACAAATACAAATATTTATTAAAAATCATTACCTATTAATACAAATTACCAATTTACAAATAATTAATTAGCAATTGAAAAATAATTAACAATTAATTAAAAATAAATACCAATAAATACATTTTAAAATGTATTTAATTACAATCAAATTACTTCCCACCCTATTCCCCTATAAACCCACAACTCGCTACAGTAAATAAATAAAAAAATTAACATAATTATCAATCAATTATTAAAAATGAATTACCAATTATAATTTAATTAATTAACAATAAAAAATTAATTAATTAAATTTAAACACCAATAAATAAATTAAAACATTTAATCAATTATAATTAAATTACTTCCCACCCTATTCCCCTATAAACCCACAACCCGCTACAGAATTAAATTACGCAAAAATGAAATACTATAAAATTCATTACTTAAATTATAAAATAAATATACACTTTTCACACATATGCTAACATAAACTTTTAAAAATTCGATATTATTAAAAAATCGATATATTTAACATCAATATTATATACTTCGATATTTTGACTTTCTATATTTATGTAAATCAATATTAACTTACCTCAAAATCGATATTTTTGTCATCTATATTCTGTCCATTTGATATTTTGTCCATTACATTCGATATTTTTGTTGTCTATATTCTGTCCATTCGATATTTAGTCCATTCTATATTTTTAACTCAATATTATTGCAATTCTATATTTTTAACTCGATATTTTGACTGTATACCCTTAAAAGGAAACCAGCTTTTATTTGGAGTGATTTTTTACAGGAGGTATTTTTGCAGATCAAGAAAGAGTCAGGATCTTGTGAAATACTTACCCCCTTTGGCCCTTGTTTTCAATGTACTGTGTCTGTAGATGCTAGTCTAGATGGTCATGGGGGAATGATGTCCTAAGTCAAGCAGGGAAAGGAGTATACTGTAGGCTTTACATCCCGAGAACTACGGCCGAGAGAATTACTTGAGTGTTGCTGGGCTGTTCAAATGTTTTTGTGGGGGAAGACGTTTACTCTTCTTACTGATCATAAGCCCCTCATTCCCATTCTTGAGGGTAGAATTGTAAAAGATCACACTCCCAGAAGTGCCTGGACTGTAGGTGGACATGCCTGGTCTGTAGGTGGACAAAAATTGGAAGTGGTAAAATCTTATGTCTTCCTAGGAAAAACAATAGGTGGAAATTTAAGTGATAAGGCTCACATAGCAAATAATACTCGGAAAGCAATGGCACAAGGCAAAAGTTTAATCTCTCTCTATAGATCTACAGGCAGAAGACATTTTGCCTTTCTACTAGAGGTTTTTCGTGCTAAAATACCAGCTTCCTTACTGTATGGCATCGAATTACTTGACATAGGAAAATATTTTTTTTAAATACAACAGAAGGCAAAATCTTGCGGTATCTAACCTCAGTTAATTCTGCCTGTTCCGTGGCCGCCTTCAGGCTGGAATTTGGTCTGCGTAGTACTTGGGTTCAGGGCCTTGCAGGGATAGTGCAATGGGTTTCAAGCCTCGCAAAGGGAGAACCTGGTACACTAAGATCTCTTATTCAGAAAGAATTATTAGGAACTCTAAAAGAGCATTCTTTAATTGTAAAAATGTTTAGAACTGCGGTTGACCTGCTTCAATTAGATGAATCTGTACTTTTTACTCTATCTCCATATCAGCTAAAGTCCACTTTGAAACTGGCTTCCTGGAAATTAAGCTTCATTATGGATAGGGAAGCTCGTATTTCAAAGAAAGGTGTTGCTCTGGCCATCGACTCTTGTCTGATAAGAAAAGTACAACCTTATACTACTTGGAATCTCCATCATGGAGTACGCCGTTTTTGGCTTTTATTGAGGCTGGATCTTCTTCCTCTGAATAATGTATTGTCCAGATGGTATGGTTCTTCTGCTGTGTGTAATCTTTGCAATAATTCAATTCAGGAGGTTACTCATGTGCTTTTTGTCTGCCCGGCTCTACTTTTACATTGGCGTAAGTGGATGAGACCAATTTGCCTACAACTAACTATTTTGTCTGCCACCGCATTTATAGACGCCATTTATAATCCACCAAATGAAATGTTCTGCCACAGAATTTTTAACTTTTTTAAAAGCTTTTTAGATATATATTAAAAAAAATTATACGGATGTTATGATCCTTTTAGAGATTCTACTTGATGTTCCTAAAATGTTATCTCTGTATCCTATACTCGATTGTATGAAAATGTATATTTTATCTCTGTTCTTCTTTTATGTGGATCTCATTTGAGTTCCAAAATCATAAATAAAATAATTGAATTGCTAGGTTGAGTTCAAAATTGCTGCAGTACAATTTTGCAGTTGCTCACATCCCGGCTGGGAGAAACACGAGGGCTGATTATCTTTCAGGGTCTCCTGGGAAAGATGATTGTGATGTCAATACTGATGAAGAATGCTTGATTGCAGCAGTGGATGCCTGCTGTGTGGGTTGTTTTTCTGAGCGTGATTGGTTTTGTGGGATGGAGTCCGATGCTATACTTAAAAAAGTGAAAGATTTTATTGTGTCAGGTTGGCCTAAAGAGAAACATCTTGCCAGTGATCTTCATACCTTTGCCAAGGTTGCTGATGGGATTACTCTGGAGGGTGGAGAAATTATCATGTGAGGGGATACGTTTGTTCCCCCGGAGTCACTCAGAAGTCGTATAATTGACTATGGTCACGAAGGACATCTTGGTCAAACCAACACAAAGAAAATAATTTGTTGTGTGTATTGGTGGCCCTCCATGGACTGTCAAATAAATGATGTTGTGGAAGGGTGCATCACATGTTGTACAAGTGATAAGGTTATTAAGATTGTTTTACCTCCTGTACAGCATGTGGAGGCACCTGAGGGTCCCTGGTTGAAGTTAGCTATTGACTTTGTGGGACCCTTCACTATTCTACCCAACAAGTACAAAAGTTTGCATTAGTTGTTGCTGACCACTTCAGCAAGTGGTGTGAAGTTCATTTTATGACAGATCCCAACTCACAAAAAGTTATCAGGTTTCTACAGTCTCTTTGCCAGAGAGGGTTTTCCTAAGAAGATTGTATCCAACAATGGTGTACAGTTTACGTCCAAGAGAATGTCTGATTTTCTTTACCAATGTGGGATCTCTCACCGGCGTGTGGCTTTATATAACCCACAGGCAAATGATTTTATTGAGCGCACCAACCATATTCTGGTTGAATGTGTTCAGTGGGCTGTTTCAGCCAATGTTGATATTAACCCCTTGCACGCTGATGACGGAACCGCTCCGTCATCAGCTGCGGGTGCGCTGTGCTGATGACGGAGCGGTTCCGTCATGGCCCGCCCCGCTCGATAGAACGCTCATGCGCGGCGCGAATTCCGCGCCTGCGCTGAGGGTTCTATTGAGCGGGGCGGGCCATGACGGAACCGCTCCGTCACCAGCACAGCTCAACCGACGCTGGTGACGGAGCGGTTCCGTCACCAGCATGCGGACGCCGCGCGGCCGCCCCGCCCCCTTAGCACTGCGGCGGAATAGCCGCCGCAGTGAAGGGGTTAAAGAGGCTGTCCAGAGTATGTTGTGGGCACATCGCACTACTCCAAGTACCATCATTGGTTCCAGTCATTTCGCTCTACTTAGAGGAAGACAAGCTGCTTTTCACATGTGTCCTGCTTGGATGAAGAAATGGGGTTTGTAGGCAGAATGTCGAGAGACCACAGGAAGAAAAAAAAACATTCAATCTTGTCTTGCTTTTCTGTCACAAAATAATTGTAACGCACTTCCCCAACCTGCAGTCACTGATAAGAATTGTTTTAAGTCTGTGAATAATGTGGGAGATTGGGTGAGAATTAAGTCCCCTCATAATGTTCCTAGGGGGCTAACAAAATTTGGTCCTCCTGTTAGGGTGGATGCTATATCACGTTTTGCTGTGAGACTCAATGGAAAAAATTGGTGGAACCTTTCTAGAGTTTACAAAATTCCTTTGAGGGTTGTGATGCAATTGGGTCTTGAATTGGAGAATATAGTTCAGCCCCAATCAGGTTTAAGAAAACTACCAGTTAAAGAGAGGGAGCAGAGACCTTCCCAGGTTGTGAAAACTTCATTGAAATATGTCCCTCCACGAAGGAGTAGTAGGACGAGTGTCCCGCCTAATCACTTAAATCCATAGCTTGCGGTTTTATTTTATTCAAATTTATTCTATCTTGTTTTACTTACTATGAATCTTTATTTTCTTTATTATTTATCCTGTTCTCTTGGTTATGTATTTTTGCCTTTCTTCCTGTGTCTTTATGTTTTCTGTTTCTTTTTGTATCAATGGAAAGAGAGGAGATGTGTAGTAGTTTCTCCTTTAGTTCTCGGTCTTGGTCTATGACATGCACTTCTTTTGATGTCATGGTAATGGAACACTATGGTTTGAATCCCAGGATGATCTGGTCAGTTCCTGGAAGCTGTGGAGACGAACAGTCAATAAAACTTGTGCTCTGACACTTACCTTCTTTGTGTAATCACTTCACATTTCCTTGCTGTTGGTTTCCTAGCTTCTCTTAGAACAGCCATTGTACTTTTTGGTAGTTTGAGATGTGCGAATTCTAAGTCCTCTGGAGCCATGCCGTTAGGCCAAGGCTCACTGCATTGTTAGCAAATCCTTTCTTTTTGGAGGTTTGTGCATTGTTCCTTGTAAGATTTCCATTAGTGTCGAGAACCATGTTTGTCTGACCCACTGTGGCGCTATGAGGGTCATTGTCATTTTTGGTGATTCTGCATTTGCCGATCACTTTGTTCAGCAATGGTATTGGGGGGAAAGCGTACGCAAATTTCCCTGACCAGTCTATCCATAGCGCATTCCCTAGGGACTGGTTGCAAGGTCACCTGGATGCGAAGTTTTGGCATTTTGCATTGTGGGGTGTTGCAAATAGGTCTATTTGTGGTGTTCCCCATCTTTTGAAAATTCTTTGCACTTCTGTTTGGTTCAGTTCCCACTCGTGGGATGCTGTTTGCCTGCTCAGTCTGTCCGCTTCTAGATTGTCCTTCCCTGGCAGGTGTATTGCTAAAATGTCTATTTGTTTTGGAATTGCCCATCTCCAAATCTGTTGTGCTAGCGTTGAAAGTGCTACAGAGTGAGTCCTACCTTGCTGTAGTGTTGTCTGTTTGCATCAATACCCTTTTCCAGTATAGCTCTTTGTGATAGGCTTTGAAGGCTAAGAACACAGTTTTTAGTTCCAAGATATTGATGTTTTACTGCATCCCGTGGTGTCCACAATCCCTTCACTTTCAGATTGTCCATGTGTGCTTCCCATCCTACTAGGGACGCATCTGTTGTTATGGTCATCGTTGGAGTTGTAAAAACTCTCCCCTGTGCTATGTTTGCCTTGTTCCACCATGCCACCTCCTGATGAACTCTGTGACACCCACTAGAGTCTCCCAACTCCCTGTAGCTTGTGACCATTATGTTTGGAGCCATTCTTGAAATGGTCACATGTGTAGACGAATATTGGGAATTAAGTGGATGCATGAGGCCATCATTCCAATTAATTTCCTCACTGTCCTATGATGCCCCTTCTGGTCTAGATGAGTCTCCTTCAATAGAGCTCATCTCCCTTTTCTCGCTGGGGAATGCCTTCCCTAACAGTGTTCATCTCTGCGCCCAAGAACACCTTCGTGCGTTTCGGTTCCATTGATGATTTTTCCCCGTGTATGGAGAAACCCAGCTGAACTAGTGTCTCTAACACTTGTTGTATATGCTGTTTGCATAGGCTGTATGAGTTTGCTCTTACTAATCAGTCATCTAAGTAGGGGTAAACATGAATTCCTTGCCATCTGAGATGTGCTGCTACTTCTGCCAAGCACTTTGTGAACACCCTTGGTGCTGATTTTTGTTCAAAAGCCAGTACTTTGAATTGGTACTATTTGTTGTCTACGACAAATTAGAATAGTCTTATTTTTTTTTGTTAATTGGGATGTGTAGGTACGCATCCTTTAAGTCTAATGTTGCCATGTAATCTCCTGGTTGCATCTGAAGTAGCTCTTCCTGTAGGGCAGTCATTTTCAATTTATGAGTCTTTATGAATTGGTTTAGAAACCTTAAGTCTAATATTGGCCTTCATGTTTCGTCCACCTTTGGAATCAGGAAGTATGTTGAATATACCCCTTTGTTCTTCTCTCTCTGCGGTACGTGTTCTATCGCATTTTTTTCCTTTAATTCTTGTACCTCCTTGACTAGGTCAGATAGTTCTTCTTTGGAATGTCTCTTTTTCTTTGGTGCTTTGTCTGGAGGTTGTTTGGTTAGCTCTATGCAGTAACCATACTGTATTATGTTTAAAATCCACTTGTCTGTGGTTATTTCCCTCCATCTTTGATGGTAAAATTCTAGTCTGCCTCCTACTGGGGTGGTATGTTGGAGTAATTGTAAATGTGTCTCGGTGTGTACCCTCGGTGTTGCGGAGTGTACTGTTTTGTGATTAAAATCACTTTGTTGAGGTTTTTTGTCCACCCCTTTGTGGCTGTCCCCTGCCACAGAAACGCCCACGAAAGAATGCTCTTCCTTGGTACTGCCAACTTTGCTGTTGTCCCTGCTGTTTACCCTGGTTTCCTGCTAGGTATGTTTGCTGGTAACCTTGATGAGAGGTAGCAGGTTGTTGCATAGCCCTCCCTGTTGGTCTCCTTGACGGTGTTCCTCTAGAAAGGCCCCTGAACTGGAGAGCCCCCATGGACCTCGCAGTTTCATTGTCTTTCGTCAATTGATTGAGTGTCTCATCAACCACACTCCCAAATAAATGCTCACCATTGAATGGTGAGTTGATGTTGTTACTCTGAACTTCAGGTTTGAATCCAGAAATTCGAAGCCATGCATTTCTCCTTTCTGTGATTCCAATCATCATTTGTCTGCTCTATGTTTACGCAGCATCTAATGCAGATTTTAAGCATGTATTTATGCTGTTTTTCCCTTCTTCTACGAGGTGGGTACCTCTCTTTTGGAATTGTTCAGGAAGAAGTTTCAACAACTCTCCTATTTCTTCCCAATGTTTCATAATCATGTTGGTTCAACAATACATTTGAATTGGCTATGCGCCATTTAATTGCTGCGCTCCTTTCCACTTTCCTTCCGACCAGGTCCATCCTCCTGCTTTCTTTGTCTGGAGGTGGTCCTATTGTAGCTGGGACAATTGCTCTTTTCCTTGTCGTTGACGTAATAATGGAGTAAGCCGGCACCAATACCCTGATGTATATAGGGTCTTTAGAAGAGAGCTTGCACTTCTTTTCAGCTCTTGGAGTTATAGCCTTGCATGCAGCTGGCTCCTTTAATGTCTCCTATCCCTGGTCTAGTACACTTGGTAGCATTGGGAAAAATTGGTTTCTTGATTGCGTAGGCATTAGTGTCTCTAATAAAAAACATGATTGCGTTTTTTTCCTCCTCCAGTGGCACCCAATACGTGTTTGCTGCCTTTTTAACCACTTGATTATACATGCCAATGTCATCTGGGGGTGAAGGCCTGGAAGGATATGTCTTCTCAGACTCCTCTAATGATTCAGCATCGAGATCTTGCCATTGGAGGTCTAGATTCTCCGAGCTCGCCGATACGACATACGTTTGGTCATCTTGGTGGACGTCATCCCCGAAGAAGAATGCTTCTTGTCCTTCATCGACTGGCTCAGTGGTTGTCAGTGGAATTATTTCCTCGACGACAGTTTCCCCTTCTGTATCCTTTGTTTTCGTCTAAGTCTCTCTTTCGTTGTAGTATATTAGCCATTTCGGCTTCGAGCCTGTTCCTTTTTCTTCCTATCTTAGCCGAGTGTTTTTCAGTGCCAAGATCTTCAGCCGGTCGGTTTTCGGCTGTTGACGCCGAAGCGGTCGTCGATGGATGCTTGTGCCTCTCTTTTTTTGATGGTGACGCATCCTTTTCTCGAGCGTCTTTCTAAGTCTTCACCCTTTCGAGGACCTCTGCCGCTTTTGAGTCCTTATCCAAGGATCCTACGGTGTGTTTTGGTTTGGATGCTGACGCGGCTGTTGAAACTTTTGATGCCGGGGCTCCCCTTATTAGTTTTAAGCCTGTTTTTCCGACTCTTATGGTTTTTTCGAGGTAGACGACTCCCTTACCTCTTCCGAAGACTTATTTTCGACCTCCACGACCAAAACATCTCTTTCCTGGTCGCCCTCTGTTCCCTCAGCGACATTATCTTCCTCTTCACTGGAGAAGCCCAGGTCTCACAACGATGGCGGTGGTCCTTGGCCCTGCATGTTGTGATTGGCACGTCGCTGTCTTTCCCTCACTTTCAAAGTCTTCAGGGTGAAGACCGAGCAGGCATTGCAGTCGGCGCTCTGATGATCCAGCGGCAGGCACATGTTACAGACTCGGTGCTGATCCTTCTGTGCTTACTTGTGGTGACAGTTCTGACTAAATTTCAACGGTGTTTGTCCATTACCACGTCCAGGGAGCCCCCTGCATGCGCATTCTCTGATAGTCGTCGAAGATTTTGATTTTCGACTCCTCGTTGACCTCCAGTTGCCCCGGAAAGTTGAAAGAACTTTCTCACGGTGTCTCTTCTATTATTTTCTTCGATTCTTCTCTCCAAATTTGGGAGCTTCTCCGTAACGATCCAGACCCAACGGTGAAAAAAAAATAATCTGAAGATGGCTACCAAAGTTGGGAGCTTCCGGAGGAAGCCAGTCGACGTCACAGAAGGACACCAAATGATACTACGTTGTTGACACCCACCAACAACAACAAAAATAAAAGAGAAGAAATACTACAATTCCGGACCCAACCACTAGATGGCGGAATAATGAACAGCATAGTGAATCCAGAAAGATTGATGCTGCAAAACACTCTCAATAGAGAATAAGATCTCGATTTTAATGTGCCTTAATGTGTGAAATAATTAAAAGTTTAGCCTCTTTCTTTTAGCTTCTGGGTGCATAATGGCACAAATGTCATAGGGGTCTATGTCATGCTTTGTGATTAGGCACACAGGCAAGAAGTGTGGCACCTTACTGGACATTTGGTTCCTGTAACTAAAGAAAGGATCAAAGCCTGTGGCCTATATAGGTGTCAGGTTTTTAGTTTGAAGATCATCATTGAAGAATGGTCATGAAAACTTAATGTGCTCTAGTTCTTGGGTTTGTGAGCTACGAAACAGAATAAATTGATGTCACAGCCGCACTTTCAGCAACCACTTCACAAACCTGCAACAGCACCACAGGGCAAGAGGGATCAGAGAACGGTTTAAAAAAAATTCAGATACAGCCGAGCACTGAGAAAGATTCAAGATGAGAAAGCTGGAGGAAAGAGTATTCTCTATAATTGCAATTTTCACCATAGTTATGGATACATCTCACTTTCCATAAGATATGCAATTTTCGTTTTTAACTAATAACTTTAATGTTCTGGACAAAGACAGGAAATGTGTGACACGGCTAATTCAGGTTCTTTTCAATTTTCACTGGGGAAAATCAGGCAATGCTATTAGGGTAGAAATAAAAGTAGCATTCTCCATATTAAGTCCCACAGGAATTTCTGTTCTTTGCTTCTGCTGAACAGTGTTGCATCCAACTTGGTGTCAAGTACTCATCTAAACCAGTCATATTTTGCTTGTACTATGATCTTGAACCAGTTGCAAACTTAACTGTTCTTTATGATGATAAGAAACAAAAACATAGAAGTTGATCAAAAAACTTTAGACGGGTGCTATGCGCCATGATGATTAAAAAAAAGGTCAATTGTGTATGCTATAATAAGCTATGTCAATAGAACTCTCCCAGTGCACTGCTCATGACCTCACTTGTCACTAAAGACACCAACCATAACATCAATATCACACCACGGATATCATTGATTAAGTCAGTGAAGTAGCTATGATGGCATTTGTTGGGGGGGAGGCCTTCCTTCTCGCCAATACCATCTTGCAAAGTTATGTTTTGGAAGTTCCATGTTGAGTGCCTCTGGCAATTGGATCTGGGCTGAGCTGCTTGTGACATCTGTTCTTGGTAGGGTCTGCTATACATGGCTTGTAACTGTACCTGCCTAGTGAATAAACCCTCCTGTCAACTAATTAGGTGTATGAGATTTGTTGCTATTCTTTCCTGCTAACCTACCTCAGTCCACATGGCCAAGTCAAAGGGCAAGTTCTGTGCCAAGAATCTGCTGAATATAGTGAAGAATGAGTCCTGTGGGCCCAAGGAAAACAGGTTATGTTGGGACAAAGACTAGGCACAGGGAGAGGAGGCCGCAGGCCAGGCATTGGACCATGAGCCTGCCACACACACTGTGCTGCAATGCAGACTGTGTTCTTACTTTTGCCAAAGACCAAGGAATAGGACTTTAAATAAACGAAAATTAAAAAAAAAACTTTGATAATGAAAGGTTATGGTTCTTTTCTTGCATCTGAATGTAAACTCTTTTATAATAAAATCATAGACATTCTCCTAATAGCATCAATGTACGATTATAGTTCTAATGAAAACCTACATACTTCAAAATGTCACCAGTTATCTTGAACCACTCAAACATTACTCTTATAAGTCACAGCTCATATCATCATAGAAGGTCACACATATCAAGGATGACATCACATTTCATTTCACAATTGACAGCATCAGTGGTGTCGCCAAAGCCACTACTTGGGTAGTGATCCTGAGTCCGGGTGTCTGTGCCCAAAGTTAACAGGCATATTCAAACTCTGAGGAAAGGGGTGCTGACAGCAGGGCTTTGACCAAGATCTGGCTAAGCCCCATGGAAGGGGTTGTAAGGTTGAGACTGGCTGGCCATCCAAAGCATGCCAGGCATGGCTGAACGCCATGTCAGTACTGGCTCCAACAGCCAGGCTTATAGGCAAAGATTGACCAAAGGCCAGGAGAGGCTCTCTAACCAGAGCTGAATAGGCAAGACTGAACGCTATACCAATGAATTCTTGGGGTGAAGACAATGAGCACAGTGCCTAGCCACAGGCCACTGAGTGCCCAAAGCACATTGGTGAGATCTTGGCTTCAACCCCCTTCACGTCCTGCATAGAGACTCCCAAAAGTCTACTCTGAACTTAGACTATGCATCACAAACACGAGTGGACACGTTTTTTTTCCATCTGTAAATTCCTGACAGTCATATGGCATTTAAGGATAAAGAAAATCAATTAGGGAGACAGGTTTTAGGGATATTTCAAATAGTTCAGATGATTCAACTGCCCGCAGCCTCTTGCTACAAGGTATATTACTTATTTTACAGCATCTCTATATGTTTATGCATGCACTGGCACTTTATACTCCCATGGTCTTCCAGGGATTGGAATAAAGAGTAGTGTGTCCTTATGCGCTAGGTGGGAACTTCACAGAATCTAGGTCACATGTTCTGGCCTACACATGACAAGTGACTTGCCCCTTAGTTCACCAATGGCACTGTTGTCAGGGGGAGGGAGCAGGAATGTTTAAATACTATCACTTTTAATAAACGTCTCTTGATTGAGTCATAATTAGATGTACCTGCGTGAAACACTTCAGAATGTAAAAGAACGATGCTTTTCAGAATTTTGAAGAAACGGTATCGTATTTATTCACGATTTTTTTACTTTCAGGGCTCAGCTTTGGCATGGACTCTTAGAGCCCAGCCAGACCCTTGGCTCGGCTCTCCTTGCTAATCTGCTGGCTCACCCAACTCTAACGTGTACATGCATAGGGAAGAAGTTACATTTGGCATTAACAGCATAGTTATGAATCACTGCGTTCTCTGAATGCCCTCTTCTGACTAAGCCAAGATTTCCAATACGGTCTGCAAATGGGAGCCGAGGGGGGAGAGGTAAGTTGGTAACGTGGCCCAAAGACGGCATGCACCTTCACCACCCGTCGTGTATCTCACCAATCCCTTTATCTTTTAGCACAAGACATTGCTTATTTTGCAACTGTACCACCTGCTGGGTCTGCAAAAAGTGAAGGTGTCTGCACCCGAGGTAGATTCTGGGCAAAGAGACCTGGGGGCTCAGCCAGAAGTGATGTAAACTGCTTATGAGGCCGATACCCTCAGAGTGATGAGACCCTCCTTTTTAGGTCTTGCTTTCAACAGCGTATTGCAATCTCGCTTGTGAGAGATATTATATACAACAAGGGGCTGGCAGCCCGCCCATCGCTGAACATTTGTTGGCTTCATTGTCACTCTTATTTGCTGCCTTCTATTTGGGCAGCGGAGGCTGGCGTCACTTCACCTCATTCATCTGGAGCATGGACCAAGTATTGATTACTTTAGCTTGATTGCTGTGCTTCCGCTGACCATGGTGTAGTTGAGGCACCGCTTTTATTTTTTTTTGCTCCTGGTCATCCTTGTTGAACCGTTTGCCATTTGTAGCAATGTTTTACTATGCCGCCCCATGCACTTCAAAGACAGCCCTTTTCTCCTTTAAAATAGATGTTTATAGTGACAATTGATGTTATCTGCTTTTATGGTGACAAGATTTTATCTGTTTTTTAATACATTTTCAGTAAAACACGGACATAATTGCTTTATTTGTGACAGGATTTTCGGCGAAATGCCATATTTGTGCATGCATGGGGAGATTAACTCAGAATCATAGGTTGTGCGTGACGTAGCCAGCATTGGAATAGCCAGTAGGTCTCAACATTGAGGCTCTGGCTCTGCCATTGCCTTTTGCTCATGCTGTACACATGCATGGGCATTGCCAGCTTTGGCAATGATTTGTAACCAGGCTGTATAGCAGCATGGCTGCTGTGCTTCATGGCTAAAAATAATAACAAAACAAAAAAAAGGCAACGATAAATACATAGCAAATGCATTTCCTTAAAAAATATATATATATATATATATATATTTTAAAGCACATTAGCCCGGGCTGCATCTTTAAGCTTTTTTTCATTAGTTTTAGCCACACTGCAAAGAATCCACACTGCTTTACTGCATGGATATAAAACATTGGCAAAAGCAATAACTCTTGTAGGTGAGACCAATTGGCTTTGCCAATGCTGGTTTTCTAGGCACATAAAATGGAATAACGGTGTAAACGGGAATCCCCAACACGGACGGCAGAGAGTCGGCATACTCTTACATAGAGCTAATTACCCCTCCAGCTTCACAACAGACCCAACTTATGGTTCCCTTTCTGGCCTTGCTCTCACACCACCCTTGCTCTGAAACACCTCTCGGTAACCACCTTTAATTCCTTTACAGAGGCCAAATCTGAGGCCGAGAAGCACCTATAGTTTCTCAGAGAAGAACGTTTTCCGAGGAACTTGGTCACACCTGGTCTGTGGCATTGCTAGCTTTGGTTCTTTGCAAATTTCTATTTTCAGCAGAATATCAGAAACACATTGCTTGGATGGAGGACAGGTGTCCCTTCCACATGCTGAAGATGATATCAGAAGACCTAAAGGACGTCTCCAAGCTCCCACCATCATAGGGAAGAGCATTATGCCTGATGCTTCCAAGGCCAACAACTTTATCTGGGGTGTTCCCACAAATAAAATATTTTAGCTTGAGAACTGGAACCCACATGAGCACAATGAAATATTTTTGCATGAGAACTAGAACCCCCAAGAGCAGTGGGAAGGATTAATTGGTTTTGGAAGAGAATAGCGAGCTCCAATACTTTCCCATAATTATTACTCACTCCTAGTCTGACCCACATCTCTAAAGCCTGCTGCTCTGTCGTTCATATGCAATTACGAACCAAGACATCTACTAGAGATTCATTGAATAAGACCTCAATCAAAAAGAAATGCGTAACAAAAATACAAAAAAAGCACTGGCAAAGCCAATGGGTCTGACTTTTGCTGCCACAGCCTTTTAGTTTTCTTGGTCCCATTTAGTTTTGTCGTGGTTTTCTGCTAAACTTAATTGTTGAGGAATATCCAGAGGACTCGTCAATATAAAATAAAATGGCTAAAACCCAAATTATTTTTTTTCAAAAAAACATATTGCCATAGTACTCCCTGGCACTGAAGGGAACTATTTTGTGTGCGAATGTGCTCCTTTAAAAATAGCTGGATGCCAACACTCACAATGAGTTTAGCCAATGCCTAAAGTGGGCTGAGTCACTGCAGCATATGGTATGTTGTAGGTGGTGGAAGAAAAATATAAGTGACACAATAACAGACCAATGGCTTAAAGTTCCTATGAGTAGATTATACATATACATTTTAGTAAAATCAAAGGGTTTTACTTAACGCTAGACCCTTAGAATATAACAAGTAGACAACAGAAGGAGTTTTTTTTTAAAAAAGATATTACATTAGGAACATTTCAGATTTCCTATAAAACATGGGCACTTTGGGGTGGTTGCAATTTGAAGACATGCCCAGGATGCAGGCCCGCAAATTGCCAGCTAGCACTGCCGGTCCTCATTTTCCTTTTTTTTGTTGTAAATTCTGAGTCCTCAGAGCACTTGGTAGCAGATATGAGACACGTATATGGCACAATTCTGAAAATGTTTATAAAGTTGCAGTATACACCAGTCGCAGACACCGATATCTAAACACACAGCTCAACATCTGTCCATTGCTTCCCCGACATCAGACAAAAAATTCACTTCTGGAGGTATCCACTGAAAACGGAAATGGTAAAACACATAAACCAGCCAGACTTTTTCCCCCTCACAATAAACAATTTATTTTATTAAAGCAAAACATCAAAAAATCTAAAGAAAGCCTCGTAATCAGTTAAGTTCAGTGTGTTGTGCAAAATTGTGAGGAATTCAAGCAAGGGTTCAGGGAGACACTGGAGCAATGTGAAGACTTTTGGGATGTTCGATAAGAGAAGGCGCAAAAATGTCTCTGGTGGCAATTAGAAGCATGATTGTTGCAAAAAGAGGCATTAAAGAACATGATTGAAAACCCTCAGGCTGAAACGGTTGATTGAAAAGTCATACGACTTAAAAAAAGGCCTCAGCTGAATTACGCCAGGATTTGCCTTTCCCCTACACAACCCTGACCACATTCTGCCTGGTTGTAGTAACTTCTTGCCTTGACCTAGGCACGTCCTGTCCAATCCTAGACTTCCTGCCCAGTCTATTTCCCCTACAAGATGCTTAACTTTCGAGTATAAGAGCATAGAGGACACCCTAAACTTACAATTCACAACCAACTCTTTTTTTTAAATGGCCTTTGTCACATTTTATGGTTGTGAATGTCTCCACAATACTAGATTTCTAGCTGAAATTTCCCTTAGGAATGGCAATTGGAGTCAGCTACAGAAGAAAGAGGTTAACAGGAGTTTACTACAGATCGACCTAAGCGATACATCCTGGACATCAGTTCAACTCACAGATTTAAGGGGGCAAAAGGCCCATGCCTTAGTGGATAAGTTACTATTTATAACACAAGAAAATTCTTAGTTTGTTAGTCACATTTCCTTTCAGGTACTGTATGAAACCAGCATCTAGAATGGAGCCACAGATATTGCCGTTTCGTGTCTGGGTGGCAGAAAGAACTATATGGATCTACAGTATCTATATCTACAGATAAATAGCCCGCCATTCTAACATTGACTTTATCAAAAAGAAAGCTTCTCCCCAGTCAGCGCTGGACTTCCATGTTCATGTTACATGTGTTAAGGAGTAGATCAGATTTCACTAGACCACCCTTTCTAATGAGTCATTGGGAGTTTCTTCTTGTGCAGTCCCATGTCACTTCCTGTTTTGTCCAGAGCCACTTCCTGTTCAGGTCTACGCCACTTTCTGTCCAATTGGTCCACTTGTTGTCTAGGCTGTTCCTTTTCCTGTTCTGTATAAAATTGTCTATGTTAGCATTAAATGAGGGTCCAACTCAGCAACTTGTTCTTTACTTCTTTTTTGGTTTGCTGATGTTTTAATATTTACCACAAGTTTAGCCATTAGGTTGGGAGGAACAAGAGCCGCCCATCTAACATCAGCCCCGAATCCAGCAGTTATTAACGTTCTGCAAATCCTGGCATGGGGAAAGCACGAGCAAATGTCTCGACTCGTGCGCGCAGATCCGCAATCTTGCTTGTTGTGGCCTCGTCCTCCAGCAGGAAGTTTTTGAAGTCTTGTAGTTTGGCTGTGGACAGACATAAGCAAGTCAGTATGGGCAGAAAGGGGACTCAAAAATCAAACAGAATCTCAAAAACTGCAAGAACACGCGTGACAACCATGGGCTGAAGGACAAAAGCAGGCTTAGCAGGATCCCAACCAGGCAGGTTCCCCATTGCTAGAAGCAAGAGCGACATGGCTGGTGGTGGTGGTGGATTCACAAACATTACATGGGTAGGCACACTGGCGTCCTCTCTGCTTACTGGCCAAGGTTCAATTAGGAGCTTACAGTGACCACTCCACACAATCCTAAAGCAGGGTTGTTTTTTTATTTTTTATAAAAACACAGCCAGGTCAACATGCCAGGAGGAGTTATGTTAGTGTGATCACAGGTTAAGGTGGCGACAAAGCAAGCCATGGCATTAAAGCATGCACTGGAAACATGCAAAATGGGTTCTCCCTATCCGCCATCAGCACCAACTAATCAACAAGCGTTTGGAGAAGAAAGGGGTTGTCTATGCAAGCGATGCATCCATGCTACAGAAATGCTGGCTTTTGGGACCTCAAAGAATACAAATCATCTGAATTAGCGAGCATAATGCAGCCGATGTACAACAGAACACTGCACACACGTTCAACACAGCACATAAAGCATATGGTTGGGTATCAGCATGCTTACACATGAATTATCCATTAAAACATGCACAAACAGCAACGCACAAAACTCTCACACAACCAACACAGCACAGCCCTACCCTACAGTCTGAATCAGCATTTTAGCACTGAACAGGTCTACTACTGAGGGAGTAAAATAAATAAGCATTGGCAAGATGAATAGGTCTGGCCTTGGCAAGCTGGTGCAAAGGTTAATTTATTTTTCATTGGATGAACGTGACATTAAAAGAAAAAACATACGGCTGCCATGCTTGAATTAAAACAGCTTTTAAAAAATTCACTGATGTGGCCATTTTATTAGTGATGTTTTATATAAAATCCTTACGGTTGTGCCATGCATTTTAATATCTGATGAAAACAAGAATAATGGACTACCTAAAAAAAAAAATCACTCAAATCGCAGTCAGTTACAAAGTTACCTAAACATGTTATACATTTAAAAGGGACACAGATAATAAACCACCATCTAATTGGGCACACGATGTCCAGGTAAAATAAATAGCCACTATTTTTAAATAATATATATGATTTTTTTTGTTTATTTTTTTTTAACGCACACACTTGTAGAGCCAGGTTTATCCCTGAAAATGAAGGAACTGTTTTTAGGGGGATATGAATATGCTAAGCTTCTGTGCAGTTACTAAAAGTGAAGGAGCCAAAATGTAAAGTGGGTTGACCCACGGCCCTATACTGAAAGCTGTTGTGGGTGGAAATAAAATGTGAATGGACATTTAGCCGACCGATGGAAAACCTTGCTGAGAAAAGCCCCTCTAGATATGTGTATATGTTGTGTGTTAAAAAAAAAAAAGGTCCGAGGAAACAGCTAAATCAGTTTTAGATGCCAAGGCTAAAAAAAGACAAAAGACTCGTCGTTTTCCATCATCCTACTGGCACGGGACTCCCCTTTCTTTAAACTGACGTGAGCACAACAGGGCGCCATGCCGGGGGACAGGCAAGAGAGCAGGCGTCGACAGGGTAACAAGCGGTGAGAGCACCTCAATGAAAGATGGGCCGGGCGGCTGTGCCATTCATCACACCGGCATTAGTGCAAACAAGCTGAACTTTTCACAGAGTCGCCTTGTCGCATGTATAAGAGGAGCAGAGACAGGGCAGTAAATGTGCCTGCAGCCCAAGATGGATTACCTGGGCCAGGAGGGGGCACCCCTCCCCCGTCACTGATCTTCTATTTATCACTGCACTTATAAATAAAACATGAGAGGTGGCATCGGAGCCATGCACTTATTATACACAGAGGTACACAATCAGAAGCACAGAAGAATGCGGAAGAGCCTCCGTCTGCTTAAGAAGTGTCACTTATCCAAGGCACTTGTGCCATTTATTGCACTGTGAGATCAGAGACAAAAGCCAACCGGCTTCTTTGCTCTTAAAGAACGGATGATTCTGTTACTCATCTCCATGTGGGTCATCGAGGCCAGAAAGATGAATATCCTACCTGGCCACCCCCTCGCTGCTATCCTGCAACCAGATCTCTGTGGTGGGTGCTCAACCCTATGAGCTAGCTTACGGACATACTGGAAACAGAGATCGGGACTTTACAAGAAAATCAGGCCCATTGCCAATCATGAGACGCAAACACTAACACAGGGACACTGTCCAGTTAAGTTAATCATGCACCTCGTGCGGTTACACATCCACAGAAATTTGGTAAATGGAAGAGGGACAGTGGACAAAGGACGTGCTGGCATGGACGTTGTTTCACCTACAGGCCATGGGTAGTGGAAGTGACATCACGTATTCTTTGACAATAATGACATCACAGGAAGTAACTTCCTAAGAACCTTGACCCTGGATTTTTTCAAAAAAGGCATGTCCCATGGCCACACGCACACTATTTCAACCCCTTAACATTGTTATTCATTCTCACTCACTCTCACTGATATTCACTCATACTTACAGACACTCCGGCCCAGGTTAGCTAATGCTATGCACTGTTTGTATCACTTTTGTAATGCAAACCCGGTGCACGGTGATCTCTTGGGATTTACTATCCAGTGCAAATCCTTATTTGCATTGGATAGTATCCCAAAATAGCGCAAAATTAAGCTATGCGCTGCTTTGCGTTGTTGCGCGTCATGGCTCACATGCAACCACCCGTGGGTTTTGATGCAAATCCCTATCTACAAACATTGGTAGACACAGGAAGTTGCACCAAAATTGTACGACTCCTAAAGTTAATCTCTCTATATTCTTCCAATTTTGCATGTCTGCTGCATTGCACAGAATACATACAAAGCGGGAAAAAACCTAAAGCATAGTTTTTGTACGGATGTGACCCTTTTCAGTACAAAACCTATGCTCTGGAGATTGCACACACCCTTGCACTATAGAACAAGGGCGTGTGGATTGGCATGAGGCTGCAAAAAGTGCACCTGGGCACAGTGAGAGAATAAATACTTAATAGATCTGGTGCTTTTTTCTCCCTTCCTTAGAAGCAAGGTAGCGCAGCACCTTTGATGCAGCGTTGCCTTGTGTCAACGAATAGTAAATCTACACCTCAGTCTCACACACAACCGGTCACTAACTCATTCACTTTCACTCACACTTTCAGACTAATGCTCAAATACACATGCTCTCACATTAACACACTCTCGCCCCAAACAAGCACATAACATACATTTAAAACCAATTTTACTAACTGTAGCTGCCATCAAATGTCCCGTTCTAGCTAAGTGTGCTCCGTTTTTTTTATTACACTAATAGTGAATATTAGAGTATTGTTCAAAATTGTTAGGACGAAAAAAGAGCAGAATATAATTAATGCGGAGCTACTCCTGTGTTCTTGGCACTGATATTTCCACATCTTAGGCCAGGGGTCGAACAGTCAGTGCAGGAGTCACAAGGGACCAGCCAAGGATCACAGCTGCGACCCCCGGCAGCCCTAAAAGACGTCCATGTCTCAAGGTCGACCCGAGCATAAACCCAGAGAAGAAGATTGGCGTTGGAGATGGAGCTACAGAAAATCTAGCACTGCGTCCATAAACACTACAAAAAAACAAGCATTGAAAATGCAATAGGTCTCGCAATAGAAGAGTTTGACATTTTTCGTTTTGCAAATGGATGAGTGACACCTATAGCATTTGGAATGCAACATGTTTTGTATTTACGTGACTTATATGGCAGCTCTGGTCGTTATGCTACATCTCTAGATAGTTTTATCTTTCGCAAATGTGACACCTATTGTAACACAATATGTGTTGTGAGGGTGAGTGAGGGTGAGGGGTTGAGGGTGAGGGGTTGAGGGTGAGTGAGGGTGAGGGTGAGTGAGGCTGAGGGGTTGAGGGTGAGGGGTTGAGGGTGAGTGAGGGTGAGGGGTTGAGGGTGAGTGAGGGTGAGGGGTTGAGGGTGAGTGAGGGTGAGGGGTTGAGGGTGAGTGAGGGTGAGGGGTTGAGGGTGAGTGAGGGTGAGGGGTTGAGGGTGAGTGAGGGTGAGTGGGGGTGAGGGGTTGAGGGTGAGTGAGGGTGAGGGTGAGGGTGAGGCTGAGGGGTTGAGGGTGAGTGAGGGTGAGTGAGGGTGAGGGGTTGAGGGTGAGTGAGGGTGAGGGGTTGAGGGTGAGTGAGGGTGAGTGAGGGTGAGTGAGGGTGAGTGAGGGTAAGTGAGGGTGAGTGAGGGTAAGTGAGGGTGAGTGAGGGTAAGTGAGGGTGAGTGAGGGTGAGTGAGGGTGAGTGAGGGTGAGGGTAATTGAGGGTGAGTGAGGGCGAGGGTGAGTGAGGGTGAGTGAGGGTGAGGCTGAGGGGATGAGGGTGAGTGAGGGTGAGGGGTTGAGGGAGGGTGAGGGTGAGTGAGGGTGAGGGTGAGTGAGGGTGAGGGGTTGAGGGTGAGTGAGGCTGAGGGTGAGTGAGGGTGAGTGAGGGTGAGTGAGGGTGAGGGTGAGTGAGGGTGAGTGAGGGTGGTTGTGTGTGTGTGTGTGGGGTTGTGTGTGTATGGGGTTGTGTGTGTATGGGGTTGTGTGTGTATGGGGTTGTGTGTTTGTGTGTGGGGGGAGTTGAGGGGGCAGTGTGTGAGGGGGCAGTGTGTGAGTGGTCTGTGTGAGTGGGCAGTGTGTGAGTGGGTTGTGTGTGTGTGGGGGGTGTGTGTGGTTGTGTGTGTGTGGGTATGTGTTTGTGTGTGGTTGTGTGTATGTTGCTCCAGACTGAAAGCGCTTCCCCCGTAGAGGTGCCCCCCGGAACAGGAGACTGTGCTCCAAATAAGGACCTTGAGAAGTGATGCAAAGCTCCAGGTTGGGTTTCCATCCCTCAAGCAATGCTGGCGCGAAGCCATTAATAAAGGACACAAGGCGTGTGACGAGGATGCGGTTCGCGCGCACACGTACCGCCAGGCTAGGTACAGTTTTCTAATGTATAGCTATGGCAATCCTTGGACCTTCGGTAATGCCAATAAAGCATTATTGCCTAGCATTGCATTGTATCGTTGACTGTTTACATTCCTGGCCTACATACATTATGCAACGTTTCTTTGAAGTTACCAGACCGGACAGTTGTTGTTGTTGTTTGTAATGGCTGCTTATCACCTCAATAATAACTCCCCCTGTCTCCACCAGCTCCCTCCCGCGCGGCCCCGCAGGTCCCCCTCCCCTTGGTGTCAGGGCCCACCGAACTGCCACATGGGCACTGATAAAGAGTGATGGATGGGCTGTGGCTGGCTCCACTGGGGCCAGTGCTCGGCTGGGAGCATCTCAGTGCACCGGTGGCCAGGAGTCTGGCAGTGTGAGAGGAGGAGAGAGAGAGAGGGAGGGCAGGGGGGGGGGGGTAGGGATGCGATGGAGAGAAGCAGGGCAGGGAGGGTGGCGTAGATCAAGGCAGTCTTAGAGGGAGATGAGAAGTGTGAGGGAGGGAATGAGGAATCTGGAAAAGAAAGGATTTAAAGGAAGAATAACGGGTGGAAAAGAGGAGAGACCAGTGGAGGGATTGAAGAGGGGAAGGGGAAAGGAGAACACAGCTATGGATAAAATAAATTGGTATATAGAAGAAAGAGACGTTGGAGGGAAGAGTAGAATGGAAGAGAGAATGGAGGGAAGGAAAAGAGAGGGTTTAGATTAGGGTGGGAAAGAAGGAGAGGGCGGAGGAAGGGAGCACGACAGAGGGTGGACACAGAGAAAGATACAGGGAGGACAGGAAAGGAGGAAGTGACTGTCTCACTGGAGAAGCAACAGCTGCATGAATGTCTGAGAGGACAAACAAACAACAAGTTCTTATTAACTCAGATCAAATGTGCTTTGCAAATGTTCTGCTGCAGGGGGTTAAGCGCTGTCGGGTCATCGCAGAGCTGCACAATGGTGCTTCAACGCTGGGTTTGGCCTGATGCTGGGGGGCTCACAAGTGAGAGTGACAAAAGTTTCCTAAAGGGTGACCAAATGAGGCAGGCACCAAGTTGGTCGGAGGGGTGGGATCTGGGGGAGGCAGGGAGCTGCGGCAGGTAGCGGGAGAAGGAGGTTGCCGGGTGGCTAGTATTGCAAATAGAATAAGAAGTCCTCTTATGGTGCGCCAAGCCAATGAAGCTTTTCGCCCCACAGGGGTTAACACCATGGTTTTCTAAATACTCTATTTGTGGCTCTATAATTCAAAATGACCTTCGTTATGCAGGGCCAGCATTTTAATTTTGGTTTAGGACAAAAATACATATACTATGCATTGGTAGGAGGTTGCCGGTCTGGTGGATGGGGACGGGTTGTGGTCTTGGGGATGTACGGGGCATCATTGGGGGCGTAAAAGAAATACTGCGGGGAAAGCGAGGCTCGGGAGATGGCGGGTAATGCATGAGAGGTGGGCTGCTGTTAGAGGCTGTCGGGCGAGAGCATTTGAATTCCGAAGCACGGGAAATGCGGGCGATGGTCGCGTGTAAGCACCACTTGGCACGGAGGTGCCGACCGAGTCCGGGGTCGGGGTGGCGAGACTTGTGACACCTGGGTATAAGGTCCTGGGTGTAAGATGCTGGATACAAGTGGGCTGTCGTGGTGCAGCATGTTGGAGGCGAGTATTGTACGGTGTGCTGACTCCTAGGCGTGCGACCGATGCTTCGTCCAACTAGGGGGGGGAGGCAGTGCGGGGGCAGCCACGGTGGAGTTTGGTTTCCTGCTAGACAAGCGAAAGAAGCATGGCCCCAGATCTGCAAGAATGGGCTATGACCCCCCTCGCCCCCCCTTCTTGTCCGTCTCACATGCTGCCACACCATTAACTAAGAAGCAAAGAACGACAAGTGGGAGGCGGCGGGGGGGGGAGACACGCGAGCCAGGTTTGCAGGAGAGGTGTGGCGAGGGCGCATCTGTCTGCCGGGGGGCGGACGAGGGTTGGGGGCTCTGTTTTGGAGGGCGGTCTCGGGAGGGAACAAATGGTGGTGGGGTGCGGAGCGGGCGTCTAAGCAAAGGGGACAGAATAACGAAGAGGTATTGTAGGCATGACAACATCATATCGGGTGGTGGTACTCGTGGATGAAATATGACAACAAACAGTAGCAGTGGGTCAATAATTGTGTACCTCTCTCATATGAATCTGGAACAATAGTGGATAGATGCAAGGAGTGAAAACTAAAGAAGAATATCTTTCCTATGTGGAACAAGCCTTTCACCGTAACACGGCTGGCAGGGGAGGGGGCGGAGAGGGGAGAGGTGCGACACGGCAGTAGGAGGAGGAGGGGGGAGGAGAGGAGGGGAGGCACGGCCTAGCGGCAGGCAGGCAGGGGAGGAGAGGAGGAGGGGGGAGGAGAGTAGGGGAGGCACGGCCTAGCGGCCGTGCAATCAAGTAGTGAGGGGGCGGAGCTGGGGGAGGCTGTGAGAGAGAGTAGGCAAGGCAGGCGGCTGGGGGCATGTGCACGCGCTTTTAAGCTCAATGCACATGCGCATTGAGCTTAAAAGTCACGGGCACTGCAAGGAATCGCCACGATTCCTTGCAAGTTAGATAAAGTCTGGATGAGCCCCTATAGTCTCGCTTGCTCGATGCGCATGCGCATCGACAGGCGAGACCTAAAAATAGGATAATATCTTAGACCCAGATGTTGCTTGCACCTTATGGTCACATTTTACTTGCGCTTCCACTTTAACTGTAAAGAAAGTGCAGTTTTTTGTAGAGAATATAGCTCTGGCTGGACACAGTTTACTGATGTCACTAGGCCATGTTGTTTATGAGTTTCTAACCCCACTGGCTCCATGAGCAAAGCTTTGGCTGCTCTTCCTCACCCCCCAGGAGACGCAGGAGGCCGAAACAACCACACAATTATACAATTAGAGTGCACCAGTAGTGTTGACTGCCCTGCATTCCTAGAAAAGGCCTCACACAGGAGTAAAGTGAGAGTGAAATAGCAGTACATTTTCTGACACGCTTTGGAAGAATACTACTTTTTTGGTGGGTTTTCAAATCTTTAAGGAGTGTCACAATTTCAAGATGGCTGCGTCATTTCCAGTATTCACTATTTTGTGTATAGCAGGCTCTGTGCACCGTCCTCAGAGTAATACCTACTGCAGCATGCTCCACACCGCTCTCATGGAAGGACAAAACATGCAGCTCTGGATAACTTTCGAATCCAGACGCTGATCTCATAAAACCAACGAAATAGTTTTGCCCCACACAACCCAACCCAGCCTTCTGATTTTGATCACAGAAAAAAATTGCAACACCTACCGGGTTCATGACCATTAAGGAAAATAACCGATTGCCTATATTGGCAGGTAGAGCCAAATATGGTCTCAGTTTACAAAAAGTTTACAGTGATAAGACTATAAATCTGTCAACCAAAACCTTAGGTAAGCAGCAAGATGGTAGACCTTTAAAACAAACTCACTGACAACTCCCTGTTAAAACAGTGAAGACTTCCACAAAGGATTTCAAGAAAAAAGATCCAGAAAGTTACAATGCCCGCTGACGCAAACCTGCAAGATGAATAGGCTCAAATAGCATATTCCCATGAAAAAACATGCAATAACCAAGAAAAATAGGTTTCTGCAGATAGTCATGCTAGAACACAGACGCAACAATCTGCTCGAAGGGAAACGATCTGCGAAAAATTATCAGCACTGAGGCTGGATAAGCTTGCCCTGGCACAGAGATTTTGTTTGTTGTTAGGTTTTTGCTTGTTTCCATGTTCTGTTTTCCTAATGCTCTAAATAACAGTGAAAATCACTCCTTGCAGTTAACTCAGAGGCGTCTTTTGACTTAAGTTCACAAGAGAGACGCAATATGAAAAGTTGTTGAAAGCAATTATCATCATCACCCAACCACCGTCGGACTTACCGGTTTTCTTCTTGACGTCCAATCCAATCTCAATTCCCTCGTCTATGAAGTTCACCACTTTCTCAAAATCTGCCTCACGGAACTGTCTGGAAGTCAGGGCAGGGGCTCCTGTTACACAAGAGAGAGAGACAGGGAGAGGTCTCCAATTATACATGTTATTTTCTGAGGGACAAACACAGGCAGTGAATCATCAACAAACAGGCCATGGTCCTTATAGAATGGATTTGTACAACCACAACAGTGGTTGGTTTCCTTCTTTGATATTTCTTTACTTAATTTCAAAATCCTGCAGAAATAAATCTCTCTTCACTACAGGCCATCTTGTGTAACATGTGTAACATGCAAATAGTTTTTTGGAGACAACCAAGAACTGAATAGCACACATTTTTACAAAGGTTGGTCCATAATCTCTCATTTACCAGTTTATTCACTGAGCCCACCAAGCACACACACTGTGTGATACTTGGCAAGACAATCAATCAAGTTACTTACCCTCGGTAATGCCTTTTCGGATAGGGATTCCATCTAACCGCAGATTACTCGCCTTAGAATATTCCCCAAGTGTCAGACTGGATTCGTACCCCTGTGCGCCAGGGGCGGTGCCCGCATCTCCTGAGCATCTGTTCTCTGATCAATCTTCCCTTTCAGAAGGACCTTCTGTCTCAACAATGGGGCTCCCGAAGTCTGCCTTTCTTTGCTCCCATAAACCCAATAAAGAGTGCATTGCCCACTCAGTGGTGTTTAGTTCAATCAATATAGACGGTCAGAGGCCGCTTCGGGGCCAGGCTTTCGAGACACTTCTCCTCCTTGGAGGGGAGGGGTGGAGCGAAGAATGTCAGTAGAGTAATGGTTTGACCAATGTGAAAAGGTGTCACCACCTTTGGTAAGAAGGATGCAACAGTCCAGAGAACCAACTTGTCTAGATATAATGTAGTATTAACTTGTTTAATGGAGTGGGCCTGAAGCTTGCTCACCCTCCAGGCCGATGGGATACCCAGTAAGGAAACCTTAAGGGTAAGCAATCTGAGGGGACAGCTATGTATGGGTTCAAATGGGGAACACATGAGGAAGGTCAAAACCAAATTGAAATCCCACTGGGACATGACAGAGGGTGAGGAAGGAAACCAATTTTAAAACCCTTTAAGAAAATTTACCACCAATCGAGACGGAAACAACAACAGCTGGTCCGGCAAACAGATAAAGGCCAAAGTAGCCAACAGGTAACCGTTAACTGTGACCAAAGGAAAAAGCTTGCCATGCCTAAGACAACAACAACAAAAAGATCATGTCAGACAATGTGTCATGAAGTGAGTCGAACTGTTTGGTCACGCACCAAGCCACAAACTAGTCCCAACTGCAGGCATCTACAGGTTTGTTCGAGTGACGCCTGGCTGCTAAGATAATGTCAATGACCCTGGGAGGGAGGTCAAAAGCACTGGGTTGCGGCTACTCAATCTCCAAGCATGGAATTGGAGTGAGCACAGCTTTGGGAGCCCTATTTTTGAGACAGAAGGTCCTTCTGAAAGGGACGATTGATCGGAGAACAGATGCTCAGGAGTCAGGATACCAAATTCTCCTTGCCCAGTGCAGAGTCACCAGGAATACTTGGGGCCAGTTTTTCTTGATCTTCAGAACTCAGGATAAGAGTGGTATCAGTTCCACTCTATGAGGAATGTGTCTCTGAACGAGAGTCGCTTTGGAAACTCCAACGTGCTGACATTGCACTTTCTCTGTAGTGGTTAACAGATCAAGTCATGGTTCTACCCATTTGTGGAAGATATCCTATACTACCTCTGGATGTGGCCGCATTTGTGATCCTCTAGGGCTCAATGACTGAGTTTGCTCACTCTGGAATTCAAAGATTCCACCAGGTGCTTTAACAATAGGACCCCCCCCCCCTTAGGCACTCCAGCCATGCAAGGCCTCCTACAACAGGGTATACTACCCCACCCTCCCCTGCTTGTTGTAGTACCACATGGCAGAGGTGCTGTCTGAATACCTGATCTAGCCTTCCCCGAAAGGAGGGCAGGAAGGCTTTCAACACCAAGCGGATGGTTCATAACTCCAACAGGTTGATGTGAAGCTGAGCCTCTGCCAGACACCGAATGCCTCGGATCTCCACCTCTCTCAGACGGCTGCATGAGCACAGAAGTGATACACCGGTCACCACTGTCAGCTCTGGATAGGGAGAATGAGCTGATAGAGCAGATTGCGGTCCGACAGCCTCTATTGCAAGGTCTGTGCAGTCACATTCGAAATCTGCAGAGGTCCTCTTGATGTTGCTGCCACTGGGACTTGTGTCCCAGAGCAGAGACTACATATGCCATCAGGCATGGCTGACCAGTAGGATGCAGAAGAACACCAACCCTAGCATCCTCAGAGCCAACCTCACTGAAATCCAGGACTGAGGCTGAAATATCGGGATCACAGCCTAAATGTCTTGGACTTTCCTCTCCGTGTCCAGAATGGCTCAGTTGAAAGGGAACATCTGTGAAGGAGTCCGGTATGACTTTGTCACTTTTATAGTCAACCCAAACGATGTGACGTGGTGCATTATAATCTGGAGGTGGGTGACGACTGCCTGGGGAGAGACCACCTCCTGCAGGCAATCATCAAGGTAGGGGACCTACGCAGATGAGCTGTGACCACTGCCATCCCTTTTTGTGAATACCCGAAGGGCGCTGGTAAGGTTAAGAGGAGCATAGCTAAATGGAAATGAACCTGGCCCACTGTGAACCTTAGGTAATGCGTGTGGGCTCGCAGAACAGGAACATGAAAATAGGCATCCTGCAGGTCCAACAAAACCAGCCAGTCTCCAGGATGGAGGGGCTGAGAAGACCTGAGCAGAGGTGAACATTTTGAAAGTGTCCTTCTTTAGAAAGGCATTAAGAGGGTGAAGAGCCATCTATCCTTTTTGGGAACCAGGAAGTAGCGAGAATGACAACCACAACCTACTTCTGGGCATCAGCACCCTCTCTAGGACTCTTTTGTCCAAAAGAGCCTGCACTTCCTGTTGTAAAAGGGATAGGTGATCCTCAGTCAACCGTAATGGGGATGGTGGCAAGGGCGGCCTGGTATTCAGGGACGGGGGAGCATAACCTGTTGAACGATCTGCAGCACCCACTTGCCCGAGGTAAAGGCCTGCCACTCTGGCAAGAAGTTGAGGATTCCAACACCAATAAGGTGGCTGGATGTTGGCAAGGACACAAAGAGGCTTGGAGGTGTGGCTGGGAGCTGCCCCTGCTGTCCATGTAAGCTATGGAGTCTGTGGAAACTGCCCCGAAAGGAGTGGTAAGTCGGTAGTACTGGGGGCGTCGGCTGATGATATTGGGATTTCCTTGCCAAGGCCACACTAGGGGCAAAAAACTGTGCATGCAGAGGATAAAGAGCAGTGGACAATCCGAGGGAGCAAGCCACAACTCTGCTGTCCTTTAAGCACTCCAGTGCTGAATCCACCTTTTCCCCAGAGTGGCAGTTCTGGTCAAAGGACATGTCGGTAAATGCAGACTGGACATCCTCTGAAAAGCCAGTGGAGTCAACTCACTCAGATCATTGTGTGACAAAACAGTTCACAATAGCTTTCCCCAAGGAGTCTCTGGTATCTATGGTGAAGCGGATAGAAAACTTTGCTGCATCATGGCCATTCTGCATGGCCTGGTAAAGATAGCATGAGTTTCCTCAGACACCATTGGAAGGACTTGGCCACCGAGTCCAATAGTGCATGGGAGCGTGGCAGTATTCACAGAGCGAAGGGCTAGACGGGTCAAAGAGAAAACCTGTGCCCAAAAGTGTCAAGGCGTTTGGATTCCCTAGCCGGCGGGAGGAAGGGAAAGTATTAGGATTAACTTTGCTTGCCAAAGCCTGCACCACCAGATTCCCAGGGAAGGATGTCTGAAAGTCTGGATCCCCTGGTGTAGGACGGTGACAGAGGGCAACTTGGCGTTGACTGGGGCACCTGGGTAAGGTTCAGCCCAGGTACAAAGAAGGGTAAAGTCAAAGCCTCATTGTAAGGCAGAAGAGGTTCTGCAATGGTTTGCCCTGGTTGCAATCTCACACCATCGGAGGGAGGAGGTGGAGAAAGTAGGATTATAAACTTTAAAAACCTGGTGCCGCCATCAGCGGAATAACATCAACCCGGATAATGACAGATCTGTCAGTTTAAGTGGGGAGCTCATGCTGTTCCAGCAGACCCTCATTTTTTGCTGATGTACAGTGGATCAACACTGGATCTCTGCAACACCCCACCTCCAATAGTCTTTTAAACCAGATTCCACACCATAGAATATTCCCCAAGGGTCAGACTGGATTTAGATAACCTTTGAAGAGGTACTCCTGCATGTGGGAGGTGGGCAGTTGGTGGCCCATCACCAAATTAGTTTTGCTTCCATGAGTAGGAAGCCGGATGCTGAAAACGTTAGCAGCTGTACGGGCCACTAAAGCAAATGATATAGTATCTGTAGTCGCCAGGCCCAGGGGAGACAACAAAACCAAGTCAGGAGGTGTCTAAACTGCTCGCCTCCTGAAGCTTGTCATATCAATTGTCATTGGGATATGCCAGACCTATGTGAAACCGGCCGTCACACGAGACAATATCTGAATCTGTACTAAAAATACCATTTGGGCTTCTTCTTAGACTTACCTGAAGATGGTTTGGTTGTGGGATCGAGACTGGTCCATTCCACGTGACTTAGACTGACGAGAGAACTTCACATCGGGTGAAGAAAAGCTTTACCTCTTGCTCTTGGATGGCTTTTGGATGCATCCGGGGGCCATCACCACAGGCTGCTGGAGTTTCGAGACGACCCCAACCACCACAGACAGACAATGTGGGGATCAGTTACAGATATTTGCCTGCGACATTTCCCACAAGGCTTAAAACCGGTCGACCTCTTGCCGTTGGGGGACATACTCCTCGCTCACTGGGTACAATTTGACAAGAAAACCTATAAACTTTGAGGGATAAGAGTTACAGAGACACTAGGGGAGCTCCGGATCCACGCCTGTAGACACAAACGTAAAGGAACAGATGTTAGCGTGGATGGGTGGCACCTACATAGGGCTGCGCACGTCAGATCCGGTGACGACGTTGGTCCAGAGCCGCAAACGACTCCTATGACGTGCAGGAGTAGTTCTTCAAAGTTTACCTGAATCCAGTCTGACCCCTGGGAATATTCTACGGTGAAGAATCTGGGTTTAACCCCTTCGCTGCGGCGGGTTTTCAAATGGGTTTGGGCATGGAGCTGCCCGGGACCCGTGGAGCCCGTCCTGGGCACTCTGACCTGCTGTTGGCCCGGGGGAGGACTGCCCGGGACCCGTGGAGCCCGTCCTGGGCACTCTGACAAGCTGTTGGCCCGGGGAAGGGAGCCCCAGACGACCGGGACCTGTGGAGCCCGTCCTGGGCACTCCTGTATGCCGTTGGCCCGGGGAAGGGAGCCCCGGACGTCCGGGTCCCGTGGAACTCGTCCTGGGCACTCTGACATGCCGCTGGCCCGGGGAAGGGTGCCCCGGATGCCCGGGGCCCGTGGAGCCCGTCCTGGGCACTCTGACAAGCCGTTGGCCCGGGGAAGGGAGCCCTGGACGCCCGGGACCCGTGGAGCCCGTCCTGGGCACTCTGGAATGCTTTGGCCCGGGGAAGGGAGCCCCGGACGCCCGGGGGAGGACTGCCCGGGACCCGTGGAACTGGTCCTGGGCACTTTTACATGCCGTCGGCCTGGAGGTGGGTGCCCTGGACGCCCGGGGGAGGCCTGCCCGGGACCCGTGGAGCCCTTCCCGGGTACTTTGCCAATGCCGTTGGCCTCATGGAGATGGTTGCCCCGGACGCGTCCGGGGGAGGCCTGCGCGGGACCCATGGAGCCCGTCCTGGGCATTGAGCCATGCCGTTGGCCTGGAGATGGGAGCCCCGGACGCCCGGGGGAGGCCTGCCCGGGACCCGTGGAGCCCTTCCCGGGTACTTTGCCAATGCCGTTGGCCTCATGGAGATGGTTGCCCCGGACGCGTCCGGGGGAGGCCTGCGCGGGACCCATGGAGCCCGTCCTGGGCATTGAGCCATGCCGTTGGCCTGGAGATGGGAGCCCCGGACGCCCGGGGGAGGACTGCCTGGTACCCGTGGAGCCCGTCCTGGACACTTTGACATGCCGTCGGCCTGGAGGTGGGAGCCCCGGACGCCCGGGGGAGGGCTGCCCGGGACCCATGGAGCCCTTCCCGGTTACTCTGCCATCCCGTTGGCCTCCTGGAGATGGGTGCCCCGGACGCCCGGGGGAGGTCTGTCCGGGGCCCATGGAGCCCGTCCTGGGCAGTGTGACATGCCGTCGGCCTGGAGGTGGGAGCCCCGGACGCCCGGGGGAAGGCTGCCCGGGACCCGTGGAGCCCTTCCCGGGTACTTTGCCATCCCGTTGGCCTCCTGGAGATGGGTGCCCCGGACGCCCGGGGGGGAGGTCTGTCCGGGGCCCATGGAGCCCGTCCTGGGCAGTGTGACATGCCGTCGGCCTGGAGGTGGGAGCCCCGGACGCCCGGGGGAAGGCTGTCCGGGACCCGTGGAGCCCTCCCCGGGTACTTTGCCAATGCCGTTGGCCTCATGGAGATGGGTGCCCCGGACGCCCGGGGGAGGACTGCCCGGTACCCGTGGAGTCCTTTCCGGGTACTTTGCAACGCTGTTGGCCTCCTGGAGATGGGTGCCCCGGACGCCCGGGGGAGGCCTGCCCGGGACCCGTGGAGCCCCTCCCGGGTACTTTGCCAATGCCGTTGGCCTCATGGAGATGGGTGCCCCGGACGCCCGGGGGAGGACTGCCCGGTACCCGTGGAGTCCTTTCCGGGTACTTTGCAACGCTGTTGGCCTCCTGGAGATGGGTGCCCCGGACGCCCGGGGGAGGTCTGTCCGGGGCCCATGGAGCCCGTCCTGGGCAGTGTGACATGCCGTCGGCCTGGAGGTGGGAGCCCCAGACGCCCGGGGGAAGGCTGCCCGGGACCCGTGGAGCCCTTCCCGGGTACTTTGCCATCCCGTTGGCCTCCTGGAGATGGGTGCCCCGGACGCCCAGGGGCGGTCTGTCCGGGACACGTGGAGCCCGTCCTGGGCATTGAGCCATGCCGTTGGCCCGGAGAATGGAGCCCCCAGACGCCCGGGGGAGGTGTTGCCCAGGCATATCTCATCTGGTCCCCGGGCAGAGAACCACCAGCCCTGGAGAGGTGTCCGGGCGTACCCAGCCCCTAGTAATCCGGAGGGAAATTACCCCCCTTTCTTGCAATCCGTGCACGCGAGGTGACAGAGGGGACCCAAGGCGTAAAAGAACCCGAGCTCATGGAGCCCTAGCTGGGATCCGGGAGGCGAATGGCACCTCATCGGGACTTCCAGGGAAGCCCGGCCATCTGGTCGCCCCATTGGAAAGCATCGCGGGCGACCAGATGGCCCGGATCGAAAGGACTCCCAGCTCCCCATCCACCCCAAGCCTTCGCGGTAGGGTTCCTGACTGCCTGCCCACGCAAGGCAGGGCTCTTGGACCCCGGCTGGGCCTCAGGCGCAGGTTGGACCACCGGAGCTCTAGGGCCCGGACGACCTGGGGGAGGAATGCCCGGGACCCGTGGAGCCCGTCCTGGGTACTTTGACATGCCGTCGGCCTGGAGGTGGGTGCCCCGGACGCCCGGGGGAAGCTGCCCGGGACCCATGGAGCCCGTCCTGGGTACTTTGACATTCCGTCGGCCTGGAGGTGGGACCCCCGGACGCCCGGGGGGAGGTCTGCCCGGGACCCATGGAGCCCGTCCTGGGTACTTTGCCTATGCCGTTGGCCTCATGGAGATGGGTGTCCCAGACGCCCGGGGGAGGGCTGTCCCAGACTCATGGAGCCCGTCCTGGGCACTTTGACATGCCGTCTGCCTGGAGGTGGGAGCCCCGGACGCCCGGGGGAGGGCTGCCCGGGACCCATGGAGCCCGACCCGGGCACGCTGCCATGCCGTCAGCCTGGATGGAGCCCCGGACGCCCGGGGTACGAGTGACCGGGACGCATGGAGCCCGTCCTGGGCACTTTTCCGTGCCTTCGGCCTGGAGCCCCCAGACACCCAGGGGAGGACCACCGTGAAAACCATGGAGCCCGACCCGGGCACTCTGCCATACCGTCAGCCTAGATGGAGCCCCGGATGCCCAGGGGACGAATGCCCGGGACGCATGGAGCCCGTCCTGGGCACTTTTCCATGCATTCGGCCTGGAGCCCCCAGACATCCAGGGGAGGACATCCCTGGAAACCATGGATCCCGACCCGGGCACTCTGCCATGCCGTCAGCCTGGATGGAGCCCCGGACGCCCGGGGGATGAATGCCCGGGACGCATGGAGCCTGTCCTGGGCACTTTTCCATGCCGTCAGCCTGGATGGAGCCCCGGACGCCCGGGGGACGACTGCCCAGGAGCCATGGAGCCCGTCCTGGGCAATTTGACATGCAGTTGGCCTGGAGGAAGGAAGCCCCGGGTGGCCTAGGGAGGTTTTGCCCAGGCATAGCCCATCTGGTCCCCATGGCAGAGAACCACCAACCTCGGAGGGGTGTCCAGGCGTACCCTTCTCCCTAGTAATCCGGAGCAAAATTACCCCCTTTTCTTGTAATCTGTGCACGCGAGGTGACAGAGGGGACCCAAGGCGCGAATGTACCCGACCTCATGGAGCCCTCGCTGGGATCCGGGCGGCAAATGGCACCTCATCAAGACTTCCAGGGAAGTTCGGCCATCTGGTCGCCCCATAGGAAAGCGTTGCGGGCGACCAGATGCCCGAGGGGATCCGGGCGACCAGATGGCCGAGGGAATCTGGGCGATCAGATGGCTGGACACGGAAGTGAAGCCGCCTGGACTCTCCCGACCCTGTCCCTGTCCCCGTCCCGGGACGAATGCCCGGGACGCATGGAGCCCGTCCTGGGCACTTTTCCATGCCTTCGGCCTGGAGCCCCCAGACACCCAGGGGAGGACCACCGTGAAAACCATGGAGCCCGACCCGGGCACTCTGCTATACCGTCAGCCTGGATTGAGCCCCGGACGCCCGGGGGACGAATGCCCGGGACGCATGGAGCCCGTCCTGGGTACTTTTCCATGCCTTCGGCCTGGAGCCCCCAGACACCCAGGGGAGGACCACCGTGAAAACCATGGAGCCCGACCCGGGCACTCTGCCATACCGTCAGCCTGGATGGAGCCCCGGACACGCCCGGGGGACGAATGCCCGGGACGCATGGAGCCCGTCCTGGGCACTTTTCCATGCCGCCGGGGTGGATGGAGCCCCGGGCGCCCAGGGGACGACTGCCCAAGAGCCATGGAGCCCGTCCTGGGCAATTTGACATGCCGTCGGCCTGGCGGAAGGAAGCCACGGGTGGCCTAGGGAGGTGTTACCCAGGCATAGCCTATCTGGTCCCCATGGCAGAGAACCACCAGCCTTGGAGGGGCGTCCGGGCGTACCCTGTCCCTAGTAATCCGGAGGGAAAATACCCTCCTTTCTTGTAAACTCTGCACGCGAGGTGACAGAGGGGACCCAAAGCGTGAAAGTACCCGACCTCCTGGAGCCCTCGCTGGGATCTGGGAGGCAAATGGCACCTCATCGGGACTTCCAGGGAAGTTCGGCCATCTGGTCGTCGCATTTGTGGAGCCCTGGGAGAGAACTGGGGCTCGGCAGGGCCAGGGTGCCAGCAGGTCCCAGTCTGCCAGGTCACCAGGTCTGGGGATATGCTGCCCATGCGCTGCCGGGGCCCGGGCATGACCTCCGGTGGGCCCTCAGGTGCGTCAGTCCGGCACGGGGAGGCTCTGAACCTGCTTGGCTGGGGCCAGGGCTCCACAAATCCACTCGCCCGCTCGACCGGGGCCTAAACGGCATCCGGCTCATGGCGGGCTTGGGGCTTAGCTTCCAAACCCTACCCCCAGGCCAGGGAGAGCCTCTGCAGGCCCCGATGGTCCCCAGCGCCCGGAACCTCGGCTGGCTTGCAGGACGGGGGCTCCAGCACCCCGGGACCTGCCGGACAGAGTTCAAGCCCCAGGCACGGTCCCATGTTCCGAACCCTAGCCAGGCCGGGGAATGCCTCCCCAGGCCCAGAGGGATCCTAGCGCCCAGACCCTCGACTGCCTTGCAGGACAGGGGGCTCCAGCACCCTCGGGGCCTGCCAGATGGAGTTCATGCCCCGGGCCAGGTCCCAGCTTCCAAACCCTAGCCAGGCTGGGGAGAGCCTCCCCGGGCCCCGGTGGAGCCCCGTCCCCAGCGCCCGGACCCTCTGGTGGCCTGTGGGACGGGGGGCTTGCGCACCCCGGGGCCGGCCGGCCGGAGCACAAGCCCCGGGCCCGGTCC